>NW_024884697.1:31503394-31655420 GCF_019232065.1 Centrocercus urophasianus | reverse complement strand
CACAGCAGGCTGAACCAAGGCAGGGCTGCATGGACTGCTCACAGCAGCCTGCCCAGGGAGGAACCGAGGCAGGCTGTGTGGTGGCTGAAGGCTCCCCATAGCAGCTCGGGGGGAGCAGCCCTGAACAGGTGGCTCACCGTCCACACTGAGCTCCCCATAGATTTGCACAGTGCATCTGCTCACATTTCACGTGAGCTTTGAGGAGAGAGAATCTGAGATCAACGCTTTTGTTCTATTTTCTGTCATGCTATTACAAATGTCACTAATTTTATGCACAGTTCTTTGGCAGTTAGGAATGCACCAATATACAACAGCAGCCTTAAGAAGGCACGTAATGCATACAATCCTATTAAGCTGGTTCTTAACCTCAAGTAGTCTGTTGGGAAGCAATGCCATCACAGGTTAGGAAACAAAATAAACTTCTTAAACATGCCACTACCTCCTTGGAACACAGAGCAAAGAAGCTAGCTTTCTGTGATATAGCTGGGTCTCCATGAAACTGGTGCCATTTATGCCAACAACACAGAGACACCAATTTGCCAAACGCACAAAACACCTATTAACAAGAGTTTCTGCATTTTCATTTCTACTAACCAACAAATCAGGGATTTCCAAGAGAAAAAGCATGCCATGCCATCAAAACACAAACAGCAATGCTACAATTTCAGTATGTCAAGTACCCTGTGTTAAGGTACAAACTTTTTTGTCTTTAGTATACACTTCAAATGTCTCCATAAATACTGTCGAAGGATGAAGAGTTATTTTCTGCCTGTCAACTTAATCACAACATGTTTTGGTATAGAGGTTTGTACTGCAGTGCATCTAGAAAGCAAGGACAACAATGACTGGATGCACCTTTAGGTAACACAGGTAGTTAAAGTTAACAATGGAAATCTAAAGGTGTTTGGAATCTGGAAGAAAATGATAGGTCTTTTTCTTCCATAATAATAATAATAATAATAATAATAATAATAATAATAATAATAATAATAAATAGAATATAACTGAAGTCTTTTCATTTACTCTACTACTTTCCAAGCAGTAATTTAATTGCTGAGTTAGTTTCGGTTCAGACTTCTGCTTATCTTAGTACTGAATGAACACTTTTTTTTTTTCCTTTTAAATCTTCTATCTGACCTAGCACTTAAGATTGTTTATCCTCTTTACACTTAAAAAGAAGCAGAGGGGAAAAGCTGAGAGCAGCAAGGCTTGAAAGAAGACAGGTTGTTGAAAGAACAGAGCCATGCAAGAGGTATCACTGAATGTTATTAGACTTCTGTTGTACTCTGTAAACATGAGCAGACTCCTCTGCTTTTCAGGAAGCAGATACTTTGGAACTGGCTAGCACACAAGAGACTGATCTTTTACCACATGAAAGTACAGACAGTGGAAAGTGAAAGGGGATCAGCACATCTCCTTATTTAGTTTAACACATGGATAGAGCAAAGCAAAAAGCGTGTGCTAATCTACTTGCAATGAGTCCAAGCAGCACCTTGAAGACTTCTGACAGAACACAGAACCAGCGAACTGCTGGTAGATCCTACACATGGAGCAACTCAGATGAATAAGCCCTGAGTCAGTTAAGCAGTCTGGACAGTCCGTTTACATGAATGTGCAGGAGTCATTTTTGCTTCCCACAGCAGCCAATTATGTGAAAGGTTGTAGTCATTACTTCCTGGAAGTCATCGTTCAGTAAGTCAGCTGTTCTTGCTTCTTATTTTCAGTATGGTTAACAAGAAATGGTACACCATAAATGTAGTTCCTCTATAACTTTTGCAGTATTTATTATATAATTTTGTATTTTTGTATAATTTTTGTAATTTTTTTCTATTTTACAATCTAAAAACCCCTTCACTTTGCACCATAATAAGGTGGCTCAGGAGACTCCATTTGAAATTCAAACAGGTTTTATCACTCAATAATAAGTAACATAGCAAGGTTAACAGGGGTAGTGTAATTGATGAACGCATGACTGTAGTTCTAAGCAAGTTCTACTAGAACTTTTCCTAAAAAAAAAAAAAAAAAAAAAGTGACAGGCAAGAAAAAAATTCATTCCCTTTTCAGCACTCTGATTTAAAAGCAACCTTCAGACGCATCTAACCCTGATCACCATGATCAAGAGAAACACAGATCCATACACCTGCAGAGTCTTCATTAAAATCAGGTCAGCTGCACTGTCCTGCGCTGTACAGAGTCAGAAACTAATGACACAGGTCATACAGAACCATTTCACAGGCATGACTATTACAGTCAGGTCATAAGGCACAAGTTTCCTCCAAAGCACCTTCTGAGAGAATTTTTTGCTTTGCTAATGCTTATTTTTCCTTGAGATTTGTCTGACCTAGGAGGCTGGGTCCTTTTCCTGCCCAAATGTTTCAAGTGAAAGACCACAAAGGGCCCTTTCTTCTCCTACCATCAATACCTGTGTCATGAACGCGCATCTAGAGCTGGGATGATGAACTAAACCAAGTGGTTTTTTATTTCCTTCCATAGAAGACAGCAACATGAAGCCAAAGCCAGGTCTGTACACAAAACAGAGTATCAGATTTGGTTACCTGCACAACATTCTCATGCTTCCCACATAAAGATGGCACTGCAATCTCAAGATTTATTGGACACCTAATTCTTTCAATAAGGTAAAAATCAAGGCTTTCAGTGGGTTGTATGATGCGAGAATACTGCACCCTGAAATTCATACAGCGTATGCTTGAGAAAAAGTCACATGAACAGAGAGAGGAGAGGGAAGCGAGTACTGAAGAGATTTTCCTTTTTTGGTTACTGAACTGTAGGCAACAGCAAACAGCTCTGGGGTACGAGCATTTCGCTCTGGACAAAATGAATCACTGGGCATATCACATAGGTAAAACATAACAGATCACCTTTAGCCTGCCTGGTGGCCACAACTGGACTGTGACATACTTGCATGTCTACCAGAAGATAATTTCCACAGGCAGCAGAGCACAGCAGATTCCTGAGGAAGCGGTATCTCAGGATTACCGTTTCCATTACAACAGATCAAAGTGAACTGTTTGTCTTGGAGTACTCCCACAGGAGCAAACCATCATACAAACTGCTACAACAGCCCACAGTTGTTTAAATTCTGGAAACAAAGGAAAAAGAGCAGTGATAACCAACTCCTCTTGTTTTGGTCACCAGCATAGCCTTAGTAATGTAAAAGACACACAGCAAGCAGCTTTCCTGTGCAGACAGCTCTGCCTCTTGCCCAGAACACAGCCCCATGCTCCCCACAGTCTTCCTCACTGCTACCCCCTGCACAGCCTTGCCTACTAACACATAGTAGTTCTGTCAGCCCTTGTGCCTCCAACCACTGCCTCTGGTATTGGCATTTCTCCTCCTCCTGATGCATCCGCAGCCCCATCACCTCTCTCCCTCCAGGGTACCTGAGAGACAGGCAGTGGGACAGCAAACGGTGTGAAAGAACGCCGGGCCACAGCCCACTTGCAGCTCATGGACTGCATAGAAAGGAGCCAGGCCTGGTGGCCTTGCCTGGTCCCAGAGGTCCCTGAAAAGCCTCAGAAAGGTCATCAGCTCAGTAGCTGGCAGAGCAGGAGAAGCAAGTCACAGGGCAAATGCTGCCACAAAAATGAAATCTCCAAAAAGCACAGGGAGCAGCACATGGGGAGCAAAGAGCAATACTAATTGCCCATGAATGAAAGCAACCCCAAAGGCAACTCCTTTTTTACCCTGTGAAAGCCAAGCAGTAAGAGCAGATTAGACTTTAATAAGGATTAATACAAGCTAAGGTAGCACTGATTTCCACTACAAAGATCAGAAAGATCACGTGTGGAGTACTGCACCAGCAAGATGTCACAGCAGCTTGAAGAAGATCTGAGAAGTGCCATCACAGGAGCACCTACTGACGACTTGTCCAGATCCATCTATGCTCTTCCTGATGTCCAGCCCTATCCAAAGCAGAGATCAGACACGACACGCTGCCAAACCATGGTCAGTGATTTCCAACAGGCTGTATAATGGTTAGAAGGGGACTTCTGGAGCCTCAGCAGCACTGACCTGCTTCCTTCCAATGCTACCATCCATCACTCTGACTGACAGGGAAAACAATTTTAATAAAAGGCAAAAGCCAGCCCAAGAGAAGTTTGAGGCAGAGAATAAGATGAAATCTGGACCCCACCGCATCTTACCACAGCCATTTCAAAGCTATAAGTTTAATTTTATTATCAACCGGTACTTCAGTTCATAAAAAAGTGACCAATAAAAGATAATGGCAGGAAATTAAATGAACCTTAGCGTGATTTAGAGCCTTATTCTGCAATAGTGCAACTGCACAGAAAGCAGATTCGGAAAGGAAAAAAGCCCTGAAGAAGTAATCATAAATACATCCAAACTGCAGCAGATGCAGAAACAAATTAAACCTTTCTTAGAGAGAATAATGGAAAAGAAGTGCAGGTACAGACAAATCTTACACATTAAGTATACATTATGATCAACATTTTTCCAGAAAGAAATACTGGTCAGACAACCCACTCACTGCTTGTCCTTTCATGTGTGCTATAGCAATTAGGATTTCATTCACCTTTAAACTCAATTGAAATACTAAATGCAGTTTCACTGCAGAACTGGGGAACAGCAGCTGCAGTGTGTAGTCAAACCAGGAAAAAAGAAAGATCTTCATAATTCTTGGTCATGTTTTCAAAAAAGGTACCAAAAAATGAATTTGTTCCTTAATTACAAGAAAGACTAAGAGATCTAAACATCTGAAATTATTCCCTCATGACCTTCTGGAAGGGGGCTCTATTCAGGTTTATCCACCACACAAACAATTTGCTGCACAGCACTGAACTGAAACAAGTTCCTTGGATTGTATTCCAAAACATCTATTAGAAAGCCAGAAGTATCAAATATAAAGATAATAAGGTCTGTTCATACTCTGACTGAACTTCTTAAATCTGCAGATACCTCTTCCAGATGCATATCCAACTGCAGCCACTGATGTTTACCCAGAGAACTCAAGATTACTGTCCTGTAGAGAATAAGAGACCAGTAGAATGTAGAGGAGGGAAAAAATAAAAAAAAATCTAAGGACCTATCCTTCTCTATTTTCTCTCTCAAAAACATATAACTCCAATTCATAAGCAACATGGAAACCAATATCCATTCCAAACAAGACAGCAGTTATTGGGGCCAAGTTTCTTGACCAGAAAAACTTCTACCAATCGAATGATACCCGACAAGTCTAAATTGTGGAAACTGGAACTTTCAAATAAAACTCAGGAACCATCTACAGCATTATCTATACCTTTTTTTTTTTTTCCCCATCACATTTTTCAAAGTAGTGATTAGACAACTTTACTAAAATCTCAACCCAACTTCAATTTTACAACTCAGCCTTCCTCCAAAAGATATCTAATGCTGTTTTAATTCTAGATTGCTTTAATCCAGAACAAACTGAAATTCACTTTCATAAGCCTTAATTCCTGTTCTCCTTAGAAATGAATTGGCTATTTAATACAGAGTTGCAACTAATTGGTTTTGGTGGAAAATAGGCGTTTTGTTCAGGAGAAATCCTGATATACGTGTATCTTAGGGAAGTATTTCTTTTCACAACATTGCTTTAGGATCTACCTTCTGAACGCAGCATGTTTCCACTTGATCACTTCCAACTGTAAAACGAAGGTCGGACAAAGGAAATGTCCAAGTAGCTGTTCTCTTAGTCCTTTTCAGTTGAAGATACGGTTGGGTAGGAAGGACAAAAAATTCACTGTCTTCAGCGGTTCAAACAACAAGAGGACCTTCACCTAATAGACAGGCCCAAAGGCACGATGCTTACCTACTAGAAGCACATTTCTCTTGTAGCCAGTTCTAAGTCTTAAAAAAGTAAACATGCCAATTTAGCATGTGAATCACCTGTAAGCTACTGCGGAGCACCCCCAATCCTCTACTATTACTATATATTTCTTCTCTGGGGGAATGTATTTCTGTAGTGAACCAGGTATTCAAGATCTCACTAGCTCACTACTCTTCATACCTGAGATACTCACAAAGACCTCAGAAGATGCTCTTGTATTTGTTCACTGCCATGGATTGCTCATTAAGTTTACTAACAGACAGTATTTGACATTTGCCATAGCAGGTTAGACTACAGAATACAGAAGATAGGATAATATAGTATAACAAGGCTAACACTGTCAATTGAGTCAAGGAGTAGCTTTTAACTAAGATACGCTGTGTTTAAATCTATGCTGTGTATCAGAAGGGTAATACTCCAAACTACACCACCAGTCTGCTGCTTATTTAAGTAGGACTCTTTCCTTCCTAGCTCCAGGCCTACCACCAACTCCCTACCTCCATTCAGCTTCATGGCTGGAAAGAAATACGCCTCTAACGACTTCAGAAGCCGTATAAAATTACCACTTTCCTTAGAAAAAATCACATGCAATTGACAGTCTGAATGATCAGAGATATCATAAGCTATTTTACTCAGTAATCCAATACAGCCTGCACATTGCCCAAGCCACTTTAGAAATAATTTAAGTCATTCCTCCAAACTGTCAAAATATTCTTGAATGAAGAAGCTCTTGATGCTTCTTCTAAAGCTTTTGCTTAAAAAGTGGAACATCGCTGAGAAGTAGGTGCTTCAGCAAGATTATGAAGCAACAAGGTCATACTGAAAGAGAAACATCTCAAGACAGCTCACTTTCACATAGTAAGGAGTTTCGGAACCAAACAGCATTTCCCATCTGCCTCTATGTCTTTACAGATTAAGGTACCCACATTGTCATAATTACCCTGATATCCTCCAAAACAATGGCTATAGGTATCCATCTATACAGATCTAGCTTTAGTATTTTGACATCCTAAAGAAATATCCTTCTGCCTTCTGCACAACATGCAAGGAAGGGAACACAATTCCTTTATTTCTAGTGTTGGTCTAGTTCTTGACAGAAGGTAGCCAAAGAGAAAAAGGAAAAAGGAAAAAGGAAAAAGGAAAAAGGAAAAAGGAAAAAGGAAAAAGGAAAAAGGAAAAAGGAAAAAGGAAAAAGGAAAAAGGAAAAAGGAAAAAAAAGAGCAGTAAAATATTCAGCCCACAAATCAGAAGCATCTTGTCTATTCATGCTTGACAGCTATACAGCTCCTGTGCAACCTCCATTAAAGCAACAGCCAACCTACTGGTACTGCTGTAAGAGTCCCCAAGAAACCCAAGGAGGCCAGTTTTCAGCACCCAGAGATTAGACAGAACAGTTAACATCTGTTACTCCTTCTCATTTGAGGAGTTAAGAGCAAATAAGCCAGGTGAAGAATGGCACTGTTAAATCCTTATTTCCAAATCCAGCACCACATGCATGCTCCACTACCCATGTACAAAAGAGGCCCATTTTCCTTCAGCATCAATACTCAGACCCCTCAGAACAAGATTTACAAGAGCACACATAGGGGATATGATGCACTGAACCACCAACAGAGGTGCACCATTTGCTGAGCCGTGTGCAAACTGGTGAAGCGTTAAGGGATGTATTGGTGCTGTGCTCCCTCACACACACTTGTCTAAAGGACACCAAATGGCCAGCTAGCCACCAAATCGCCGTGTCCCTAAGGCAACCAGACGTGCCAGCAGCAAGCGAACCACTAGCCAAGGTGAATCCCAGAAACCACAAGCAGCAAAAGCCTTCTGGCCACACCCTTTCTCC
This sequence comes from Centrocercus urophasianus, assembly GCF_019232065.1. Classification (NCBI taxonomy): domain Eukaryota; kingdom Metazoa; phylum Chordata; class Aves; order Galliformes; family Phasianidae; genus Centrocercus; species Centrocercus urophasianus. The sequence continues at coordinate 31,647,753 of NW_024884697.1, read as the reverse complement.
TGTCCTCATGCATGAAAGCCTGGCAGGATGCAGGGACCTGGGTATCCTGCATTTACAGTCTCTTCAGGTTACCTAGCTGCCTAATGAGGACTGATTCCTTAGCCCCTGGCTTCCCAATATCAAAAAGATTCTCAAGGTATCACATAAAGGCATCACAACTTTGATGTGTTATCACTGTGCTGACATCAAGCAGAATTATCCCTTAATACAAAGGGTTCTTCTGACATGAAAGAGCATTGTAGTGATAATGCTTGAAGACACAGCAGCTCTGGCTACAATTTCCAGCCCAGCACGTCTTACCAAACAGCTGTTCACCAAAAACCTAAGTGGCATGGTCAGGACCAGACTGTACAGACCCCCACAGAGGAGCAAAGAAAGTCAGAATTCCTACCAAGCTATGTTTACAAATGCCACTTCCCCTTGCAGTTACAATGGGGGACCACGACACTGAAGGAGGGAATGGTTATCAGAGGTGCTTGCTGCCCAAGTCTTTGTTGTCCATGAAATGAGCCAATGCACATTGCTGAAGGGCAGAGTATTTCTTTATTTGTAAGAAAAGAATGGCTTACAGAGCAACTAGCTGTAATAATAAACATCGTGAGCCTGTGACAATCATGTTAGAAGGAGGCAAAGAGCAGCCCGCACACTCTGCAGAGGGGTTTGGATCACGAGCATTTTTCCTGCTCAGTGAGCAGGACAAGCCCAATCCATCTCCAGAGGCTCATCTGCCTCAGCCCTTCCCAGCAGGCATCCAAGCCACGGCTCGCCAGCCAGCTCACAAACCCCTCGCTGCCCACCACCCCTCTGCCTGGCATCTCTCCTGTTTATTTTAAGCCTAAATCTAACCCCGGACCCAAGAAGCCTTTATAGCTGACAGGTACTCACACGTACACACACAAAAGTTACGCTTGGAAAGAAGAATGAAAAAACTACCACTTCAGGTAAAACAACAAAACCGCAGGAATCATTCGATCCCGCAAGATCGGTTCTTCGAGATAAGGGGATAAAAGTGACCGCGGGGTTACAGCAAACCCACAGACCTCCGAGCAGAGGAGGGGCCGGGCTCCTCCCGCCCAATGAAGGCCCGTAGCCCCGGGCGCTGCGTGGGGGGCGCTCCGTGCCCGCACATCGCACACCAGGAGCAGTCGGAGCGGGGCCCACCCCGGGTACGGGGAGCGCACCCGCATCGCTGTATGACCGGAGCCCAGGTGGAATGCAGCCTTTTGGGTGCCGCGTCTCAGGTTCACACCCATCCCCGAAGTACGAATTTATTGCTGTTCGTGCCTTATGTAAGCAATCCACCGACAGTAGCGGGAAGAAAACCCCCGAGGAGCTGCCACCCGCCACTTTCTCGTTCCTTGCTCCACGGAGGGCTCCGCAGCGGGGAAACGCCGCGCAGAGAAAAGGAGACCCGGGGCTCAGCCGGCACTACTCCGGCACGACGGAGTGCGAGGCTGAAACACTTCCTGGGATGGCTTGGAAAGGCTCATTCAATACCCGGCGCTCACTCTTTCGGAGCCACCCGGCGCAGAACCGCAATCCCCAGGGCTGGGTGGGGGCAGCCTGGGGAAGGGGCACTGCTCACCATTGTCTCTCGCCTCGATATCACCGCCGGAGGCGTTCTGCATTTCCCCCGACGGTACCGGCGGAAGGTGTCCGCCGCCGGGCCCCCGCCGCGCCGCCGCCCCACCAAGTTCGGGCAACGAGCACAGGGCTGGGCCAACCTCCGCAGGCCGAGCCCCGAGGCCGGGAGCCGCGCCGCTTACCTTTCACTTGACTTTCATACTCCGCTATAATCTCTTTGTCCTTTTTGAATCTGCTCGGGGTTGACATTATCCACTCGCTTCTTCCGCTTCTCCCTCTTCTCCTCTGCTTTGATTATTATTAATGATTAATTGTTATTATTTTCCGGACGGGCTCGCCAGCTGCCCCGGCTCGACTCGAGCCCGAGCGAGCGCGGCGGAGGGCGCTGCCCCGCGGGAGTGCCGCCGGCGGAGCGGCAGCGAGGCGGGAGGCGGCGCTCAGACCAAGCCCGGCGCGGGCACCATCGCCTCCGGCAGCGCCGCCGGCAGCAGCAAGGCGCTCCGCGGCCCGGGACCGCCGCAGGGCGGGGCGGCGGCGGAGGGGCTGCCGGGGGGCACCGCTTCCACTAGGCGAGGGCGGGGGCCCGGCGGCTGTGCCCCACCATTGTTATCTCTCCTCGCGCACCCAGGAAAAAGGAAGGGAAGCAGAGCGCGAGCGGTGGGAGGGAAGGAGCGGGGAGGAGAGCTGGCTGGCGGCCGCGCTCGGCCCGTACGCCAGAGGCACTGCTTGCTGCCGCCGCGCTCGCTTGGGTGGGGACTCGGGGCCGGCGCTCGCCCCGCCGCCGCTATCCCCGCGCAGCGGCGCCCAGCTCGTGGCCCAGCCCCGGCGCGGGGCGGCACCCAGCCGCGCCCCGGAGAGGTGTCTCCGAGAATAAAGTTCTCCCCGCCCCCCCCCCGCCGCTCTCTCCTCCCTTCCCGCCTCCTCGGTCGCTCGCCCTGTTCCCGGTGGCGCCCGCTCAGCCTCCCCCCTACCGGCGGCTGGGCCCGCGGGCTCCGCCGTGCCCCGCTGCCCCGAGGCGGGAGGCCCGGCGGGCGGAGGAAGAGATGGGAGGGAAGGGAGGGGGCCGCCACCCGCCCTGGCGAGCAGATGGCGGCCGTGTGCCGCCTGGGGAGCGGCGTGCGAGGGGGCCGCGAGGTGACGGAGAGGCCTCAAGCCGCCGGGGAAAGTTAAAGCTTCTCACTGCCGCCTCCGCAGAGCTGCGTGGGGCGGGAGGGGCCGGGAGGAGAGGCGACCGCTGGGGACCCCGCGTTCCCCTTGCGGGCAGTGCTCGGCTTCGCCGCCGCTTTTCTATGCGGGCCGCGGCTGCCCCGTGCCCGCGCACACTGATGGGGCGTGGCGGCATTGTGGACAAGCTGCGGCTTCGTCCCGAGGGCTGTCATCGGCCGTCGTTGCAGTTCTCGTGGGAAGGAAACAAAGTGGGGTGGGAGGCCGCCCGAAATCTTTCTCCCTTGAAGTGCTGTGCGTGGTACACGGCGAGCGAGGCCCTGCTAGGAGAATGCTGCCAGTGAGCAGTGGTGTACGGCTCTGCAAGCCTCGTGAGCCGAGCGCTGCAGTGAGCAGGAGTCTGTCCAGAAGGGCAGAAAGAGTTGCAGGAGGGAGTGCAGCCCCAAGCCCTCGCTCTGGGGTGACTCCAGCAGTGTGGGGTCAGACGCCATCTCTGTCTGCAGAGCTGGCACCAGGCTCAGCCCTGTGGGGTTGTGGAGGATGAGCGAGTTGCCAGTGCTGCAGGCTGAGATGATGGTGTGTGTGCCAGGAGCTGAGCACAGCAGTTAGCAGAGCCAGTAGCCATGCTGTTTATAGGTCCCATACTCCAGTCTTGGTGTCACCCACTGAAGGAGTCGGACGTGGCTCAAGTTGTAAAACCCTCTTCCCTGTCCCCTGGCTGCCCCAAAATTCAGCCTTTGAGAAGAGTTGTGGGGGAAAGAAAAAGCAAAGTATGATGGGTATTGCTACCATTTGATGGGCAAGGAATGTGGCTGTCATTCTTGGAGTCAAAGTGAAATGTGAAATTCCAAGGTTACAGATGCAGACTTTGGGCTGCAGGGAAGTCAGCCTTGAGGAGTTTAAAAGCAGGCAGTGGAGTTATGGAGACATGGAGTGCTTTGCTGACTTCATGTATGTCCAGAAGCATTTAGGCAAAGTTTTCAAAGGTGGCTCCTGTGTGGTGGTAGTATACAGTGAAATAAAATACCTGTAGATCCTGGACCTGTAGGTGTCATGGATAGGCAGTCCTGATGTGGCCAGGCCTGACCCTTTAGGGCAAACTGGAGTGAGCAGTGGGATCGTTTGCTCTGGAGTGGCATAAGCCAGCTACACAATAATTTTGCTTGATTTGAGCTCTAGTGCTATGTGGATCTGGCTGTCAGAGGGAAGTGGCACACTTACTGTGTTAATGCTGACGTTCTTGCTTGTGTTCGTATTTAAATCTTAATAAAGCATTGCCTAAGCATTGCAGCTAATCACTTCCAAACCTCTACCATGTCTTCAACATGCTAGTAGAAAGTGTTCACTTACTAACCTGTGCAACTCATCTTTCAGATCATGAAGCACCATTCTCTCCCCTGCTACTGGACCAAGGGCAGCAGGATCCTTCTTCTCCTTACTATTTCTTTCAAGTGTTGTTCTATATAATTTTATTATGTCTCTTCCTCTTGCTGTGCCAGTACAGCCTCTCCTAGTGCTGATCCAAATCACCTGAAAAAGGAAAAAAATAATCTGAAAGCCAATTTAACTCCAAGCTGGATGGTTAAATTACAAGTTTGAATAAGATGTCCTGACACAGAAGTGCAGTCATCTTTGTAATCTCTCCTACCTCTGATTTCCATCTCAGCTTTTGATGCTTACATCTTTCTTTCTGGCTGTTCTGGTCCATCTGTTAGCCTGGGGACTGGCTGATCTGCAAGACAGTGGGCCACTTTCCCGTGGGACACGGGATACTAACAGAAAATCAGCTGTGCACCTCGCCTAGTTGTGCAGAGCACAGTATTTCTGCAGGTGGTGAGGGTGGAGAGTGTGGTCAAGTTCTCTCGTGCCCCAAGTGAGGCTTTGCAGGTTAGTGTCTCAGGTCAGGCCAGTCCCCATCTCTCTGTTCTAGGAGCTGGGCGTGCAAATCATACCCGAAATGTGGCACGGATTAAGAACGTGAAGTTACTTGCTTTCTCCTCTATGGAGACTGAAGGATGAAGACCTCTCTTGCCACCAAGCCTAGGGTGGGAAATACTGCCCGGATTTTTCTAACTTGAATGGTGCAGGGGACTGGATTTCCGTGTTTATACCATCCTTTTTCTTCTGTGCTAGATGCTGCAGTCAGAGGATGTGCCTATCTGTGGAGCAGCAGGTAGAGAATTCCTGTTTCTCTGCAATTGCCTGTGAAGGTACAGAAACCATGGGTTGCCTCTGGAGACTGCTTTCTTTTGTTTGGTGGTGTTTTGTTTGTTTGACCTGCTCAGTTCAGGGCTGCCTGTCTATGGCAGGATCACTGGCTAGGGATGGACTTGTGTTCCCAGCTGGCTTGAGCATGGCTGACTCAGAGCATGGCTGACTCAGAGCATGGCTGCGCGTACTCTGGATCCCTGAGTTAGGGTTGGCCTCCAGGACAACCAGGTTTGAGCTGGTTGAGAAATCTGATTTCCACCCTCCCACACCCCCTGCTCTTCTTTAGGGATTGCCAAAGGATTGTGCATTATTACATGGTTGTAATCTTCTTTGAAGATGTTTGTGGCAGCTCAAGTCTCTGGACTCAATTCCGCACTGATTTATACAGCCTGCAATCCCATGGCAAGGAGGGTGATTGCACAGGAATAGACCCTGCCTGGCTCTGCGACACCACATTTGAGGTGACTTACAGGACAGAGGAGATTATTACAAAAATTCCTGTCTTTTTTCCTGAAAGGGTTTCTGCAGGCTTCCTAGAGCAGCAAGCACTGGAGGTGTGGAATAGTCTTGTTGTATGTGTATCCATAGATGGTGCTTCAGAAGGCTTGGTTATCCATGATGTAATTCTGTGAACTCTAAATTGGTGCATGTAAAGCATATTCAGGTCTTGTCAGGGGAGACACTACAGACGTTTAAATGTATTAGAATAAAGCTGACTGGGAACACATATGTTTTTGGAAGAGGCAGAGTTGTATAAAAAATGCAACGCAATGCAGTTGGGTACTGCGGCTGTACAATATGGGAGCAGAGTTTGTGAACCAGACCTCAATGTACAGTTAGATAATCGACTCCATCAGGGAACTGGAAATCCTGAATTATGTATGATAAAGCAGAGATGTGTTTTTACAGAGAGCAGTTCCTGCAATACTCGATGCGCTCAGTGCAAAAAAAAGGAATAACATGAGCAAGCTGGATTCAGCTTGCTTGAGGACTTCGTTATTGCATTTCATTTACACAGCCTGATGAGCTGTGCGGTATTTCATTTCTTGTGCTGCTAATAAAAATAGACCGTATGTAACTGATGGCTGGAATATCACCGAGCTCTGTGAGCACATAATGAAATGCAGCCTTAAACAACAAAAACCCAGGCTGATTTTCTTTAGGCTGAAAAGAAGACAGAAATAATTCATCATGCTTTACAATTGCAGTCAATCAGTCATTTAACTGTTGGGCAGTAAGTCTCTAAATGAAAGACCAAGCATTAATTGAAACAATGAAACATTTGATTGTTACTGGAAAAAACAATAAGAAGCTGCATTCAATGGGCTTGTTCAAATGTTTGTCACTGATAAGATGCACATTTCTATAGAATCAAATCTATTTGCTCGGGAATGAGATTATTTTAGTAAATATAGTTGCTTATCTAAGGTATAAAACCACTGAAGCTTTTTTCTCCCTCCCGATCAGTGCCGCACTTAATGCTGCTCTGTGCTCATAAACTCCTGAGACGTGGAGACAAAATCTGGGATAATGGGGTTTGTCACTGGCTGTAGAAGAGCTGGGAATTCACCCTGTCTGACCTGAAAGTGAGTGGCTTTAAAGCATTCAGCTGAATCTCTACAGCTATGAAATGAGGCTCTGCGTGCTGTCTGAACTTCAGTGGTTCAGGAAAGGCATTTCCCTCACCTAAGCTACGTGAGGCAAAGCTGTCACTAACCTTCCATTTCAAGGCACAGTACTCTGACCACTGGCACAGGAGCATTGCTTGTGAGGTCCTGTGCACCTCTTCTGGAACAGAAGTCCTAGGGGTTTAATGTGTACCTCTTTGGATTACTGTTTTTGTCTGTTGACAAATTGCTGGGTTTCAGCACAATGATCCATGTGCCCATTTTGTTAGCTTTACACACCTAAATTTAGGCAACTAAAGGCACATGCCTATTCTAAACATGTCATTTAACCTCCTTCAGAAGTCAGCCAGGAGATGTGGGCATGTCCTTGGTGGTGATTACTGCACTTCACTTATTTTAGATACTTATTTTAGGATGGGTTTTGTTCCATTTTTCCTTACTGTCCCAACCAGGAATCATACCAGACAGGAGGGACATCCTCTTTTGAAAACCTGAATGTAACATGCTGAATGTTAACAACAGTCTATTAGAAGTATGGGTATTAATTTTAATGCCTTGCTCCCAATTAAAATGCACAGATAAGCATCTGCAGATTGTTTGTTCATTTACTATTTGTGGTCATGTTGGAAAGGAATCCTCTTGGCCTGCTGTTTGAAGGAGGGTTCAGGAAAAATGCAATTAGGTAACTTTCTATATATGTGTTGTATACAGCCAAACTGGCTGTGTTCAAATGCATGTGACAGCTTTGTCAGCACAGAATACATAGATCTTCTGAATCCAGTGGGGAATTGTTGGTATCAGAGAAAAAATATCTTCCAGGTAAAGTCACTGGCTTGAAATGAAAGAGAGCCCTCTGTCTGAATAAGGTAAGGTAAGATTCCAGCCCCGGAGGACTGGTAGTGTCTGGTATGTGAAAAATCGTTTTATTTCTTGTAAAACAAAAAGAAAAGTACCAAAGCCAAACCTCCTGACATTAGTTTAGTTGCTGCTTCGTTTGAAGAAATTCATGAGACTTAAAGCAGTAATGGGTATGTCAATATTTAGTCCTCTGGCTTTAGCATCATGAAATGCAGTTGAATGTTTCCTTGTTAATTTCTTCATTTTGAGTGGTGCTAAATAGGACTAGTGACATAACTGGTATATGGAAAGCTATGAGGCTAATTTGTGCCTTTTACTGTTATTGGGAACATTATCCTTTTCCCCATGGTGCTGCTATTCACTTCCCAACTAGCAATTATGAAGAGGAATGAATTTGGGGTAGTAACTTTCTCACTTAATGAGAAGAGACTGAGGCAGCTTTGTTGGTTTGAAGGAGACACATCCGAGCAATTACATTCCCAGTACAGGCACTGCATTATCTGTAGGGCTACTTTCAGCCTGTTGGTGGCCTTTGAAGCCCCCATATTCCAGTTCTTCTCAGAATAATGATCTGAATGTCCAATATGTAAGCATCACACACCTAAATTTAGGCAGCTGCACGTGCCTTACACCTGCCAGCTTACAAACACCAGCATAATTCTGGATGTTTTTCTTACTTCTTAAACGTAACAGCTGTATTGTGCAGAATAGCGTCAGGAACTTTTATGGTTTAGCTTTTCTTTCCAAGCCTGGTGGGAGAACACCGGTGTGTTTGAGAGAGCTCTTCCAAGTGAGCCTGAGGGGCCAATTCAAGTCTCTGATGAGCAGATAATTGCAACTCTGATAATTAGCTTTTGGTTTTAAATTTTCCGTTTCCATTGTTTATGTTTGTTCAATCAGTTCTCAGCTAAAAATGAAGTACTTCTGCCACTTCATTACTCCTGACCTTCTCATGTTAATGACTCTGAATGGAGAACATTAAAAGTTGGAGTAAATTGAAGAGACTGTGCTTGAAGGAACAGCAGAGAATTGAGAACACTGTATTTTAAAACATTAGTCCTATATACTTCATCATGCTGTTGCTGTCTGACTTTAATGAGAATGCTTACATGAATAAGGCTGCTGGATTGCACCCCCAGCACTTAATAGGGGGTACATAACTCCTAGTCTTGCTATCCTTATATGGCCTAAATAGGCCAGCTAGATCTTTTAGAATCTCAGCTTTTGGGGCTGCTTCTGTCTGTGCCAGTAGCTTAAAGGTTGTGAACTGCCCTTATTTGACTCAAAAGGGCATTAATTTTGAAAGCCAGCAATGACACTTCAAATGTCAGCCCTGTTCATTTTGGCAAAAACATCCGTCTAGTGTGCATATTTATTAGTTGTGGGCCAGAAGGGTGGGAACAGCTGCAGCCTATCAGGCTAAAAAAGTGCACTGCTATTAATGGTCTACCCAGGATGCTGCTGTTGCCCTGATTCAGGCCCTTGGCCCACCCTCTGGCTGTGCCCTTCTCCAAGAGTAAGGCACATGTGAAGAGGAACAAGAGTGGAAAAAGAAAGGCTATTTCTGTAATATTGTCTGTAATTATGAATAGTAGCAGTGTGCTCCATTTATTTTTTCCCCCAGGTACATTCTGGTAGCTTTTCTGTTGCAAAAACATGAACCAGGATCATGGAGGAGGGTGTCAGATGGCCAGATCTCCAGACAAGTGGAGGTAGAAAGGGATACAGGCCCTGACATGCAGTTGAGACCTTGTGTTTGTACGTTTTGCACCCAGCTGCTAGCGTGAGCTGGGCGGTGGCAGCTGGAAAGGCTTCAGGCTGCAGAATGAACTGAATCGAGACCTCCTACTTCTTGGGCAGCTGTTCACTGAATTAAAAGGCAACGTGATGTCATTCTCCTAACATTGTGTTTTAAAAGACACGGGTAATCCAAGAACTCTTCCTTCAAACACCTTGTACTTGTGTGATCCTCAACAGGGAAGGTGGTCCTTGCTGCAGTCTCCCCCTCAGAATATGGGACACATAGCCCTGGGCTAGGAGGAGACTTCAGACATTTCTCTGTCCTTAGATTTTCTTATTGCTGGCTGTAAGAGGATCTCTTCATGTAACATGCAAAGTTTGGCATGAATTTAGAGTTGCTTATGTTTTCCTAAGGCTGTGCCTGTTTCCCTGCAGCAGAGGCATGGATGCACCAGGACTTGGGCATGCAGGAAGTGCTGTGGGATGCACATCCCTTATTGGACCTCATATCATGTCATATCCTCAGGTTGCAACTGACCTTCTCTGCACGTTTGGGTCACCAGTTCTCATCAGCTGGAGACACACAGAAGTTTGAAGGTAAGATATGATGACCTCAGCTTCACAATTGTGGCTTCAGAGTAAAGCTTTCAAGTTTTCATCCAGTTGCCCAGGAAGACATCCTCTATTAAAGAGAATTGGCAGGAAATTGAGGGAGTTTGAGTTTTTTTTTTCTTTTTTGTGAGGGGTGCATTTCTTTGCACATTTCTTAGTTTTAGTTTCTTTTTGTGTTCAGTGGCACAATGTCACAATAACAGGGTGCACAAATAGTACAAAATGCATTTTTTTCTAAGTGAGTAATATATAAATATATTACATACACATATGCAACAGAGTATTTAGATATTACTGCTTGTCATGTTTCTCACATGCACACATATAACCAAAAGCTTTATGTTGACAATAACTGCTTCAAAAATTATTTTTACTGAAGACAATCTCTGTTTAACATAATCCCCAGTTTTCAGAAGCACAGAAGGCAAAGATGTATAGAATACATTTCCTGAGGGCCTCCAGTGCAGTTTCCAATTTCGAATTTTAAAATATTTCAGATGTCAGAGCTCCCTCAAGTGGAAGGACGAGGAAAGCAAACTGATGCGAGGTGGAGGTTTTCTACAGACCAACCACAGCTTCTAAAACTCAAAAAGAAAACATTTGTAGCAGACATTTGTTCACGTTGAGTTGGGCAGCATGGATTATACAACTACGATGAAGATTTGTTATATTAACATCCTATCAATGTCATTCTCTGAGATTGAATAGCTGCAGCAAATACAACACAAAATACAAGCTGTTTGTTTAAATGTATGTGAACAGGTGCAGGTTTGCTGTTGTAACACAGATTAGCATCATTGCTGTATATCTCCAGGAGCTGCTGCCTCCTTTTACAGGCTTTCAAGTGTGACGGTGAATGAAGACATGTCCACACAGGTAACAAGGTCTAACCCAGGCTAACTAACACATTCACAATTACTCAGCATAATTATTCATGAGGTTTCCAGTATTTCTAATTCTGGTTGTAATTCTTTCAGTGGTTTTCATATCCCAGCAGTCTTTGTTGTTTCTGGGGAAGTGATACACTATGCATTTTATAAATATCTTCAATTATTTTTCCTGAATGTGGTTACAGCTGTCATGTGTGTTAATAATTATTGACCGACAAGTTAATATTATTACACTGATAAATTCATACAAGAACAAAATTAATTAATGGAATTTAATGTTCCTTTCTAACCAACTTATGTTCACATACTTGAGAATATTAAGTAGCGATTCAAGTCGTGGATTTAAAAATGTGCTGGCAGCAGATGAATAGTGCTGGTAAACCAAGAAGAGTCAGCATGATGGCTGTAGTTTGATGGCAGCTCAGCCTGTGAGAATCTGCATCAGAGGCAATGGCATCAGATGCAACAGCAGCACAACATAAATCATGTACATTGTTATACATTCTCAAGGTACGTAAGATGTTGCCTGGCAACTGTGTTTGTCCTTGCTCTGCAAAGTAAGTGATTTTAATTATTTCTCTGATACTGCATGATCGTGGAGTTTAAAAAACTGGCTCTGCATGATCACTTTTAAAATGGTATTAATTAAAAAATAAAGTTCCTTTCCCCAGTCATCCATGTGCCTTGTCTTAATCAAGCATCTTGTGCTTCTGATGTTCCTAAGCATACATTACAGTATTGCAGTTCAATTATAATTATACAGGAGCAGTTTTCTTTCCCTTGAGTTTTCGGGATTCATAGGATTTATAAAACATCTTTCACAGAATAAAAGGATGCTTTTTTTCTCTGTCAGTTTGTTCATTCATCTGTGCCCACAGAGACAAGAAATTGAGGCATTTTCTTTTCCTGTTTCTTGGACCTCCACTGTGCATAAGGGAAGCTACAAATACTCAGGCTGCCTTGTCTCATGTCAGTCATTTACAATATGTTTCATCTGGATTCGATAACTAAATACACTCTAAAAATTAGATCCACTATGTACTACATTGCCAGGTTTCTGCTACGAATAGGATGTTAGTAAAACACTTTAAAATCACAGACCTGATACACACTCCAGTCTGTGGTCTTCAGTATGCTGGCCTCTGTGGAGAACACACTCAGAGAAGGAATTGCAAATCTCATGAATCTTTACAGGCCCAGCTTCAACAGGAAAGGGTGCACTGTCACCAATTCCCTGTACCACGCTGGCAGGACACCCAGCAGTATGGGAGCCACCTTGCTCTTCCTGCTCACTTTGATGGGGTGAATTAGAAGTAGCTCTCCTATTTTGGGAGTGAATTCTTTAACCAGAAGGTGGGTGATAGAAAAGCTGTTATGATTTCACCACATATGTTTTGTGGCCTTCTGCCTCTTTGAGCATCTTAAACTCTTGGACTGGACCTCTTAAGAGACTTAGGTATTGACTTCTTTTCTCTCTGGATTCTGATTGGTTTTAGGCAAAAGATAAGGCTCAAAGGTAAGAACTCCTAGATAGATGTGGTAATTCAGCTATGTCAAACAAATATTTTCAAGTTGCATGGGCAAGTTTCTAGTGAGGCAGGGGGCCTCCAACGTTACTAGCCACCTGGTGCAGTTTTCCTTGAGTTGAAACCATGGAAGAAGGTATTCAATGCAGTTCTACCTTATTTCTATATTTATCAAAAACCTAGTTGTTGTGAGGCAGGTAGAGGGAAAGGGCAGGTGTGGGCCCAAGTCCAGCCATTGTGCTCTTTTGGTGTCTTTACAGCTAATTGTGCATTAGAGAAGTCTCAGGAAATAATTGAGTACTACATTGCTCCTTTTAAGAAAATAGCTCTGGAAGATGATCTAAGAGAGGACAGCATTAGTAGTATCCCTTCACACCATAATCAGCTCACTACGGCTTTTTTTTTTCCCCTGCGTGATTACATGAGAACAAAAGCCAGATTCTCTGGGGCACAATTCCTTAATACTCAGAATGAACACTAAATTTTTGTCACATTTTTTTCTACTGCGTTTGGATTTTGTTAAACTTACCATGCGTGTATGTTATTAAAGATACAGCGAGGTGAACTTTATTAAAACACACAGCTGATGGGTCTGTCCCTTCTCCCTGCCCCCAAACCTTCTTACCTAACTTGAAAGTACCTACAGGGACAAATAAAGAAAAAATTGTAAAACCATGGCAGTAGGACGAGACTCAGCAGTTGGAAAGTTCAGTCTTTGGAGTAGAGCAAAGAGCCAGATCCTTCAGCCTTAGGTTAGCTCCTAAGCAGCTGCAGTTGGGGGGTGGGGGGTCTGGCACCTGATGCCTTCCATCTGAGCAGTCGGGGCAAAGCAGGACAGAGCAAACCTGGCACAAGGTTTTTTGTTGTAGTTGAACGATTTCTTGCTTTGGTGCAAAACTGTGTTAAACTTGTATCTGTTATCATAAAAAGAGTCGTGAAGGATTGATTCAGGATTTTCAGTGAAGAGTGCACTTCAGAGAATGTCTTTTAGGTACATCATATTGGCCCAGCTTAAGATTTTAGTCCCAGTAGATAAACACTACAATGCCTAATGCCAAATGCAGTCTTAGCTATTTGCTTGTCTTTTTCAGAGTGTGTGGAGAAGCAGCAGACCAGAAAATTCTGTGTGCTGTCCAGAAGCTGCCTCGTGCAGGCCACAAGACTTGGTTGTGGGCAGGTAAGCTTGGGATCCTTCTTCAGCTTTCTGACATGGAACTGGGTGTCCTGGCCATACAGGGCAGATAGCTCCTGGTGCCTTCACTTACCCTTTTAGAGAACAGACCATAGCTGAACCTTTTCCACTGTGTAAATCCTGCTGGTAGAGAGAACTCTACCAGAAAGCATACCTGCCATAGCCAGAGGGATTCACCCTTGTATCTCACTGCCCAAGAAAGTGTCCAGCCCACTAGACTGAAGGCAGTGCTGGCTGGTGAAGCAGTCTCTGCTCTGCTCACTGAACTGTGTGGCTGGGCAGAGAAGTTGATAAGATTCACTGAAAGACAGACAGACAAGATCACAAGAGAAAGAAGGTAAGTGCAAGTCTCACTCCATAGTAGTAGGAAGTGAGGTTCCATCTGCTCCATGTTGATCAGAGGATAATGTGGAAATGAAATGAAGAGATTCTTTGATTAAAAAGTGTTAAGGATGGCTTGTTTAACATTGAAAGAATGCAGCCTGCTTCATACCTGTAACCTTTTTGCAGTAGCTAAAGGGAAAATGGAAGTTACAGACAAGCTCTTCATTATTTTACAAAAGCAGAAGTGCAGGCTCTCATTAGCTAATCCTGACTGCACTGCTCAGTTCCTGAAAATAGGTCATGGAGAGAATCTGTGCTAATTAGAAAAAGTTGGTAAAGACAATCATTGCCAGTTAAAAATGAGTGCCAGGTTCATTCTACTTGCATAGCTGATCTGGAGGTGATGTAATGAACAGTTTTTGTACCCAAACTGCACATGCTGATCAGAATGACTCAGCTTTGGGAGCTGCAGGGAGCAAGTCAGATCAGGTTCTCTCTGCAGAGCTGCAGCTTTGGCTGACTCCTCAAGAGCACCAGCAGCTGTACCTCCTCAAAACGCCCCACAGCATATTGACATTTATCCATGCGATCAAACTTTTTCATCTCATATCCAATTTTCTCTTTAATGGATTTAAGCTGCTACTTCCTTTGTCTAAGCCCAACAGAGGACTCGAGTGCCCGTGAGTCAGATGATGTAATGGCCTTTAGGGATTTGGCATGCAAAACAGAGTCTCAGAGCTTGCGTCAGGCATCTCCCAAGTTCATACAATGTCAGGTATGAGGCTATGCAGCCCCTAGGGAGAAATAATAATATCAGAATGGAGAGCTACAAAACTGATATGCATGCAGGCCAATGTGGCCAACAGTATAGGAGTTAGCAGGAGATAGGGAGGGTGGGTGAGCTGCTACCATGAGAATTTTGGCAGGAATGTCACTTGGTTTGGGATGCAAGATGAAATCCCCTCTTATTCCTACATCCTTTGTTCCCAAAGCAGGTTATGGCTGATCACTGAGTTTTAGTTATGGTAAAATCCACAAGGAGCAATGGAAGCTGAACGCATGGCTCGTTGTCAACCCCTGGCTGAGCTCCCAGCAGTGGCTGGGTCCTGCCTGGAAGGTGGCACTTTGGTGCCAAGAGGATCAGCTTTTCACAGGCACTTCTGTGTTCAGCTTCTCCTGCCGACTCACAGAGTGACAGCTGAGACTTCATTCTGGGGCCCAGGCAACAAAAACTAAGCCCTGCCATGCTTAAGTTGGAGTTCATTGTATAAATTTAGACGTTAAACCTTTTCTTTCCTTTTCTTCTCTTTTTGGCTAAGCAGTCTTTGTTTAATATAATGCCAGAGTGGCTGTGTGGCTGCTCCAATGTGTCTGATCCTCTGCATGCCCGAAAATGGGAACTGAAGGGACTGCTAGGACAAGCAGACTAGTGTGTACAGAGCAAGATAGGTGTCTGGCCAACCTCTTAGTGATGTTTATATTACGCTATAGAGACAGGCATCTGTTGTCTGCTTGGATCCTCTTGTAAGAACAGCATTGTGCCCAGGCTGTTGTTTACGGCAAGACTTTTTCCCAATCTACATTACTTTGCTGTTGAAACACAAGAATGATTCTTTTGACATCTGTGTTAAGTATTTTGCCTACCTCCTTCTAGAAAAACACCTTGGATAAATCACCACTCAAAGCAGGCAATAATGTGGAAGGAAATTTTGAATTGATCTCCAAGTACATATTCCAAAGCTTCTGAAGTCATTCAGCACTTTTTGCTGGCTTGAGGAAGAAATAAATCTCTGTACCTTTGTGAGTATCTGGATAATGTGAGAAGCTGCATTTCTTTTATTAACTTCCAGCGTTATTTCATTACATGAATCATTCCAGTATGCAAACCTGTCATGAAAATTTACAAGCCCAGGCACACAGTCCTACTTGTCCTACATTTTCTATAATGAAAAGAACTAATGATACCTTACTCACACATCAAAAAATTTGTTTGCCTTGGGCTAGCAGAATTTCAAACTTAAACACTTTGTCTTCCATTAGCTCTTCAAAAAAGATAATGAGAAAGCCCT
Organism: Centrocercus urophasianus; assembly: GCF_019232065.1. NCBI lineage: Eukaryota > Metazoa > Chordata > Aves > Galliformes > Phasianidae > Centrocercus > Centrocercus urophasianus. Next base: position 31,631,955 of record NW_024884697.1, on the reverse strand, counting down.
CTGTCACTTTCTCTTATGTTCTTATGTTAGTTTCTGATTAGTCAATCCACAAACACTCTGAAAGAGTGACTAAAACTTACTCTGAAGTGGGAAGAAAGGGAAGGTATTCTGACTTGATGTCCCTTTCTAGAAAGGAATTCAATAAATCCATATGCAGTGTTTAGAAAGCATTTTGCCTGCAGTATTCCTCTCACTGCCAGAAACCTCAATTTTATTAACCATTGTTACTAACGCAACTAAAATTTTTATGTGATTGTGGAATTATTATTCTGGAAATGAAAAGTTCATACGTTGCGCAGCTCAAGCTGTAGGTGTTTGTTTTGGGTAACTTTGCCAAGGGAAAATGAAGAAAATGTCTTTTACAGAAAACAGACTCAGAGGTGAGAAGAAAATTGCATTCTGATGAAAACAGTCCTCTGCTTGTCAATATTCTGTATTCTCTTTGCTGGGAAAAACAGATTTTTTACCCCTCACCTCTATTGTCAGTAGCTTGTTCAGTAAGATATCAAACCAGACATTAAATGGTAACCATAACGTCCCAGCTGAACTTTACTGTCAGACCAGAACGTGGGAACTGCAGCACTCGTGTGAGCTGATTCTGTTGCATCAGGGCTCTGGTTTCACCTAGCTTCGTAGTTACCTGATACCTCATCTCATTCTCCTTTGCTGTGCCCTGCCACAACAGTACAATTTTCATGTTGCACTTTGGAGTTGTTCAGATATTTTCAAAGTCTGACTCTTATGCATGAGCCAAAGGGTATCTTCATCACACTAAGTTGTTTTCCATTTTAAATCTTGTCTTTCAAGATGGATTCCTGGTGGGTGAGTAGAGAGCAGACGAGAAGTGAGACACAAGATCCTATCTGTCTAGCACTACACTTCCTTGTTGCTGTATGGAGGTAAAACTGTGTAGGTCCCTTGGCATCATGAAGGAGAAGACATAAGAAAGCTCTCTCTCCTCTTTCCTCCTGACACCAGCCAGCTGAGAAGCAGAGCCTTTGTGTGGGATTTGCAGCACTGCTGGCAGTGGCACTCTATTCCATAGACGGAGTCCTGCTTCCCTTAGACCTTCCTTTGACACTGCCCCAAAAAAATTCCCCATCACTGAGCCAGAGTGGATCTTGCTGTGCCGCTGGATTCCTGCCTTCCAGACTCGCCTTTCAGACTTGCTGTATCTGCAGACCCCTGTTTCTTCCAGCTCAGAGAGCCTGGGGTAGCAGTCATGGTGATCCTGTGACCGTGAGCCAGGGACAGGGCTCCTCTGTGTCTGGGAGGAATGCAGGGCTGAGTTCCAAACTGGATTCCAGCTGGGGATATCAGGAGTGTTCTGAGGAGGATAAGGAAGGGGGATGATGATGATGGGGTTCGGCATGTCCGCGTCAAAATACCTCCCTGCATGCTTTCTAGAAAGCAAGAAAAGCAGCTTAGATGATTAAAACTGAAGTCTCATTACTGAAAGCAATAAGAAAAAGTTAAAATTACCAGAACCTGTAATTCTGTGGGGGTTTTTTATCCCTCAAAAGGAAGAAAATAGAAATGACTTTGGGAAGAAAGCAAAGAATAAGTAGATAGTTATAATGTTCCAGATCACAACAGAACCCAGAGAAGTAAAGCATATTAAGTGAGGCAAGGTCACATTTTTAAAAATCCTTTCTGCATAATACATGTCAAGAAAAGAACTGTGATTCAGCATAGTTGCTAACTTTAATGAAGAAGACAACACATATGCTTTAAATAAGGAACTCCTCAAGGTATTAAGGTAATTAGAAAGAGGCAGCTTTACCTATACTTCTATGACAATGCTGTTAGGGATTATTTCATATCATATTTAGTCCACTGTACCCTGTAATTTTCTCAAAATGAAGAGTTATTTAAAGCTGTCTGATGGTAAAATGATAAAGTAGAGGAGGAATGTATTTTGAATTAAAATGTGGAGAAAGAGAACAGCCATGGACTGTTTCTGAGTGGGTGATATTCTAAAATTTATGTACAGAAACACAACAAAGTCTCCAATACCTTTCTGCAAAAACCCACTGAAAGTCTCCATGCACAAAAATTAACCTTTTGAAATGAGTGTTTAATATTTTCTGTGCTTCTCTGTGGTCCTTGGGGAGCTTGTAATGAAGGAACACGGAGAGGAGAAAGGTGACTTTATTCTCTGCTGCTGCAAGACCTTCATAAACAGCCTCAAAGCAATTCAAAAAGACTTTGTGCTAAGCTGTTGATAAGTTTAGTTCCACTGTGTTCAAAAGGATCCTTCTGCAAGTTAAGCTTTTGCTCACAGGAGGGGCAAAAGTCTCATTTTATGTGTGTATCATTAATTATTGCAAATGCATGCAATAAGCTCCTTTTTCTTAACTCGTACTGTGGGGACAAATAAGATAATTTTTCTCACAGTATCAGGTAGAGATTGCTGTGACTTAGCTAAAAGTTCATTAGGATATTAGTGCGGATTTCCCAGCTGAGCACACAGCAATATCCTTTATCCCAGCATCTTCTCATATTTTAGTAACTTCCTGCTGTAGTGGCCTGAGAGAAGATAAAAAATACCCTTTGAGTTGAGTCTCATGAGTTAGATGAAGAAGTTCCTCTTTGTCACAAGAGCAGGTTACACTTTTCTCCTGCCCACTGTGTATTTTCCATTCTAATAGGTGACTGCACCTCCGTGGGCACACATTTGATGTTCTTACTCTCCAGATCTGTTTATTCCAGGTCTGGGAATTCTATTCTTCTGACCATTCCTGGACCAAACTCTGTCTGGCCCACCACACATCTCTCTTGCTTGGTGTCACAAAGGACTGTGGGGGGAGGAGAGGAGGAGTCATGTTAGCGGTACATGAGCTCTCCAGCTGCTTGCACTAGGAGTTGCATCTATCATAGCAGCGGCCACCATTCTTGTTTTCCAGGTACAGGAATGTTGAGCAGAGCAATGTCTGTGTTGCTTTACTCGTCCAGCTTGTTTGGTGCACAGAAGCTGAAGTGTATAAACCTTCAGAATCTGCTGCATCCATACTGTTAGGAGTGTTGAACATGTGTGAACCAGTCCCATCCTCTTCTGGGCTATGTGAGTTTTATGGAGGGTAAAAGCAGTTGGCTCTTTTCAGAACAGGGCACAAGAGTGAGGCATAGCACAGTGTGAAGCATCAGGGAGCTCTGGCTGACTAATGCTGGTGCTCTGAGCTAACATGACAATGCAGATGTGCCCAAAGCATCCCCAAAGGTCTGGCTAAAGTCACAGACCTTTGGATGCAGCAGCTCAGGTTTTCCTCATATGATCTGTGGCCTTTTGTTCTGTCTGCAGGATGTGAGGATACACACAGCCCTGATACACACAGGTATTTGCTGAGAGACAGTGGCACAAAGCAGGCAACTGAAGCAAACTCCACATTTGAGGAATAGTTCAGTGTAAGCTTTCAACTGCTTAAGTATCTGCAGTACTTACATGGTCCATTCATGAAGAGCTTATAGACAGGCCTGTATCAAAGTTGCTGTATGCTTGTGGGCTCTGCTCTGCTAATTCAGCCTACATCTATTGCCACCTGCTGTCCTCTGGTTTCTGTTCTCCAAAGGGGAACATAAGCATGTAGGGGTTATCCTCTTCCAAATCTTATTTATGTGGATGGATTTGTAAATTTTCTGACAATAAACAACAACTCAGCATTAATTTTCTCTAAACAAGACCATTGAGGAAGAACAGAGAAGATCAGAGAGAGTTGCTGCCCTTCTAAATCTCTCAGAGCAGTGTGCTGACCAACGGTCTCACCTTGTGCATCATCCTGCAGTATAAACACAGTCTAACAGGAATAGGAAGGAAGGAGATCTTTTATGTAGTCTTCTGAACCAATTGTTTGAAGCAGTTAAGAAAGGCAGCTCAGCATTCAAGCTGTGGGTGATCTTTTCCTTTCTTCTTGGCAGGGCTTGTTTTGATCACCTACCCTCAGCAAAGAACTGCATACGTTAATTAGGAACAAAATGTCATCTGACTGGAACAAAATGTCATCTCACTAGAAAACCACCTGCCATGTGGAAAGTTGTGCCGTGAAACAACGTCTACAGTGAGAATGCAAATTTAGCTGTCTTGAAAATAGAAGCAGAGGGAGAGCTGGTGCAGTCAAATCACTTCAGCACGTCAGCCCAGGCATGGTGTAGCAGTGCCACCACGATCACTGTGTCCACTGTGTTCCAGCCTTTCTCATGCTTCTGAACAGCTGCTGGACTCCTGCTTACTTGAACCCTGTGCTCATGAAATGAGGTATGAAGACATCTCTAAAGTGCAAGCTCCTTCTGCAGACACCGCTAAGGCTGGAGCTTCGCCTTGCACGGCTGTGCTGCGGATATGGGCCTGCCAGCCCTGCGCTGCGGGGGAGCCGGGGGCACGGCCTGGGGTGCTGCCATCCGTGGGCCTGGGCTGCAGGGCAAATGCACCAGGTGTGTTTGGTGAGATGGCACATTATATCCTGTCATGGTTTAAAGGGGAGCATTAAGCTCTGAAGAGGACTCGAGATGAAGAATATTCCTCAGGTGAGGAAATTTAACAGTTCATCACTTCAAGTCAGGCTCATCAGCTGAGGCCCATAGCCACCAATTACAGAAGATGGTTTAAAATAAAAACACAAATAAAAGCATTGTCAAATATACTGTCACTGGGACTCAAGAAAAGCTTCTGAGCGTTGTTTCTGTCAGAAAAGATGAAATCCTTTTTCTTCCACTTCAGTGTGAATTTACTCTCCCTCCCACAAATGTCCTTTCAGAAGCCCTGCTGAGCACAAATCAAAATTCTGAATGCACTTCAGTCCTACCTTAAATCTCCCTTCCTTTTTACTCTTTTATCAACATACTCCTGGTTATTCCAAAGTGGCTTAACTCTGGTGTTTTGCAGAAATCTTTGCTTTCTTTCTTTTTTCCTGTGACAGGATTAAAATAAGAATGCCTGAGGATGTACAGTTGATGAGAAATCTAGGATAGGGTATTTTTAGAAGAGTCAAGGCACTGTTTCCTATGGTGAATAGACTGAGGGATACACCAAGCAGTGTAATTGTTGTTTTTCTTTTTTTAAAAAAGGTTCAAAAGTTCCATGCAAATGAAGACCATTTGGCATTTTGATTAACTCATCTGATAGATATGATCCATGTTTTGCCTGCAAAATAAACACAGTTACTCTGCTAACCTTTCAAGTTCCTTTTGACATTTCCTGTGCAACAGTGTTCATGTATGTAGTAGTCAGTAGTATGAATCACATACTACTGATTTCATGATGTTGTGTAAAATCTGGGAATCTCAGTGCCAAACCAGAACGAAAACTTGTTTGTCCTCACAATGCTGAACCTACCTAAAAGAAACCTAATTTTTTTCTTTTTTTTCTTTTTCTAGGGGAAAGATGTAATTTCCAACATTTCACTTTAGTGCAATTAATATTATTATTGTCGTAACCATCATTATTAGTAATAACTACCTCTTATTATTCACTGTGGTAGCAGAATACATAGTTTCTAAACATTCTTATGAGGAGTGGCTGAGGGAACTGGAAATATGCAGTCTGGAGAGCTGGAGGCTCGAGGGAGACATATAGCTCTCTGCAGCTGCCTAAAGGGAGGTTGTGGTGAGGCAGGAGTCGGCCTCTTCTCCTGCGTAACAATGATAGGATGAAAGGAAATTGCCTCAAGTTGCACCGGGGGAGGTTCAGATTGAATTTTAGGAAAAATTTCTTCTCTGAAAGAGTGGTCAGGCACTGAGACAGGAGGCTCAGGGGGTGGCTGGGTCACTGTCCCTGGAGGTGTTTAAGAAACATGTAGATGATGTACTAAGGGACATGGTTTAGTGGGGAAATATTGGTGATGGGTGAATGGTTGGACTAGATGATCTTAAAGGTCTTTTCCAACCTATGATTCATTTGCACCTCTGCAGGCCTGATGCTCTGTCTTGACCAGGAGCAGGAAAGTGAAGCTGGTAAAGGAAAACAAAAATCAGATGACAAAGGAGCTCAGGTTCTAGAGCCACTCAACACTATGCCAGCTCCTCCACTGCTTTCATGAATATCCTGACTTCTGGTCCCCCGGGGCATATGTGTTGGTGGAGTGTTGGCTTTCTGGGCAGTAATTCCCTTTTTCAAACCTGGTTATGTGAGAACAGTTCTCATATTCACCATTACATTCTACATTATCTAGATGCCAGGAAATACTGCTGATCTCTGTCTAAGTAATATATAGCATATATAGGAAAATGTAAATGGAGTGCCTCCTACTGAAGACAAAATTTTATAAAGAGACATTACAACTCATTTATTTTTAAAGATTAGCTTACAGTTTTTACACTGAGAATACCAAGAGCTTGGGCATCTGGCATCAGCAGTAAATTATGCCCCTAGCCTATATTAATGCTTGTACTTATTAAGGCTAGAAAAGGCCACTATCATCTCCTAGGCTGGTCTCCTGTATTATGCAGAGCATAAGATTTCAGGAACTAATGGCTGCTTTGGGTCCTTACACAGAAAGGAGTATTTTCTTTCAGAAGAAAATCCAGTCTTGATTTAGGTATTTCCAGTACTAAACCATATTCCTCCCCGCCCTTAAAAATACCAAGAACAAAAGTGAAAACCTTGACTGAGTTGTTTCTATGGGTAATTACCAAATCTGCAGCACTGAGGCTGAGGTTCTGCTGTGTGGCAAGCACTGAAACATGATCAGCATAATGTAAACAGTGATGGCTTCTTTTGTCACACAGTTCATTCTTCTCTCCTTCAATATATTTTTTTCCAAGACTAGAAAGCCCCAATATTGGATGCAGTATTATGCTAGCTAGCACAGCATCATCTGTAATAATAGTTTCAAGAGCATTTCATTCTGGCTTTATGAGTCCCATTCTTAAATCACTCATATTGAGATTCCTTACAGTAATGCTATTCTTTTTTCCCTGCGGATGTTACAGACAGCTGTTTATGTGCTGGTTGTTGTGTTTACCAAAGTGATATGATACTCAGTGGCAAATATCAACTCGTGAGTCTCTGTCTGTACAGAGCACTCATCCATATGTAACCATGGCAATCTATTTTCAAGCTGTTAGTGACTCAGAAAGCTGGTGATATGTTTGACACAGAGACCTACCCTATTTTCCTTTTTGCTGTCTCTGTATTTCTTAAGCAGGCCATAAGCTGTGGCTTTAATAGCCTCATTGATGGAATCACCAAGCAAGGCAGAATTTATGCTCTTAAAGGAACCTTGTACCTTCTCCTGCTGATCACACAGCACAGACAATCAGTTCCTTTCTTTTCTTCATATTCCTTGATATATGGACCAGACCTGGGAATTGCTAACAGGGTTGGTCAAGATAGAGTATGTGACAGACCTCAGAGCTCACGTGGTGAGTTGTACAGCCTGTGCTCAGCTTCAGTGTTGTTTAGTTTAATCTAACTCCTTAATTGTCAGTTACAAAGATTAATCTTGGGCATTACTGAGCCACCCAGTAGGTCTGCTCCATTTAGTCTCATCGGGTTACCCCACTGTACATACAAGTTGTTATCTGTGAGAGCTTTCAGCAATAAGCAGCTTGAATTAATTGTGTAAATAGGCATTAGATAAATGAGGATTGCATCAAAATATGTACTGAAAGAGGATTTCCATAGAAAGGGGGGGAAAAAGCACTGTTTGGAAAAAAAAAAAAAGTGCTTTATGAAAACTGGCCTGGCTACACTCCCACTCCATTCTTTTAACTAATCATTGTGGAAATACCCTATTTGCAGATTTTGGTGGAAAAAGAAACCCAAACCATCTGCACTTTGTAGCAATTCCTAATTGCTATCAGCCTGTCACTGCTGAAAAATCTCTCTTCTTTCTTTTCATACCAATTGGAAAAACCTGTAAACCAATGCCCTAGTAGTTGGAGGGGCTCCCCCCAGAAAAGGATCGTACAACACTGCGAGCACTTTCATAAAGAACAAAAAACAAAAAACATATATATATATATATAAAATGATCATTATAAATCCTATTCATAAAACAGTTCTGAAAATACCCTTCATGTACTAGTGTGGCTCAGCAGCAGGCCCCTTATCTGAGCTAAGAATTAATGGGCCCAACTTTCATTTGCCTTCTTTAGAACTATGAAGGCAAAGAACAGCTCTCCCAACATTTTGCAGAGGGCTCTTAATACTGTGGGCCTGTGCCTTGTTAGCTTCTCAGTGGTTAAATATCAGTAAATGCAACTATCAGAGGGAAATTACTGGACTAAACTTGAGTAAGTGGTTCCAGCCACCTGCTGCTTTGAGGAAGGCATTGTACTCATCAATAAGTAAGGTGCAAATTCAGTCCTTTTTTAAGTGTCTGCACGATCTTACTGGAGCATATTGGTACGGCAAGTCATAGCTGCTCAAAGCAGTCCAGGGGAAATCTAAAAGACAAAACAGGATACAAGTGCTCTGTGCATGTCCCTTACCACTGCTGTCTACAGACAAGTTACTGTCAGTGTAAGATAGCAGATATGGGAGAGAGAATAAATGTATTACCAGTATGGAGATAGAGGATATGTTGCTAGATAGAAGCTCACGCTTCGCTGGGTAACCTGAGGAGCTGCAGAGAGCTGACTAAAGGAAAGTTTGAGAAATAACTAACTATGCAGATCAGTAGTTCCAAACTGCCAGATACTGCATGCAGTGCTCTTCTCAGTGCTGCAGTTCGTCGCTTGGCAATGAAGTGGCTGAAACTGTGAACGAACTCTCTGGGAGATTTACACTTCCCACACTGAGGTGAGATCTATGGAAGCGATGTGCATTCATTCTGAGACTCTGAATCAAAATTGTTTCCTTCAGCATCACTACCCCTGTGAATACTGAAAGGTTTCATGCTGGGATGATTCAAAATGAAGGCGGGCCAACTCCACACCGACACCTCCGGCATTTATTCTTCTGAGAGCTAGAGCACACAGGTTCAAGTTCTCACAAGTGAAGAAGGGAACCAAGCCCAATTCTCACATGTGCTAGGGAAGCGCTCTCCCCCCACATGGCATGAAACAACAGGCACAATCCACTCCTGCTTACACACTGCTCTCTGAACTTTTCTTTTTGATGGGTCCAGCCTAAGAGTGCGCATCAGGCATGCTGCAGACATGTAATGGGCCCCGAGGGAAAAACACAGCAGAACACATCGTCTGAGAAGAGGTGTTTGGCTGGAGATAAGCTTGAAGTCATTCATCCCTGACCTGACCAGGGATTCTATCAGAGCTGGAGGAGCAGAGCGGGAGGCGTTTCCTCTGATGGAAGCGTGGGTGCTGTGGAACATATAGCAAGCTTTTGGCTGAGGGAGCATACACTCAGTGGGGGAATGGGGAAGAGACTGTCCTCCGTCTCACCTCACAGAATGCTTTGATGATGGAGAAAACAGCACTAAAATACTCATCACATCAAAAACATTATCTAAACCCCTCTGTATTTCGTGTTTGTAAATGCTTTATTGAAAATCAACAGCAAAGTGGTCTTTTTTCCACCATAAATACTGGCAGCAGTGGGAACTGCATGTGGGGAGTGTGTGTGGCTGCTGAGGGCCAAAAGAAGGAATCATTTCATGCACCTTTGTGGTGTTTCTCAGCTCACCAGATGGCAGAGCATCACAGGCTGCATCAAAGTAGTTCAAAGGATCGATCCTTTCAACCAATCTAAGCTGTGTTCAACTGCCCAAAGTCTTACACTGGATGTGAAAATCCTCTGGTGGATTTGGTCCCAGGCAGTTTATGTTGTGAGGAGTGGAAGTCAGACCTCAAAAGTCATGAGCCAATGCCAAAGGCGGTGTCAAACACCATAAACTGTGCAGGTATGTGTAGCTGGATGTGAAGTTTCACTCGGAACAAAGAGCATTTCCTGCTCTAAAATGGAAAGCAAAGAGACATTTGAAATTCACCTCTCTCTTCTGCTCCTGCAAGTGCAATCCTTTTCGCTCTTTACAGTGACAGTCAAAAATCTTGAACAAAATACTATAAAGGTTTAAGACACAGGCATTCAGGTGAAGTAATATCCTACAGAGAGGTATTTGGGCAGCACACTGTGTGACAGTGAGAGCTTTGCTGAGGCAGAAATTCAGTAAAAGCCTAATTAAGTCTATGCTGGGATTGGGTGCCTGCAAGAGAACCTCCACAGGGCCAAGAAAATGTTATTTGTACTAAATGGAAGGCAGTTTGCTATAATCTTAAAATAACAGCAGGGAAAGAGGGTCATCTGGGTAAAATCAGTTCAGCTCGTTTTAGAGGGCACAGAGAAAGAAAAGAGACAGACATGAAGAAACAATCAGTGTCTGATTAGACAGTGAAAGGAAAGAAAATTGGTACAACTTGGTGTAATTTGCAAAGTTCTGTGTGTACGTTCCCCAGCTGGTTTGCTGCCTTCAGTTGTAGCACGAGTCAGGCTGCTCGAGTTTTATGGTAAAACAACCATGATGCACTGTGCAATCATCAGCAAAAGCAAGTCTATTGCAATTGATAAATTGCTATTAAATGAATAAAGTGAGCCCTCCAGCAACAGGAATATACAATTAAAGGCTGCATACCAGAGAGGACATGTCACTGGCTGTCTTAAATCTCTGCTGGCACTTGAAAGAAGAGCGAAGCACTATTTAAATCCCTACAGAAATTAATCAGTACGTTCTCACCTCTGTTAGGGGAAACACAGCTGTCCTTGATTCTCTCTTTCCCCGCACAGGATTAAAAAAGTGAATCCATGAGCAGAAAACCACTGGAGTGTAGGGAAATTAAGAGGAAATTACAAAAGGCACCTTTTGTAATGAATGTATGCTTTCACATTTCTTGATGAACGGAAAACACACTCATGAATAACAGTGTGGCTTCTCCTGTAAAATCCCTCCATCAAACCAGGGTCCTTACATAGCTGCTACGTTCCACCACTGCTATCAATTCACATTTTCACACTGTAGACTTCAGTGTTCGGATAATTTAACTGATCCCAACACAGCGTGGCTTAGAAGAAATGCCTTTTGACAGAAAGTGGAGAGAAAGAGAAAACAAAAATGAATGAGAGGAGAAAAATGATCTCTTTTGTTGCTAAAGTCCCACCCAGGTTATCTGAACTCTTTGGGATTTTTGAGTTTCGTGAGCAGAGTTGGTTGATTCTTTTTTTCTACAGCATAGAAATCTTTTTTGTGTCTCATACAAAATTTCAAGATCTGTATCTTATTCCCAGCTCTCCACCACAACAAAGGATACCTGCATCATATCATCACGTCACAGAATCATATCATTGAATAGCTTACATTGGAGGGGACCTTAAAGCCCACCAAATTCCAGCCCCTTCTGGTGGGCAGGATTGCCACCCACCAAACAGGCTGCCCAGGGCCCCACCCAGTTTATGCCAGTGCCTCTAAGTAAAGAATTTCCACCTCACATCTAACATAAATCTCTCTTCTTTTAGTTTAAAGCCATTTCCATTTGTCCTGTCATTATTAGACCATGTAAAAAAAAGCCGGTCCGCCTCCTGCTTGTAAGCTTCCTTCAAGTACTGGAAGGTTGCAGTGTTGTCTCTCCAGAGCCTTCTCTTCTCCAAGGCCATTTTGCTCGACCTTTCTTCATAGGAGAGGTGCTCCAGCCCTCTGATCATCTTTGTGGCCCTCTTCTGGACCCATGCCAACAGCTCCACATTCTTCTTACACTGGGGACCCTGGACCTGGATGCAGTACTCGAGCTGAGACCTCATAAGGGCAGTGCAGATGGGGACAATCCCTTCCCTGGCACTGCTGGCCACCCCTCTTTTGATGCAGCCCAGGACACAGCTGGCCTTCCAGGCTGTAAGCACACACTGCTGACTCACGTCCAGCTCTTTGCTCCTCAGGACCCCCAAGTCCTTCTCAGCAGGGCTGCTCTCAAGGAGTTCTTCTTCCAGTCTGATTTCATATCTGGGATTGCCTTGGCCCAAGTCCAACATCTTGTACTTGGCTTTGTTAAAATTCTCATGTGTCCACTTTTCAAGCCTGTCCAGATTTCTTTGGATCGCATCCCTTCTTTCTATTGTGCCAACTGCACCACTCAGCTTGGCGTCGTCACAAACTTGCTGAGGGTGCACTTCATCCCATCCTCTACATCATTGACAAAGATGCTGAAGAGCACTGGTCCCAGGATGGACTCCTGGAGGACACCACTCATGACTGGCCTCCACCTGGACACTCAGCCATTGACAATAACCCCCCGGCTATGACCATCCAAACAATTCTTTACCCACCAAATAGTCTACCCTTCAAATCCATCTCTCCAATTTAGAGATAAGGATGTGGTGCAAGACCGTGTCAAAAGTCTTGCGCCAGTCCAAGTACATGACATCAATTGCTGTGAACAGCATCCCTGTTTTGCCCAGCCCAGACCCAAGGCTTGAACCTGGGCTCCTCACCTCTAAGAGTATTTTGTGCCTTAGCACTGCAGCAGCCTAACTGCTGATGAGGGTTGTCAGGTGCCATGATCACACAAATACTTGAATGTTCTAAATGGAACTTGGTATGTCAGGATGATGGTTGGACTTGATGGTCTTGAAGGTCTTTTCCAACCTAGATGATTTGATTCTAAATAAGCAGCCATGGAGGAAAACATTTTAGTCTCCCAGCAAAAATATCAGTTGAGATGGATCTCCTGTCAGTCATGGCCAGCAACAGCTGTTATTCTTCCCATTAAAAAAAAAACAACAAACTGCTACAGAAAGGAGGAAAAAGATTTCACTAATGCACGAACTTTGCATTTTGGGCCCTGAACAAGACTCCTTAGATATAGCAAACTTCCAAATACAATATTTAACAGCTCTGTACTGTTTGAATAACTTCATTTGGAAGAACTGGGCTAATTTCAGCCATTCAGAGACTTGTTTTCCTTTATATGTGGCCACCTGCACAACTTAACTTTTTTGTATGGGCCATGTCCTCACCTGGATCTTAGTGAATGACTCGTTTCTCTTTGAAGCACTTATTTTGCATCTTATCTTTTGAAAACACACATTTCATGGAAGCTGTGTAATACTTCTGTTTGTTTTCAGAAAGCAGCCCAAGCTAAAAATAACAAATTCCTGAAGATTAAAAAAAAATAAAATGAAGATCATAGGAATGTCAGCTAAGGAAAAACAGGAATTATGGATTGTCAGACTGAACTGTGGAAAGTATCAAACAGGAGCCATTTTAAACGTACTCTTCTGCCATTAGGCTGGTGAGGGGCTGGCTGAAAGAATCTCTGCCCAACCACTTTGTCGATATGTCATTCCAGTGCTCAGATGCATTTTCTTTTGCACTTTGAATGAAATGCATCAGAAATGCATGTAGGTTCATTCACCTACTGCTGATGAGCATTTCTTTCAGCCCTTGGATTGCATCTTTACTGCCTTTTTCAGCTTTTAAGTTCTTCAGAACTAGAGTCACATTTTTAACATTCAAGTGTTCTTCGGATCTGTAGGAAAGATGTGGAATTTAAGACATTTATATTGGCAAGATGAAAGTACAGGGCATTTTACTGGTTTTTATTGTTTGAGAGGCCCTGAAGAAATCCCAAAATTTTACCCCCTCAAAGAATTTAAGTATCAAAGATAATCAGTAGCATGACCTCTTGCAACCTGTTTCCTTATCAGGATTAGCCTGATTGTTAGTCATGGTTTATGGGCTGGTGATTAAGAAGAAATCTATGCCATTCTCTGTGACTGCTTAAGTTTCTGGATGGAGAAGAAAGAACAAGAGTGTGGAACTACTGTTACTTTTGCTGCACAGCATGGTTTTTATAGCATCACTTTTGGACTGATCCCAGGATGGCTCACTGCACAAACAAACAACTTAACTTTGTGGACTCAGAAAGCAAAACCAACACAAAGTTCCTGGGATCCAGTGTCAACTGTGTGTCATCCCTTCAGGCACATTTTCATCAGATCAGCTTTATTTCTCTGGCTGATTCATCAAATCCTTTGTGTAGGATTCACATCATTACATAAACATTGGATTCCTTCTTAGCTATTGGAAAACAGCAGTCCCAACATGCTTTATGGTAGCAGTTTTCCTGGAAACAAGTTCTGCAGTGCACAGTTGGATTTGGATTTGAAGTAGATTAGTTTCTCCCATCACTAGCCTTCACAAACATGCCAAAATCAGTATAATCTTCTTCTGTTGTCTTTCATTTCCCATCGCAGTAGGAAGAATATCTGGAAATATTTTAGGTCTCTGTAGAATGGAAGCTGCTGCCACAGCTGCTGAGTTTGCTCAGCTCCGGAGGTTTTACTAACTTGGAAAGTTTGCTAGGAAGAAACAGGATTTGATTTCTGTGGTTTTGCATGTGTATTGGTAAGAGAAAAAGTGGTGATACCAGCACATTCATGTTTAATAACTCCTATGGCGAAGCCTTCTATAAAACTTCTAGTTGCAGCACTCATATAATTTTCAGTCATTGAAAGACAGTATCTAAAAATACAGAAATACCTAAATACTGAAACACATGCAACTTTAATGTCCAATACTGGCCAATAATCAGGAGCCTGACTCTTTGCAAGCCACTGCCTTATCTGCAGCATTATCAACAGCTACAAGGACTGGTAACATTTTTTTGGAAACACATTGCTCTGGAGCTGACCTTTTAAACAGCTTACAGTGTACATTCACAGCTATTCCTAATGGGTTCAGAATTATGTAAGAGAGACAGAAGTACAGTAAATCGTGAGAAGCTAGCTGTTTCCTCTTATAGCAAGGCAATCCAGCTTAATTTGTAAAGTCTTCTTCAGTAGGGAATATCTCTGATAATGAAACTGCTAGAGCTACCAGTATTCAGTGCACAAATCAACACATGCAAATTACTGCCAACTTGCTCATCCATACAGTATGTGATGTTACAGTCAGCATCCTTGATTTAAGAAAGGCTCGAGAGTGCTCCACACTCACTTTCTGATAGCAGTGGGACATTTGGTTGTGCCCTGCAAAGCCTTACTTCACCATCACAATCTCAAACCATAGGGCTAACTCCTAAAACAGAACATGCACCTCTCTCATAAGTTTGGCAGTGTAAGAAGTCTCTCTTGGCTTGACCAGGGTTTGCTCTCTTTGCTTCATTAACGTTAGAAATAAAATGAAAAAACTTCTAGCATTAATTTCTTTTGGACAGAAGAAGGTGAATATGAATCACAGAATGGCTTGGGCTGGAAGGGTCCTCAAAGAACCATTCCCTTTAAGAACCATTTCCTCAAAGAACCATTCCAATCACCATCTATCCTTGCAAAAAAAATATATAAATAAATAAAAAGGAGACTTCCCTCACATTTATAAACTCCCTTTAAATACTGGAAGGCTGCCATGAGGTCCCTGCAGCCTTCTCTTTTCCAGGCTGAGCAAGCCCAGGTCCTTCGTTCTGTCTTCATAGCAGAGGTGCTCCAGCCCTCTGATCATGTTCATGGCCCTCCTCTGGACCCTCTCCAACATCTTTCCCGAGCTGGGAGCCCCAGACCTGGACGCTGTGCTCCAGATGGGGCCTCACAAATGCAGAGTAGAGGGGAACACTTACTTTCCTGTCCCTGCTGGCCACCCTTCTTCTTATGGAATTCAGAATACCATTGGCTTTCCAGGCTGCAAGCACACACTGCTGCCTCACGTTCAGTTTTTCATCAACCAGAACCCCTGAGTCCTTCTCAGCAGGGCTGTTCTCAAGCAAGTTCTTTAAGACTTGGCTAAACATAGATGAAGTGAAAATTACTCCTCTTTGAGCTTCAAGAACACGCGAGTGAGATGCAAAATTCAACTCTGATGCACCTACTGCCCTCCCTTAAGGTGTAATTGCCACGAGTTCAGAAATAAGCTTGCATATTTACTTAGAAATATGTGAACAACACTACAGGTGATCACGTACTGAACTATTTTTCAAACCTCAACTTGCACACCACTAACATCTTCTAGGAGTTACCTACCAACCCTAGATATGAATCTAGGCTGACTCTCTCTGTTTTTGGTAGTCTATTGAAATTGTCCATCAGCGCCTAGGGAACTGTTGATTACAGTTTGAAAAATGCTGCTATGGATCACTACTCCCCAGTACTACGGCTTGTAGAGAAAGGTTCTAGTAGAGGGAAACTACAGCTATGACACTTCACTACTGCAGTGAGCACCATTCTCTGGCCTTCTTACTGCTGCATATTACTGTGCAGATGGCCATCTCAGATCCTCAGGATGGAAATGTACTGGAAATTTCATCCCGCTCCTCCTCTCAGCAGGGTTCATCAACTCTGCGCTGAATGGTGATAGCTGTATTTATTTCCAGTCTCAGCTGAAAGGAGTACATATGCATTGTACTGCAATTGCACAGTGCTTCAGATAGAACAGGAGGGTGACAGTCACAGGAAAACTATCTTAGACATACAGCTCAGATCATCTGGATTTAGTTTACTTGTCTTCTGAGAACATCTGTTTCTCTATTAACTGCACTTGGAATGCAAGCTCCCCAAAATCCAGGTGGTCTGAAACATGCATAATTGCAGATCTAGAACAGCCACTGTGAGTATCACCCACTGTCAGTGAAGCCAATGATTTTATATGGTTTTCTTCTTTAAACAGAAAGCATGCAAGAAAACCTGAAAAGAAGCACAGAAATGCTCTCATATGACACGCTCCAGAACTAAATAGTATCATTACACTAATGAATATTATTCACCAGTACAGGCTTTTAAACTGCTACGTGAGAACAAACTGATATGGCATACCAACACTCAAAGACACAAAACTACACCACCCTACATCTGTCAGTGCTGTGATGCAGAAAAACAGCGCAGCCAAACACACAGAAGATAACAGCAAATACTCATTTCTCCTGCACGAGAACAATAACAGATCCCTTTCGCTACATTTAATGAAATCTGTTTGTTGTGTCTGTAGTGTCACAAACATGCACTGCTTGTATTCCTGCCACTGTCTGGAGCTGACAAGTTCCAGCAGATTTTTAGTAATCAGATAAATGACAGGCAGGTTCATGTTTAAGGCCAAACATTCAGGATATGCAGCTGTAACTGCAGGGAACAAATGCCCTATCAGCAGAGCTTCAGAAAGGTTCATCCTAAAGCTAAAGAGAAATGAAAGACATTTTGAAAATTGAAGACACATCTGAAATTAAACAGGAAATAGATTGCGACGAAATAGTTCTCCACTTTCACCTGGAAATACACGTTTTTATTCCACAGTGTTTAATCAGCTTTATGACCACTTCCATGGAAATGAAACACATCAATCAGGTAAACAGTTCACACTGTCAAAGTCAGTACTTACCAGGAGATCCATTACTGACTGCTAAACCTGGCAATTTTGCTACAGCCATACTTTTTTTTTTTAGGTCTCATAACACATTCTGAACAATACAGCTTTCCCTTCCTGTTCTTCAGAAACAACTGCTGTTCTCATGCTGGATTTTAGCAAGCTCACATGCTCAAAGATGGTTTCCTTAAAAAAAATTACCACATCACACATCAACATGGAACTTACAAAACAGTCATAAAATTGTTGTTATCCTTACAGACTATCATCCCTCTAAATCAACATCCTCTCTGAAAATTGTCACTGATGGAAGGCCAAACGTAGCTCTTGGTTAAGCTAGCCCAAATCTGTTGACTTCAAACAGAATGCACCCACCTTTTGGGATTTTTTTTGTATAAAAGCTTCCTCAGAAGGTTAATGAAATTAAGCTTTCAATCTATTCTAGATTTTCAACATGGAACATTTATCCTTTATCACTGGGCAGAAATGAATTTTCCAAAGTATTAATGAATTTCTGTCTCATCCACGCTTTGAAGTTTTGATACCATTCTATAAGTTTTTTTCTTCTTTGAATTTTTTCTTGTAAGCTCATTTTTTTTTCTTTCTCTAAAACAGCAGGAAGCTCTTTCCAGTTTTTAATAAAGATAAACGGAGCCCCCATGGTTTTTAATAACTGTAATGGAGCACTGTGGTACATTGATGAATTTCTGCAATCACCAAGTGTCATTACATCTTCTATAACAGGCACAGATCCATATGAACAAGCTTCATAAATTCTGTAACATTCTGTATTTATTCCCACTGGGCACAATGTCAGATCACTCTGCAGCAAGGCATCTTGATAGTTTTTGAAACTTTCATTTGTTTCCTGAGGCTGCCACCTAGGAACGTAAAGAGGTTGAAGATTAACAACTTCCCCACATGCATTACAATGAGAAGCAGAGATATGCTTTAATATCAATTGCTTAGAGAACTGAAAACGTGGATGTAAAAAAAAAGCTTTTAATCTTAACTATACTTAAGCTTTATTGATAATACCACTGTTAAAACCAGATTACAACACTTTTTAGATACGGTCCTTTTAGTAGCATACAGAAGTATGAGGGGCTAATTCAAACTCCCTGTTAAATATTTTGCACGACTCAGATGATGCATGTGTCTACTTATTCCTGATATATCTGAGTTCAGAAAGAGACTTCCCAATGAATTTTTTTTCACCTGAAATCCTACAAATTAGTGAAGGCTTACTCTTTACATCCCTCTGCTCTAGAACGTACAGCAATCCAGTGACCCTGTTAGTATGCCTGCAGTGTCTCAGAATGTCTGTGGGTAAGAGTTATGCCACAGACAGTGCTCACCTCCTGAGGCTCTTCATCAGGGTAGCAGAGGTCTTGCTAAGCACTGCTCTGCCTACTATCAATCATTTCACTATTGTTCAGATTAAACCCACCCCTGTATGGAAGACAATAAAATACTGCTGCCTTTTTCTTCTGGAAAGATTAAGGCACACAAGATTGAAGACAAGTATTTCTTCTTCCATTATAATCAAATGTATATAAGGAAAAAAAAACATGATGCCTCTACATGCAGGATACATACATTTCTAACTGAAATATTATTAAACCTTACACAAAGAATTCTAGCAATGTTCTCTTTAATCATGACTTTTAACAGTTATTTGTTCTATTTTTTAACATTCAAGAAAGGACTGGTATTAATAAAGCAGGCAAAAATTCAGGGTATTTTCAAGAAGCGAATCAGTGTCTTACTGTTCTCTGGCTGCAATCCAGCAAAGCTTATCAAGCCCATCCTGCTTCAGAATTTCCATCAGGGTTTCTCTAGAAGAATTCTTGTAAACTGTTCCTAAAAAATTACAGAGATACGACCTTGGATCGTGTAGCATTGACCAGCTGGGCTCTACAACTGGAAAATTTCTGTAGCTGTAAAGAGAATGTACACATTACACAATGATATGCTTTATGCTGAAAGAAAACACATTTTGCACCATGTTCACTGTAGCATATTCTAAGATTTAAACCATTTTTCTTTTTCAAACCAATCAACATCTGTAGCTATAAGCAAGCCAGTACAAGTTTTCTCCTAAAAGCTGGTCTTTATTCCCTTTGTCCTGACCACTCCCTTCTGGAATATCTCCACAGACTTCTGTCCTGTTCTGACACCACAGAAAGTATGCATGCACGCTACAAATATCCCTTAGAAACACACATTTCCAAAAGCAGCTGTTCTCTATTTTACTTCGCAATGATTTAATTCTCATTAATACATCGGTTGTCCAAAAATAATGCCTCCTAGTACTCCAATGGAAACTATAACAACGAGCAAAATAACACTTTGATAGAACAAATTCTCAGCCAGGAAATAGTATTTTTCAATATAGGCATCACCATTAGCTGTACATTTTCACCAGCAATGAACAAAAGCCTGCCTGCCATCACATAAATATCTGCATGGCCATCCATAAAGTGACTTGTCTTTCACACCAGTGTTGCCACTGCTGAAATGCAGCACCCACTGCCTCAGCATGCTCACATCCACTGGTCGGTCTCCAGAAACATTCAAGAAGCATCAGTGAATGTCAGTGGGTGCTGTTATTTCCACATGGAGGAATTCAAGGCCATACCTTTGCTCTATATGCACTGCCATGTCAGAGTGCCCCTCTGCTGCCATCTGTCGTACAGCAACAACATGGAACAGGATATTGGTGGTAAGGTTCAGCCTCTACTGCTGTACCAACATCCACCTCTGACAGCATGGGCCAACAATAAAACAGGAGACATAACTTTCAGAGCAGCCCTCATAATTTGGAATATCTGCGCTCACCTTCCCAGATTTGGATGAAGCAGCCCTTTCCAAGTTCTTCTCCAACCTGATGAACATTAATTCATCTACTCTCACAAAACCAATTTTTTCCCCATGCCAAATATTTTTACAGCATTCTATTTATCTTTCTTTTCCTTCTTCCCTTGCAAAATCTGGACGGTTTACATGCCTTTAACAACAAGTTTTCTAACTGGCTGCAAAGCTCCATCCTGACATCTGATCTCTCTTTCTACATTCAGCTTCACAGCACACGTTACTACTCTGTTGTTTCTTTCTGTTTTGTCACCTTAATCTTGACATCTCAAAACTCAACTTCTTTTTGCTCATGAACTCCCAATATCATCAATTCTCTGACGCTATCAAGAATCCAATACTTCAGTGGCACCATGTATAAAGCTACATATAATCTGCACACTGACTCCTTACAGGATGCTAAATTCAAGTGCAACACGAGCTATGAAAATAATCCTGAATTCTTCTGTTCTTGTATTATCATGATACATAGCTAAAACACTATGAACTTTGTTAATAAGGATTAAGGTAGAAAACAAATACATTTAACTGAACCAAACACATACCTATTTCACATAAACAGCCTGAGCACTATGCAGAACAAAAAGGTCTTGCCAGTAAGCAGTTAAGCCAGCTTGTTCTAAAGTGATGCTGGAATATACTAATTCCAAAGGAGAGGTGTATAATTCATTTTTGAGAGCCAAAATAGGGGTTAAAAAAAAAAAGTATCACCAATAGTACCCCATTCCTGTCCTGAACAGACCGTAGTTGGAACCTCTTGACATTAATACCTTTTAAATCCTCGTGTACACATTACATCAACAGTTATGATAAATTTCAAGAGAAAACCTACTGAAGAAAAATAAACAGAAAACTCCGCTAAGCACAAACTGATTTTTTTTAGAAGCTAAACCCTGTACTTTTTTTCTGTTATTATTTTAATTGATAGATGTAATTTTGAAGACTCCAACGCATCACGTAGAAAATCATTAATAGGACCATGTTCTACTGTACTCATTTCGGATATCAGCAGTAATATTCCAATTCTATTTCCAGCCCTCATACAGAACAATTAGGTTTCAAATGTAAGTCTGTGTCTACAGCACTTACGTGGCTACTCCTAAAGGCCACTGGAAAATATCTTCTTCATTTACCAGTGCATAGTCGTACGTCACAAAGAGCAGATTTACAAATCCTCCGTGCCTTTTCAGGTATGGCTGAATCCATTCGTTGTTGCACTGCTCATTCCCAAGCAGCACAACTGCTACATGCTGTATCTTGCGAGTCTGAAGCAACGTTTGTGCATAATGCAACCACTGAGTGGCGTAAGCGATCTTTGCTTTTTCTCTTCCATTCAGAACTAGCACGACATTCTCAGCTTCAACTGAGAAGTAGCCAGGAACTACAGATGGACCAGTGATGAAGCTGTGAAAACCAAAATACAAAGAGTAAACACCCTTAAGGCAAATTATTGACCTTGATCTTCTAAGCATCCTCGCTGCAAGCCAGAGGCATTTTTCTTCATTAAAGTAAATGCATACACCTATGTGAGTGCAACCACTTGTGCTGTTAATATCTATAGTTATAACGAGGAATATAACCACTTTCAGCTTTATTTTGGAGAAAAATAAAAATAGATTTAGACTTAAATGGAAATACAGTATTTTGCCAATAAACCAGAAGTGCCATTGTGTTTGAACAAAATGTAGGCAAATCAACTTAAAAAAAAACAACAACCAAACATACACACACACACACACACACACACATGCTTTGATGATCACTAGAAGTCAAGCTTTTTATTAATTCCAGTAATAACCAGTGAATAATGCATTAGAACAATGAGAGGAAAAACTTGTAAAAGCTTATTAAAACAGATGTCTTAATAAGGGACAGCTGGCTGGTCTGGTATTTGTTTTGCCCTGAAATTTTGGTTATGTTAAAGTAAGCCCAGTAACCAGACTGCATCATCTGATACTGAGTAGAATTCCTAAGGCAAGATATATGTATCTAAAGATAAACTCATGCTGCTTGTGTGATCCTGGTCAAACCACAGGCTTTGATACAGGTCAGGTTGCACGAAAGTTTTAGGTATGAAATTGTAGTTTTAGATCTATCACAATATATTGGATATTGGAATTGCAGCCACGTAGCAAAATCATTACATCAGCAATCATTAACAAGCATGGGAAGTGCAAGTACATAAGCAGCCCTTTATGAACTGCCATGAAGCAAACCAGTGTTTGCCAGCTCCTGCTCTTCCATCACCTGCTTTGTTAACAGTGTTGACTGACCTCAAAGGATTAGTGACTACACACCATGGGAAGGAGTGGAGGTGAAAAAAGGCTAGGTGTTCAGTTTTTTTCCCTCAGAAATCAATTTAGTATTAGTGTTCCAGGTTGAAAAACAATACTGCATTACTACAGTTTTTTAAGTACAATTTAATTTAGAATAAACATCAGTTTTAATGAATTGGAAATAAGCATGTGGTATAACTCATAAAATACTGAGACTAGCAGTTTCAATTCAAGCACACTTAGTGAGAAGAAAATTCACAGCAAAGCTGTACAGACTGCATCGCTGAAGATACCTGAA
This sequence comes from Centrocercus urophasianus, assembly GCF_019232065.1. NCBI lineage: Eukaryota > Metazoa > Chordata > Aves > Galliformes > Phasianidae > Centrocercus > Centrocercus urophasianus. The sequence goes on along the minus strand of NW_024884697.1, from coordinate 31,609,279 downwards.
ACAGGCTGACCTTTGGTAAGTATATTCTAAACCTGAATTATGCTGCCATGCTGCTGGTTCAGTGCCTTATTTTGGAGCTAAGAAAACTCATGATTAGGAATTAAGTCTGTTAAAAGATTTAATGTAAAGCAGGCCAAGACAAAATCTAAAGTTAAACATACAATGAGAAAAGATTTCATAGGGCACAAGAACAGTGACAACCTCATCACTGAGATTTCTTATAAGAGAACAGCCTGAGCATCAGAATGCCTAATACAGAAAATAGGATATGCGGGTGATAACTCTGAAAAGAGACCGGGGGGAAAAGAGTTTTATCTGCAGACAGTGTTGTGAGGCTACCACTTGTACAGGAGTAACATGAGGTACAGCTGGGGAGGGAAGGATGGAAGGAAACATGAATTTCAGCAGCATGACATTGTACTGGAGGGAGAAAAATCAAGAAAACACCGCACTTCAGTAATAAAAACATAGTACTAAGATTGTGCTATTAACTACCAATCAGAATACAACAGTGGCTAGGAAACATAAAGGAAGTTACAGAAGCTGCAAATTCACTATTCACATAGATTATATCAATACCTCATCAGATCGATATGTGGAGTTTGCATTTTGGACTCAATAAACAACTTACTTCCAATGAAGTCTTTGTTTTTCCTTACTAGTCTGAAAACTTCTACAAAAAGACAGTATTTTAGATCTGGTTTTCCAGACCTAGTTGCAAGGTAACAGCCGCTCTGTAGCAGCAGTATAATTAGGTTAAATATTTTAACAGAGGAAAAGATGCCAAATAGGTCCATGATTGGTGAAGGCTTTTAAATATATAAAGAACAAATATATGAAAAAACCCATAATAAAGGGAAGTACAGAACTAGTGGGACCACTTAATGGCAAGGGTTTGAAAAATGTAATCAGAGGTAACAAAGCCACAGCAGAGAACATTTCCATATCTACCTCATTCTCTGAAGAGGAAATGGAAATCAAAACACATCAAGCATGATATCAAGTGAAGAAATTGGAGCTGGATAGCTTTCACTTGCGAGTTCTGAAGGAACTCAAACATGAAAACTGCAGAACTGCTGGCAAAGGTCTGTGCAGCTGTCATTATGAAGAGGTACTGTGCTTAATGAAAAGCTCATCTGCCAGCATCAGTCCCTTCTACAAAAACAACTTGAGGGGACTCTCAGAGCTACAGAACAGGCAGCACGACTTCCCTCTCTGGAAGAACCTACAATGAAGAGTAACATCACCGGCTCTGGTAAGGTCACACAGGTGGATAAACTCTGCTGCAAACATGGCTCCTACAAATAAATGCTGTCTCACCAATGCGACCTGCACCTATGAGAGTGTTAGTAAGAATACAGATAAAAGGGATCCCATAGTAACAGTGTATCCACCTTTTCAAAAAGCTTCACCAAAGGCTATTAAGGAAACTACATTGCCATAAGTGATCCCTTGCAAAATCATCTGTCAGGAAAAGAAATCTTTGCTTGCTAATTTTGTTGAATGTGCTTTCATTCAGCTATCTGCAATGAATCAAGAAAGATGTCTGCAGTTCGCACAGAGGGCAGAAGAACGGACAGAAGAAAACTGTAGAACAACAGGGATTATCAAGGACTGAGTCTGTGGGAAAGCATCTCTGAATGTTAAAACAGACAGTGAAACTCTCAGTGGAACAGAAATTTAGGAATGCTTGTATGATTGCAAGTTTGACGTTCCCTTCTCTGCAACATCCTTCTGAAAGACAAGAAGATGTGAACTGCTTCTGGCCAAGAAAGCTGATGCACTCTGTTCTCCTATTTACTCTAGAAGTGCCAACACATAACTTGGCAGCTCCTTCTCCTACTGTTTTTAAGAAAATGTTCCTGAATTTCAGGTAGAATTCAATACTTCTAGCATCCTTTAAGCAAACTCTTGACTAGAAACTCAAAGCCATTAAAATCTGCACCAAAAATGAATATTCTCCATCATAAAGATACACATTGAGTGTAGTTATGCAAGTGTGTTCAAGTAATAATTTGGCATTTCTTTCTTCAGATTTGAGACTCCTCAAAAATGTTCAGGTGAACATCTAGCTCCCTCACCCAGTAATTAAATGGAAATAATTTACCTCAGCCAAGCAATAAATAAGTCAATAATTCCAGAAAATATTTTCACCAGTGACCAGCCAAGATCATACACTACTTCTTCCTCACAAAAAACTACAAAATAACATTTCCAATTTGACCAAGAAGTATAACCTCACTTACCTCATTTCAGAATCCCAATCATTAACATGAGTTATATTTTTTCTATAATTTTCACCAAAAGTTCTTACCAGTTTGCTAAATTTTAACCTCTACTATACTGGTACCTGAATTAAACTTCACATTTTCATAGGATCTGATGTTCAAGTGGAAGACTCTACTACTCCCAACTCCTCTAAACATAATAAGACATTAAAATGCTAATATAGAAGTCTTTCTTTGAAAGATGCACACAAGCAGAGGAACCACGTGAGGTTATTATTCATCTGAAACAGGTAGACCAGGCAGAAAATATGCTTAATCATCCAATCAATGGACTCAGTTACATGCAGCGAATTATTCCATACAGACAAGAAAAGCACTGTCTTATAAAATAGCCTCACGTCCATACAAAGAAGACTGGCTGTGAGGCACTGGCACAGCTGCGCAGAGGAGCTGTGGTGCCCCATCCCTGAAGGTGTTCGAGGCCAGGTTGGGAGGGGCCCTGGGCAGCCTCAGCTGGTGGGTGGCAGTCCTGCTCATTGCAGGGCATTGGAAGTCATGATCTTTAAGGTCCTTTCCAACCCAAGTCAGTCTAGGATTCTATGATTCTTTTACTGCACCTTGACTGAAAGCCTTCAAAAATTGTATTAAAAAGTGAATGATGCAAAACTTTAAGGTGCTAAATAATACAAAATATGCTTGACTACAGTCTTAAAATGTGCACGGTCACAGATCAAAATTCATTTTCAAAACAAGCAGAGCTTCAAGTGTCAAATTCCTTTATAAATAAATTTTTGCTTTGCTTATCAAGTGGTTAACCAAAATGCTGAGTCTAGCAGGTTGTTTTTGTTATAAATAGAAAGAAATTATGGTTTTGGTACAATCCTGTTAATGAATGAGCAGATGAAGTCCATTTTCCCTAAATACAACAGAAATAAAATGGCACAAGACATTTTCTTGCCTCATATCTCTTTCAATCAACTCCCAAACTCAAGCCTCAGTTTTAACACATTTCCCAGGGCTGGTTCCCTCGACTGGTGAGGTCTCTTTGCTGTCATCTTTCTCAGCATTGGGAGTCTTTTCATACTTTACAAAACAGTTGATGGAATTGCTCCATAGCTTTTGAATTTTTTTATGGTGATGTGTTTAGGCTGTTCTTATGTTTATGTTTTATTAAGTGTTTTTAGCTGTTTTTATGAAGTATGTTTTTCCAAATGTGACTGTTTCTTGTGATCAAAAGAGTATCAAAAGAGTATCAAAAGAGTATCAAAAGAGATATTGTGTGCATTTTCCTCAGTTATCAATACACCACAAAATTAAAGCCCTTCCAACTTGTATTAAAATAATTCCAACTTTGATGGACAAAATTATGTACCTCTGAATCTTACCATGCTCTTTAACAAACTCTGCACTGGAAAGCAAAAATCAATGAGCAGGAGGCTTGTTAATTTAGGCAGCTAGTACCTGAAATGTGTTTTTCCTGCTTTTTGGCTTCCTTCCCTCCACTGCGCAGTCACATCAGCTGGCTCAAGATGCCCTCCAAAAATATGCTGCCATAGGTAAAGGCCTACATAAAAGACAAAGATATGATGCAAATTCGAATGCATATCTCTACATTACCAGCAAGAAAAAAAGAAGGAAAAAAATAATGTAGTTTTAGAAAATAAAAAAGAGTAAGCACCTACTCAGAAAAGAAATATGAAAATTTCTATGGACACTGCATCCCCAAATTCTCTAAGACTTGCAATTAGTTAATATAACTTTTTTACACATCAGGCATTTGAAAAGATTCTTCTGCCTACTAAATGAAAATATACCACATTAGCGTTTCTGTTAACATCTCTTTCTGGCACCCCTAACACTTAAAAACACTTAAAAAACACGTATTAATCAGTACTCCAAGCACAAGCATATTTCTCTTAACTTCTGTGAAATACCCAAATTTTATGACAGAATGTATCACCATGTAATACACTGTGTGTCCTGTGCTAAGTAAAAGTTTTAACTAAAGCTGGAAATTCTACATTTCTAAAGAAACTTTAAAAATAACAGAGGGCTACAAAAGTGATCCAAGGGATGGCACATGTCCTATAGGGACAGGCTGAGAGAGCTGGGGCTGTTCAGCCTGGATAAGAGAAGGCTTCGAGGTGACCTGATAGCAGCCTTTCAGTATCTAAAGGGGAAAGAAGGGGAATAGCTATAGGGAAGCTATAGGAAAGAAGGGGACAGACTCTTCAGCAGCGTCTGGTAACAGGACAATGGGAAATGGTTTCAAACTTAAAGAGGGGAGATTTAGGTTGGATGTAAGGAAAAAGTATTTTACAGTGAGGGTGGTGAGGCACTGGAATGGGTTGTCCAGGGAGGTGGTAGATGCCTCTTCCCTAGAGACATTCAAGGTCAGGCTGGATAGGGTTCTGAGCAACCCAATCTAGCTGTGGGTGTTCACTGCAGTGAAGTTGGCCTAGATTGCCTTCAAAGGTCCCTTCCAATTCTGAGGATTCTATGATTCTATAAGAAAAATGAAATGTCTTCAACAGTAGCCAAAGTCCAATTACAGAGAGGCAACTCAACGTCTTCTTCACCAGAACAATTTCCCAGTTCATCAATGGTTGCAGCAGTACATAAAATTGTCTATTTCTCACTGCACAATAATTTAGTTCATTAAGGGTAAACATGACAAAAATCCAGTTTTAATCAAATAAGACGCCTATCTTCTGTTGCACTATAAGTTTTGTGGGATTCACAGTGTGATTCTGTTTCTTGGCCATTTGTGCAACTCTTCTTCGACAGATGTGAAAAGCAACCCTGAATAGAACTGATACAAGTAACTAGTTTTATATTGGTATTAATATAACACTGACTAACTACCACTTCTTTAATGCTTCTCATTTACAGATATACACACATTTCAATATTTCAATCATACGTACAATAATGTATGTATATAACATTCATTTATTGAAAAGCAGAGGAAAGTGTTCTACCAGAGAAGTTGTGATGAATAATTTTTCATTATATCTGCTCACCAATCGCTGCTTTTCCCCAGATCTGTACTCTGAGCCTGGTTTGTTCTAGCTGAGACCTTGCATTTTGTACCAGCTTAAGAATATTTTCGTATCTCTGCTGAGCCGCAACCTGTTCACTTCTCTCATCAGCTTCCCACGGGTTCCACTCTTCATTTCCCAAAGGAACGTGATCGATACCTGGGATACCCAAACACACAACTTACACAAAACCCCCTCCTTAGACGTATACGAAGAGTACCCGCGTCACGGTCGGTACCCCAAGCCCGCATCTCGTCACGCCCCGCCCCGGCTACAACGGCGGCGGTAAGATGGCGGCCGCCAGCGCGGGCGGGCGGGCGGGCAGCGGTGGGGTGTGGGCACGGGGGGGCTCCTCGGCCCCGCTCTCCCCTCAGGGGCCGCCCCCGCGCCCCTGCTCGTCATCCCGCAACGGGGACGCTGCGGGGCGGGCACTGCCGCTCGCTCGCGACGAGGCCTCTCCGGCGCGGGCCGCCTTTCCCCGGCGCGGTCTGCCGCCGCTCTCACCTCGCGGGCCGCGGCGGTCCCTGTGCGGCGGGCGGGAGGCGGCCGGGCGGCGGGGTCGGAGGAAGACGGTGTAGGCCGCGTACAGGGAGAAGAGGCCGTAAGCGACGAGCAGGGCGGAACAGAGCCGCTTGCGAGCGCCCCGCATGCCGCCCGGCGGGGAGAGCGCCTTGAGGCGGCGGCGGGAGGGGCTGCAGCCGCGGCCCGGCGCTGCGCGCGTCCCCGCGTACCGGGGTTAATGACGGCGCTGGGCGCGACAAAGGGCAGCCGTGAGGGTTTTATCTCATAGAAAGCTGTAGGCTGACTCAGTTGAATCGTTTTACATTGGAAGTTGGGCCACCAGTCTTTACTAAAGCTAGATGTTATAATTCCTGGGAAGCAACCGGCAGCCTGTTTTCTAATGCCACGATCCTAACAACAGTTGAAGTCCAGTGACCTTCATCCACCCTGAGTACAGAGAGGGTTTGCAACAGTACAGATCATAGCATGACGCACAACCCCACAACCTGTTCTGGCTCTTTTTGATTGATTCCTTTTAAAAAATATATATATAATAATAAAATAAAATAAAAATACCCTTTTGAGCACTAAAATTTGCTCTTACACAGACTGAAAATTTTTAGAAGAGGCCTCTGCTTGCTCCAAACCAAATGGTACCTGGTTGCCTTAGCAGGCTTTGGGAAATGCAAATCTCAGATCTAACTTAGTCATCTACATACGTTCCCAGAACTGGAAATGTATCCTGGTGGCCAACAGTGATAGCAGTGATACCTTTATTCTGGGTAACCTTTCTGGTGGTCTACATTAGCTTGACTTATCATTTTTTTCCAGCCCAGTTCCTAATCCTGAATGTAGCTGTGGTTTTTATCCCAGCCAATTCAAACCTTCCTAATACACTTATCAGTGCTAACAGAACTCTGTTGCAGAAGTGAAGTTCCTTTTGGGAGTCATGGCCACTTCATCTTGGCTACAGTGATTTATAGTTTAATGGGAGAAGTGTGCCAGATAAAAGCTTTCAGAATGATGACTGGGTTTTATTCTTGGTTTTTTAGCTTATTGCTGTGTGAATGCACAGTGAAGTGCTATAGTCTCAAACGTTGAAAAGAGCGGAGATGTGATATCTATAGAGATTGTTATCATACCATTTTCAGCTCTAACTGTAGCCTGTTTTCTAGACTGTGTTGGTAACTAGGTTCACATACTGAGCTGCAAAAAAAATATAGGAAATCGACTTGCAAAGAGTTTACTATTTAATTTAAAACAATGCAGTAATATAAACTGTAAAAAGTAGTTAGAAAATTCTCTTTTCTTCCCGCACAGATTCAGCTAACTTCCTATACAGGGGAGAGGCTTTAAAAAAAAAGTCAAGAAGGACTAAATCTAAGAAACAAGTGTGACTTAAAAACATATGTAATATTAAGAATACATGAAGAGAGGGATATAATTAACAGAATGTCTAATAAGTAAGGATCTTAGAGTAGGAGCTTTGTCTAGGGACTATATGGTAAGACTAACAGGAAGGTAAAACTGGAAAAAGTCACCTTAACCATGGGGATTCCTCGAAATCATGAGAAACCATGCAGTAAATGCCAAAGTCAGGGAATGCCTGTACTTCCTACGCAGTGTCTGTGGCAGCCTACAAAGGCCTACTAACTTTCTAGTACTCTGTAACAAATTAGATATGTTGTTGAAGACCTAAAGCCCACCAAATGTCGAGAAAAGAGGAGTAGAGCACCACTAACGTCCTAGACCTTTGCACAAAGCAAATATTTGAATCTACTAGATAATGCTAAGAAGTAGGCTCACCTCTTCTACACAGCAGGACGTAAGGCATGAGACATGGAAGAATCCTAACCTAACAACAACAAAAAAAATTGCGTTTTTAGAAGAAGTGTAAAGTGCATTCAATAAATGCTCTTTCTATTCAAGAATTCATTTCAACAAGTGAAAGTTAGCCTGGAGTTTTAAAATTATTATTATGAATGTGGCTGGAAGTCAAAACATTCTGGTAAGCAGCTGTAGAAGCAAGCTTTTTGTTTCTGTGAAAAATATATTTTTTTCTGTGTGGAAAAAAATAAAAGATTCTTTCTGCTATTTGCTTTTTAATGCTCATGACTCCTACAATAAATTATTCTCTAGTCTCCTTTACACCCTCCACCCTTGATATCAATGAGAAGTTGTAGAAAACTGTGTTGGTCAATATGTAATGTAGACAGAGCTGAGCAAGGTTCTGAGAATGACAGAAAGGGTCCAACTGACTTCATCAGAACAGAGAATCAGAATGGCTTGGGTTGGAAGGGACCCCAAGGATCAACAAGTCCTTCCCCCTGCCATCAGCAGGACCACCAACCTCCAGATCTGGTACTAGACCAGGCTGCCCAGGGCCCCATCCCAACTGCTCTTGAACACCTCCAGGGACAGAGCATCCACAACCTCTCTGTGCAGCCTGTGCCAGCACCTCATCACTCTCTCTGTGAAGATATCCAAACTAAACCTTCCCTCTTTGAGCTTGAAACCATTCTCCCTTGTTCTATCACTATCTACCCGAGTAATATGAACTGAGTAATATGGAACAAATACATTTGTTGTCAGTAACTTTCTACAAAGCTTTTCTGGGTATGATTACTGCTCTATTAGTCTTGTTTTCATCAATTAAGAAGCCTGTAGGTGTCTTAATGCCATCTGCAGAATGTAGGAGGCAGCTGCTATTGCAAGTTCTTTTCTGCAAAAGCTCAAATCTGCTAAGCTGCTTTGTACAAGTCTGAAAGGAAGGGAAAAGTCTGCAGGAGGCAATTAAAGAAACATAGATGGAAAGAGGCCTTCATTCTAGCTGGAGATCACAGCACCTGTTCCGAGGCTTTTCACAGATTCTCCTCTGGATAGAACTCTTGTGGAGAGAGAATTGAGAGGCCCTGTTGCTCATTAATGGAAACAGTGCTGTCTGTGCTTCATGTGAGAGCACCCTAATATCATCCTTCAGGCAGAAGCAGATTGGGGTCTTTTTTACCTGGCTGAACTTTTCCCTTGATGGGGTGATTCCATCTGGCAGAGAGGTGGTGGTAGTAACTGTCGATAATGGTGAGGAATTAATGGCAGTGACTTTTTTTTTTTTTTAATTACAGCTAGGTCAATAGGAGGGAGTCCATCTGTGGCCTCGAAGCCTCTTAGTTAAAATGAGAGCAGCTCCCTCTTGAGAAACTGATGTGCTGCAGGTACATCAAAAGAGGTTGGGTTTTTTTTTTCTTCATTCTAATAAAAAGCCAAATCTGTCGATCTACGTTTCTCTCAGGTACAAAACATAAATAACTGGAGATGTTTTTAGGTATTATCTGGTTTGTCCTCCTGCATTTCATGCACTATTTGGAACATCTCCAGGCTGTTGTCTGTATGGAATGTCAAAGTACAAATCCGTCTGAAGCATTGCCTATCAGTAACACAAAGAAAGAGCTGATGGCTGTTGCTTCCAAGTCTTACATATTTTCAACGGCCACATCAGGACCAGGGTAAACCTTTCCAACAATACTGATGGGTCTGGCAATGGAAGCCTGCTTTCAAGTGCGGTCTGCCTTGTTCTGCAACTCTTGCACTGCCATAGTTTTGATATACGTAACAAAAACAAGCAGTAAAGTCAGTTTCCTGCTCCTTTAAAATTTATTTCATGTTTGCAATGAGATTTATTCCCAATTTGCTGTCACAACAATCCAAATAAAGTCTTCCAAAAAACATGGTTTGTACAGTCTTTTGCTATTTTAAGTACAAATCTAAGACATAAATATTTTGAAAATATTTATAAAAGTATCACTAATACATTTTCCACTTGCATTAATCTCTACATTTTTTCAATAGTATAAATTACTGCTTTGTGGATAGAAGGGATTATAAACCTCATAATCTTGTTTTAATAACATCAAGAAACATATTTGGATATCACATCCATCTAACAGATTTCTAGTGAAATAATTTATTCTTGCAGAAAGAAGTGTAGAAGATTATATACTCACAGGAATTTTGACCACATTTTAAAATAAAACCGTATGGGCATCTCAAACTGTGGAGTCATGCTGATTTTTTCCATCACATCATCAATATAGGAATGAAGGAATCATGTAAAGTCTTCAGCGATAATTGAGGTAGTTGTGGTGCTGTTTAAAATTCACTTGAAACTGCAGTTTCTTTGAAAATGATTTTTGGAGAGCAAGCATTGTAATCTTTCATGAAGGAATTCTAGTGCTTTGCTTAGTGCTTACCTCTGGCGCACTAACAGTTGTGCTTTTGGCATTTGATTTGAGTATATCCTGTGGTATTCATGTATGTGCCTCAATTACATGATAGTTACATGGGAGATAAGGGTAAGAAGACAGAGTGCTTGGCAAAGGGTGGCAGTGTGTGTGCTGTCTGAACTCTTCAGCTGAGCTGCAGTCTACTCAGGAGACCACAGGTACGTGTGAAGGCTGTTCTAGCCCAAAAGATTACAGGATGGGTGTCACAGATCTGTAGTAGGCTTCTTTCAGTTTAGCTTTGGAAACTTCAGTTAGCTCTGAATGGAGAAAAAAATCTGTGAAATGGATAATTTTGTGAAACTGCATTCATGTCATGTCTTGGTTTGTGGATTTGAGGGATCTAATCTTTCTTTGTCCGGTGACTTCAGTACTGAAGAATTTAGCTTAAGGATTTTTTTGTTTTGTTTTGTTTTTTAATTTTTTTTTTTAATAAATATTTGAAGCAATGAGTTGCTTACAAGCTGGAGGAGAGCTCAAATGTTATGCAGTGGAGTCAAGATTTTGGGCTTCAGGAGAGCAGACCTCTTTTCTGAAGGATAAAAAAGCCAGCTGGATGACCGGGCCCAGAAAGCAGTAGTGAATGGGATTAAATCTAGCTGGTGACAAGTCACTGATAATGTTCCTCAGGGGTTGGTATTGGGGCTGGCCCTGTTTAATATCTTTATTGACAATCTGGACAAGGGGAATCAGTGTACCTTCAGTAAGCATGCAGATGACATCAAGTTGAGAGGAAGTGTCCATCTGCTTAAAGGCTAGGAAGGTCCTACAGAGGGCTCTGGACAGGCAAGGTTGATGGGCTGAGGCCAACTGTATGAATTTTAACAAGACCAGGTGCTGAGTCCTGCACTCGGGTCACAAAAACCCTACACATTGTGACAGACTTAAAGCAGAGTGGTTGGAAAGCAGCATGGAGAAAAAGGATCTGGGAGCGTTAGTTGTCAACCAGCTGTACGTGAGCCAGCAGTGTTCCCCGGGTGGCTGAGAAGGCCAATGGCATCCTGGCTTGCATCAGAAACAGTGTATCCAGAAAGACTAGGGAGGTGATTGTCCGCCCGTACTCATCTCCTGTGACACCAAACCTTGAGTGCTATGTTCAGTTTTGAGTCCCTTACTACAACACTCTGAGCCCTTGGAGCATGTCTAAAGAGAGACAACAAAACTGTTGAAGCACCTAGAGCACAAGTCTTAAAAGTAATGGCTACAGGAACTGGGGTTGTTTGGTCTGGAGAAGAGGAGGTCCAGGGGAGACCTTATCACACTCCATGGCTATCTGAAAGGAAATTGTAGCAAATTGGCCTCCGTTCACAGGTAATTGCTAGGATGAGAGGCCTAAGATGTGTCAGGGGAGATTAAAGTTGGATATTAGGGAAATCATTCTCAGAAAGGGTAGTGAGGTATTGGAACAAGCTGACCAGGGAGGTGGTTAGAACCACCATAACTGAAGGTTTTCAAGAAACACATAGATGTTGCACTGCAGGACGTGGTTTAGTGGTATGGTGGTGATGGGTTGATGGTTGGACCAAATGATCTTAGTGGTCTTTCCAACCCTAATGATTCTATGATTCTATGTAGCTTAAAAGAATCACCAGGGAAACTGCCTTAATATAGAGATGTCTCACTATTTCGTTTTTAAGTAAAACATACTGAAAACTTAGAAACAAACTGTCCTATTGTGCTGGAAGACTGGAAAGCAGTAATTTAGAGACTATTCAGAGAAGCTGAGTATATTCACATCCATGAGACTGCTCAGGATTCACCCAAGATGCTACAAGAGTGGTTGATATGATTGAGAGATCAGTACTTACCATTCTGGCAAATAGGTGGGCCTGGGCCCTGACAACTCGAAAAAATTGACATTACATCCATCTATAAGAAGAAAAGATGTGTTGGGACCTGCTTGAATCTTCAGTTTTCAGCTTAAACTACAGAAAAATGATGAAATAGAATCTCTTGAAATTCATTTCCGAAGATGTGAGGGACAAGATGATGACAAATAGCCTGAAGATTTTTCTTATCAGATCGTATCTGCCAACTTGTTTGCCATTTATGATGAAATGGCTGGCTATGTGGATGATGAGAAAAGCAATGGATTTACTAAACCTTGACTGTTGCAAGTCTTTTGATCTGCCTCCACATTCTAAGTGAAAGAAATATGAGCTGGACAAGTGGATTTAGTTCAAGATTCAATGGCTCAAACAGTAATATCAATGATTCTGTGCCCAACTTGTGTTTGGTAATGAGCAAAAATAATTTGGGGATCCATACCGAGGCATAGACTGTTCAGTATCTTCATTAAAGGCCTGAATGATGAGATAGTGAATTTGCAGCTGCTGCTAATCAGGGGAGGAATGTGGGTGGCACACCAAGCTTCCTGTCTGGAGAGATCTTGAGAAAACTCAGAATTGGAACAACAGAAATGCTGTGAACTTTATCAAAGATAAGTGCAAAGTTCCACCCTTGTGGTGTAAGAGCACCCATGTTTCAGAACAAGGTGAGGCTCAGCAATTCTGCTAGAAGAACGTTGGTATTACAGTAGATGCCAAATAGACTTTCACTCAACAAAATGTTCTACTTATAAATAAGGCGAACTGTGAATTGAGCAGCTTGAGGGGTATTATGACCAGCAGATGTAGGGATCTAGATCTACGCATTTTCTTGATATTGATAAGGCACGGATGTAATGCTGTAGCTGGGTTTGAGACCCTCAGTTCAAGATGGATGCTCAGAAACTGGATAAAGTCCAATTGAGGTTTACAATATGAACTCACAAAGAATGAGGAGAGGTAAGGGACCTGGGATTGCTTAGTTTGGCTAAAAGGAGACTAAAGAGAAGTCTCAGTTGGGCAAAACCCTGACTGATCTTGTCTTGGCAGTAGTCCTGCTGTAACCTAGAGACAAGGCTAGAGAACACTAGGGGTGCTTTCCTACCAACATTTCTGTTAGTCTTACCTGTGTTCTCATTATTTTAAGGTGAAGCTTGTGAATAATTGGAATGCCCAAGATTCAGCATTCATTATGGTATAATGCATTAAATAGAGGACGCATTTGGAGGAGGGCTCTGAGAGGGCTCTGAATGTCGTGACTGAAGACTTAAATACATCTTAAACTTTAGATAGTATCCCTTAGGCACTGTAGTAGCTGGTTTCTTTTTCTGCAATGACACGTGCAACAGCAAGGACTGCTGTCATGCTGCTATGGTTTGAGGGGTGAGGTACTTAGGTCACTCCAAAAGTAATGCCTATTTGTTTCCATGGAAACAACTGAAAACACACAGAGCATAATAACACTATTGGATAGAGCAAATTCTCAGCTACAAAACTGTTTTTCAAGTCATCACCATAACTATGCATTTTCACCAGCGATGAACAAGAGCCTGCCACACTCATTAAAATCTGCACCACGCAGGCAACCTGCTGCTTCACAGCTGCTATAACACATTGTTCATCAGCCTGATGAAACAGAAATCAGAAGGTTCCAAACCTGTTTATATGGTGGACATGGTGGGACAGTCCAATCAAGATTAGCAGTGTGCTCCATAGTCTTCAAACTGGTATAGTGCCTGGCATTATCATGCTGCAAGAGAAAAGTTGTCTTCTTCTCTGGCCTGACTCTGGAAGTTCAAGCCTTCAGCTTACACAGCTAGTGCAGTTCCTGAAATAAGGCCCTTCTACTTTTTGGGCGAAAGCAGTTGTAATCTTATTTTTAAAATGTTTTATTAATGATGATATATTTATTGATAAGTGAATTCCATGACAAGTAGAAAGAAATCTTTACATGGAGGACAATCCCAAAGAAAATAATACAACAATCAGTTAGAAATATAATAGAAGACAACCAAACCATAAGATCAGAATATAGAAGTTACAGATATGTAAGACTTCCATAGATGAATGAACAAGGGTTAGTAAGGAGCCGAAACTCTAAAAAGGATAGATCTAGATACTGTAATTCAAAAGGATAAAACTTCACCTAATACAATTTGTCAAAAGGCTCACTAAATATGTTGCCTGTGATCACAGATTTCCTGCTGTTCCCTTTTATGCCAGCACTGGTTCATGATCTCTCTCTTTTCAAGGCACAAAGGCTCATGCTCCTCTTTAAACCCTAGGAGGCTGTTCTCACTTGTGAATCTCTCTTCAGTCCCTGACATCTTTCTCAGAATGCTGATTTCAATCTGGGAAGAAAACAAGAACCACATTCCTTTCCAGCCCATAGCCCTTTTTGTAGAGCTGCTTTCCTGTTTGTCGTGTCTGAATGGTTCCACACAATGGCTGCTTATCAACTTTTATCCCCACTTTCACTTTTGCTGCTTACCATGGCACTAATTACTGTTTCACACTGTCTGCTCAAGCCCTCTTTCATGCTTTTTGAGCAGTCAAGATGTTACACATGGATGATCTTTTGCTCAAATATTTTATTAGTCAAGAACCATATGTTTGTCTTAAAACTGTTCACGAAGCTGAGTCAATGCCTGCCTACCAGTACTTGAACAGTTTTTTTAAAAGATAAAACACTATGAATGTTTTGATATGTTTTAAATGAAAAGTTTGATTTCATAATTTTAAAATAACATGCAAATAAAGTAAACTACCATTGGGAATGATATCACTTCATTCTGGGCTCAATAAGAAAATCATTTTGAAGAGAAGCTATAGAAGGTTGGTTTTTTTTACATAATAAAACAGAGGAGAATGTTTGAGATAAACCAAAGCAAATCCTTCCTCTCCCAAGCTGAGAAGCAGCCGTTTTCAAGAGAGGAAAGATCAATTTTGGAAACACTAATGCATCATGTGATTGTGAGCATTGCTCTCAGTAATTTATTCTAGAATTACCTGAGGAATTGCAGCTGTGTTCTTCTTTATGCATGCAGCTAAACTCAAATCTTTTGTGTCTATTTTATCTTCCTATTATTTTTTTTTAAATACTTTTTTTCCTGCTGGATATGAACACAGTGGAAGCCCTAGGCTTTCTGAACAAACCCCAGAAGGGAGTAAATAGAACTAAAAAAGCAGCTATGAAGGCTGTCACAAACAATGATTTCATATGAGGGCTGCTCCAAAAATAATGCCTCCTATTTTATTACATTGGCCCACAACATCAAAGGCAGATGGTGGTGTTATGGCCAAAGAGGCTGAACCTTCCCACCAATATCCTGATACATGTTGTTGCCGTGCAACAGATGGCAACAGAGAGGCTGTCTGACACTATGTTGTCTGACATGGAAGTGTGCCCAAAGCTAAGGCACATTACTGAATTCTTCCAGATGGAAAAACTTGTGTGCATTGACATTGATCAATGCATGTTGAACATTTCTGGAGAAAAAACAGTGGATATGAGCACAGTGATTGGGTAGTGCATTTCAGCAGTGGCAACAGTGGGGCACCTAGTCTGGTGCAGATTTTGTCCAATGCAGCACACAGGTTTTTGTTCATCACTGGTGAAATCACATAATTAATGAGGGGTGACTATGTTGAAAAATGATGTTTTTTAGCTCAGAACTTGCTCTATGAAACAGTGTTATTATGCTCTTCAAAGCAGTTGTCGTTTCCTTGGAAATAAACAGGAGGCATTACTTTTGAAGCAACATACATAGATGCCACTTTATTTTTGAACATCTAGTTTTTTCCTTCTCAACTCTTTCTTACCATTGAAAGATTTTAATTACATGATGAACTCTTTCAGAGTCCTTGGAGAGATAGCAAAAGGAAGACTATTAATGCTACTATTTAACTTCAGAACATCTACTTCTCTGAAACTTTGAATATTAATCTGTAATGAAATTCATTTACTACAGTTTTCAGAGATTCATGTGATACTCTGACTGTCCATTCATTTGACTTGTCATTTACTGTCACTTCTAAAGAGTCTTGGCCTCAAGGCATCTGTGTGCCGAGCTGAGAAATAGCATGAACAGTACTTTCAAAGTCTGCTTTTGGCAAGATGATTTACTGTTTGTTCGGATGGAATTTCAAGATATGCTATCTCTGCTTATCATCCTTTCAGATACACTCTGTCCAAAGGGGACAAATCAAAGCAATTCCAATGTTTATATTCTGAGTGGCATCTATTTGTGTAATCTCGCAGTGCCCTAATGATTAAGTTATGGGGGGAAGTTAAGCTATTTAGATCAGAACAGAATGTTTCTCTTTTGACATGGCAGATGAAAAAAAGAGCTTTTGAAGGGGCATTAAAAGTCAGTGATACAGAAGGACCAATTAAGTGAATGCAACTGGAGTGAGGCTTTTCCTGTCCATCAGGTGGGGCACGCTCCAGCAGAAGGCTGGATCTATCCTCTTGTTGAAGCTGCTTTGGTAACCTATCACAGTGAAGGCACTGATTTTATTATTATTATTTTTTAATACTACATATTTCATATCACGCAGAGGTAATGGCATATCTAGCAGTTTAAGGAGAAATTTTCACTACACCAGGTCCCCAGGAAAGTGAATGACATTCAAATACAGAATTCAGAAGAGCAAAAAACCCATAACATAATCAGTATCTTTATCCCCAGTTGTTCTGCTCACAAAGAGGGAAAATTGTTTCCGACACGTTCTTGGGGATACCAGGCAAAGTACTCCCAGGTAGGCCAATAGTCATATAGAGAAAAAAAAATAATAAAATTCACCCAGCCAGTTAGGAGCTCTCTGGGTACACAGCATGCCTTTCCAAGAAGCAACATTTCTATGGCTGGCCTTTATACAAGGCCAAGGTGGCTCCACGCTGGGCCTACCTCTTCTGGTCACCTACAGAGCGCAGGTGCAAACAATGTGCCTGTGCGCCCTGGGTGCCACATCCCTTCAGCAGGTGCTCAGTCACCACTTCAATCTGTGACCCAGCAGTTCCCCTACACTGTGACTGCAAGTCTGATCTACTAGGGCCCAAGGTCAGGGATTAATTAGCAATTAAGCACTGCTGCAAGGATTGACTTTTACTTAGAATATCCTAGAAGATAGCATCTGGTACGTTTTGCTTTGTTTCTCTGTTTATTTTGCATGATAGCTGAAAGTCATTTGGTGCGTATTGATTTACAGCGTAGTCCATAATCAGAAGTTTCAGCCTGAATATGACAGAAAAGTAAAAGCATAGGTTCAGCTGACAGTGTCCTTCAGTCACTGCCGTCATTGCTTTAAATGCTTTTTCCCTTATTTTCCAGTTAAGTTGAGAAAAACTTCTGTTTTCAGTGCAGCAATTCTTCACAAAAACTTGTGCAACCAATAAAATAATGTTCTGAACGTTCCCATTATGATTAGCACTATTTATCTTAGTCTTGAGTAAGACACAGCTTTCTGGGAACTCTATTGAAAATTATTAGTAAATATAGTATAGAATGAATGCTGTTTATACTTGTTCTAACTATAAAATGAGTAGAGGAGACTCTATTTTTAATTTTATTTTTATATAAAGTAATTGAATAAATATAGCACATGTGAAACCTTTGGTGATGGTGAATACAACTTAGCAAGGTTCTTGGATATCAGATGCTCCTCTGGACAACTCTGTAAAGGAGAAATCCACAAGTTAATAAGAGAGAGATTTTTCCTTTGGGTTTCACCATGTTTCAGTTCAGTCCTTTGAGCTGCTGTGATGTGAACTGGGATTGAAATGTCATAGCTTCGGCTCTGCTGTGTTTTACTTATTGTTTGTATGATGAAATTTCATAGTACTCGTTTATTTGCTATATCTGTTGCATCTGAAAAGGTCAGAAAGGCCTCACATCAGATTTTTAGGGAAGAGAGAGAAAACGAAACAAAACCATCATTGTGCCACTGAATAAATAAATTATACATTCATGGGAATAGTCGGTGCAGTTCAATCATTAATGATAAAAAATCTGGCACTAGGAGTCTACCATGATTCCTCTCTGGGTATCTCCTCACCTTTATAGTTGCACCGTTTTCAAATGCTCATTTAGAAACACTCACCTGGCACAACAGCAGGAACTACTAATATGACCAGCAGAGTCAACGTGCATTTGGAGTGCTATATGAACCTCCACTGTTTTGCAAAAGAAAAATGGATAGAAGCAGAATGGAAATTGGCTACCTTTGCTGCAGGAGCCTGGCTGTCTGATTTCAGACCAGCAGGTCATTTGGTTTGGCTACTGCCATGTAACTTCAGAAGGAGACTACTAGTCTATACATTTCATTGACTTTAATCTTGTAGTTCTCATAGGTAGTCAAATTAGGGTGCTTTAATGGGAGTAAGCATTTTTACTCTTTTTTTTTTATTATTCTTTCACTCAGTTGTTCATTCAGTCTCTATGTAGAAAGCAAAGATCTCTTGATAGTAAATCGAGAGATGTATTCAAACAGCCATTAACTGGCAACTGAAATACAAGTTTCTAGAAATATTGAATATGTAAGGAGTTAAATGGCATCTTAATTAGATAGAAAAGATCACAGAAATGTTTCTGGATTGGAGTATCTAACCTTATACTTCATGGCACAGACATGCAGCACTGTCAGGAAAGTAACCTGAAGAACTGCACACAGAATGACCAATAGTTTGCACTACAGCACATCCTACACATCTCTGCACCATGGCCATGCTTCTCTGGGTCACTGTTGACCTGGGCTGCAGTACTGGCAACAGATATCTCGGATTTTAGCATGTTTATCTTTAAGCCTTTTCTTTGTTTTCATCGTAAAGAAAAAGCATAAATGCATCCTTAGTCACATGCTCCCTGTTTCTCTATTAAATCTTTTTTTTTTTTTTTTTAACTTTTAAAAGAATTAAAATGCCTGTAAATTGATACCATCTGGTAATCTTTCCATTATTCATCTTCTCTGCTTTCTCTTAGAAGTTAATTTTTTTTTTTTTTTGAAGAGTGTGCATTATTATAATATTCCAGTATTCAGGGTGTATGAGGGGATTTTTATATATGGTGGAAAGACGAAGTTACTGTGGTTGGGAAAAGTGAAGTGGGTGCATGCAAACTGTATGTGGTACCACACTGTGTACAGGAGGAAGAGAAGCAGTCTCAGAGGGATAGTACAAACAGCAGGTCTTTGGGACCAAGGCTGCTGCAATATTTGTTTATGATTCTGTTTTACACCTTATGCTGGATTTTGCCCTGTTCAAAGGCAGAATTTTCTAATTCTTAACTGGCAGCTTGTGTAGGCTTTGTCTTATCTTGATTTATGCATGTGTTTTATCCAATATGTAGTATCTGTGTTGCATGGTCTGCCACCCATTAATTACTAGGAAATGAAATACTACATCTTACCAAAAGATTTCATCATAAAACACAAAATAATTCATCAAACTAAATCATATGGGTCCCCAAGAGTCAAAACTTAGAAATCCTGAGATTTATAGCTAAATTGATAGAAGGCAAAGATAAAGCCTTTTGTCAATAGGGACCCATAAAATTAGGCAGGGCAGAGTATACTCCCTGCACTTTAGGGAAAGTCTCTTCCTCCCAGGCACCACGACTCTGTTGAAATATTGCACTATGAACAAAACAGCTAAGTTAAGAGAACGTATCTGGTGGGTCAGGCTATGGTGACAGAGCTGCCTGGTGTCCCCAGCCCTGTCACAGTGCTGCCAATCAGTCTGGCAGCCACATCCTCAGGGCTGTGGAGGAATGAATTTGAGTGTGTAAAGTGATCAGAAATGCAAAGTATTTTGAGAGTTCAGGTAGAAGCCTTTCAAA
Organism: Centrocercus urophasianus; assembly: GCF_019232065.1. Lineage (NCBI taxonomy): Eukaryota > Metazoa > Chordata > Aves > Galliformes > Phasianidae > Centrocercus > Centrocercus urophasianus. The sequence continues at coordinate 31,589,571 of NW_024884697.1, read as the reverse complement.
TTGCATCCAGTCAACAGAAACTTCCAAACTTTATCTTGTTTTTATGCTCCTTCTCTAATTTGCCAGTAATCCCGTCCCTGGAGGCATTCAAGGCCAGGCTGGATGTGGCTCTGGACAGCCTGGTCTGGTGGTTGGTGACCCTGCACATAGCAGAGGGCTTGAAACTCGGTGATCATTGTAGTGCTTTTCAACCCAGGTCATTTTATGATTCTATGATTCTATGATCTCCAATTGGCCTGTAGTACAGATTAATGTCACTGCAGAACATTGACAACATGGTAAAAGAAGTTCCATGGAAAAAAAAGAGGAATATTTTTGTAATTGTATGAGGTTTTAAGCAATGTACGGTAAATAAGACTTAGGTCCCCCACTCTGCAATGAAATGGAGTGACAAAATCATAGGTCCTAAGTGCAGAGAAGAGAGTTTACTCTGACCTCCAGTGCAGCACGTGCTGATTCTTCCCTAAATTAGTTTTTAACTAGAGCACCTCTTCTGAAAACATGGAAAATCTCAGTTTAAATACTTGCAATTTGGACAAGCAATCATTATTTTTGTGAAATTATTGAAATGGTTCATTTTCATCATACTAATGTATATTCTTTCTATTTCTGAATGTCTCTACTTTCAACTTGTAAACGCTTTGTCTTGTTATGTTTTGTGCTTTTCAGGCTGAAGAGCCCACAGTTATCGAATTTCTATTCCCCCTAAAGGCAATTAGAAATTGTAATGAAGGCACACTTTAGCCTTTTTATGAAGGTAAACAGACTGAACTTCACTTTTCCACTAAGACATGCTTTCTTGTCCTTTTTAATCTTTCTCCTGGTTCATCTCTGAACCAAGAGATCTAATTTATTCTTCCTTGAGCTGTGGGCTAGGGCTGCACTTAACGTCTCATTTGAAAACTTAGCAAGTTACATTACCTTTCTAGCCCTTTTCAATGTTATTTTGCTCATTTGTCCCAGGATCGAATTTTTATTTTGCTGTTTTTTTCCTTTATCTCCTGTACAAGGATTTGTCTCCAGCTGACTGACATGACGGCCCAATAATTTCAGTTACTGTTCCCAAAATAGAATCTCCTTATATGCATAATTCCTACTTTTTTTTAATTACAGTTGTCCTATTGATTCACATATCATTTACTTGCAGCTGCTTATAAATTCATTTGTTTCAGTGCACCCTTTTTGTTTCTTCCAGTTAACTTTAATCTATAAGGATTCACTGATTTCTTCCAGGTCATTAATCAAAATATAAAGGCCAAAAACTGACCTGAATGTGGCTTTTATGAGTGCATGCCCTTAATGAGGCCTCACTGTTTACACAGTTATTCTGAGACCTGTCAACACCTTTTTAAAATTCATTTTCTGTATACCACATTGCTTTCGTTTTAATTACCAGAATGTTGGATAGGGCCAAGTTTAAAAGATTCTGACTGTTCTGTGTAATCCTTGTTCCCTGTCTCAGTCACTGAACGAGTGCCCGTTAATCGTGCACGGGGTGAAGGATGTAGCTCTTGGGAAAAAAAGGAAAAGGTGCTTTAATTAAAGGTTATATAACATGCATATATGCAAGATGGGCAAATTAAAGATGCTCAAGCTGTCATGATCCCTACATATCTAAATTTTCGGGTGCCGGATAATAAAAGGGAATTATTTATGTCTGTGTGCATGTGAGTGCATATGTTGCTGTACTCAAAAACCATGGGGAGTCATCTCACTAGCTCAAAATATTTACAGCTGAACTAGCCATGAAGCCTGCAACTTTGCCTGTTTGATGAAAATAAGCATTTCTGGGATATTGCTCATTCATTTGAATGTAAATGTATAAAGTAGGCTGCATATACTGCATTCCCTAAAGGCATATTTCTTGCTACTTGCTAGAGAAAGACTGCACCACAAACTCATGTTGTGAGACAGCCACATTAAGATGAGATGAATACCAAAGAAAGCTCATGGACTTCCATTCTTATTTTTGGTTTTTCCATTTTGATAAGTCTAGAAAATAAATTCAGTTTTATGGAAACTAAAAAAGAATTCTGATTGTTTTGCTTTACTGAACAGCACTTTATTTGTTGATCCAGTTCTTTAACAACTCAGTTAGCTAATTAATCATGATAAAATTTAGCCACAAAATAAGGTTGTTTCTGTTAACCTTGGCATGGGTCCCATGGGGAGCAGTATGGGATAACTCCATTTGATCATTCAATTCAAGAAATACTGGCCAAAGAAAAGAATGATCAGGTTAAAAGAAATCTTAGGAACTAATTCCAAAGGCCATATGATGTCTTATAAAAATAGCTCATTATGATAGGTCATAAAAATTCTTTGTTGAAATTTAAAAAAAAAAGAGAGAGAGAGAAAGGAATTTGAAAATATCTCCTTCTGTCTTATTGGGGTGGATGATTTCCTTTTTCAAAGCAGGGTTCCTGTTTTCAGTAGCTTGATTAAGGAACAATATCTCACTTCGTAAAGTGATCCAAATTACAATATTTGCATATGAATGCTGGATAATATGTCATAGAAACTGATTAAGCCTCATTTCTCTCACATGTCTGAAGACTAATGCTAACAGAAGTTAATACATTAAGATTTGGAAGAGAAAATGTTGAAAAGAACTTTTAGAACTTCAAATTTTTTTTTTTTTTCTTTTCTCTCAGTTCAAATATAGCAGACGGTTCTTCATCTCAACTGCTGTTTTACACGTGTTTAAAACTAATAGTTTTCTAATCAGTCTATAATTGACGTGAAGAAGATAATAAAGCTTTCGGTGGTAAGGTCTGTGAACAGATCTCAGACTTTTCCATTCCTTTGTTTAGATAAGGCAGTCAGTAGGAGTAAGGGTACTTGTTTTCTACAAGATTTAAATACAAGAGAAAACAAGTTATAATTTTCAAGCTTTGACAAGGAATGCTGAGGAATTACATTAAATGTTTGATAAAACCATCATTTGATTCTAATTTAAACTCAATGTTTTGCTTATGCTAGAATCGTTGCAGCAGCTTACCAAAAGATGTGCACAGTGCTAAGTGCTATGTACCATTAGAATACCCCCCGAGCTTGCTACTTGGAAATTCTCTCACAGGCTTCAGAAGAAAGAGCTAACATCATGAATAAGGTCAAAATAGAAACACCTTTATCTCTGCATGATCCCTGTCGATGACAACATGCCTTCACTGAAACGAGTAACTTCTCCGTGACCTTTGGACTCTTCTAATGCCTGATCTGGTAAAAAAGATCTGGCAGCCAGGGGAGAAATGAACTTGGACTGAGGTCAAAAAGTGAATCTCATCACTCCTGAATACTCAAGCAGCAAAGGTAGATACCTTGGCATCTGTGCTTTTCTCTAGAGGAACTGAGATCTTGCATGCAAACATCTAATGTGTGGGAAATTCGGATGCAGACAAAATGGAGCTCGTTAATTCTGAAATGTTCTCGTGTTGTACTGCAGATTGTCTTTTGATTACCACATGAGTCTACCATGTGTAATACTTTAGTGCAAAGATGCATTAATCTCATCAATATTCTCCTACAGAAGTTAATGGGCCTGTGGGGAAAGTTTATTTACGTTTTAACTAATCCTTGTCTAGCCACTGTTGATACAGTGAAGAAGAAAGTGCCTCAAATATCTTCAAGAAAAACAGAAGTTGTTTTGTGAAATGGAAAGTGCTAACGATGTTGATAGCTGCAACAGGGTTATTTTGAGCATTACAGTGTACGTTATTTATGTTTTTATTCAGCTTCTGCAAATTGCAAGTGCCATGATGGTGTTGGAGTTTTCAGTCTTATTTACTTTTGAAGAATTTAGTTGCTTTTCAGTCTATTAAACCTGGGCTAGTCTTTTAAATAAAACAGTGCGCTATTTTAATCTAATAGGAATTTATGTGGTACCCAGAACTATGTAACAAATATCTTTTCTAATACCTTAAAAGCTAGGATAAAAATACATGTATTTTATGAACATTCCTTTCATCTTGAAGCATTGCTCAACCAAGACAATTGATAACGTAAGTGAGGATTTGATCTTGTGTGTCACCAGCTGTCAAAAAGTAGGAAGTTCTTACCTCAATTACAGTGTTATGAAAGGACATTGCTCATCCAAATACTCATCTCTTCTTTTGAAAATCTCCAGATGCTCTTTTGGCCATGAACAAATCTGCAGATATTCCACTGAAGTTGGGTAACCAACTCAAGACTACTGTTTCTACACAGCAGTCTTCCTGTGAGTTGCTTTTCTATGGCCTATGAGCTGCAGAGACGAATAGAGCAAAGCTCTGTTGTACTGCATCAGCTACTTTGTTCTACAAGATAGCACTAACACTTCTACCATCATGGTATAGCTGTGCTTGCAGATGATAGAAACAAGCACTCTGAGCAGACTTCCATTCCTTTCTCAGTCCTGTGAGCAGAAAGGCAGGGGAGCAGAAAATGCAGATGAAGCTATTAATGTATGTCTAAAATTAGGCGTTTTGAAAATGCAGCTGATGTGCTGCTATTTGCCACATGACAGAACAAGCTCTGTATCTGCATTTCCTGTTTCCAGCTTAGTTCTGACTATGCCATCTCCTTTGCACTGCTACAACAACATATTTTTAGCTCATTTTGTAATCTGAAAATGGAGCTGGATTAAACATTAAGAAGTCAGTATGAGAAAGTCCTACAGTAGGAATATTTTATAGTAATTTTCCATCATAAGAAGATGTAGGTAACAGTGACGCCCTATCTACTTTAGAAATCCCCCTGAACAAAAAACAGTTAACAAATTAAATAAAACTGATAATCTCCCTTTGGATGAAGTTGCAATCAAGGAAAGGGAGACATAGAAAACATTCCATAAAATCTACCAAAGCAATATTCAGTTTGAGATTCATAGCCCTCAGCATAGAAAGTGCCACAGGTCCCAGTCTGCGGTCAGCAGCTGGTAGTCAGCCAGTCCATGAAGAAGCCACTGGTGTCCTCTCATGGGCATTTAGTGTCCCCAGCAAGGCATGAGTGTGCCTGGCTGTCCACCAACAGCACTCTTGGCATCATAGTCTTGCATCGATTGGGCCTTAGGCTTGCTAGGCCTGGATATGTCTCAGCCCCTTGCAATGGGCATCTCAAAGAAACACAAAGATATCTTTTTCTTGACGGCGGAGTCAGGCCTCAGGGCTGGTGATCACCCTCTGGCTGCTGCTACTGCCTTCAGGAGAATACAGGCTGTTTAGACAACTGGAAGTTTACATTTACTTGTGTATGCCGTAATCAGAGGCAAATCATGCCTCTGAGTTCCCACAGTGTGATCGAAATAAATAAGAAGAAACCTCAGTGAAGTCAGTTTCAAAACAGTCCACATTTTCTCCTCTACTTAAATCACTCTACTAAAATTTAAGCTCAAATTTGAGGGATCTGCCAGTCATTATTAAGTTATTATTCATTATCATAATTATTCTGCTGGAAAATATGCCTGGGAGTGACAAGACTGTCCCCCATTTCTCCGAAATACTGCCTTGTATTGTAACTATGGCCGGAGAATAACGTACAGATCTGTGCTGGGAGCAGTGAGTGTACACACATTGCAATGGCTGGATCATCATCCCACTGAAGTCAGCAGGAGTTAATCTAGGGATTTAAACTGAACTAAATGGAAGAGCATGAATTCAGACCTACCTTGTAGGCCTAAAATGACTGACAGCAATGGTGCAGTGTATTTCTCTGAAGTCTGAGAAGCAGTCTGAGAGCATCCAGAAATATATTGTGTTTAACAAAATGTAGCATTTTCCACGTGCTCCTGAAAATCTGAGGTTAGAGGTAGACTAGTAGTGAGTACCAAGAGATCATACTCATTCCGTGTATGCTTTTTTTTAACTCCTCTTCTACACTTTTCTATAACTCCTCTAACTGCAGCTTTAATGAAATGAGAATATTTTGCTGAGGCTTCTGAAATTAGCATATATGCATAGAAAAAAAATGGAAAAGACAGTTTCTTGTGGATAGATAGCAAATAAATTAGGAGGTTGCACAATGGAAATAGGCATGTATTTCTGTGTGCTATCTTTCCATGACCCTTCTTTCTCTTTATCCACTTTCTTCTCTTCTCACCTCACTTCTAAGGAAAGTAGTTTGAACAAGCAATAGCAGGGATTTGCAGCCTGTCATAGCTAATGAAGGAACTTGGAGTAAGTTTGTCCAGTTTTTTCCAACTACATCAGCTGGTTGTGAAAGAAATATAATGTTGCTCCTTGCAAAACCTGCTTAAATGATAAGAAACAATTAAAAAAAAAAAAAACAAACAAAAAAACAACTTAGTATACTGTATGAATAAAAAATGCATTGTGGTAAGGATGGAACTCAATTATATCTGTGTTTGCTATGCTCTGCCTTTCATCAAAGCTATTGTGGCATTTAGGGGATGCCACCCTACCTCATAAAAATCCTTGCCGTGTCTCCACTGTCTTCTGCCTTGCTTCCTTTTCTCCCAAAATTACCTGAGACAAAATTACAAAATTACCTGAGCAAAACAATGGAAGCTCTGGGAAGATTCAAGAATGGCACAGGAGCGGGAAAAGATGTAACAATTTGCTGATTGTTTTATTTGCAACTTTACACCTGGACAAATCTGGTTATCCTACACCGAGCAGAATTACGCTTCATTCTGGGATGATCATTTATTTCTTTGCTGGAAGGGCTATGAGAGCATACCTTCCTAGCTAAGATCTCTGTGTGAGTCAGCATCCATCAGTTTCAAACAACATGTAAATTTTGGTGGGATAATGAAACAGCCAAATCGTCTGTATTTAAAGCAGTAAGTTTTGGAGCTCATTACTAAAATAGTAATGTACAGCTTATTTTAACTGCATTATAGCAGAAGTTAGCTGTGTGAAATAAATGCTTGCTCACCACCATCGAAATGAGACTGTGGCACCCTTGTGCCCTGTGCTTCCTGGCTGCTCTGAGAGGTGGAGGGGCCTGCAAACAGCTGCTCCATAATGATAATGAAGGAAAATTTTCTGCATGAGACTTGCCACTGAGTTCTGCATATCACCATGTTAGATGTGCAATCAGTTTCTTGTAGATGATTGGACTGTTACATTAGCCAGGACAAAACGCAAACAGGATGTGACGTGCACAGTATTTTCCCCTTCCTTCTCTGAGTGACACTGCCTTTGAGAAGGGGAACAAAAGTATAGAGTTTAGTCCTAACCTTCTTATTTACAAAACCTGACACTTTGGGGATTCTGCCTGGGAAAGCAGCCTTGAAATACTCAAAGGCTTCTACTACCACAAGCTGCTATCTGCATCCTGGTATCAGGCTCTCTCAGCTGGAGAGATAGATAATGCAGACATGAATGATATATTGTCCCTTTCAATAAAAAAATAATCATACCTGTCTCCAGGAAACAAATACTGATCCTTATGGTATAGCCAAGAGGTCAGAGAATAATACACGGTAATGTTGGTCTGGGGACACAATGGAAATGTAGTGATTCATGGATGCAGCTTTCCTTAAGAACAAACCAGAACACTGTATAGATTTTCTCATCTTTTTTAAATAGTTCTGTTGAACTTCATTATTCCTAGGGCAGTAGAAAATGTGCATTCTGAAATTCAATAGTAAATAAAAACAGGAAAGTTGAGGCTATAATTCTCTGTTCTAGTTGCACTTTGGCATCTCATTATGCACTTCGAAACTGCTCAAAGAAAAACGATGCATACAAAATTGTGTACCAAAAAAAAAAAAAAAGAAGATGGAAAAGAAAGTAAACAAAGAAACAAACATCCTGAAAGAAACAGTGTAGAACCTTATGTAGAATACAGAAGTATTAAGTATCATACACAGCTGCCATCACTTCACAATTCATCTTTATGTGAATCATGAGTTTAATTAGGGATTGAAGTGGGAGAGCTCCTGTCATGCAACACGTTTGCTTCTTGCTTGAAGCATGGACCACATGCTCTCCTACAATACAGAATTCAGTCTCTGCTTGGCAGCAATTCTCTTTTTCCTCATCATGTATGGTGCTGCATAGTTCATAATACTGGATTCACTTTGATACTCTAACAGTTGTAGTTCACAAAGAACCTTAACCAAAAATTGGTGCTGAATTCCCTAATATTTTAATTATCATAGATCTGGTCTTGGCTAACATTCATAAGGAAAGGACTGCTGGTAAAGGCTGACTCTATTTGCTTTACCAGTCGCATTGTCTGTGCAGGGCACAGCCTGGATAGTGGGCAAGGGCACAGCTGGCCTGCAGTGCAGTGCCCTGTTCCCTCGCCCTCAGCCATATGCTCACTGAAGCTAGCCCTGATGTAATTTCCAGAAAGACATGAGAAAACAGAGCCTTGGGCAACATTTAAAGGTCTAAGTTAGAGGAGCACAGTAATTGTCTGCAATATACTAAGGGTAATATGTGAAAGCTGCGTAGGGGATGAAGTTAATTTTGCTATTGTAAAGGTGGGAAGGTTCAGTTCCCATGGCTCATTTGCCATTTTAAATGCAGGCAAATCTATGACTAGTCAGATTTCAATAAAATTCTTGTCTCCATTTGTCTTTATGTCTAAGTTTTTTGTCTTTATGTCTAAGCTATCCTAACACAGTGATGGTTTCATTAAAATAATACTTTTTCAGATATTGGTGATGTGAAATAGCATTTGTAACTTGGGCTGTGTGTAAGTGCTATTCTCCAAAAAGAGAGAAAAATTAAAAGCTACAATATGGTGGCTCATTCCAATGCTTTTTTAATGCCTTAGTGGGAATGATGCAGAAGAAAACACTATGTAGTCTGTTCAGAGCACCAGAGTCTGGTCCAAAGGGTTTGTTGAATATTTGTTAATGGTGCCTTTGCTACATTGCAGAATGTCTGAAATCTAGACGTATTGAATCGCAGCAACATTCCTCAACACATAGTAACAACACTGGGCAGAGCAACTTATCTTGCATTATAGATGCAGGAACATTTGAAATCTCGTTCTCATGTAGCTCATTTGCATTGAAATTGCCTTTCAGTATCACACCATCAGTTACGTTCATGTCATCCATTGACATACAAAGTACTATTTGGGGAAAATAGATGCCTGGCAGCGTAGTACAAACAGTACCTCACAATAGAAAATTAATTTTTTCTTGCATCCACGGCAGTATGAAAAATGTGTGATGTTCAATAAGACTGTGAGAAGGAGAATGCAAAATGAAATTTGCATCAGGTGTTTTTAAGTCCTATGTAGCTTCCTCTCCATTCTTTGAAAATGTCAGATCCATGTGGAACATATTCTATTGTGAAGATCAGTCATTGTTCTTTTTGGTAGTGATATTTCTAAAGAGATGGAACTAGATGCATAGTTGCTGAAAAGCAGAAAATTTTCACTGACTTCAGAGAGAGTGGGAAGATAAGGAGAGGCCGTTTAGAATATTGTCTAGGAAGAACTGAAAGCTGTGTGAATGACAGATGAAAAGAAAGAAAGCGAGACTGCAAGGTTTGTGATATAGGGATCTGGTGTTTGTTTGACATGCTTTGCCTTTTGGACTGATGAACGAATGTTATCTGTAAATAAAGACCGTGATGAGCACTGACTTTTCTCAGTGTCCCCCTCTGATACTGCACTGTCAGTCATCATTAATAATACACAATCTGAAATAAAAAATCCTTTTCATCAATTACTAAAAATAATAGGCAGGAATTTTACCTTGAGTGATCTCCTTGAAGATTATTTTTTTCTTATGTACCAGGTTGTCTTATTCATTTCACTCAAATGCTACATTTTCTCCACTGAGTGCTTCTGCAGACCGCTTCAAGGTTTGCCCTTCATTCTGACATTCGAATGTGTTTTATGGATCTGTGAAACTACTTTTGAACTAGCGTTGGGGACTAAAGCTGTATCTTGCTCAGCCTTTGTACAGAGGCAAGTCCCTGTGCTTCAGGTCTATGAATTGAATATGTTGATGTTAAGGTGCCTGTAAGTAGCACACAGATGACAAACGCATGAAAAGATTATCCCATTCTTTTCATTTGATTAAGATAAATCCTCAAGGAGAGTGCATTTCAAAATTGTTTGACAAGTGAATGCTAGTAAGGACACTTGGCATGCTGAAGGCCAGTATTTCTAGCACATCTGGGCAGAGCTGGGAGTACCATCTAGATGGAGCCCATGAGAAGATGATGGAGATCTGGAAAGTTGCATGGCCTCAAGGAGCCATTCCATTCCTCACCACTGGGTGAGAGTGATGTGCCCATCAACCATGTCCTGTCAATATATTCCTCTTTGGGGTATATTGACATGTTTTACTCTCATTATGTTCTTTGAGGATGCTAGAGCTGAAATAAAATCAACTAGGCATATTGTATTCAGTGCAGAGGGAGTCAGGGATCTACAACAATTAGTCAAAGTCTACAGCCGATGAGCAGTCCCTTCCAGTCTTGACACACTGCATCACTGTCAACAGGAATAAACTGTGTAGTCAAAGATTTTCATTTAATTTTAAAGAAGCAAAACTAAGGATACAAAAGGCAGTGACATACATTATGATGAAAGTTTGACAGTGTTTGCACTGTCAGAAAGACAGAGTAAGAAAGACAGAGTTTTGTTGGTTTTTTTTTTGTTTTTGTTTTTTGTTTTTTAACCCAGTGAACCGGTATCTCTCCAGGATATCAATAATATCCTCATTTCCTACACTCTTAGAAGATAAGCAATTTCCTTTTGCTGTAAGTATCTTCCAAAAGCCAGGAGATGGAGCCATGCAGCCAAAGGCAATGATCAGTTTCACTTTTTACATCAAAAGAAGTGGTGCTTTGCATTTGAGAAAAACACCTATAGGTTCTGCTTCCACAGAATGAGATTTTATCTACGCTGTCTTTCATCGAACTGTGACTGCTCAGTGAGGAACAGGGTTGATGGGTGGGCTCTCAGGTGAGGGTGGCACATCCCCTTTCAGTTTTACACAGGTGGCTCCTGACAGCTCTAATAAATGCTATGTGTAAGGTTAATGGGGCTGATGGAGCTGCGTGTCTGAGAGGTGGTGGGAGAGGGGAGCAGAGTAGTGCTGGGGTCCAGGGAATGTGGATGAGAACAAAGGCTGCAGCTGGGGGGTCTCCTTGTCTCCCTCCCCATGCCTTGGTCTCTGGACCGAGGCTACTTAAGCTGCTGCTGCTCACACAGCATTTATATTTAGCCACACATTGACAGTTTAATCCATTAGAGGACAACAGGGCTGGGGAAAACCTCGCAGCAAGCACACTGCCCAGCCTAAAAGCTCTTTGTGTACTCAGCACCTGCTTTACCCAGCATGTCAAAGTCTGCCGAAATGTGATGCTTCTCCCTTTGCATTACCGGTCAGTTATTAACAAGGACAGTGCTTAGCAACTTAATTGAGCAGCTGGGGCTGAGATGGTCCTGCACTACTGAGCAGGAGAACCCCTCATTTCTGCGTTGCTTGATTTCAGCGGGAGTTACATGGATGCACTCCTTGGTGGCAGCCTGCTGTCTTGGCAGCGGCGTATTTCTGTGTATATACACACACACAGTGGATCCAGGAGAACTGTTAACTGCACAGAATATGTGTAAGAAAAAAAAAACAAAAACAGTTTTTGTTTGTTTTAAACAAAAAAAATCCCCACAACCTCGGGAAAACTGCTTGCTCCATTTATAAATAAAAAACAAGCTAAGGAAAACTGTTCGCTCTATTTGTTTCTTTTCTCAACACGAAGAGCTGGGTGCTGGCTGGCTCTCATGCCGGTTTAGACAGTCTCAGGGCTGCCAGGGCAGCACAGACCAGCACTGCTGTGATGGTGGCATCAGCTGAACATGTAGCATGAGCTCAAGGCAGAGGAGGAAAAGGACAGATCCCATCTCAGACCCGGCAGGTTCCATCAAGAGATTTGTTCTGTTTGGGTAACTCTACAAGGGTGCAGATGTACACTTTGACAGTTATACTGCCTTTGGTGTTAAATTAATCTGTCCCTCAATCACACTAATTCCCTGCATGGCAGCTTCCACTGTGATATGGATAGAAAAGTAAACAAAAAAAGGAAGCTTGCTTTACAGTGCTGTCAGACAGATTTGCAAGACACACAAAGTGTGACCTGCTGAGCATGATGGCAATATGCACTTTCCGAAGGCTTTTCAACACAACAAATGCACATCACTGTCCTAATTGCATGAAGGTTTCCAGCTCCTGTGACACCCATCTCAATGTATCATTCACCATTATTAATTAATGTGTCCATTTCTTCTCAGGCATGTCGATCCCAGTGAAAAACGTTTTGGAAATGTATTGTTGCCCCTTCTGTGGCAGAGGAAGACTTTAATAGTTTGAGTCTGATGATTTTGCTTAACTTTGCAGCCTGTGAAGTGCACTTCCTCTGCAAAATTATTTCCAATAACTTGCTCTTAAGTTTTGATGTAACCCTAAGGAAGAAAATGTCTTCTAAAAATAGATATATAGTGCATGAAAAATCTAATATATAATAATACAAACACAAACATGTTTGAAATATCACACACATTAGTAGTCCAGCGTCTTTGAAGAAAATAGACTCTGGGCATATTTCATGGGAGTGTTAGAAGTGAGGAGATATTTCCCCATTGGTTTGCTGGATCTGTGTCAGATGATTTAAAGCAGGCTTGTGAAATGTGAGGTATTGCAATTAGAAAGGCTTGGTCCACATACGCAGTTTCACTGAATACAAATTTCTTTGGAGAATGTCAGGAGAAATTTAGTAAAAATGTCTGTTTTGTGACTGAATAATTAAAGCTTGTGCTTAGGAAAGGATGATGTTGTCATTGCCCAAGAAACCAAACGAGTGTTTCAGCTGGTTGACGCCATGATCAAATGCTTTTCTGCTGCTATTTATAAAGTGCCTCTAACCCTCGTTGTTTGTTATTAGGGAGGATAAAAAGAAAACCTGCCAATTCCCTTGCAATCCCGACAACTCCGAAACAAAAAAAAAAAAAAACCCTCTAGCATGTGCCTACCTTCCAGTAAGCAAACATTAAATTTAAATGAATGGCTTTGGGCTGAAACTTGTGGATTTAATATAGTCAGCTGCAATGAACTCTTTTCAAATGAAGCATTCAGTTAATGATACGAAGCCATAAGGTGTTCTGGATTACCCTAGATTTACTGAGAAAAACCTTTCCTCATACAAGGTGGTCCCTGGACATCAATTAACAGCTCATCTCTAGAGTGAGCTGAGAGCAGTTCTTTGCCACCTTTATTTCAAATTCATAAAAATACCAATCCCCAAAATGATTTTTTACTCATTATCATGCTGAAAACAGGCACATTTTATGATATAGAGGGTACATTTCCGGTACTGGGCAGTAAATGTTCTCATTGTTTTGCACTTCATTGGCTAGATTCCTGCATGCCTTGTTCTGAGTTACTAATACCTTTATTTACATCCATTATTGAATGTAAAACCTGAGATAAGTTCTTTTACATAATATTTCTGGATCTTGCTAGGAAACAGAAAGCAAGCCAATGAAAATAGTACATGACGCTAACACCAAAGCTCCATGAATTTTCAGAGCATTTTGCCAACTTGAGCTCAGGCCCCCAGCTGAGTTTGAGGTGATAGAAGGTAATATTGAACGGTGTGAGATTTTCAGCTGGGGGGTTCAGCATTATTACGCTTCTTTTTTATTTTTTTCTTTTTCTTTTTTTTTTTTTTGAGAGAAGTAGGAAGAAATACTCTTGTCCATATTAATTCAGCACCACATAATTGATTAAACAAGGGCAGACACTGCTGGGATTTGAAGGAAGGTGAGAGGGAGAAGAAAGGTAGGATGAAGAAGGTATGGTCATACCGTCCTGGGTAACCATACATTATCCCAGTATGAAAGGACAAGAGCATTTGCTTGATGCTTTGTGGAAGAATTATCTGAGGCTGATGGCAATCGGTAATGTTTATTTTTAAAAGTCTCTTTTATTATTCCATTCAAAGCAAGGGTCTGTGTAATGTTTTTCTCATTACAAATTTGGGCATTAGAAATTTAAAAAAAAAAAAAAAAAAAAAAAAAAAGATTTTTTTAATTTTCTCTTTTTTCTTTGCTTTGCTTCCTGTCCTCCCAACCCGACCTCATTCCTGGGTGCCTCTGCCTGGAGCTGCTGCTGCTTGTCTCAGGGGTGGCTGAGGGGCTCATCCTAGGGATGATTCTCTGTGCTGAGAAGTTGCAGCTGAGACTGTATTAGATGGGCTGCCTGGACTTCTCTGAGAAAAGCTATCAGGGCAGTCAGTTCCCTTACAGCCTGTGAGGTTTAGTGCTACTGTTCTCTCACTGATTTCTCCTGCCAACATATCTGTGCTTGTGCATGTGCGCGCTAAAGCTCTGAGAGCACATCTTCCAGAGTTTTATTCCCTCACGTTCCATATAAATGCCCTATTACTCTTCCTTGTTTTGGCTCTATTCTTTGAGATACTGTTTTTTACTGCGTGGGGTAGAAAGGACTGTTGGAGAACAACCAAGATGAAAGTTGATCCTTCCATCTGGCAGGTATCTCAGGCTGGAGAACATAGAATTGACAACTCAAGGGCATGAATATTTGGTGTTCTGATACTGTGTGAAGGATGGGACATTCTGCAACTCTCGCTGAGGTATGCAGGTTGAAGAATAATGCACATTGTTTTGGAATACTTCTAACTTAGTGTAAATGTTCTTTTCTGTTTTTCTTTCTGCTTTCTTTTTTTTTTTTTTCTAATTGTAAGAATAAAATAACAATTCATCTACTGTGCTTTAGATGCTGTGGTTTGGAACAGTGTTTTTTGATGATAACCAGTGTGGTATATCTGGTGTCATTGTTATCAGTAATTGTGTTGATATATTGGCTGTACTTAAGTTGATTTCCCTACTTTCATTTGATTTCTGAACATTGCTCAGGCACCAATTGTGTTATGAAGAGAAATGTGCAAAGCGGTGATATGTGCTTAGGACTGAAAATCTAGCAAAGTTTTCGTTAAAAATAGAGGGGGAAAAAAATCTCTCCTCTTCCATTGCTTGTCATGTGCTGTAATGCTAACCTTCTGGGTTTGAGAGAAACATAAATAACAAACTGCCAGTTGTGCCTTCAAAACCCTAGCAAAGAGTTATAGACACAATATCATATGTAGAGATTATGGTAGTTTATCACCTTTTGAATACATTTTATTTTCCCCGCGTTTTATTGAATTCAGTACCTATTAGATCTGAGATCTCATATATGGAATTATTTCCTCCAGTTCCTCTTGGATATTTTGTTGAGATATTTTTTCTTACAATGATATATTTCTCTATATATTCTATAAATATTTTTATTCTATTAATGTGACACCTAGGTCTCATTGACTATTAGGATGACACTGAGTTGTTTACATGCATTTATTTCAAAAGATCACATTGTCATTCAGCAAGTATAAGTATTATGGGACAAAAAAAATCCAACAGGAGCATGTGCAACTGTTGAAATAACTTTGTTGTGTTTAGAAAATAAATAACATAAGACTAACAGCTTGAGGCTGAAAGAGTCTGATCATATTATTGCCCAATAAAATACGCTAATAGCATTTCACAAATTGAAATTATGTTTCTCATTTCCATTTGACTGCCCTATTTCATCTTCTTAGGGTTGGATTTGGATTCCTCTTTGTATCATCTTATGATCAGTGAGGCTATGTGAGAAGAAGTATTATAGTAGGACTGCATGTGAAAATGTAAATATAACATTTCGAAGTACATTTTTATTGGTTTCCACTGTTCTTCCCATCAGGTGTCATGGATTAGTGAGACAATGGACAGTGTGGACTAGAGGTGTATTCTTCATAGAGAAGGGACTGCATATACATATTTCATTGTTATCCCATACCATGCAGAAACAAATTACATTCCATACATCTGAAGATGTACCTGAGTAGCGAAACATGAAGTCTGTTTCTTCAACTTTATACATTTTTCTGTAACTCTTATAGAAAGTTAGTAACAAACATTTTGCAGGGACAAACTGCAGAAACCAAGTGCTTATTAATCTTTCCAGGTTTATATATTGTGTAATATAGGTTTATTTGGACACTAAATCTCTGTCCCATGTTACAGTGTATTTTAAAAATGGCCTCTCCTAAAGAGAACATATAACATGTTTGGATTCACTCATAAGTTACACTTTTCTTCAGAGCTAAGATTGGCAAAATGTTGTTAAGGAAACAGAATGGCTCTGAGGAACCACTGGTTAGCACTTATTCTACAGGTCAATGATACAAATAATTTGACTTTAAAGTAGTGAAAGTCTCATGCTGAGTGGTCTGGAAAATAACAGTGACGAATGTCTTGCACATTTAAAGTAGGATGATATAACTTTTGTACATCCCATGATTAAATGCAGTAAAATCCAAAGTAACTGCAGTAGTGGCACTGTGCTGTGAGTTTTAGCTGACTTTCCCAAGGACATTCAAAATGGCATTTAAGGTGCAGTTAGTATAAATAATTCCTTTTGTTTACTAAACTTGCTCCGTTTTTTTGTAAACCTGGAGTACATTTCCAGTCTGTAGCTGAGAACCAGAGAGGCTCCCTGGTAACTGGAAAACAGAGAATAGAAAGGAGAAGAGAAATGAAAATGCAGCATTTTGGGTTGCCAGGGATGTGGCCTCCAAGGAAAAGATCTGATAAGAAAGGTGAAAAAACATCTGTGATCAAATGGGTGTGTAGGGGTTGGGCAACACTGGAAATTTCCCCATCTCCAGTACTTCAGTCAAATCAAGAAGCTGAAATAGCTCTAGATGCTTTGTTTAATGCAGAACAAAATACACTGTATTACTAGGTTCTGTATTACTAGGTTCAAAAGACACAAATAAAGAACCATGTTCTAGTACAAATATAATCTATCTCCTTGGTGATGGATTGAGACTAATACTTTGAGGTGTAGAGTAGCAAAAAAAGGATGGATTTATTTCATTTCCTCGGGTTTCTGAGAAAATAGGGTACGACGTAGTAATATTTGCAAATTATCTTGTTCAAATAATGTGGTCTTCAGAAGGTAAAATTGGTATTATACTCATATAGCAGTAGTATAGTAGCATAGTAATTTTCTCAAAGTCTTTTAGCAGCTGAGGCTTTATGAAGATTATGTGGACTTATTGAATGAGTAAAGATGCCACTTTACAGCAACAAGTCCTTAGAAATAAAAATTAAAACCCAGGTTTTTTTGCTTTGTTCTTTGCACATTTTGTACTAGGAATAAAATCCTGTAAGTATAGGGTAGCTGCCTACTCACTGTAGTTTTTCTTCTCACATAATGGTGAGAAGAAAACTTGATAATAGTGATTAAAAGTTCAATGTATTATGAAATTACATTTGCTCTTTTGCTGCAAAAATCTGATAAGTAGTATTTGGTCTGCTCTGGTACAAGATTAGGATTCTAAGCAGTTCATAAAGACTTTCAAAAGGACTCACACATCTATCAGTTTACTTTGAAAATCCTGGCTGTGAAGAATACAGTGTCTTCAAAATATTGATGGGAAAACCAGGAAATAAGCAAACTAGAACTGTGTGGACTTCTTTTGAAGTGAAAAAGAAGTACATGTTTGCCACCTGAAATGATTAAAGCTGCTAGGAAAAGCTAGAATAATTCACATTTTAAAAGAGAAATCAGGGAAAATGGAGATGGGACAAAACATATATATGCATTTGGCAACACAGATTGACAAGAATGTTTCTTGACTCAAACTGTATACTTGTTGTAGCTAGTAAAAGTAAAATTTCACATAAGCAGTTAAATAACTGCAATTTTAAGAGAGTAGCATGAACTAGTGTTATTTACTGCCACTTCAAAAGCACTGAACTTCAAAATAATAGATCTTCTATCCTCCATTCTGGCATCCTATTTCTCCACCATTTTCTTCTGTTTGCTTGTTTTGCTTTTTAAATGAAAAACAGTTTAAAAGAAATAGGAACATAGAAAAAAAATGTCTTCAGAACATTACTGTTTGGATGAATTTGAAGGTTTTTCACAGCTCAAATGTAGTGTCTAAATACAAAACTTTGCATTTTTTAATGCACTACTTTGTAGCTCTTTGAAATCAGCCCAGTCTGGTTAGTAGGGTTAGTAATGAAGTATGAAAACATAACGTTGAGACAGCATTTCTTCCTTGATGAGTGTGTAAACAACTCTTGCTACATACTAGAAATTCATACATAACTTTTCCTTCACACATTGCTCTCTTTACAGCAGATGAAATAGGATGCAGATTCAGATAGGTATACTGTTAATTGTGCCAGCACAAGATGGGGATAAGACAGGAAAATAGAAGCAGACAGTACCAGAAAGCAGAAATTTCCACAACCGAAGATGAGTTTCTTCAGATAGTTAATACAGGTGTGAAATCCAGGATGTCTGCTCAGTCCTTGCTTCCAAGGACAAATGGAAAATACTGTGCTACTTACTTCCCTAGGTCTTATACAGTAGTTTTGTATACATTGCATTTGTACTACAGTACCAAGGAACAAAGGAAACTCAGACTAGAGAGACACATGAAAAGGCAGTACCCAGGTGTTTCCAATGCCTTAAAAATGCTGCTGTGTCTGAAGGTCTTCATCATGACAGAGTGCCCAGCACTGGGGTTTCATCCTAATACAACTCAAAGGATGTTACAGCAACGCAACTATCTGAATATTACAGGAGTTACCCAAGGCCTGGGGGGAACTGATGATTTTTGAATGAGAAAAAAAAACAAACAAGATAAATAAGATGCAACAGCAATTAGTGTTTGAGGTACTTTTTTAGCGAAGATGGCTATAATGGAGGAGTGTGTTTTACTGAATGAGAAAGATTATCATTGTGTTTTATGCTAAGGTCCGCGGGGTCATTAATTGAGATATTTCAGCCTATTGGTAATCACTGTAAGTGAGCCTTCGCCTCCTGCCTCCACTGTGCCGTGGCTGCACACTTCAACAATTTCTGCATCTACAAATATTTTCCGAAGAAAATGCCAAACATTTTAACTAACATTTTGATTGAGTTCAAGATTTTGTCTATGCTCAGTCAAATTCTGAAGCTGAAGAGCATTCTTGGAAAGCTGTCTCCATAGTCCTCTCTTTTCTTCCTTTCTGTGAGGTGCTTGTGTTGGCAAAGCCTGTGACAGTGTTAGGCTGATAAAAGCTTTAGACAAGGAAGGAAAGGCTTTGCATCTCCATGCCAGATGGAGGGAGGTGTTCTAGGTGTTCAGCTGCTCTAGATGCTTTCTACACAGGCTTCCTTTCTCCAGCAAATCTGGCAAAGGCCTCTTTTTGGTGAGCAAGGATGCGACCAGTTGGTTTGGTGTCTACCTACCAAATAGCTCTGGGACAGGCAGCTCTGTTTCTCTAAGAGAAAAGCTAAGAAGCAGAGAATTGGTAAAGTCAAGCTTGAGGCCAGGTGCTACGGCCACATCTTACCAGATGAATGATAAACACCTGGGTGGCAGTTGAAGGGAAGCTTGAGGCTCTGCAAGCCCCTGCCTGTGATGCAGAATAGAACTATGGTCATGTCCCATGCTCCTGCTGCCAACTGCATCATGGCCATTACTAGAAGAAAATGGAAGTCAAATGATACTGCTAGCAGTAATTCTGGAAATCTCAGCAAAAGCCACAAAATCTGCAAAATCATCTAATGGCTCATTTGCTGTTGGGGCTTCACAACTTGCTCCATAGCCCCTCACCAGCTGCAGAAAACTAAGGATGTATGGAAGGAATTGTATCTGAACATTCAAAAAAAGGCTTCTTAGTTTATATAGCAAATCGGTTTAATGCTTCTGTAAGGCTCTATAAGTGGGCTGTATTGAGGGATTTAGAAAAACTTCCAATTAAAATCACAAAATGAATGCTCATACCTTACTGCCATCATGAGAAGCAATGTGGTGCTCATGTGATGCTTCTGGAGAGAAATATAGGGTGGAGGCTGATGAGAGAAGGTTAGGGCATATTGATGCAGAATTTCTTAAGCTGTGCGCTATGAGAACAAACACCTTTCTGCTAAATATTTTCATTGATGCCTCCATCTGGGGAAGGCTCTGGATGTCATAGAATCATAAAATCATAGAATTGTTCAGGCTGGAAAAGACCTTAAAGACCATCAAATCTAACCACAACCTAACCAGACTAGCCTAACTCCAACAACCCTCCGCTAGACCATGTCCCTGAGCACCTTTTCTTCAGAGGAGCACTCCTGGGCTGCCTTACTGATTTCATTCAGTCTCCCCACCTACGAGAAAGGTCATTAATCTTGGACTATGTAATGGAAAAAATATGTTTTTAGGTAGGGTCATAGATGTTAAGGCATGACTTTCATGCAGTCATAGGAGACTTCCAAAATTTGTAATGATTTGTTCGTTTTTACATCAGGAACCATGATGTATGCAGAAACATTCTTAGAAACATTCACAGGAATAGACAGCCTTAGGTTTGTGAGGACTCCCATGAAGGCTCAGAGGTCTATTGGAGCTCCTCAGCTATTTACCTCTGAGAGATATAATTCACTCTGACATTCGTAATGGAAAGGTCAAGTTGGCTGTCCTGTGAGCACAGTCCCACTGGATACAAAATTAAGAATATGAATTGCAATTTGATTTGATCTAAACTTGGGAGCAAGTGAGTCAGAGTATTGATGAGAAGTGACAGTATGTCATTTGGTTGTTTGCTGCATTTATTTTTGACATTCAGAGGGTGACAGCTTAACTTCCCAAAAGGACCTACTAATAGGTTAAATCAACATGAGAAGGGAAAGTGCCAACCTCATTATTTGTATTTACTGTAAAAATGGCTCAGCCCAGTCTAAGAAACCCATCAGTTAGGTATACACTATCAATTTCCTGAACATTAATATTTACAATTTCTAAATACTCTGTGAGATATGGTACGGTTTCTTTCTGTAATTAGATAAGAGAATGACCATAGAGGCAGATATACCAGTGTAGGTATCAATAAATATGTCATTGTTTCACAGCTCAAACTGTGACAAGGTACTATGCTTTAACATCTTCTTTAATGATCAGGATGATGGGGTAGAGTGCACCCTCAGTAAATTCACAGATGATACAGAACTGGGGAAAGTTGTTGAGTCACCAGAAGACCCTGCTGCCATTCAGAGGGACCTTGACAGGCTGGAGAGGTGGACTGACAAGAATCTCATGAAGTTCAACATGAAGAGTGGAGCCCTGTGCATGGGGAGGAACAACCCCAGGTATCAATACACACTGGGGGCCACTCAGATACAGACTATTCACAAATAGTGTCTTCAAAAATGTTTTGTCATCTAAGTAACTAGACTGTATGGGACTAATTTATTAGTGATTATAAAAAGCACTGAGGTTTAAGTGTAGATTTATCTCATGGAATAACTATGTGCAGTCAGTATTTGGTGGCTTATATAGTTGCTGAGAAACTATGCTACTGCAGTTGCAACTAGCGGAGAAATGAAGTCAAGTTCTGAAGGGTTAAGAAGTTACATACATTGTTGTGATTGTTTTTAGACAAATCAATGAGAGAAAAGAAAATGTTGGTATTATTACTACTACTTAATGCCATTCTTAAAATAGAAGGTGATATATTAACAGAGTGCCTGTATGTTGGCTTTAGTACTACACAGCTTTTGGTAATTAATGGCATACGCAGCAGGCACTTCGGGCCTATGGAAACTTAGAAAACTTTCCCTCCACTAAGTAAGTATGAATTTACAGAGGATCGTTTAAACTACATTATGTCTTGTGCATCCTGTCATACAGAAATGAAATAGCTATGTCCTATTTCCAAAATAAAAAGCAAATTAATTCTGTTCACCTTATTTCCCAGTAAAAGCACTGCCTCCCAAGAGGGTTTGGTACAGTTTAATCAGCCCATGCTCAAATTCAGATCAGTTTTCTGGAATATGTCTATGTGAAACAGCCCCTTCATCTTAATGAATAGCTACATAAGACTGCAAGAATATAAAAATAAATTGAATTCAGTAATTAACTCTATATAATTAATTAAAAACAAGAAGTCTTTATTCAGAATAATATTGGATATGGGAATACGTGAGTTGTTAAGTGTTGGAACATTTCAGTGACTAACCTCCACAGGGTTTTAACCACCACTGTCTTAATGACTGAATGCCCAAGAATCTTGGTTTACAAACAAAATCTATAATGCAATCATGACACTAAGAATCTCAGTGCACTGTCCACAACTCTGTGCAATGAAACTGATTTTTCCTTTGCTCCCTGAGAGGAGCAGGATATTTGGGCCATGGTAAGAGTGTCCACTCTCTGTCTGGCAAAGAGCAAACAGGGTGATCTGTGTTCAGATAGAAAAAAAAAAAAAAAAAAAGAGAGAAAAAAGAAAGAAAAAACAAAGAGAAGCTTCCAGTGAGAAAATGAAAACGAAATTACCTGTCAATAAGTCCATTCACTGTTGATCTGTTCAGGGAAGCTCTCTTCACAGAAGCAAGAATAGTTTTCTCTTTTTTAAATTTCTTCTGTGATTTCTTTAAGTATCTTCTGAAGTTGCTTTGTATGTCACTGTGTCTGTGACAGTTCCTTGCAATAACTTCACGAGCTCAATCTACTTTTGGCTTGCATGGCCTCAACAGGATGGCAAGGCTTTTGGCTATGGAGGTGTTGTTCTGTGGGTCAGTGAGCCCAAGAAGCTGTGCAATTCTCCTGTATCTCATTGATGAAAGTATTTGCTTTAGCTCTCTGCACGTATTCTAGGATTGACAAAAAAACCCCAATTGTTTAATATCACTTTTTTTGCTGTTTTCCATGAACTACTTATCCAAGTTAATTCAGATGAAATCCCTGTAGTCATCGAGCTCAGTGTTCAACTGATGACTCACATCCTGATTGATATTTTTGCCCTATGAACTTACTTGTAAAGACAAATTAGTACTGCATATCATTTGGGCCACAGTAAAATAATCTATCACCTGCTTTAAAGAATAACTGTGTTTAGCTTGCATCCTGCTGGTTTTGTTCTTGCTGCTAGAGCTTCTCCTCTGGGTGCAATATTTCCAAACTAAACACAGTAACCTTTTCTTGGTTTTAACAGAATTTGAAAATAAAGGAAAATGACTTATACCTAGGAGTTCACAACTATTTTCGTTCTAGAGCTAGAGCTGAGTTCATTGTAGTCATGAACTTCAAGATTATAAGCATTATACTGAAGATATTAGTTTTCTAAATGATCTATCTAATCTTTCTAAAGAACCTAATGAAGAAGATAACTCCTCTATTATAGTTATGGATACTACTGCAAAGTCCACTGATCAAATTAAAAATTTCAACTTCAGACTTAGAAATTATTTTTTGTATTTTAACCAGGAAAGGTATTGGGAGAAATATTTGTATGCTAATATTTTACCTGATTTTGGATTTCAAAAAAATTGGGCCAAGATGTAGATGTCTCGTATCACTTTATGCTGTGGTATAGAAGCCTTCCAGAGAGGCATGCCCCAGTTTTTAATCCTTCAAATCACACATATTTTAATGGTCATTGGAGGCATGACCATGTCAACCACTTAGCCTTACACATATTCCGTAATAGAGATAACATTTATGTTAACAAAGAATGGTCCAACACATTTTATTTCAGCAGAAGACTGAGGAGAAAGAGTTTAAGGAATGTCTGTCATCAGGCTTTTCTTGTCAGCTTGTTTTGGACAGGTGGGGTAGCAGCAACTCGCAGCAGCAGTTTGGGCTCAGTTTGTAGTGGTGTGGCTCAGGGACGTGCTTGAACACCATGTCTCAGCTCAGCAAACACGCCTTGGTTCAACAACAAATGATCTCCATTGTTCACTTTTGTTACCAAAATATAAGCTGTGGTTCTGCAGCAGAGAAGCCTGGTAAGGCCGAGTAAACAACTGGAGTTTAATTTTTCAGACAATTTTCCCAAATGTTTTCGCTCTTGTTGGGACCACGCATTGCCAGGCACTATGTAGCCCTGTTGTGCTGCCCTGCACAACACCTTATAGGTAATTACTCTTGACAGAATGGAAATAGTTGAGCTTTGTACCACTTGACTGAGCTGAGATGTCACTAAAGCAAACCACGTGAGAAAGAATGCAAGGGAAGGTCTTCATGCTGGCTAGGGAACAAACTGTCACAGCTGCAGCACAGTTTGGGTTCCTACCCTCTTCCCAGAGCAGCATGACCTACATGAACTTCTCCACTGAGTTTCATTGCAAGAGTTTCCACCAAAACTGCTCCTATTTTTTTTATTGGTGGATGGTAACCTTACTCCATAAAGCTCTGCACCAGTGCCATCAGCACTTGTCCCTGGCTTGCAGCTTTGCTGGGTGGTGGGCTCTGGTCCCCACAATGCAGGGGCCAGGTGACCCCTGTGAGAGCTGAATGCAGCACCACATATATGGCACTAGTGCTGCACACGAGTGTGCAGCCTCAGACATGAAGCTAATCTACCAGCTGTGACCCCTGGCAGATTCAGAAAGGTTCTATCCAGTACAAAATATAATTTGCTTGGCTGCTGCTGAGCTCTCCAAGTTCTTCTCTGTTATTTTTTTTCCTCCTCATTGGCAGAAGGTTAATAGCTGTTCCTCATTGATCCTGTCCAAACTCAGGAGCAATCAGAATGTAATAATCAGATTTATTGATCGCTCAGCAATGCCGAATTTGATGGACAAAAAAAGGTTATGACAATCCCTACCCTATTTTTCTTTAACAACTTCTGGATGAACAAACTTTAATGACTTGTTTAAAAGTAATCAGTGTTTCATTCCACTGGTATCACACTGTGGCACAATTGATCCGAATGATTGTTCCAAAAACTTTTGATATTTTTCTATTTAGTGTGTTTTAATGCAAAAAGTTTTTGCAGGAAGCATCAGAAGGTTTATTTGTGCATGTCTGTGAAGCATAACAGTGCATGACATTTTGTAGGAGACTGAGCCAGAGGTACAAGTTAGTTATGAGACTGGTGACTGGATGAATTGAAGGTACTCTGATGGAAATCATATCGTGAAAGTAGGCTAATGATACAGAAATTAAGAAGGGGACATGGAAAGTTTTATGGCTTTGGTATTAATTATAGGAACTTCCCACAAATCTTCCACTTCGGCAAAACAAACCAGAGTCATCTGAATTTGAAACAGATGCTTATTTATTACAAATTTATTACAAACAGACCAGACATGAGTATTTTACATGAGACAGCTCACGTTAAACACTGGAAGTCTTTCCTACCATTACTTTAATGAAATATAGAGCAGAATGACAAATATTGATATTTAGACACAGCAAATCTGTATTTGAGGTCTGAATGAAACAGAATTGAGTGAAATGTCAAATGCCTGTTGCTATAAAGAGCCATAGACCTTAAAGTTATCTCTGGCAAAATATCTTCACCCTTCTTTAGAAGTGCTTTGAACTTTTTAATTGGAGGTATAATATTTAGTAGTATTTTGTTGCAGAGATAGTGCAATACAACAACTTTCTGGAACCTCACAGAGCACAGTAACTCTGCACTTCCACCAGCAATGAGCAGAAGCCTGCATGCCATTGCCATGCGACTGTTGCTGATGACAGTGCTGAAATGCACGCATAGGTACTGCCTCACTGTGCTCCCATCCATTGGTTGGTCTCCAAAACCATACAGCAAGCAGCAATGAATGCCAATAGGTGCCATTTTTTTTCCACATGGAGGAATTCAGTGACACGCCTTTGTTTCCTACACAGTTCCATGTCGGATATCATTGTGTCAGAATGGCCCTCTGCTGCTGTCTGGTGCACAGCCATGACATGTAATGGGATGTTGGTGGGAGGCTTCAACCTCTACTGCTGTACCATCGACATCCGTCGTTGTAGACAGACATAATAAAATAGGAGGCATTACTTTTCAGAGCTGCCCTTGTAAAATATATACTACAGTTATATACATACATAACGAAACATTTTCATTTTTAATATTTTTATTAAAACAAAAAAAGAGAGCAACAAAGCCATAAAGGTAGTGGGATATTTGATCTTGTTTTTGGGATACTAAAGCATCAGACTGGTTCAATAGCAGTGGCTGCAACTCTTAGTGAAGTCTCAAGGTGATTTTTGATGAAATTTCATTTTTCCTATGCTTCATCCTTGAAAAACAGTTGCTCACAAACATACATATTGCCAAAAGGCAATGACATGAATAAAGCATAACTGTGAAGTGGAGGATGTTTCTCTCTGTTAATACAGAGCTTATGAAAGTGTAGTAGAGAGGCACCCTGAGTTGCCCACCAGAGGTGCTGGTGAAGCAGGACAGAGGCTAACTAGAAGAGCTGGTTTTTCAGCATGGTTTTCTTTCATACTGGTTGAACTGTGTGGGTGGCTGCCACAACCCAATAATATCAGCATTTCTCTCCCTGTTTCCACCACCCTGAGGAATCTCTGGTGATGGGCAGGAAGGATGGAAGACCTGTAGACCTGCCTGTCAGCAACAGCCTGGATTGAGACAGCTTCTCACAGTTCCCATGGCGTTTCCAATGTAATTTGTTGCTATTGGTTATTCCTTTTCAGATTCACATTTAAATACACATTTAAATAATAGGAAAAAAAAGCTCTAAAAAGTGCAATTATTTGTTCCTCCGGCACTCCCTTTATATTTTCACAACGTATAATGCATTAGCCAAATCAGTCTCCCATATTATGATTAATAAAATCACCTGTCAAAATGAATGAAGGGAATATATTTTAGCATATTGCACTTGGTTTTGTGCTTTTCCCCCTCTCTCCACCCCCATCTTTTCTCCATTGATTGCAAGATTTAGTAAATTATACTAAATGGCCTTCTAGTCCATTCTGTTAACTACACTGAGATTTTAACTACACTGTTTTCCATTGGGAAGCTTCTTCAGGTGGGTGGTCAACTTAGTCTTACATGATATTTTTGTGTATGAAAGCAGAGGCAGTCACAAAAAGCCTTGAATGAATAATCCAATGAGAACTGTACCGACTGCTGAACTGTTGTTTTGACTGTAGAAGGAACTATTTCGTTACAAAACAGAGTTATAAAATTTAATTTTGAAAATAACATCTGCTTTTCAGCTATGCCTTTGCACAGAGATTCCAGCAAGCACATCTGACTTCTGCAGCAGCAGTAAGCTGGGGCTAGGGATGTGAAATTCAGTACAGGGTCCTCATCGGATAGATGGGTTCTCCACAGAGTGTCTAGACATGAGGCATGTTAGCTGTATTTCAAAGAGAAGAGAAAGCATTCATCTGCAATACCCAGCAGCTTAGGGATGATAATATTTTATATAAGTGTCTGAAGTTAATGTTCGTATAGAAGAAATCTCCATTCTGCCACATTGAGTAATATGTTAAAGAATATGCCTAAATTTAAGCACTTTCATAATACCACTTAAGTCCACACAACTAAGAACTTGTTTATGACTCCTGCACCAAAATCTTTGTTACTGTTCCACCTTAATGTTTTTCTGCACTTTTTTAATGCCACCTACAGTTTCTCAAAATCTTCACGTATCTGTGCCTCTTACAAACACAGAACTGTCTGTGGAACTGCTTCTACGTTTATTGCACATATAAACAAAAGTGTTTATTTCAGTTCTAACTACAGATCAGTTTGGAACAACTATAGCATAGCAGTCAGCAGACAGGTGGGCTTGCATACGTACACTTGCAAAACAAGAAGCTGTAGAGCAGAGTAAGAAACTGAATAGCCACACTTCCTAGTGTCAGCTGGAATAGAGTTGATTTTCTTCATAGTAGATGCTATGGTGCTTTGTTTTGGATTTAGCATGAAAGTAATGTTGATAACTCTGATGTTTTTGTTGTTACTGAGCTGCATGCTTTGACTTTTTGGCTTCTCGTGCTATCTTGCCAGTGGGGAGCTGGGGATGAACTAGGAGCTGGGAGGGGACAGAACCAGGACAGCTGAACCAAACTGGCCAAAGAGATATCCCATAGCATCATGTGGAACAACGAATGTGGGGGAGATGGCCGGGGATGCAGCCATGCTCAGGGGTTGGCTGGGCATTGGTTGGCTGGTACTGAGCAATTGCCTTGTGTGGCACTTGCTTTTTTTTAGTATTCTTTTCTTACAATTTTATTTGTGGTTTTTTTTCCCCTTTCTTTTTGAACTGTCCTTATCTCAACCCACATTCACTGTGCTTTTACCTTTTTTTGATCCTCTCCACCACCCCATTGAGAGGGGAGCGAGTGAGCAGCTGTGTGGTGCTGAGCAACCTGCCGGGTTAAACTGCAACACTGCTGTATAGCAAAGTATGCAAATGCATAGTTGGATATAAGAAAGAATCTTATGCTTTACTGAACTGGAATCCAAAAGGAGCTGTATGAGATACTTGCTAGATCTATCCCTTTTGCTGTGATTGTCTGTCTAGACAACATAAAGACAGACTGATCCTTATGTTATCTCCTTGCTGATATGGTAATGCCACTTTCTTTTCCAGATTAAATAAGCTCCTCTTTATTCACCATCTTTGGCATAACAGATCTCACCTCTCCCTTCTCATCTGAAAGGGCTGGGGATTTTCATTCATAGAAAAACCTCCAGACCTATCCTCAAACAAGATACGATCATTGTACTATTGCAATTTACAGGTTAGTCTACTGCTGAAAATTATGCTTTGAGCATCTTAAGCAAGCTTAATTCCTAATGAATGGTGGCATAAAACTCAAGGAATTATTTTCTGAATGATGTACATCTGTCTCCCAGGTGGTGACCACACCTAGCTCTCACACAGCTTCTCAATCAAATGACTCCATTAACTTTTTTATGGGGAGATCCTGCACGTTTGTTTTTCTTTTTTTGATTTTCCAATAAAAGTGTTACGGAAAAACACTGTTGTTATTTGTAGCCAGAACAGTTTGTTCATAGTTCAAGACCACTTTTGTAACCAAATTCTACTCTCCTTACACAAATAGTCCCATTCAATAGATGGTCAGTCCTGTTTTCAGCATAATAGCAACTACACGGTTGATATTACCAGCATTGCTCTTGAGAAATGGGCTCTAAATTATCTTTTGGCACTTCAGAACATTATATGCAAAACTGTGTACAGAATCCATGGAACTTATTTTTTCAATATGTATCTGACCAGGTCACTACACCATAACAAGGACAAATGTGGAAGATCCTGAAGTGGTATATTCTATTAATATACTCTTAGATGTGGCAATATCTTGAAATGAAAAAGCGACTTCATTTCTTCCTCAGTGGATTAATTTAATCTGTTTTTGTGATTATTGTAGTTATTAAAAGCAAAATAGAATCATAGAATCATAGAATCACAAGGTTGGAAACGGCCTATAAGATCATCCAGTCCAACTGTCTCCCCATCACCATTGCCACCACAAGCACTAAACCACATCATGCAGCACATCATCCAGATGCCTCTTGAGCACTGCCAGGGACGGCGACTCCACCACCTCCCTGGGCAGCCATTCCAGTGCCTGACCACTCTCTGAGAGAAGAAGTTCTTCCTTATGTCCAACCTGAACCTCCTCTGATACAACTTGCGGCCATTACCCCGTGTCCTGCTCGTTGCCTGGGAGAAGAGGCAAAATCCCTCTTCACCACAACCTCCCTTCAGGAAGTTGTAGAGTGCAATGAGGTCTCCCCTGAGCCTCCTCTTCTCCAGACTGAACAATCCCAGCTCCCTCAGCCGCTCCTCATGAGACTTGTGCTCCAGGCCCCTCACCAGTTTCGTTGCCCTTCTCTGGACACGTTCCAGGGCCTCAACATCTTTCCTGTAGTGAGGAGCCCAAAACTGAACACAGTACTGGAAGTGTGGCCTCACCAGTGCTGAGTAGAGGGGGATGATCACCTCCTGCTCCTGCTGGCCACACTATTCCTAATGCAGGCCAGGATGCCGTTGGCCCTGTTGGCCACCTGGGCACACTGTCGGCTCATGTTCCGCTGAGCATCAACCAACACCCCCAGGTCCTTCTCTTCTTCACACTCATCCAGCCACTCATCCCCAAGCCTGTAACGCTGCATGGGGTTGTTGCGCCCAAAGTGCAGGACCCGGCACTTGGCCTTGTTGAACCTCATCCCATTCACCTCAGCCCAGCGATCCAGCCTGTCTAAATCCCTCTGAAGGGCCGCCCTACCCTCAGGCAGATCAACACCATCTCCCAGCTTGGTGTCATCTGCAAACTTGCTGAGAGTGAACTCAATCCCCTCATCTAGGTCATCAATAAAGATATTAAATAAGATTGGCCCCAGTATTGACCCCTGGGGGACACCACTTGAAACAGGTCGCCAGCTGGACTTAACTCCATTCACCCTAGGCACGGCCCTGTAGCCAGTTCCTTACCCAAAGAAGTGCATACCTGTTCAGACTACGGGCAGCCAGTTTCCCCAGAAGATGCCTGTGAGGGACCGTGAAAGGCTTTGATAAAGTCTAGGTAGACGACATCAACAGCCCTTCCCTCATCCACCAGTCTGGTCACCCAGTCGAAGAAAGAGATGAGGTTGGTCAAGCACGACCTGCCTTTCATGAACCGGTGCTGGCTGGGCCTGATCCCCTGGACACCACACACATGCCGTGCAATCTCATCCAATATGATTTGCTCCATAACTTTCCCTGGTACTGAGGTCAGGCTAACAGGTCTATAGTTCCCCGGATCCTCCTTATGGCCCTTCTTGAAGATGGGAGTCACATCAGCAAGCCTCCAATCCTCTGGGACCTCACCAGTTAACCAGGATAGATGGCCAAGAGGGGCTCAGCATTCACCCCCACCAGCTCCCTCAGCACCCAAGGGTGCAGCCCATCCGGTCCCATGGACAGTGAAAGTCCAGACAGAGGAGAAGCTCTCTGACTGTCTCCACCAGAATCTCTGGGGGCATATTCTCAGCAGCATCCCAGACTTCCACATCAGGGCATAAAAAGCCCAGAGGATAACTGGTCTGGCTATTAAGGGCAGATGTAAAGAAGGCATTGAGGATCTCAGCCCTCTCCTTGTCCTCAGTGAGGGACACACATTCCCTGCTGCATCAAATATAGGATGAGAATTGTCTTTGGTTCTTCTTTTGCCGTTGATATACTTATAGAAGGATTTTTTATTGTCTTTTACTGCAGAGGCCAACCTGAGCTCAAGTCGGGCTTTCGCCTTCCTAACTTCCTCCCTGCATACCTTAGCTACTTCTTTGCGATCTCCCCAAGTAGCCTGTCCCTTCTTCCAGAGGACGTAGAATCTCTTTTTTTCCCTGAGTCTCAACAGTAGTTCCCGGCTCATCCACACCAGTCGTCTTCCACTATGGCTCTCAGGGGCAGCCTGTTCTTGTGCCTTTAAGATTTCCATCTTGAGAACCATCCAGGCTTCCTGAGCTCCTTTACCCAAGCGACTCCCAAGGGACCTGTGCTACAAGTGCCCAGAACAGATCACCCTCTGAAAGTTCAAGAAGGTAGTTTTTCTGGTCACTCTTTTGACATCCCCAAGAATGGAGAATTCTACAATTCTGTGGTCACTCTGCCCAAGACAGTTCCCAGCCTTCACTTCTCCCACCAGTCCTTCTCTGTTAGAGAAGACCTGGCCGAGCAGGGCACCACCCCTGATAGGCTCTCCTACCAGTTGCATAAGGAAGTAATCTTCCACACGGTCTAGAAACCTCCTGGACTGCTTCCTCTGTGCTATATTATATTTCCAACATAAATATCAGCGAATTCCATTGTGGCCACCATCATACAGACCATTGCAAATCCTGGATTAGGCTAGTTCTTGAATGTAACACTTTTATGAATGATGGCTACCTAATTCCCCTGGGGAAAAACTGAGTTCTTCTGAGGTTGGATGAACTCTCTGTTGTATTACCTGCCTGTGAACCAAATGGCTGTTGAAATAATGAAAACCAGAGCTTCTTGCTTCTGCCACTCAACAATAATTAGTCCAAATAACTATTTTTTTCTCTGAGTTGTTACAGAGAGGTGATCTTGCAATCTGTTGATCCTACTGCACACTTAATGGAAGCCTTCACCCCAAATTCACACATAATTATTATCATCATCCATTGGATCCCTCTTAGATTCACTGCATTTTATTCCATGGGATCTTCGATCAACAGCACGGATGTTCTTCTAGGATGGTGCCAATTATCCCAATCTGTTTTTATAGAAATATAGAATCTTATAGAATCAGGTCCTCAGAGTTCTCACAGTGTCATGGAAAACTTTATACACCTAATGCACTGAAAATATATTTAAAAGAATAATAAGGTTGCAATGTAATGGCTATTCCCCAAGGCTCAGAACAGTTTTCAGCCCAGTTAAAAATGTGCTTTATTAAAAGCAAAAGACTCGTCCTGAGCAATTTCCTGAAATGTTTGTATTCAGGACTCAACCAAGCCTTAGTAAGAAGTAATTTGCAACTCTTTCACTTTCTATGTAAGGCGTGTAGGTCAGGTCATCCTGTCCAGGTTGAAATAGTTTGGAATGGAGTTTGGCTGAGCCAGGGGTTGGACTTGATGATTCTTGCAGATCATCTTGTGGATCTTCTAACTCAGGATATTCTATGATTCCATGATCCTTTATAAACACATTCCTGGGGGAAAGGACAACATTCCTGCAGGCTGATGAAAATGTCACCATCAGAAAAAAGATTGAGCTCTTCTCCTTGACTTACTCCAGTCAGTGGGAGCCACAGGGAGGCAGATGCAGCCCTGTCCTCCTGAACCAACAGACCCTGGTGATTTCTGGGCCCAGATGTACACTCTTTCCCTCTTGGTATGTACCAGAGATGGGCCTCTGCTCTGACTCTGAGTAGATTTATTGCCGCCTGACACCCCTCCTGGACTTGCACCAAGGAAAAGAGATTCCTCTGTATACATGCCACACGTACCACACCAAATTCAGAGAAATGAGATTGGTGCAGTAGGTAGGATGTCATCCTGAAAAGGCCTTATTTCCCCCAGTGCATTTTTTAACAGTCATTTTTATGTGTTGCTTTATATGACTGGAATGATGTGAGATCATGATAGGAAAGAGAAATGTTTGTACATCAGGTTAATAAAAATGTTCTGACACAAAGCAGCTCTGGCTTGCTTCTGGCATGTCTGGTATATCTTATGTATATTATTTATTTGTATATAGCTTGGGCTGAAGAATTTTCTAGGTTTCTTTCTTTGAATGTGAAGCAAGAATAACAAGATCGTGAAAGTGCCTTTTGTGTTTTTATTACCTTCTCTTAATGTAATCGTGAACAATAGTCTAAAAAATGCTTCACACTGCCTACCTGAGATGTAACAGGGGTCTGCTGCTCTGCACTGGTTTTGTAGGCGTCATGATTTTATAGGCACTGTCAATTTCTAAAGATTTTTTTCTGAATTTCATTATTGCTATTGGTCATGATTAAAGAAAATGCTTCAGATGAGCATGACTATTTTATATGAAGCTTTCAGGGCTGTATTTTACACAGCCCAAATATGACTTTAAATGAAATAAGTGGAACATTTCTAAAATGACAGATAAAAGAAATCTTCACCAAAAAGCAAAGGACTGCACATTTACTCACTGGAAAAAAAAAAAATTACTGAAAAATTACTGAATTTTTTATCTGTTATTCAATTGCTAAATGTGATACTACTTCTGCTAGTCAGAATGCAGCAATAAAAGGGTGAGATGGAGCTGGGAAAACTATATGGAAGAGTAGAAGCTCGTAAAAGAACTAAATGTTCTCCAGACACAGTGGTGAGATTTCTGTGCTGATACTGATAGCAGACAGTGGAGTTCAGAATTTTAAAGAATACCTAGGAGGAAACTTCACTGACTTTACTAAGTACAATGGCCTGGTCAGTTTTTTATCAAATCCGTTACTTCCATTTTAACTTGACATTAAATCTTAACTTGAAACAATGGTAGAAGCAAATAGAAACTTTGATAAAATAACATTTGCAAAGATGCAAAGAAGCAAAACCGTGGTCTAGAGGCTTAAGTCAGTCTATGACAGGAGAGACATCACTGTATAGATTACTGTATTTTTTTTATAAGCATCTTTGATTGTGAATGAACAGATATTAAGCTTTGCTTTAAAAATCTCAATTTAAATTTCTCTAAATGCTCGGTGTTGTTCTATTTTTATTCCTGCTGCTGCTGAGTTGTGTCACAGAACGACACAGCATCCTTGCTTTCAACAGACCAGCCCCAAAGAGATCTTTGCAAAGTCCTGCTCTACTCGCTAACTTTCATGATAGTTTATGACCCACTAAGTTACGATTCTGCTTTGAAAGAAGAAGTGTAAGCTGGTGGCTGGTGGGTTTAGCTTTTCCAAAGGCTGTCTGATTCAGCTTTGTGATCCATCTGTCTAGAGTGAACTTAAGCAAACCATAGCCTCTACATTGCATGCACATCAGGCAATAGGATCATGTTCACCTGAGCTAGCAAGTCCCTGGTGCTCATAAAGTACTGGCTTTAAGCTGACATGCTGTGCTTCTTGTCTGTCTTACTCACGTGAGCACAGAGATGCTGAGAACTACCCCTGGACGTGGCATTCCAGTATAGTGCTCCTGACACATTATATCACCTTCCTCTGTCCCAGCCAAGTAGCTATGCTTGTTGATGGGGACTTCGTGCACTGAGTGCAGAACACTGTATCCCCAGGCTGATGCAGGGTGATGTTTGAGTGATAGATGCAGTGTCAAAGCCCTGTTCTCACCGAACTTGGCCTGCACATTTGTCCAAAGAAAAGCAACATATTTTGACAATGTCAAATGTCATTTTAACAGAATTCGATAAGCTCTTTGTGAATACACTAAATTTGTCAGAAGTACTTGCTGGCTCTGACTGGAATAGTAATGGTTGGGATACTCACAGGGGAAGATTGGATCATTAAGTAAACTCTTGTGCTTGTATCCATCACTTGTCAGAAGAAGGATTTAATGAGCATCTCTGCCTTGGAATGAATGATGACAAAAAATGAAAACAGATTAAATTTGACTAACAATTCAGTAAGTTAATCGATTGCTGCCTCGATGGCAGGGGCACAGGCTATTATTCAAGAATAGTAAAGCAAAGGAATAGCTGTGCCTGTTTCCCATGTGCAGAAAAGTTAGGAGAGAATGAGCATATTTATCTGCTGTTAAAACGGTTGTTTTTTTCCATAGTGGGGGGTTACTTACTCGTTCTCAAAATGTCAGGCACAATACTTATATGGTGACACAGAAGGGACTGACATTCTTTGGATTACTATCTTTTATGTTTTTAAAAGAACATTTTACAAGAGTAAAATTGGATGTGATATTTTGACTGATAAAACACATTTATTTTTCCTGTTTTGCTTTCAAAAAAGCTAGGAAATTCTTATTATATCCTGGCCAATGGCAGAGATCAGTGAATTGGAGGACTTCCTGGGATGATGCTTAAGGACAGCCTCAGATGTTAGGAGTGAAACTTGTTCAGATTTACCCTCAAACACCATGTTTCCCCGCCAGAGGCCGCCTGGTTAACCCCAGATTTGAGAGAATCTGGGTAGAGTGGATGATTGGGGGATCATAGAGACATATAATGGCCTGGGTTGAAAAGGACCACAATGATCATCTAGTTTCAAACCCCCTGCTATGTGCAGGGTCATCAACTGCCAGACCAGGCTGCCCAGAGCCACATCCAGCCTGGCCTTGAATGCCTCCAGGGATGGGGCATCCACAACTTTCTTGGGCACTGAATCAGCAATGAGAATGGGAACTGAATTAAAGCTGTGATCTATCAAGGCTAGTGTTGCACGTAATGAAAATGAGAGGGTGTTATATGAAAAGTAGCAATTGTCTGCATGAAGAGATGTTCTGAGTCTGACAACATTCGTTCCTTGTGTAAGAAGGTCTAGGGTATTT
This sequence comes from Centrocercus urophasianus, assembly GCF_019232065.1. Classification (NCBI taxonomy): domain Eukaryota; kingdom Metazoa; phylum Chordata; class Aves; order Galliformes; family Phasianidae; genus Centrocercus; species Centrocercus urophasianus. The sequence goes on along the minus strand of NW_024884697.1, from coordinate 31,553,826 downwards.
CTGGGGCAAGAATCTGTGGTTCAGATTCATGTTCACAAACTGTGGAGATGTAGTATCTAGGGGTATGGTTTTGTAGGTAATACTGGTGGCAGGTAGACAGTTGGACTAGATGACCTTAGAGGTCTTTTCCGATCTTAATGATTCTACGATTCTAGATACATGTCCCAAAGGGGTACAGAGAACAATTTGCCAGGTATTTTCTATATGCTTAAATCTATTTAAAATATTCTCACTCTTTAAATCAGAAATTCTGTCGTTGTTAAGACAGAAATTTGAATCTTCACCATAACTTCAGGGAGATATTTTTTTCTGCAGTCCCTGTACTTCAGTGCCAGTTCTGCCGGTCAAAAGATTTTTTATTTGCTTTAGGCAAGAACGGTGTTTACTCTGCATATGCCAATATGATTTGAGTATCTAGGATCTAAACCACAAAGACAGGTTATCACTCTCTTTTCAGTGCATAACAACAGAGGAGGTAGTCTTGTATACAGAGCCTAAAATACCCTGAGAGGCTTTTTCCTGAATGTTAACTATCATTCAAGGGTCTTCTTACTGCACTTTGCAGAAAGTCAGAAAACTACAGCTCCTGTTTTATTTGGCTGCACGTAACCCTGATACACTCGCTTTTCTTTATTTGCCAAACATACTGGCAAGAATTCCTGTGTCAACATTTATTAATAAAATTGGCTCGTGCTGAGAGCAGATTCTCCCTCTTTAGGCATTTGAGCCATCCATGCTGCTATTTAAGGGGACTTAAACTATTTCTCACTGTTTGATTTTGTGAAATAAATAAGCGAATGCATGCATCAAAAATCCTGTGAAAGCCTTCCTTTACTTTTCTGCAATGTGAGACTGCCAAGCATTGTCTATTTTCTGTTTTTAAATCAAGAAAGGAGAGGTCTTTGAGGTAGTAATTTGCTTTGCTTTCCTATTACTGGTTTGAGTATTACTGCACAATATCCACGTTTTTATGGAATTTTCCAAAAGCATTCTCTCCCTTATCTGTGCAAATTGTCAGCTCTCCCTTATCCCTATGGTAGTGTCATCCTATGAGACTTCTTTGTTTGTTGTATGCCTAAACTCTCAACTACTCTTCAGATTGGCTCTTTCATGGGAAATCTTGACATTTTCTCCTGGCCGTTTTGAAATTTCTGCAGATATTTTAATTGGCCTAAGAAGTTACTGAGTGTACTTCACTAACCTGTCAGCTCCCAGCGGAACAGTGTCAGATACAGTGATGGAAAGTTACATCAGCTCATTCTCTTGAACATTAAATTATTCTTAAAAGTGTTGAAGAAATGGGGTATATCAGCCACAGAATATTTGTCATGTAGCTGTATTGTGGCAAATGCGGTGCCTGTGTCCAAAACCCTTCATCCTCTGTACACCAGTCAGACTGTGTCCTAACAAGCTGCTGGTTATCAAAGTCCACCTTTATGGCCCCACTGACAATTTCTTCCTTTTCCTTCTCTTTTTCCAATACTTACGGTGGATAAAAATATTTAAAGCATAGTATGTGGGTAAGGATGAATATAGAGGTTATTCTTAACATTTCTTTCATAGTACCTTTGATATAAATATGTGAGGTGCTCCGAAAGTAATGCCTGCTGTTTATTTACATGAAAACAACTCCATCTGATAGAGTGAATTTTCATCTACAAAACACTGTTTTTCAACACAGTCACCACCATTAGATTTGCCTTTTCCTCAGCAGTCAACAAGAACCTGTGTGCCACGCTCATCAAAATCTGCACCAGTGAAGAGAACCCACTGTCCCTGTTGTCACTGCTGAAATGCAGCACTCACCGCCTCACTGTGCTCACATCCACTGTTTGACCTCCAGAAACGTTCAGCAGGCATCCGTGAATGTCAGTGGGTACAATTTTTTCTGCATGGAGGAATTCAGTGCCACACCTTTGCTTTGTGCACACTTCCATGTCAGACACCATTGTGTCAGGGTGCCCCTCTGCTGCCATCTGCCAAGTGGCATCAAAATGGAATGGAATACTGGTGGGAAGATTCAATCTCTACTGCCATACCACCAACATCCATCTCTGATGTTGTGGGGCAATATAATAATAATAATGTATAATAAAAGTCAGTACTTTTGAAGCAGCACTCATAGATCTTTCATTATTTTGAAGTTTGTTTTCTACGAATGACAAGTATGAATGACAGAATAATAGAAATGTTGCCCCTCTCCTACTAACAGTCCAAAGGAGCACAGCACAATAAGGACTGTTCCTGTGGTTTAAGGTATTTTCCATCATTGGGCTGCAAATCAGTTTATAGTAATGGATTGCTGCTATATTTATCTTTGCTTTTATTTATGATACTATTACTTTAAAATCGTCTTACTTTCTGACAAGATTCCTTGGCCCTTTAACATTTATAGAAATAAATGCATGTTGACTGACTCACTGCATTGGTGTTTACCAAGCTTTCTGCTTTCTGGATGTACTTTGTTCCTGTTAGCCAGCAAGGATTAGTTATATGTTGGTCAATACAAGAAATTATCAACACACAAGACAGTTTGGGGTCTGTTGGGAATGCTGATATTGCTCTTTGGCCCCCATTAATACATGGAAAAGTGTGGGACAGCTCACATTTTTTGTGTGGAAGCTTTTCATACAGTGGAGTTAACTTGGGAGAACTTGTCTGAAATGCAGCAGAGATTAATTTTTCAAGTCCTTTGCTTAAAGCCATAATTCAAGTCTCCTTAATAATTAGCACAACAGGGCAAGATAATTACAGATTTTTCTAAAATAATGTTTTGTATTGTTAATTAATGCAATGTTGCTAGATGCAGAAACAAAGGAATCAGTGAAAGGGAGCAATAAAAAAGTAGATAAATGTAATCATTACATTTCAAACTATTTGAATTATATGTAACTCTATCATGGTCAGCTGTAGGGTGCGGAGATAGACAAGGTCTCTTATTTGCCTTCCCTTTAGACACATTATTTCACAAAAATTTGAAGCTTTTGGAGCTGTTTTTGGAATTTCTGAAGTGCTTTGTGAAACTCAGCAAAATCTCTGACTGTTCTCACTGAGACAATGTGGCACTGAAACATTTTTCTTTATCATCCAAACATGAAGGAGCATCAAAACTTTGGTATTCAGTGGTAAAGCCCTAGGTATGGAGCTAACACTGAAGAATCTTGTGGCTAGAAGGATGATGCAGCACTTAGCCTAGCATCCTCCAGCCTCCAAGTGATGCAGGAAGAATTATGGATGGGTTTAGCTACTGGAAGGAGTCTTTAGAGCAGGTCACTTTGGAGGTTGAGAGGAAATGAAATGCATTTGTTCACCATGACACTGAGAACTGCCTGAACTGCTAGGGGTCGGGACAATGCATATATCAGCTCTATTTGGCAGATTGGCTTCCACTAGATCTTGATTTGTTTTTTTTTTGTTTTGCTTTATTTATTGTCAACATCGTTGTTGGTCAAGATCAGAAGAGATCAGAAGATTCTCTTGATATGCAAATGGTTGATTTAGCAGTGATGCTGCAGGATTTCTAACTTCCTTTTGATGAGCGTGTTATCTTCAGATTCTCCACCATAGTCTGCAAATGAGCTCAAGAGAACATTCTCCTGCACTTGTTTGTAGTATATCCCTCATGAATGGATTGCTTCTCATAGAATCTCAGCTATCTATCACTCAGTCTGCTTTAAATACCTAGATACCTATTTATAGGAAGTGAAGGACCAAGTTGTATCCTTGAGGTCCTACTCCTCTGCCAAGCTTGCTGTAATGGACCCACTAATTCATCTGGGAGATAAACAGGTGCAAGCACCATGATCTTCTACCCCTCATTTCCTTAACAGTCAGAGCTAAAGAGAGCAGCTTTGACAAGGAATGTACCATCTTATCTAGACAAGACATAATCTTTATGAGCTTTTACATAACTGGAATCTGGGACATCTTTTTCCCCCCCCTAGCCAGGTAGCACTGGAAGACATCCTTGCTACAGGAGCTGCAAGCCCACTTGGGGTGCATGACCACTGGACTGGGAGCTGGTGTGTAGTGGAATGTCTTCTCCCAGATCAGACAAAAGGAACTGACATCTTCTATATGAAAACTACTCTCCTGAACCACACACAGGCCTCCTTGAAACAATCAAAGGGCTCCCATTAATGCTCACCAATCAGAGTATCCCAGGCAAAACAACAGAATTTGTCTCTTCTGGGTTTTAGAGTCCCCTAGAGCCTTCATAGAATTCAGTGTGACAACACTCAGCTTTCTGAGCACCTTCTATCTTTAGATTCATACAATCATGGAAGCATAGAATCACCAAGGTTGGATAAGACCTCCACGATCATCTAGACCACATACCACCAATACTCCTTCACTAATCCATGTCCCTTATTACAATGTCTGCATGTTTCTTGGACACCTTCAGGGATGGTGGCTCAATCACTTCCCTGGGCAGCCCATTCCAGTGCCTGACACCTCTTTTGGAGGAGAATTTTTTCCTAATATCAATCCTGGTGCAACTTGAGGCCTTTAGTCTATTATCTTCCTTGATAAGATGGAAGCTTAGTCTCTTATTAATAATTCCAAAAGAATTTCATTAACATGACAGTCATTTCCTATTTTTCATCTTTAACTTTGATAACAGCCTCAGTACTCACTGCAGGCACCCTCTGACTCAGAAGGCACAGGTTTTTTTTAGCAGCCTCCCTGTGTGTCTCTCAAATCAGGTTAAAACTGATGTGTGATGGAGACCAAAGGCTCTAACTAGGTTCAGCACTGATACAGAAAGATGCTCCACCTCATACACCCTATTTTTCCCATTTTGAAAGCTGCTCTTTGTGTGGGAGATTACAGCTTTTTGTCATATACTGGAAATCGCTTTTCCATAAAAGCAAGAAGCAAAAAGGATCCCTCAGGGATAGCTGCATTTCTTCACAGCTGAGCTATGAGTAGGCAAAAGAGAAGAAAAAGCAGTGAATGAAAAGACCCAGACAGAAAGCAGAGCATCTAAGTAAGCAGAAATAGTACAATAAGGATATTTGAGGTTTGTGGTAGGAATGTTAGTCAGAGCTCAAAGGAGCACTTGCTTCTCTGAAATGAGCAAATGGGAATATCTCCTAGTTTGTGCAGCGACTGCTATAAGAAGAGCTTGTCATTTTACAACCAGCATCTCTCTGGCCCTCACTATTTGGCAAAGTATTTAGAGACCAAAGATGTGGAGGCAAGTCAGGAGAAAGGGACATTTAAGAACACAACTGTACAAGCTTCACATTCAAAAAGACTCTGAATTTTATGATGGAAAATTCTGGAGAATGAGGCCTGATGAGTTCAATCTCTATAGCCCAGAATTGTCCAAAACTACTGCTACAGCTGTAGAATGAGCAATGCAGCGTACGCACTGCAGAACTTCATCATTTTAACTGATCCAGCTCATTTTTTTGTGAGACACTAACTCTTTCCAACAGAACAGTTATGATGACTTTAGTGTATAATTAAAATGCTCCTGACTGATGATACTTCTGGAATTTTTTCATGAACATACATGGGTCTTCATAATATGACTTAACAATTTAAGAGGATTCAAGCTGCAATCCCGTTTTTGAGTTTAGAAGTAGTGAAATAATTTGAGGTTAAAAAGCACTGCACATTCTTATTTTCATATAGCAGATAGCACAAAAGTTCCTTAATCTCTGATTTATTATCGTTTAATATCAGGTAGAGAACTGATACTTAAAATCTTAACAAGGGCTGAATAATAACTTTGAATTATATGCACTGGAGCCAACTGCATTACCAGTTTTTACTGCTGCAAATCAAAACAAGACAGATAATCATATTGAGCTCATAGGCAGTCTTTAAGAGCAAACTTGTTTCCAGGCTCCTCCAGGTGATCTCAAGAAGATTTAGGAATACCTGTTTCCTGAGTTTCACTTCTGATTAAAGTTCTCTGAGGAAGAGTTTTCCTAGAATTGTGTCTGACCAAATGTATGAAGGGCTTTAGGTAGAGGGGAGAATTGATTTGTGGAGGAGGAAAAAATAGAATAGCTGGGAAGGTTTAGTTCTTGTGCAGATGGAAGTAGAAACTGGGAGAAAATTCAGCTGGAAAAGGACAGTTTCACTGCCACTTAGCAGCAAGGAATTATTATTTCTTCTCTGAAGGAAGCAAAAGTTGCTTGGAAACCACAAGAAAAAATGGAGGGACAAGAGATCCTGGAGTCTCAAAAATGCTTTTTCAGTCGTCTTAGCCACAAGCTTTCAATTTAAATTAATTGGCAGATTTGGGATATGGGCAGAGATTTTCCCTGAGGTTAGGCAAGTAGGCATCGGTGTATGGTTCTGTCCTGTAAAATCTATCCTGGTTTGTTCTCCATTATTATCTGGGAATATCTTGCTTGTCATAGCACACATGAATGCGTTTTAATAGGCCAAGAACCTTCTTAATCCTCTTTCTCCTCTTATTTGCTCCTACTTGAGAATTCGTGGAGTAGTCTTGCACTGGAAAATACTTTTATTTCAGTTTAAGAGTTTTTAATGCTATCTCTAAAGTCGAAACCACAATTACATCCAAACATCAAACACCATGCAATTCTTTAAGCAATGAGGGAAAATTCTGTCAGACTGAAAAGAATAATGTTAACTACAGTCAGTCATCTAACAGTGCATTATCTCTACTCCAGGCGCTTCAGTGTTAATGTTGCTCTGACCTGTCCCATGTTTCTGAAATCAGAAGGCTTTGGGAAAACTTGGAGTTTATAGTGATTCCCTCTCACAAAATATATTTCCCTAGAATATTTTGCTGAACCCTTGATATGAACTTGAAATCATAAGTGTTCAATTACCTAACTCCAGAGAAACCATGTGCTGGGAAGAATAGGTTTGCAAAATCATTTTGCTGAAAATGTAAATAATCAGCTCAATCAAATTGGTTTTAAGTTAGTGTGAAGATTGCACGAGAGTGATACATAACTATAAAATAACTATAAACGTGAAAGAGTTCTGCATTATGATTTTCAACACAAAAGTGTTGAAGGAGAACCATCAGATATTGAAAATAAATCACATCCAAACTTCAGGTGACAAGTTCAAAGAAGAAAAGGTTTTGCTGCATAAGCAGGCGAAGACCTGAGCACAGACAACTGAGTACAGACAGGAGTTCAACATCAGTGCGGAGACCTTCTGTTCAAATTTGATTATGAATGATAATTTAATTACTAGAAGGAAAAATGTGTAACATTTAACATATCTTCCTGCTCTGAACAGACTAGAACTTACCTTTAGCCCGACTTTCCGTACCTAAACCTGTGTGATCTTTTGAGATCATGTCCAGATATTGAGGTGAAAGGTTCACGGCTTTTACTGCCTGTCATCCATAATCATTTTTCTGAAGTTATCATTCTTTCACATTTTTTTGTGCTCAGGTTACCCCAAAAATTCTAATTCATTAAGAGAAATTACTACACATCTCTTGGGATTTGGGAATAAGATTCAATTATTTGTAAATTGTAGTAACATCAATTTAACCCAGCTAGCATTCTTTGTATACACTTTCTCATTGATGCCTAGGCAAAGAGCATTCTTTTATCCCTTTAAAGCAATCAGCATGTTGAAGACGTAGGGTATGGCTGGAGTACCCTGCAGAACCCCGAAGAGCCGACAGTATGGGCCCTGATGCTTGCTCTAGGCATCATTCTCTTTAATTCTCCCTTTGATGTTTAGTTTTCATGATTTACTGCTTTTCTACTGAATTATGGTTCCTAGAAATGTATTCTTTTGTATATAAATGCACAGATGCCCTGAACCAACTGTTCCTGCCTGTCCAGGGGTTAGGAAATGATACAAAGTCTTCTGCTGGCTTCCAAAACTTGAATCAGCTGGATGGACACAACTTGATCTTCTTCAGAGGAGGAGGTTCATTCTTCAGTATTTTGCTAACAAAACAAAAATTGGAACAGTGGAGCCATCAGTGCAGTTAGAATTGCCTTCTCTGAGGAGCAAGTCTTACTCCTGGCAACACTGAGAGGAGTGTCTCCTATCTGCTTTGCTCAGGCTTCTCCCTTGACTGCATCAGATAGAAATCCTTATTAGCTGTTCTACCCAAGAAATCTTACCAACTTTTCAAGCCTGCTGCTGAGCCTCTGTGCTGCCACAATATTGGTGCTAAAAGGTTTGCATATCTCACTACTCTCTAGATACTAGTTATCCATGACATGAACTGTTCATGACTGACACCCACCGAATGATGGACCAGTCTGTCTGACTGTCTCTCCCTGAGGCATAGCCATCTCCCCCTAAAAAAAAATGTGGGCATTGCTGTCATTGGAGGCCTGAGAGATGACCTTCAGTGGCCACTGGGGAAGATCCGCATTTGACAACGCTGCTAGGACTGTAGAGCTGTTTTTGACTACTGTGGGTTCCTAATTGAGGATGGATATCTGCATGCCAGATTGAACCAGCTCTAGGAGTAGTGCTCATACTACACAATAGCAAAGAATATGTGTGATTTGGATGTATCACGTACATCTTGAGGGCACATGGAGCATGCGAACATGCAGAGTCCCTTGGGAAAGTTTTGGAGGTCTGCATTTCATGGAAGAAGCCAAACTGCTATTATTTTCATTGTTCAAAGATACCAGTTCCTGATAGATCCCTAAATTTCGTGTTTCTGACAGCTAATTGGTTTGCTCTGATGGGACTCAGGAGCAACTAGTGGAAACAACTCACCTTCAGATCCAAAGTCTGCTCTCTGGTGATGACCATGCTGTAACATCACACCCTGATGTGGATTCCATCTTTTTTTCAGCTGACAGATCTCAGGTTGCAGCCATTACTCCCTTGGGATGCCTGAGTGAATGCAACACTTCTACTATGCTTCTAAAGTATTGACTGGCAAAACCAACTCAGATATAGTATTGTTTACTAGTGGATGAGATTGCTGCTTTGCTAGACCAAATATCATTCATGTTCAATAGGCTTATGAATTGTGGTTTCACTTTATGAGACAAAGCTTCCTCTTGCCTGCCCTAATATTAACAAAAATTGCAGCATTTAATGTCTTGTCTCTATGCCTTTTGTTATTTGTTATTAGCTGTCTCCATGTTAATGAACATCAGATGCAAACATTTACATAAATGTAGCCCCAGACCAGTCTTTAAAAAGAAGTTGATTACCAAATCAACCCTTCTGGGTGTAATTTGATTGCCATTTGCAAAATGCCTCTCATATTTTTCTTCTGAGGATCATGACATTAAACTAATGATTGAACACTGTCAACACAATTAACATGAGAAGCCTGATTTTTACCATTTTCCTATTTAGTAGGGTCTCTTGTTAGCAGATAAAAAGCTCTAGTTGTATAATCTACATTAGCTTTTCCTACTGTTAGCATAGCCAGCATATGATAGGAAACAGATCGAGGTCCTCCTGCCCTAATTCTTATGGTATTGCCTCTTCAAAAAGTCGGTGGCAGCTCCAAGTAACTACAAGCAGCTTGAAGATGATCAGGGACCAAGAATCACACATTCTTAATGCACAGGAAAAGCATTCAAGCCATTACACAACTTAAGAGGATGACTGGATTAGGTGGACCGCAGCATCCCTCAGGAGCTTGCTTAAGGAATTGCCCTCACACTGCTGTCTCTACTCTGCCACTTTTTCTGTTTAGATGGATTAGGTGGACCACAGAGTCCCTCAGGAACTTCTTTCTCAAGGAATTGCCCTCACACTGCTGTCTCTACTCTGTCACTCCATCTGGTTAGTCAGTATGCAACCCTTAAATCATCCCACATCTTCATTAAAAGAAGATGGAAGACAGGGTGACTTCATGTGTATACTTATGTTAGTCTGATTTGACTTCCTCAGTCTCTGATGACTAAAATCACACTTTCTGGAGAAAATAGTTATAGGACTCTGGTCGTAAATGCAACATAGGAAGCTTAAATCAAAATGGCTGCTTGTCTGGGTTTTGCCTCAGAGGGAGTTAATGTGATGCTCACAGTAAAGGCTGGGCCCAAACCTGGATAAAGCTACCAGCAGATGGTGGAGATGGGAACACTGGATGAGAGACCAGCAGTGTGCTTGCATGGCATAACTGGGTATCCCTGAGTTGAGCCAGCAGGCTGCTCCTGGGGGAAAGTGAACATGCTGATCATTTCACTTCATGTCTGCTGGGGATTTGCCGGGTGACTTCTGCTTTACAGTGATGTTCCTTGGGGAGTCATTTGTTCACACTGGAGAGCAGGTAAGGTCAACTTTCCAGGATCCGTCCTGTTTTTTCTTGAGCACATTGCTGAGGCAAATAGGCAGGAATTGACTTCTCCTACTCAGAAGTGTATTCGTGGACAATTATGGAGCCCTGTTAAGCAGAATGGCAGACAAGGGAATGAAAACATTGCAGTAATGTTTTCATTTTGGGCACAACTAATAAATAATCTCACCACTGTTCCTCTGCTGCTGCTGTCTAGCATATGGATTAAATAATGTTAATGGCCATCTACCTGTCTTAGTTTCAGCTGGAACAAGGAAGAGAAAATGGCCCCAGGAACCCATCTGGGCATGATGTCACCATGGCTTTTTTTTTCTTGTCTGTCTTGTGCTTGGAGCTACTGCAGGATCTGTTGCAGGAATTGGAGCTGCCACAGAGTCTACCACAAAATCTGGAGGGTCTGCTGCATTGTCATCACTTCTGGAAGTATTCTCTTCCCTTTGAGGATGCTGAGTAGTGTTGAACAGAGCTTGGTAGGCATACGCCAGGACGCAGCAATACACAGAGCAATAGGAGCACACTGGTTTTAATGTACCACAGATACTCAAAATTCTCAAAAGCTATGATAACTAACTGTTGAGCTGTAGGGAAAGAAGAAAAGGTGAAGGGGAAGATGAGGAACTGCAGGTAAGTGTCTTTGCCTGTCTTCTCCACAGCCAGGCTTCCTGAAGAGAGAAAACAGACTGTAGTTACTAGTAGTATCAACAATATGGCTCCCAGAGCCCAAAGATGACTGCAGTGCTAAATACACACAAAGCATTCATTTCTCAGCTGCCAATTTTATCGTGATGTAAGCCAAGGCCACACAGCGGAGGAAAATAAAAACCTTAATCCCACTCCCAGAGATGACAAAAACTACAGCAGGGAAAATAAACAGCAAGCAAGGTGCTACGCAGTGTAGTTCCATGATAAGTCACTCAAAGTGCTCCATAAAGAGGGAAAAAATCAATATAGTAACCAGCAATTATCAAACCAGCACAACACCTTTTGTTAACACACTCTGGTCAAGTCTGCTATTGTCTCAGCACTTTGTGCCCCACGCTGAGTGACAAAATGACTGTTGTGGTTTAACCTGGCATTTGACTGAGCAACACACAGTCTTCCCAGTGGGATGGGGGAGAGAATCAGAAAAAAAAGCAACACAGAACTTGTAGGTTGAGATAAAACTATTTACTAAGATAACGGAAAACTGTTTTGACTGCATATGTATGTATGTATGTATGTATGTATACAACAAGTGATGCACAAAAAAATGCTCACCACTCCCCGACCAATGTCCAGCTAGGCTCCCAAGCAGTACAAGAGAGCGAGATGAACTCCTGCTCCATTCAAAACTCCGTCCTCTTGATGCCATATGGTATGGAATATACCACTGGCCAGTCAGCTGTCCTAATTCTGTTCCCTCTCAGCTCCTTGAGCACTTTGCTGAGAAACGACTGAGGATCTGTAGAGCTCTGCTGAGCAGCAACTGTAAACAGTAGTGTGCTATCAACGCTGATTTTCTCCTAGGACCAAAACACAGCATCACACCAGGCACTTTGAAGAAAGCAATTTTGTCCAGCTAAAATTAAGACATTACCTCCAATCAGATGTACTGTGATCAAAGTCAGCTTCTGCTCAGGATGTATAGGCTATGTCACTGTAAAGGAGTACATTGTGGTTGCCCTCAACTGCATCTTTAAAAGTGCTGTTCAAACTTTACCTCTGCAGATAAATTGCATCCTTTCAGAACAACAGAAAATGTCAATTTAAAGCATTATGTTTGGAAAGCTAATGGGTTAAAAATGAAAGATCACAGTTCTTTCAAAACATTTTAAAATTCTGACAACATTCAATATGATGAAACATCCGTGCAGTGTAAAAGCAGTAAGAGTTATCCCTAAGCCTTGATCTTAGGCCAAGAAGACAAGTTTTTTTCCCTACTGTAACTTGCTGCTTGCAACAATTGGTCTGGTTATATGTGACTTCTCCATCAACTTGCAAAGCTTGTTACTAATGTATTTCAATCACAAGGTATGTACTCAAAATATATTTATAAATTAATTTCACTACAAAGTGCCAAGCTGCCTACAATAATGTGCAGAAAGCTACTAAACCCAATATCCCAGCAGTGCTGGGATTCATCTCCATAAATACAACTTTGTTAGAGAGGTCTACTGAGGCACATTGTACAGTTCAATGCACAAAATTCAAAACAATTTAAAATTCTCTTCTGTGTGAACCGAAACAAAATATGTTAAAATAATTTACTCCTCTTCCCACAGCATGCATATTTTATGCTGTCCTAATTGGTTTCCTAATGGAAAAATCACATTGGTTTAATTACATTTCAGGAACCATCTCTTTTTTTCAAGAAGGCAAGGTTCAACGTAACCATTTTTTGATCTGGAATTTCTGGTTTTCCACAGAGCCTTCACTTTTCATTGCTATGAAGTGAACTCTTGTAGCATTTCTGTTGTCAGCATCATCTTGTAGGCTCTTTTGTATTTTTCTTGCCTACCACTTCCTTCTGCATAGTTATAACCACTGACTGACTGTGTTGTGTATTCATTTTGTGGTGCTAACCTGCATGTTGTGCAGGCCAGCTCGGCAGGAGGTCTCTGATTTGAACTCAGTCCAACTGTCTGACACAAATGTCCTCCAGCTGGGCTAGGGCATCTGGCTGCTGTGTGCTGGAGGCTGCTGGGGTAAGCAGGATGAATACTGGTTAGCTGAAGGACTCTATGCTGATGATGGCTGCTGCTCTTACATGTGCTCCCGCAGGAAAGTTTTGGACGTGGACAGCAATACTGATGCCATCAGATGTAAATGGTGTAACTCACAGTTCTTCCACTGAAGAACATTCCAGCTATGATTCACCGTAATTTCAAAGTTGTTCTGAAGCTGCAGTAAGCCTGTTCTTGATACCAGAGGAATCACCACTATTCTGTGAAAAGCTGCTACAATTGTACCAACAAATTCTTCTAGAGCTACAAAACGTTTCAATGACTGCAGCTGCAGGATGAAAACAGTACAGAAATGACTGATTTATGGTGGCATATGAAAGGGATGTATTCTCAAAAATACTATCATTTTGGAGACAAGTTTTATCTGTACCAATTTTATTTATAGCTATTACTGCGTCCCACTCAGTCCCAAGCACTGAATAACACCTGACATCACAGACAGCAGTTTTTTATCATGGTCATTATGCGTTTGACTGTATTTATCAGGTTTTGTTATAGTTGATCTGCTAGTAACAGGAATACAAGCTAAGCCCATGAAAGGTATGACTCATGCACATCTCAGTTGTGCTCAAATGGGTATTGCAATCATTCCCTTTGTTGCACACACCCTTTTACAAGTGCTCAGCTGCATGTAAGTGAGGAAATTATTTTAGCTTGTATGTCTTGCAGCTTGCAGGAGAAACAGCTCTACTGCTATTAAATTCTTGTTCTACTTCAGCGCACAGTAAAGTCAAGTAGTGAACAAATAAAAGATTTCTTAGTCCTTCACATCTGTAAATTTTCTGTTTAACTGTAATATGTTATGTAACGTTTTTAACAAAAACAGGTGAATTGCTGGTTCTTGCAAAGGAATATCGGCTATATACGAAAAGCTGAGATATTTTTCTTCATAGTGTTTGGTAAGATGCTGTGATGTAGGAGAAAAACAGTGTTGATAACACACCAGTGTTTTAGTAGTCACTGAGCAGTGCTGCACGGAGCCAAGGACATTTCAGCTCCCCACACCGCCCTGACAGTGAAGAACTGGGGAGCACAAGGAGCTGGGAGGGGACAGAACCAGGGCAGCTGGCCCAGGCTGACCAAAGGGATGTCCTCAACCACATGGTGTCACGCTGAACAACAAAACCAGGGGAGCTGTCTGGAGGAGTTGCCACTGCTAAGGAACTGGCTGGGCATCAATTTGTTGTAAGCAATTGCATTGCTCAGCACTTGTGTTGTACATATATGTATATAATTTTTATTAATAATATTTTTTCCCCTTCCTTTTCTGTCCTATTAAACTGTCTATATCTCAACCCACAAGTATTACCTTTTTCCAATCCCCAGTTCCTTTAGAGGAGGGGTAAGCAAACAGCTGTGTGGTGCTGAGCTGCCCTCTGGGTTAAGCCACAGCAATTGCTTAATAAGACCGTTGCCATGCAGAAGACCTTTGCAGACAGCATTTTTGTGTTAAAAGTTATGATCATAGCTTCTTTAGTTGAAAATACTGGAATTACTGGACCTTGAAATACTCACACATATTTTATTTAAGAAATGTACCCATTGTCAATAGAAATGTGTGGGTATGAGGAAGGTGGATTTTTGAGTGTGAATTCTAATGGAGTGAAAAGAGGAAGAAATTCATTTTTTCAAAGATTTTTAGATGGGATAAGCCCAAACCATGGTATCATTAGAATAGCTCTGAACAGATGTATATCAGATAGCTCATGGAGGACTGCTAAGGTTGGCTTACATATCTGAATTTGACCATTTCTCATTGAATGTATAGCTGTCTAGGTGACCATTTCTACTTTTCCTCTCCCTGTCCCACTGTCCTCCTACCCCACTCTGTTCTCTGCTAAGGAGATGATGTACCCCAGGTGCCAGTCTGGACCTCCTTCGGCTTTCTCTCATCTCCATGCTTGCCTGGTTGTCTGAAAGCCCTTTTGCACCCTTCTGCCAAGAGAGGATGATTTGCAATTGTGTGGAGAACATCATTCTTGTCACTTTTGTTTTGAAATGAATCACTTCCAAACAAGATGAGACACCATGCCAACCATGTGGACCTTACTTGTGTACAGTCAGGATTCTGTCTGACAGAGGTGCTGTTGCATTTAAATGGGGATGCTGGGCTTAGATGGGACTGCTGGGTGAGCCCCATCATGAGAAACTCTCGAGTCTGTGTTTCCAGACATGACAGAGAACAAAGTTCAGAAAGTGTGTGAATGTCTGATCAGAGGCTGACATTTATAATGGCAGTGCTGAGCCTTGTGATGAGAATGAGTAGAGATGTGCAACATGTCCATGTGTTTTGCCCACAGCTTTTGTATCTCAGGAGTGCTATCCCTTTTCTGAGTCATTTCCTTGATTCTCCTCTCTCTTGCCACACAAATCTCCTGTTCTTCCTTACATCCAGAGAGCATATATGAGCGAGTAATATAGAAAGAAAGTGGCCCACTCTGCCTAAGCAAATAACAAAATAGACCACTAAGAGACTCAGTCAGAACACTTTCAAACTGCAGACAACCAGAACCTTCCCCCCTAAGAATGGAAATTTAATGACTCTCATGGAAAGTAGAAAAACGTTTTTGATATGGCAGAAAGATTACTAGCAGGCAGCTTAAATATTTCTGAAAACCAAAGGAACTTGAATATCTACACCAGTAGAAAATAATACATTTTAATACCTTAATTGTAACTAATTACCCACAACTTATCTGTGTTTCTCAAACCAATCTGCTCTTTACAAGTCCATATAAGACACTGAGAATTATATGGTTGAAGTGGCTGTGCCTTGAAAGCTGGGAGAAGTGGTGTAGAAAGGCATTGTTCACTGTTAATGCCATGGCAGATAAAAAAATCTTCCTTGCGGTTGCATTTGAGACAGAGCTTTTTTATGCTGTGTGATTCTCTGCAAAATTCACTAAAACGCATAAATGTTGCTTCTTTCCATTTCCCCACCACAGCTGATGATCCAATATATCCTTGCTGATGCTGTTTTATCTTAATCTTTAATTACAAAGATAACAAGATCACAAATCTTCTGTAATGAGGAATGAGAAAGAGGTATTCAGGGCATGAAGATATAGGAAAAGAAGGGAAGGGTTTCTTCCTTGTTCTTCTATAAACTGAGTATACTGTGGCATCCTGAAGCATGCCAGTGCTGTGCAGGACAAATGATGTCTGTACATTCAGTACAAAGTTGTAACAATTTCACTTGCCATGTAGAAAAGATTTTTAAAATCCCATCTGAGTTCATAACAGAGAGTCCCATAGAGATGAGAGACGGGTTTTACCTGCTAACTGAAATGAAGCTTTTTTGCCTTTAATATGGTTTGTGATTTAATAAAGGACTCTGATTCAGTATTAATATATTCCACGATGCTAAAAGATAGATTTGTGTCTCCATAGTCTGACATCTGACAATGCCTAGACAAACTTTATGTTCTTGTTAGCTTTTTTTCATGCAGTGACTGGAATTTGATGCTCGTACTGAATTGATTTCAAACTAATCATGGCCTTCATAGCTTAACTTGTGTTTGTTTACTTGGTATCTTCCTATAAGATAAATGGTATAATTTTTAATTGATTCTAATAAAACCTTTGTTTTTCAAATTTTATGGTTCTGCAAAATGTTTTTGTTTTTTGCTAAGGAGAAAATGGTACTTGGGAGAAAATGGTAATTGGAGTGCAGCTGCAGAGGAAAGGAGGCCTCAGGTGCAGCCCTCCCAGGAGGAGAGGAGAACACAGGACCAGCTCTTCACCATGTGTGGTGTAACAGGATGATGACTGGTGCAGTGCAGTTGTTGCAGGACAGTAAAGGATGGGGAAAGTGTGAGCAGAGGCAGGTAAATAGTCTGTGTTGCTTCCTTTGAGACCTCATCAGCATTTCAGATTTCAGTACTCTTCAAGGGACTTCTGTGAGAATGGAGCACTCGTGGCTCTGGGCTATAGTGACCATGCAATAATGGAGCTCACACTCTTGAGCGATACAGGACAAGCAAAAGTAAAATCAGGAATCTTAATTTTAGGAAAGCCAATTTCCAGCTCTTCAGAGAGCTAGTTGACAAAATCCCCTGGAATCTGTCCTCAAGAACAAAGGAGAGGAGCAGAGCTGGCAGATCTTTAAGGAAGCTTTCCCTAGGGCACAAAAGCTCTCCATATCCAGGTGTAGGAAGACAGGAAAGGAAGGCAAGCGTGACAAGTGGTGTCCTTCAGGGGTCAGTACTGAGACTGATGCTCTTTAGCATCTTCATCAATGACATCAAAAGTGGAATCAAGTGCACCCTCAGCAAGTTTGCAAACTACACCAAGCTGTGTGCTGTGGTTAACACACATAAAGGATGAGTTGCCATTCAGAGAGACCAAGATAAGCTCAACTAGTGGGCCCAGGTGAACCTCATGAGGTTCAACAAATCCCAGTGCAATGTCTTGCACCTGAGTCCTGGCAATCCCTACTGTAAGTACACCAAGGTGGGAGATGTAAGAATGGAGCACGACTCTGCTGAAAAGGATCTGAGGGTACTGATGGGGGATAAGCTGGACATGTGTTAGCAATGTGCTCACACAGCTCAGAAATCCAACCGTATCCTGGGCTGCATCAAAAGAAGCATGGCCAGCAGGTTGAGGGATGTGATTCTGCCCTTTCATTCTGAGCTGATGAGACCTCATCTGGAGTGCTATATCCAGGTGTGGAGTCCTCAGTATGGAAGAGACATAGACTTGTTGGAGCATGTCCATATGAGGGCCACAAAAATGATCCAAGGGATGGAAAACTTCCCCATTTGAGGACTGGCTGAGAGGGCTGAGGCTGTTCAGTTTGGAGAAGAGAAGGCTCTGGAGAGCTGGGAGTAGCCTTTCAGTATTTAAAGAGGAGCTAAATGAAGGAAGAGGACAGACACTTTATCAGGGTCTGGTGTGATAGGACAAGGGGAAACAGTTCTAAACTAAAAGAGGGAGATTTAGATTGGATATAAGGAAAATATTTTTTACAGTGAGGATGGTGAGGCAGTTGATCAGGTTGCCCAGAGAGGTGGTGGATGCCCCCTCCCTGGGGGCATTCAAGTTCTGGCTGGATAGGGCTCTGGGTACCTGATCTATCTGTGGGTGTCCCTGTTCACTGCAGGGGAGTTGGACTAGATGGTCTTTCAGGGTTCCTTCCAACTCAAAAATTTCTATGATCCTCTTTCATTTGCCAAAATGCAGTTGGCATCTTGCTGTGTGAGGGAGGCAGGAGAAAAAAATATTTTATCTCTACCTTGTGAATATACCTTATGCTATATGGGAACTGACTTCATGTTTCTGTGTGTTGTGGCAGCCCTGGAGGAGTGCATGTGCTGTGCACTTGCCTGCATAGCTAAAACCCAAATGCAGTGCATGTAAAGTAGTCTGGGCAAGTTCAGCAGCTGAACTTGTTACTGCACCTTGTAGTGGGAACTGAGTAGAAACAAATATCTTGGTAAGTGTTTTAAGCTAACTGCAACTCCACTCAGGCCTGGCTACTGCTGTCACACCAGGGAGAAATCCAATGGGACATACACGTGTAAAATATTTACTCAGGTGGAAGGTATTCTCTCTACAGAAGAAAACAGGGAGTATATGGTCTTGGAGAGGACGGGCAGCCTAGTATGTATTCATGGAGTACAGCCCCAGAAAGTGCTTAGGATACTTTCTTCACTTTCTCAAAATGCTGCTCAGCATTACAGATTTTGCTGTATGATCTTGAACATGTGAATTGTTGAGATAAAAGACATAGAACTTGTCTAACTCCCATTCACCAAGTGAAATTCTCTTCAGAAAAAAATATCATTTGTTTGTTGCTTGCATCTGCACTTGCCATCTTACAGCTGCTGCTGTAAAATTGAAAGCAGGAAAGTGAGCCTTTCCCCTTGGATGGTGGCAGTCCCCTTGCCTTCCTGACCCCAGACATCATCTTTGTTCTTTGTCCCATACTCGATAACTTATATTTCAGGATCCCACTTCTCCTACAGTGGTCTCCATTCTAATTTTACTTCTGTCCCTTGGCATTGTCAATGGACATAGGGATGTCCAGATGCTCCACAGAGACCAATTTTTGTTTGTTACATTCCCGTGTCTTGTCTGAGGCTTTTATGGCAGTCACAGGACACATGGCTGTCCTTGCTTGTCCCTTAGGGCACTAACCACAACCCTATCTAATTCCGGACACCATAGACCTCCACAACGTGGAGGTGATAAATAAACAACGTGGAGTGGCGTAGTAAATAAAGTCTTAATCACAAAGGAAAACTTGATGGAAAGATGCTTAATATGCACTCTGGGTAGGTCCATTACTCCTGGATCCAGTTGGGATCCAAGTGATGCTATCTGAGAGATAATCTCAATCATTCACCTAATTGGCAGTGTCACACTAGATACTGGATTTGATAAACTGATGCTAGGATGATTGGGCCAGGTAATCTGAAAGTATGGTGAACACAGGTAAGAGTGTGCGTGAAGCCTAGAATCATGCATGAAAAAGGATAGCAGCACTCAGGGAAGGACACATGTACAGACTGACAGAGACAGGTTGAGTAAAAGAGTAGAGAAGACATTCAGTGTCTGGTTTGATATGAACTAACTGGACTAAATATGAGCGCCCTTCAACATGGGAGCTTCTACTCTGTGTTACAATACTGAACTCAGTATAACTTCATGCCCTGACCACACTAGTGGCAGCCTTATGAGGACACTCCCTTCTTGGCTGAATCAATTTCAATATTTCATGAAAGATTTAGAGGAGTGCTCAGCGATTGTGTGAACTTCTGTATGTGTGACTGCTGTACATCCAGTTTTACGCTGCATTTATCACATTCTGTAGATCAGCAAGGTTCTGCAGCCATCCAACACATTCAGAAACACTGTGGCTACCTGCAGCAGCTTCTGTGTTACCTAGGTAATTTAATTTACACACAGTTTGCCAAGTTACTCAATTTACTCAAGAAGAAAACATTTTAGAATTCACTCCTGAGGATGCAGTTTTAGAACTTAAATTAGTTTAAGACTTCTCTGCTACTACAGGTGGGAGGCCCTTGACTAGAAGAACTGAGAAGGGGAAAACTGCCCTTATTTATGGCAGACTGATTCAAGACAGGATAGTTTAATCACTTCTCTATATTGAACTGGGAAGTACAAATTTGCCTTGTTTGGCTTTGTTTACACCATCATTCACAGCCAAAGCACGAGAAGGCTTTGTTGACATTGTGTTCTA
This sequence comes from Centrocercus urophasianus, assembly GCF_019232065.1. Classification (NCBI taxonomy): domain Eukaryota; kingdom Metazoa; phylum Chordata; class Aves; order Galliformes; family Phasianidae; genus Centrocercus; species Centrocercus urophasianus. Next base: position 31,533,653 of record NW_024884697.1, on the reverse strand, counting down.
CAGACATAAAAATAATGTGCACTTTTTCTGTTCTTTTTCTTTTCCAAGCTTTCAGGTAGAATTTTATTATAGTAAGTGCACTTTATATAATATCTTGATATTTTGCTACACTTGTCTTTGTCCCAGAGGTTCTTGTCTGATCAAAATTCTACATGAGGCAAGCGTTCTTTTATCTATGTGCCATTTATCACAGATGGAGTTCCTGTTTAATTAGATGCATTAGTGATGTCCCTTAAGAGATTTTTAACATTATCTATTTTGCCTCTGAGCGCAACTTTTATGTTGAATCTGAAATATCCTTTGTAAACTATTATAGCTATATGATGGAGACAGAATGACTGATCATATTAACTTTTTAATTATTTATTTATATATATATTTTTATTTTACATTTTCTGTGCCAAAATGGAATTAAAACTGATTTTTCTTTAAGAAAAAAAAAAAACAAAAAACAAAAAACAATATTTCAGAATTTAAAGTGCTGGATCTGTAGCTGAAGTCCAAAACAGGGTAGCTAAAATTTGCCATTTGTAACTATTTTTTGGTTAGCAGAGGCAAAGGCATTTAATGCAAGGCTAATAGTTGAAGGATTACATGTTTGACTTTATTTTATCTTCCTATATATGCTATTCTTATAAAAGGCATTACTGTAAGTGTATTTCATACACTCTTTAATTTCCCCCAAAGTATGCTGAATTCCCACTGGTTTTTGTGAGGAGTTAACTAAAGCTATGGCTTTTAAGAGGAATGCAAAGTTGTATGTTTGCTATCAGAAGAGGAAAGTTTTTTATTTTATTTTTAAGGTATGATTAAATAACACACGATTCATTTTCAGCCTGAATCTTTTAAACCACTCTGATGTGAAGTCTGACAATACTTTCTGACTTCCTCCTTGCAAGATAAAGCATCATCTTCAGGAAATGCAATACGGGTCATATGGAGCCATCCTGTCACACTGCAGCAGAATATCTTGTGTTAAATGGGGGCTGATTTCACTGCATTGTTCCAACATGAAGCTAAAGCCTTGTTGCAATGTCACAGTCCAACTGCAAATTCCCTGTTTCAGTAAGAAGTTAGGTTTGGCAGGGTTGGGAAGACTTAGTGAGTCTTTTTTTCACTGAGGTCCTGGTAACTGACATTTCAGAAATGCAATAAAACATGTGTCGTGAGTTGGCTCCTGTCTGGTTAGTCAAGAAGACTAAGAAAAATGTACTCATAGAGGTAATACACTGTAAGACTGGAAGACCCCTCTAGGTAAGAAATATTTTCCTACTAATTTAGCATTTTCTTGCTAAAGTAGTATCGAGTGTTTTCTTCACATCTTATTTCTCAATCTACACATGTAGTAATCTTACCTGTAGTGATCTAAGTAATGAGAAAATGTAGAATGTTGGTGCCTTATTTTCAAGTAGTGGTTTAATCTAGAAACTGTATCATTGTTGATAAAGATGTTGATAAAGATATCATTGTATCTTGTTTCATAGAATCATCATAGAACAGCTTGGATTGGAAGGGACCTCAAGAATTGTCAATTTCTAACCTTCCACAGATTGCTGTACCTCCTGTAAGTTGTAAATGCTGGGACTGGCACTCCTGTGAGTTCTGGTGCCTTGGATGTTGACTTTGCGTACTTAAGTGCCTTGCCAATAGTTACAAATTATGTTTGGACATAGGGGTGGTGCCCTGGGGATGAAGATCAGGATGGAGGATCTGAACCGGAGGATCCACCCTTAGTGCTCAGACCAAAAGGCAGCCTAAATGACCCCAAATTAAGTCTGTCCACTATTAGGCACAACCCTTAATTTTGACAAACAAACAAACAAACAAACAAATAAATAAATAAAGCATTTGTGCATCTTCTGATAGTCTCTTTAGCTTATAAAATGACTGTTATATGATAGGATGCTGAGACTGTAGCTGTTCTAATATACACCAGAATGAGAGTTATCAGGACAGGATCTTGTACTCTCCTGCCATTCTGCACTTCACCAGCATTACAGACAATGGGATGATGAGCTGTCTGATTTATTCATCCTACTTGTCTTCTTTCTCTCACATAATAAATACGTGCATATTATCCATTGTATGCCTGTTCCATGACATGTAACCTGAAACACCATTACTTTTTATTACCAAGAGAATTTATGGTTGACAGTACATGCACGTCATAAACTATAGTCTTAACATCTGTTTGAATTTTGGCTTCACGAAATAAAGACCTCTTAAGCAAAACCTGTTAATGACTTGGCACAGTTGAAAATATACTACAGAGTTTCAGCACTGCAAAGACACTGGCACCTGGTACAACAACGATTATTTAGGCTTGAATTTCTTTCTTGAAGGGGTACAAAGGGAATTAGTTGAATGATTCACTAATAAACAATCATCTACATATACATGGAAAAATGCAGCAGCACTGAGGAGAACAAACAGAATACCCTTTTAGGAATTTATGTTGCTGATTGAGAGAATGCTTATCCAATATGTAGCCAACTTCAAAACAGTGATGAATCCCACATGAAAGGTAATAGACACTGGAGATGTTGGATTAAATGGCAGATGTCATCTTTAATTCATAGCAATGTATTTCTAGCAACACAGTGGTTGCGTGTGTATTCATATAACCAAGAACTACAGTGTTATGAAAACTTCTTCATTTGGTTTAGTTAGAAAATGTATTAAACTAAAAACATGGATGAGCCTCTTCACTTGAAACCATAGGTCTCTCTGCTCCCCAAAGGAAGAGCAAAGTCTCCCAGAAAGCTATTGGATTTCATCTCCTAATATAGAGATCCTGGCTCATACTCTTTACAGTAGACTTCCACCAGAAGCACCATGACCCTCATGGCCATAGCCACCCAGTTATGACTAAGCTGTTGGACACCATTTTGAAGCATATCTCATGATGTACAGAACACCTAACATGGGGGCTTAGAGGGATGTATCTAATTGATTGCTTGTTTTGTGACTTTCTAGCCCAACTGATGCACAAAATAATGAAATTTACTGCTTTTAAATATGTCTTGTCAGATTCTTACCTATCCTTGCTTACAATTTTATGGTTTACCTTTCTACTCACCAATCAGTTTTCCTTCTGTAACCCATACCCATTCCCTTGACACATCTGAGTGACCCAATTATGCCCTTTTTACTTTGTGAAAACACTGAAACACAGCAATGCCTCTAAAAGGCTCTAGCAAGGAACCTTACACATCAGCAACCTCTATTCTGCTCTTTTAAAAAAAACTCTGAAGTGTTTTTTCAGCTCCTGCTGCTATTCAAGTTTTGAGCAATTCCTGCAACAGCCTCAGCTGAGACATCTGGAGAGAATATTGGGGCATCCTCCTAGTTCTTTATTTCTGAGCTCATCGAAAAGCACTCCATCCTGAATTGCTAGAGAGACTAGTTGCTTCTGGTAAAGTGGGAAAGTGAAAATACTTTGTGCTGACAACACCCTTCTGCAATACAACTGTCCTGTATGTGTAGGCCTATTCTTGCTGGTGCAGTAGCCCTTGGAAACCATCTCCATGAACCCACCAACAGATTTCAGGATTATCCCCCTTCTATAGTCAGACTCTGCAGACAGCCCTTGTCACAGTAACCTGATCTGTTCTGGCATCATACTTTCCCCAGAACAGGGAAGGAAATGTGTAAACAAGCAAGTATCTTCACTCCTGCCTTGACAGACGAGGCTAAACAGGGCCTTGTGAATGTCGCTTCCCAGACAGCAAGGAAAACACTTGCACATTTTTTGAAAACCTGCCTTTTTTTTTTTTTCCCCCTCTTTGAGGTTTTACAGGGTCCTTCCTGAATAGTTGCCCTTTTACCATTAATACATGTCTTGATGATCCTTTTTGATGGCATATTGGAGTGTGAGCCTGGAGCTGAAGCTAAGCAAATGCCACCTGGGTAAAGATGAAGTTTTTGATTCAGCCAGTGCTGCATTACCTGAAGTGCAGTGGTGTCACTGCAGATACTTCACTTGTTTCTAACTCTGTTGGTGTTGATCCTTGGAAGAAACTGTTCTGATAAGCTCTTTACAATACCAGGCAAAGTATCATTAGTACCAATAGTCACAGAAAGGAAAAATCTGCCTCACCCAACTGGTGAAGAGGGCCTCTATGCAACATTCCTTCTCGAAGAATAGCCTTCATCCAGAAAACATTCTCCCTTGAGAGGCTAGTTCTTAAATAAACCCAGGGTCCACCCCTTCTGGTCTCCTGGGAAGCACAGATGAATTGTTTGCACTGGTACTTCCTGGGCCAGCCATCCTCTTCACCAGGTGCTCAATCAATTGTCAGTTCTGGCCTTTACATAGCAGTTCCCCTACAGTTGGTCAGAGAAAGCAAATGCTTATCTTGATGCCAGCATTTTTACAGACTGTATAAGCAGGGCCAAAGCCACTGCAGTGAATCTGACTGCTGAAAGCAAAACTCCAGACAAGGAAAAGTTCACCTGATAGTGAAAGATGTTACTTATATATAGCACTGGAGGACTCCTGCATTGCTTCATGGCTTGGCTGGCTCTCAACTAGATAAATATTCGTGCTACTGCTCTATGCTTAATGTGACAAAATGCTGATGCAAAAGGAAAAAATTACTGGACAGCAGAGAGTAAAGTGGCATAATATGTCGGGTTGTTCAAGGTCATCAGGCAGACAACAATTCCAAATATGGCTAAGGAAGGCACTGAGTTTAATAATATGTCACAGAATTGCCTGCTTTTCCTGATGCTTTATTTTGGGTAGTGGAGTTTGATTTCAATGCTTTATTATGATAATATTTTGGGACTGTTTGGCAACCCTGCCTGCAGCAAGAGGTTGAAATTAGATGACCTATGTGCTCCCTTCCAACCCAAGCTATTTTTATGGCTCTATGTATGTTTCTATGATTTTATGAATGAGATGATTTCTACTAAACTAAGCCATCATTAGAGTAAAAAAAAATAAAAAAGAAATGTCAGATTTTAGCCCAAGATTTTTTTCTCAGTGCTACGCTTCTTTCAATCTATTTTGAGATATTTGTGTATTATTGTTGCTTTTAAAATTCATTGCTTTTCCCTCAGAAGCCACTGAAAGCTTTCTCCCTTGCCCTGAACCAACATGTTCACATTTTAGGCTGATCTTCTGAACTTTCTTTTTACTAACTGAAATAATTGCAGTACTTCATCGGGAAGCATAGTGTGTCTGTAGCTCTCACCTCCATTACTTTCTATCACAAATGTCCTCTTCATACCACAAAAAAAAAAAAAAAAAAAAAAAAAAAAAAAAAAAAAAAAAAAAAAAAGAAAAAAGAAAAAGACTTTCTTTCTAGAATAGTTTTAGGTAGAATATGTCACTAACTTATATCTAGCATCCTTGCCTAGTGAGTGGAGCTGGGACAAAAAGCTATTGCAAACAGAAAAGTAAATGTAAAAATGACATCAACGTTACTGAGATTGTAAATGGCACAATAACTGGACAGAAGACCATGCAGCTGATATAAGAATATTCAGAAGAAATGCTTCTGTTCTTTCCAGTTCCCTGCACGCAGCATCAGTTCAGGAACGACACCTGTCTGTGGATAAACTTGTTCCCTTGATAGTCACAAAGTTCATACATAGATCATAAAATGTCACTGTTACCAGGTTAAATGCTTATGGGTCTTAAATGATTTCAAGGCAACACAGGGAAGCACTCACAGTCATTAACATTCATGAGAACACATGCAATCAGCATACAATTGACTGGGCTAGAAGCAAATTCAGGAGGAATATATCCTTTGCTGTTTCTGTTGAATGACCCCATTGCCTTCTGGGACTGGCAGAAACTGAATGAAAATTTATGCTTCCAAAAGGACTTAAAACTAAGCTGCAGATGAATAAACGGGGAGTTTTTCACATGGATAAGTACTTGGTTAAAAATAAGAAATAGAGGGTTGGAATAAGTGATCATCTCACAGGAAGTTACCATTGCAAACCTGTTGATACCTTTATTGTCCCAGATATTTACACTAAACCAGGAAAAGAGTGTAAGTAGTGAGATGGAATTTGTGTAAGAAATTACAGAACATTGTGAGACTGAGCGAGTGACAAAATGGCAGATGGAATTCAATACAGATGCACACAGGAAAAATAGTCGTGGGCCATGAACTGGAATAAGATTTGGGGGTTACAATGATTCCAGAAGACGATTAGCATTACAGTCAGGAAAAGTCAGAAAACATTTGAATGGTAGAAGTGATTAGAAAAGAAACAGAGTAAAATTGTTACTCAACCATGTGTAATAAATAACATAAATAGGCAGACAAAGGCTAAGTCAATTTGTTCTATTTTCATAATACGCCTGAATGAAGAATGCATGGACTTGTCCCAGGACTTGTCTACTACTGATCTACATAACCTTTTCCTGCACTTTCTTGAAGGAGAGAAGAAGGTATCTGTGAACAGACTTGGCGTGAACTGTGGGCCTACTAGTCTTCTAAAAGAACTGCAGGTGTTAGCAGTTACACAAATTAATCAGAAACACTTAGGTTGAAAGGGACTTTTGAGATGATCTAGCCCAACCTGCCTACTTAAACAAGGTCACTTAGAGCAGGTTGCTTGGGATTGTGTTTGTTTAGGTTTTGAACTACAACAAAGGTGACGTCATAACCTCTCTGTAAGACCACACTCACAGTAAAAATAGAACTTTATTGTGTTCAGAATGCCCCCAATAGTAGCTCCTGGTCATGGGTCTCTGCATGTTTTGTGTCTGTCTCCTGGAGAACATTTGTTTTAAATATATAACCATTTGTGCAGGTGTTTTGAATACAAACACTTTGAGTTATATTTAGCTCTTGCATGCTTCTTCCAGCAGTACATGAGCAACTACTCTGTTGGTAGACAGCTCAGGAAGTAGTCAGATTGGAGACAAAGCTCTTGGATTTTTTATGCCAGGTGGATAGGCTGCCACCTTATTTTCAAATTTCTCTTATATGATTCATTTTTTTCTGGAGACTGACTTATGCATGGTATTCTAGGTAGAAGAAAAAGAATAGAATGGAATCGAATACTTCACTTGGAAGACACCTACAAAGATCATCAAGTCCAACTGCCTAATCACTTCAGGATTAACCAAAAGTTAAAGCATGTTAATGAGGACGTTAACCAAATGCCACTTGAATATTGACAGGCATGGGCATCAACTACCTCCTTAGAAATCCTGTTCCAGAGTTTGACCATACTCACAGTTTGTCCACCCTCACAGAAGTTTTTCCTAATGCCCAATCTAACTGACCTCTTGAACTTGTGTCACTTCCATGTCTTGCCATCAGTTCTCAGAAGCAGAGCCAAGCTCCTCCCTCTGCATCCCCTCTTCAGGACATGCAGAGGGTAGTGAGTTCACCTCTTGACCTCCTCTTCTCTAGAGTAGGCAACCCAAAAGTCCTCCACCACTCCTCACAGAGCATGCCTTCTAGTCCTCTTACCTGCTCTGTTGCCTTGCTCTGGATGCTTTCAGGGACTTTATCACAATTTTTTATATTATGGAGACCAGAACTGCACACAATATTCAAGATGAAGCTGTACCAGTGCAAAATATGTTTGGAGTATTGCCTCTTTTGACCAACTGACTATACTGTGTTTAATGGACTCCAAAATGCGTTGTCCTGTTGGCTGCCAGGCACACCAGTGGCTCATGATGAGCCTGCTGTCAATTCACAACTCCAGGTCCATTTCTGCTGGCTCTCCAGCCACTCGTCTCCCAGTCTGAACATGTGTTTGACATTATTCTACCCCAGGAGCAGTGCTCCAATCTATCTAATTGACTCTTCAGAAAATCAGCAGTACTTCCCAGTTAAGCGACATCAGTGAACTTGCTAAGGATGCATCCCACTCCTTCATCCAAATCACTGTTAAACAGAAGCAGTCCTAGAACTGAGGTCATCCACCATCCAGATGTATTCATTTACCCTCTGAGTTGTATTGTTGAGCCTCTTCATCAGCAAGGATTGTATGAACCTGTTCATCTTACATTTGGCAGTTTGTCCAGAAGCATACCATGAAGGACATTATCAAAGGCCTTGAAATCCAGAAAGGCTAACTCCACTGCCTTCCTTTCATCCCCCAGTAGATAACCTTATCAGAAAAGGAAACAAAATTGCTAAGACAGTCCTTTCCCTTGATGAGCCCATGTTGACTATGCCTGTTAGTAGCTTTGTTCTTTAATTGACTTTCAAAAACCCTAGAGTAATCTTCTTCATAACTTTTCTAGATACTGAAATTAGACATATAGTTTTTCTTGTAGCTTCTTGGGTCTTCTCTCATGCCCTTTTTGTAAATGGGTGTAATGGCTAGTTCCCCAGTCAGGAGGGACCTCCCAAGATTCCCATGAACATTAGAGAACTGTTGATTTTCTTTCGCTCAGAATGTTTTCCTTTTATGAAGTCATATTTGGTTTTGGTTTCTTTCACTGCTGAAACTAATACGCAGAGAAGTGATGACTATAGCAGAAGTGACTACTGATATACTCTACTATCTTAGATTCCTTGCACTGATGACAAAAGTGATAATTGCACCCACGGCACAGTCAAGGCAGTACTAATTGGCATAATAGTTTAATCTCTTGCTTAGGCTCACATTACATCATTTCATGGCAAAGTGTTCTTATTTTGCCCTGAGGGTAGAAACCTGCTGCTGTTTTGCTGTGAACATGCACACTGATATCAAAGTGCTTCCTTGTGAAAGGCATTTTAAACCATTCTGAAACGCAGCCTCAGAAATTCAGTTGTGCTGTGCTGGTTTTGCTTCTGCCACTGCCAGCTCAGTACACAGAGTTATATGGGTAGATTAATTCCTCTGTAATGTCAGGTCAAATTCAAGCAGTAAACTCACACAGAAGTGAGACATAATTGTTTCTTCCAGTGACCAGGTCTTATCTTCTAAGTCACCTTCTTGAACTCCCATGAAAACACTCTCAGCCTGGGAATAACGACCTGCTTTTCTCTTGAGTTGTTCTGTACTGGCAAAACTTAAAGCATGCTGCTTCCCTTAGACACAGAAATTTTCCTCTGTGCCAGGAGTGTAGTATCATCTGCAGAAAAAGTGTTGAGAATATGTATTGCCCTTCAGTTTGAATATCACATGGAATCAAAGTGGAGTTGCTATCTCATTCATTTCTCAGAAGCTGCAAGGATCTTGTTCTCAAATGCTCTGAGGCAAATATGAAAATTAATTGTCATTTACTTCAGGTTTTGAAATAACAGTACAAGTTTATTGAAGGGTTTGAGAGACCTTCGACTATTTGTAGTATCATCAATTGGAAAGGGTACAAAAAAAAATCAGTTTTCCCACAAAAGTGAAAGGAAACTGAAAATAGAGAGAGGCAGCACTGTATTACAAGTGCTCAGTGTTCTACTTTTTCCTTTTGATATCTGGGTATATAAGTAGAACCTTCAGGTCTGACAGACAATGATACTGAACAAGATGTGAACTGAGTATTTTAATAAAATCCTGGAAGAGGGAAAAGTGGTAAGGAGGGGAATGGTTTAGCATTTCTAGACCTTTTAAACTTTGGCCAACTTACATCTGTTGTCTCTGATCAAACAGAGAAACTTCACTGCAAAGGCAGAACACGGACTCATTGGACAAAGCTGGTTCTGGAGAAGTAGGTGATAAATTTGCTTCCGATGAATCAGTTTCACCAAAGAAAGTAAGTTGCACCAAATCAGCTGAAAAGACCTCTCCCGTAAAATCCTTGATCGCAAACAGGGGACAGATTTGTCAGACCTTTGGTATAGCCCCACATGACATCAAGGAGTGTCATTATGTACCGGCCCCAGCTGGACAAGAAGGAAGTTAAGAGCATTTGAAAGAACATGTGGATTTATGCTCCTTTTATCATTCTTTGTGGTCCTTGCACCCTATGAGCAGTTTATTCAACAGATCTTCTGTTGCTGCACATTGTCTGGAGAATAGCCTCTCTTGACTGTCCCCACATAGCACAGCACAGGGCCTTTGGAAGCTCCTGAGATTTGGGCCATCTGAAGTGCACCATGCAAAAATCTCCAAGTATATGGGAGTCCAGATGTTTTCTGCCTCCAGCAGATTCTCTGGGCTCTGTGATTTAACCATATTTTGTGCTTAACCTTTGACACATGGGGATATCTTCTGGTAATGGTGCTAGGCACAGCTTGAGCTCCTCTTTTTCTTTGGGATCAGTATGAGAGCCAGCTCTTAAAAATAGTATAATCATAGAATAACTCAGGTTGGAAAAGACCCTAAAGATCATTGAATCCAACCACGACCTAACCATATTACGCTAACTCTAACAGCTCTCTGCTAAATCATGTCCCTGAGCACCACAACAACGTGGTTTTTAAACCATCAGGGATGGTGACTCAACCACCTCCCTGGGGAGCCTATTCCAGTGCTTAATAACCCTCTCTGTAAAGACATTTTTCTGATATCCAACCTAAACTTACCCTGGCACAACTTGAAGCCATTTCCCCTCATCCTGTCACCTGTCACCAGTGAGAAGAGACCAACCTCGCTCTCACTGTAAGCACCTTTCAGATATTGGAAGAGAGCAATAAAGTCTCCTTTATTCTCCTCCTTTTCCCCAGACTGGACAGCCCCAGTTCCTTAAGTCTCTCCTCATAGGCCATATTCTCCAAGCCCTTCACAAGCCTTGTTGCCCTTCTTTGGACCTGTTTCAGCATCTCAATGTCCTTTCTGTACTGAGGTGCCCAAAACTGAACACAGTACTCAAGGTGAAGCCTCATCAATGCTGAGTACAAGGGCAGGATTACTTCCCTAGTCCTGATCACCACACCATTCCTGATACAAGCCAGGATGCCATTGGTCTTCTTGGCCACCTGGGCACACTGCTGGCTCATATTCAGCCAACTGTCCATCAATACACCAAGGTCCTTTTCCATCAGGCAGCTTTCCAGCCACTCCTCCCCAAGCCTGTAGGGTTGCCTGGAGTTGTGACCAAAATGCAGGACCCGACACTTGGCTCTATTGAAACTCACGCAGTTTTGCTTGGCATATCAATCCAATCTATTGAGGTCAGTGAATGCTATTTCCAAAAGCACAAGGATTTAAGTGTGTGTTTATCATTTGTTTCAAAAATCTCAGCAAATGGTTCAGAAAAATGATTATCATCTGACAGAAGGACTGTTAGAAGAGGAGAATATAGTCCTTGGAAATACAAGGATGGAGATCTTCATTTTTTCAATACATTTTAATAGCAAAAAAAAATTTTGAAGGTTATGCCAGTTTTAGGACATACAGGGAAGACTACTAATTTAGTGGAAGAAAAGAGCTTTTACATGCGAAATAATCTGCCTTTCTGTAGCAAACCAGAAGGCTTCTGGTATTATTAAAATGAAATTTCACTTCTTATTTTTCAAGTCTTGCATGTAAGTGTTAATATTCCAGAAAATGTGGCTACATCTCAGTTAGACTGGAGATGCTCATGCAGAACATGAAGATGATGTGTAATACCGATAAGAGAATTAAAACATTATTTAGCTCTTGTCTGCCAAGTTACTTGAGTAATGGATGGATCTGCCTCACATTACTCTGCTAGTTATCAATCTTCATAACAAGGCTTTTGGGACCATTTGGGAGTGAATCTGTTGAAAATTACTAGAAGAGAGGGAATCAGTGTAAGAATTTGGTACATTATAATTATTGAATTTGCTGTGTTTATTGATATGGAAAGGAGTTTATACACCCAAAGGGCATATTTAATCTTAGCTCTTCTCTATCTAGAGCACTGGCAAATACTTATTTTATTCCACAGTGCAGGAGGATAACATTAAATTTAATTTAAATAGCACTGACTTGAAGTATTTCAGGTTATTTTAATGCTAGTTGGGAAGCAATCATAATTCTACTTGAACGGCAAAGAAAGAAGATGAAATGCTGTGTTCTTGGTGTAAGTATTTTCCCTCTGATCTGGCGGAGTTGCTTTCAGAGAGCTGAGCCCTTCACACATTTCCATGATCAATGTGTCAAGCAGAAGATACAAGAACTTGAAAGAAAGTATGTGGGCACACATTGAGTGCTTGTACATCTCACCCTCACATGCTGGTCACAAAGTATCTCCTTTTCTCTCCCTATTTTTCCTTCCTTTTTCGAGGATCTGAAAGGTGATCTGGTATAAGGCAATGCTTTCTGCTATGATTGCTGCTATAATAGATTAATGCTGTTTGTAGATACATTGCTGTCACTTTCTCTCCAAGCTCTACGCTGACACAAATGGGATATGGAACAGAGTCTGCAGTCACTGAAAAAGCAAAAATATATTTAACTCCTTACAACTTCTGAAGGAGGACCAAAGGTGATGAGAAGCTCGAGACAACAATTTTTTTCATGGGAGATGATAGAAATGAACTTGGAGGCCGATGTACGGAGAGCTAGAGCAATGTGGGGATCTGCCAAAGAAAGCCAAAATCATCCAGGTAGTGGAGCAAAGAGTGATTCTTTCACTGCAAGGGCACAGTGCCCATAACCACACCAGTAACCAGGGGGAGCTGACAATGACTTCTGACCATATGGCCAAGAGACACAGCTTGGCCTGGTCCATATAATAAAAGTTGCTGCTCCCAAATGAAGGTGGCTGCATCTAAGCTACTTATAAGCAACTCAGGAGAATTCCTGTAAAATTCTGAGCCTAAGCCACATGCACATTGAAATTGGACCCTGTATCCAGTGGTCTCAGAAGAATGGAGATTTGGGTAGCTGGACTCAGATGCTAGGAGACAGACAGGTTGCCTCTAGTGCCAGTACAACCTGTGAACCTCCCAGTAGAAGCATTATTAATGCTTTCAGGACTAGTGTGCCTACTTCGGCCTTGTTTTCCTCCCTTGCCTCAGCAACAGACACCACTGAGAAGTACATGAAACCATCTGTGTCTGTCATAGTCATAGTAGACATTGCAACAGCAAGCCACAATGTCCCTTAGGCCTTATCTTAACAACAGTTGTCCATATTGGTCCATATCCCTGATTCATTCTGCCACTGCCAGCCCCCTCAACCTCTCAACACCTTACTGTATATAGACATTGAGATTTTGGAAAGGGTCCAGAGGAGGGCGACTAAGATGATCAGGGGGCTGGAGCACCTCCCCTATGAGGACAGGCTGAGGGAGTTGGGCTTGTTCAGTCTGGAGAAGAGAAGGCTGCGGGGTGACCTCATTGCAGCCTATCAATACCTGAAGGGAACCTACACCCACGAGGGGAGTAAACTCTTCAAAAGGGCTGATAACAGCAGGACTAGGGGAAATGGATCCAAGTTGAGGGAGGGAAGATTTAGGTTGGATGTTAGGGGGAAGTTCTAAACAAGGAGAGTGGTTAGGCCCTGGAACGGGCTGCCCAGGGAGGTTGTGGATGCCCCGTCCTTGGATGTGTTTAAGGCCAGGTTGGACAGGGTCCTGGGCAACCTGATCTGAATGTGTGTGTTTGGTGGCCCTGCTAGGCAGGGGGGTTGGAACTACATGATCCTTGAGGTCCCTTCCAACCCGGGTGATTCTGTGATTCTGTGTATTGCACAGTGACAGATGGCTTCTTGCTGCCAGACATGGTGTCTAGTTGTCCACTAAACCATCTGCTTTAAATTTCTTTGAGCAACTCCTTCCCAATCATTATTTGCTCAATTGTTATTTGCTCAATTCCTGCACTGCTCACAATTCCTCTGAACTGCACATCTGAAGAGCTCCCTAAGAAGGATCTACCCACCTTCTCCTTCTGAGCTGTGCTCCCTGTCCTGCTGCATTCCCTACAGGTCTGCCATGTGCCTCAGACACAGTGCAATGAATTCTGCTTGGAAGGATAGAGGCTGAGCTCCAAGCACCAGGTGAGGGTCCACATCTTCATCCAGGATGAAGCTAGATAAAACTGACCCTGGATGTTATTAGAATGCATGTGAGGCTTAGAAGATTCACAGCTATGACTGGAGAAAAGGTATTAAGAAACCTCCTGCCTTTGGAGTAACCCTAAGCAAAGCAGAGGTTCCCAATGGGATCAACTGTCTTTGGCAGATGCATGCACCCATCTGTGTTTGTTTCTTAGATGCACTTGGGGCAGCATATTAATGGCATCTGGCTGCTGTTTGAAATACTCTCCAGCAACTGCTGCTTCCTCCAATGTAGTTTCTAAAAGAAACTGTAAAGCTGCAATGTAGCCCCTGAGAGTGAGATCCCAGTCTCTGGGCTATAAGAATCTGTTTAAAGCAGTTCCCCTTTGTCTGTGCCATTGTCTTTGTCTTCAGGTGTGGTGGTAGGAAACAGTCACAGATTATTACAGCAATTAGGCAGTAAGAGAAGGAGGAGGTACTATGAGCCAGGGCAGGCCTTTTGGGCAGAAAATTATCTCCATTGATTCAATGCAGTTAGTTGCTGATTTTCTCAACTTTTTGCTTAACAAATTTTACCAACTTCAATGACATTCAACGGGAAACTGAAGGTATTACTCAGCCAAATAGAATATTAAATTTCCATGATTTTCTTTTCTTTTTTTTTTTTTTTTTTTTTTTTTTTTTTTTTTTGCTAGCACTACATTTCACAGAACAAATGTAAAATCTGACAGGTCTAAGTTTACATATTTGCCACAAAACCCTAGGGGGAAAAAAAGGAAACAAATATTTCCTGAATACAATTTCAATAACAGAAAAAAGAAAAAAAATGAAAAAAGAAAAAAGAAAATAAAAACACAACAACAACAACAGTAACAACAACAAAAAGAACCCAAAAAAACAGACAAAATCCCAAACCAGCCAAACTTTCTTACAGAGAACTTTCAGCTACCTCAGATGGCTGTTAGAAGCCAGCCATGTTTGTAGATAAAAGTAATACATTTCATTAAAGCAACTGATACAAATCTTTAGTAATGATATCATCTACAAATCTTGCCTCTTTTGTATTCTCTGATCATTATGGCTACAGAAGCACAACTATTTCATCATTATGGGTAATATACTCTGTTGATTTTTGATCTTCCATCGTTTTCCCTATTCTCTTTGCCTCTCTCTTGCCTACTTCTTGTCTCCTCTCCTATCACTCCTGCATTTCCTTTGCTGCAGCCCTCTGCATTCCCTTCCTGAAACAGGCTTCATCAAAAGCAGCTTGTTATCCCTTATTAAAATGATCAACAGTGAAATACTTGCATGTTGTCTCTTGTCATAATTAGGCTTTAGATTGGGAGTCTTCAAAAGTTGAGACTCTTTTGTCTCAAATCCAGTGCCACATATTGTCTCCAGACTCATTTTATTAGGTAACTTCCATACCCCAATAGAATATATTCTCCACCCTACATAATCTACGAAATCTTTGTTTGAAAATCAAACTTGAACTCTGCAGGCTGTATTTTACAAATGGGCCAGATTTCATTTGCTTACGTAATCCACATTTGAGCTAATATATTATGTAGAAGAAAGAAATTAGGACATCATCTTTCTAAATTTGGTTCAGTCCCCAACATGCTAGACATGTGTCATTCTGGCAAACTTCTGTTCACATCTCTGTAAGTAATTTCTCTTATCTCTGCAATGCTTCTTATTTGCTGCATTGTGTCAGTTTAGAAATTAACAACCTATATGTAAGAGTTTGGTGCCATTGTCCCTAACTTGGGAAAGCAACTCTGTTGCACAGGAGTATGTAGGTAACTGTCCCATTGCCTTCTCAGGGGACAAATGATAAAAAAGAGAAAACAATTCCAAATCTTGGTTGATTTTGCAAATTGCAGCACACAGGGAGGCTGCTCCTGTGGCAGCAATTGCTCCAAGTCTTCATGTGTCATTTGACAAAACTAGGAAGGTAGGAAATTGATGGAGAAGAAAAGGGAAAACACTGCCTAACATATTGTGGGAAGATTGGATGCGTTTATGAGTTTTGCCTCAAGAGTTTCCATGCAAAATATTGGATGTTGTCAGTGTATCACAAGAAAATCTGCAACATTCTTTAGAAAATATGGATGGCACATAGATAGGATGGCTCAGTCTGCTTAGCACTGTATCTTGTATCATCCAAAGCTCCCCCAAAAACTTCCTTTCCAGAAAGTGGAACAAGTCTTTAACTCATATTAAGAAGCATTCTATTTCTTTTTGGTGTTGTGTATCAGCTTGCTTCACTGCAGTGTGCAAGCTGAATGACAGTTCTTTAGGGATTGTTTTATCATTTGCTTCCAGAAAGTTTAGAAATATCTTCATGTTCCAACAAAATTTTATATATTTTTATTCTTACTATGCAATAAATAACCCCATTCTGCAGGTAAACAAAATCCTTTTAGAAAAATGCTTTGTTACTAAACAAACCTTACAACAGATAACTGAATTTTCCTCTTCATGCAAAGCAATCAGACCATGTTTTTGCATGATACACTTCAGATTCAAACTTCTTGCAGTTTTCAGCAGGAGCTGAACTGCATAAAGGAAAAGTGCATAGCAATACCACATTGTTTAATTAATCTACAAGCCAATACTAATTTGGCAATCTCTCATCTTAGAAGAACATCTACAGTACAATCAAAGAAGCTAAAATTACAAAGATTAAGCCAGTCCTTATGGCACATTCTGAGTTGATTGCACTAGGAATTGTATTAGGGCTGCCAGACTGGAGGGAGGTGTTAATGCAGTGAGAGTAATACTATTCACAGCATACTCAGCAGCAGCAGTCAGATAAGTACAGCATGTCAGACCAAATCTTAATGATCTCCCTGAATGTCTGTTCAGGGTCATGTCTGTCAGTCTGCTAGTGGTAAGCAGCGCTCTCCAAAGCATCGATGGAACTGTTTAAGTCATTCAGAAGGAGACCTTCAAAAAGCTTATTCAACAAATTAATGGTTGCTATGAATTTAATTTCTTCTGAGGTTAACTCACGTCTGATTTCAAAAGAGAATTTTGTTAATGGACATTTCCAGTCACGCTCAAGTCATGGAGTTATATGGCATTCTACAAGGGAGATCTTTAAGCCAATTGCTGTGCTTTGTTTCAGCAGATACATCTGAGAAGCTGGGGTCTAACAGAAAACTGAACGAAGAATAGAGGCAGCCTAAGTAGTTTGTTCTTCTTGGTGCTTTATAGCCATCCTTGCTTCTCCTGATTTCCTTGTAGAGGCATTCTGACCGGAGAGGAGGCATATCAAAAAGCCACTTTGTAGCTCGTTTTAGCACTTCTTTTTAGCACTTCTTAGCTCTGGAGTTTCTGAATTTTTTTCTCACAGTGTTTTGGGAATTGGAAGCTTATATTGGTCTTATCATCTATCTTAGTTTTTTTGAAAGTTCCCTTTTGTCCTTCTTTCAGTAGTTCGGTATCTCCATTGGCAGTCTGGCTGCGTTAATCTGAATACTTGAATTATCCAGTAGTGAAGCACAACAAAATATAAATTAAATTTAAGATTACTTTCAGAACAAAAATCAGACTTCATTAATTATTATTAAAATAGTTTTACAATAGGGACAGGTGATGTCAAATTGTCTAAAATCACAACTGAAAAAATTGAGAATGCTGTCCTGAGGGAAAGCAAAACCTACAAATCCTTCTCCTTGTAGGTATTTCTGTTCCATCCCATTTCTTCTTCTAACCACATCTCATTTCAGTTAGGGAAATCCATTTCTCCTTGACCTTTTATTCCCAGACACATTGAAAAATTTATTCCAATCAAGTCATACTGTATCTGGCTTCAAAAAATGACATAATGTAGTATTGAAGCCATGAACATTTTCAGCTCATGAATATGCAGTCTGTTTCTGTATTTTTATTTTTCCTCAGCTTAATGGATATATTCCTCTCTCCATGCAACAGGGAACTCTGGACGCTTTAAGCAAATTGTTTTTCCCATTCCTGTCTTTTACATTCCTGCTGGAATTATTAAAACATAACATTGAGTTTTAAATAAGTTCTTCTACTTTCTTCAGAAGGTATGGCAACTTCAAAGTAATCTCTCAGTAGTAATCTGGACCTCAGAATTTTAAACTTGAGTGTTCCTCCAAGTCTGTAGAGCTTTTGAACACGCAGCTCTGGCTGTCATCCCTCTGAGTTTGGAAAAAAAACACCTTTATTCCCATAATCTTCTAGAATCTAAAGTTTTTCTAAAGCATTTGTTCATTTCCTAACACATTTTATATTATGTTAGGAAAAAAAGACAGAGAAAACCTCTTGTATACAACCAAACTTAACTGATTTACTATCTACTTGCAGGTTGAAATCCATTTGCAAATGAAGATGTCTCTTAGTTTTATGAAACCAATGTTCTCTACCAATATATTTCTCTAAACATACCATAAAAGAGTATGATATGGAAAGTAACATCAAAATGTGTCATAAAAGCTGATTTTAAAGCGTATATACGTCAGCAAGTTTTATGAGAAAAGGAAATGTTGCCTTCCTGATATTTAGCTCATCCTAGTATAATACAAAGCTAAAAGTTTTTGGAATTACTTGGCATTAAATAAGCTATCAAAAATCACGAAGTAAAAGTTATAATGTTCAAGCATTCGTACAGTTTATTGCAGGATAGCAGAAAAACAGAGTTAGATGAACATCAGCTTACATTTCCCAGTAAATAGCCCATGTCAGACATCAACCACGGAATATTTTAATGAAAAGGTCCCACTCCTTCCTAAAGAGAATATTTCTCAGATTGTATATGTGAACTTACTGTATATTCCCATTCAGAGCTTCAGCAACAGTCTTCAGTGCTGCACATAGCTACTTAAATCACATCTAGCGATGTAGTAATGACAAGCATCAAGTTATTTTAAAGAACAAAAATTATTTCATATTTTATGTAAAGACCAAAATAGTAGCTACTATTTTAGGGCCTCATTAATGACAGAGATGACATTAGACTATCTTATAAACCGTGGATTTGAAACTTGAAACTATGCTTCTCTAAGCTTTTATTCTTCCCAAACTTGTTGCATATACATAATAACTTGTGAGTTGGATGGCCAAACCTTCTTTATACAATTACTTGGTAAATTCATCTGTACCTCTTGCTTTATCAGCTCTTGGTTCCTCAGTTAGGAACCAATTTCAGAAAGCTCTCTAAGGCTTCCTTTTGAGAGCAAAGCTGTAACAATTCCCAGTAAAAAAAAAAAAAAAAATTCTTCTGAAGCCCTTCACTAATCTCTAATGCAACAGGACATGCATTTAAATTGTTTAATCACTTGTTGGGCTAGATTATTTTGCTACACAAACACCAAATTAATTGGGATCTTGGTTATCTTATTGCTTTAGTCCATAAGGTGGCAGCTTGACATTTCTAGATTCCTTGAAAACCCATTTTCTGAATTTGCTGACTTTTGTTATCTTATGTAGCTATCTAAGAGTTTACAGCCTATCCAGGGGTGAGGCAAAACACACTTCTTTATAAAGCTGCTGAGTTCTGCTGCTATGGTGTCTCCTGGTTCTGTAGCTCTGAAATTGTTTTTAGGCACAAGGCAATAATGAAGCACCAGAAGGGAAGACTCTGGTGCTGCACTGAGCCACATGCAAGCAGGAGCTTACAAGAGCTAAGGATGTTGTACCACATCCAAGAGCTGAAAATGGCAGCTTATTCATCCTAATCAGCTCAGGGAATTAATAACTAAGTAATATTAGTATAAACCAACATGAATATTAAAGAGAAATAGATTATAATTCTAATTGAAACTATTAATGTAATAGGCAGTTTAATTGCTCTACTGGCAGTAGTCTGGAGAACAGAAGTGTTCTGTGGAAGGGAACTCCAGCAGCCCCAGAACAGCAGACTCAGCCTCCTGGGGAAGATCAGATCATCTCTCTTTCACCAGATCTCCTCTCATAATGGGGATGGTGGTGGCGGTAGCAGTGACAACAGAAAGGGATGAAGGATGCTGACTTGTTCAGAATAGCAACAAGCATTTCCTTGAGATTACTTAAGATAAGAAAGATAGAGGTGACCCATATTATTCAGGTTGAAAGGAGAGAAAATCAAGATTCTAAGAAGTGAAGGCATAAATGTTAAAAATAAAACCTACAGCTCTATTGCAACATTATAGAAGGAGAGCAGAAAGAACCAAAATAAAGCAACAGCAGCCAATTTAAACAATTTTTTTCTCATTTGGATTATCCAATCTATTCAGGCTCTGACCTCAGCATGAACATGAGTACAAGGAGATCAGATTAGATCACATTAACTTGTGTTTGAAGGCTGCTTCCGATTGACATTGCTACTCGTTCACATATTTGTACACTTCATTATTCATTCTCTGCTGGTAATTCCCAGGACTTCCCTCAATGAAGTGTGGAACACAGTGATTTTCATACACATTAGAAGGGATTCAGAGCAAATCATAAGCAGTAAGAAACAAGATGATTTCATTTAGGGCTTTGGCAAATGCAACTAAAATCTTCTTGTTTGCCTTTGTACATAAATCTTGCCAGAAGCCTAAGAAAATTTCAAGAAATGCCTATACCTGCTGCCTCTATCTCTATAATTGGTTTGAACTCCTCTCCCTCTCTGTATAATGATTTGGCTCTGGCTATTCTGCTACACACACCTACCTCTGTTTCTCCTTATACAACCTACCTTATGTAGTCCAAACAAATCATTTCACTTGGACTACCAGACCTGCTGTTGGCAATGCACTAAGAAGAATACTAAGAAGACATTGAAAGTGTTTATCCACTGGACACAAAACTAAGCACTTTGGCTCATATCTTGGCTGTATCTTCTGGGGGTGAATTTCCTCTCTTGCCATGCTAGATGGTTTGCTAGCTCCTCCTATTCCCTAACATTTCTTTTTAGAATCACAGAATCATAGAATAACCTCAACTAGAAGGGACCCACACAGATTGAGTCTAATTCCAGCTCCATACAGGACAACCCAAAAATTCAACCCTATGACAGAGAGCATTGTCCAAATGCTCCTTGAGATGTATCAGCGTGGGGCTGAGTCCACTGCCTTGGGAAGCCTGTTCCATGCCCGACCTGTTAGCTAGCTCTGCTCCAGAGAGGACTCTGCTTCCTGCTGAGATGACCAACCCATAGAGGATAGTCAGGGACAAACTGGAAAAGTGGATGTCCCATAAGCATCTATAAAACTAGGAAGGACTCAGACCTCCTTGAACTTCTGAGCCTGTGAGAATGTGGCTGCTGCAATATTTGCAGCACAGATATTCTGCATCAACCAACTATATCCCATATCAGCAACCTCTTCAGAAAGATCACCACAGACACCAAGACTACTGACATACAGCATTTCAAAACCAGTACATCTTAAAATGTTTCAGAATATGTTTAAGGAGAGCTACTAAAATGTCCATCGGCACAAGCAGAAGTGTAATTCCATTTACTTCATACATGTTGAGTGTCTCCATCTTACAGTTGAGATTATGAAGCAGCAGCCAACCCACCTGCTCAGACTCACCCTGCCTGCCTGCCTTCAGGTGCAGTAAGCTCTTGGCGTGGTTCTGGGATAAATAAGACAATTCTATGCAATACTTCTACACAAATATTTTGGGCTCCTTCTGAGAATCAGATCATGTCATCGTTGGTACAGTTATATCCCTCAGAAGCAGTGTCATGCACAGCTTGTCTGTGTTCCTTCCTGCTATTTTAAATGCCTGAGCATGATTTTTACTAGAATTAAATGCTTTCATAGGAGGGTACGTGGACTGTTTTCTAAGAAGAAACCAAGCCAATACCCCTGAGCATTCACTTCACTTTTACTGATTAGTCTTGTCACCAAACTTTATAATGTATTTTCCATTAGTTTGGCTGGGTGCTTCCTAATACAAGAATCATTACTAAACTGCCACAAGAGTTATCAAAAATTGTCAGAAACAAAAAAAAAAAAAAAGGCACCAGATAAGTGTTAACACAGATTTATACAGCAGGCTACAAGTGGAAGCATTTATCAGACTGGAAGGAGACCTGAGCATGTGTTTGCATGGAACCTCAAAAAGCAGTAATTTAAAATCTGGCTGAAGGTGCACGAGAAATCATAAGTGAGAGCATTTAACTTCTCTGAAATAAGAGAACTAAGAGATAAAAGCTTGGATTATGCGCTGAAAGCAAAAACACTGATGCAGTACCTGTGAAAGTACGTCTGTTAATTCTCTCTCAGGTCTGAAAGGCTGAGGTTGCACCGTTTCACAAGGTGGATACTCAGGCAACATAAGAAAACCCCGTTTTAAATTCTCCTTTTCTGCCAACGACAGCATTGAATGACGCAGTGGATTTATGCCCCTGTGAATACAATCCCTCAGATTACAGGGGAGATAGAGAGCTGAGGGTCTCGTTAAATTGCCTCGATGGTTTTTATTGTCCCTTGGATGTGCTGAAGGGCTGAGCGTGATGCAGTGGTGAACGGTGAGTGTTTGCACTGCGATTTTCCAGCGTGTGGTTACAAACATGTGAGGGCCCATTGGGCTCCTAACTGCCAGTTTCCTTCTCTGCCCCGAAATCCAGACAGGACAGGGAGCTGCTGTGTGAACCGGTGAACTCTCTGCTCCCAGGAATGTTGATTGCCATCAGCCAGGTCAGCAAGACTGAAACAAGGAAGCAAAGAGAGTGAGGAGGATAATGCGCTGCTTCTACGTGGCTCCGAGCCGGGTGTGCTGCCCTGCAGGGCTGCACTGGGCACCACAGACAACCTTCACTATGAACAGAGGACGGCAGGAATGGGCAGATACAGTGTTGTGAGGGGAAGGGAAGGGAAGGGAAGGGAAGGGAAGGGAAGGGAAGGGAAGGGAAGGGAAGGGAAGGGAAGGGAAGGGAAGGGAAGGGAAGGGAAGGGAAGGGAAGAACAAAAAAAAAGAATAATAAGATTCGGAGTTTTCTGACTACATTTCAAAACTTCCCGACAGTGAAATGCGCAACTGAGAACCGAATCCCGTGGGGTACTCCTGAAGACCTATCTTCTATGGCAGGTTCCTTCATTCCAGAGGATAACTTCGCATCGTCCACATTAACATCGTAGGCCGGCGAAAGGCTGCCGTCCCGTCCGGAGGTCCGAGACGACAACCATTCGTCGGCCCCGGGGACGAGGCGAGGCGTGGCGGAGGGCTGCGTCAGGCGACGAGTAGCCACTGGCACGGGAGCTCCCCCCGCCTCGCCCCCCGCCGCGGGGATAAAGGCGGCGGGCGCGGAGCCGGCGGAGCTCGGCGGGCAGCAGGCGAGCAGAGCCCCGCCGCGCAGCCCCGTCCATGAGGCTCGGAGGCGGCGGCGGCGGCGGCAGCGGCAGCAGCCCGCGGGCGGCGGGCCCCCCCGCGAACGGCAGCCGGTGGCGGGGGGCTGCGGAGGGCGGCAGCAGCCCCAGCCCCAGCCCCGAGGCTTGGTCGCGGGCGCCCAACGGCAGCGCGGGCGAGTGGGACCCGTTCGGGCGGGACGAAGAGCTCGCCAAGCTAGAGATCGCCGTGCTGGCCGTCACCTTCGCGGTGGCGGTGCTGGGGAACGGCAGCGTGCTGCTGGCGCTGCGGCGCACCCCGCGCAAAGCGTCCCGCATGCACCTCTTCATCCGGCACCTCAGCCTGGCCGACCTGGTGGTCGCCTTCTTCCAGGTGCTGCCGCAGCTCTGCTGGGAGGTCACGCACCGCTTCCACGGCCCCGACGGGCTCTGTCGCGTCGTCAAGCACCTGCAGGTGTTCGGCATGTTCGCCTCGGCGTACATGCTGGTAGCCATGACCGCCGACCGTTACATCGCCGTGTGCCACCCGCTGAAGACGCTGCAGCAGCCCACCAAGCGCTCCTACGCGATGATCGCGGCCGCCTGGGGGCTCAGCCTGCTGCTCAGCACCCCGCAGTACTTCATCTTCAGCCTCAGCGAGGTGGAGCGCGGCTCGCGGGTCTACGACTGCTGGGCTCACTTCATCATGCCCTGGGGGCCCCGCGCCTACGTCACCTGGATCACCGGCGGCATCTTCGTGGCTCCCGTGCTCATCCTCGCCACCTGCTACGGCTTCATCTGCTTTCGCATCTGGCGCAGCGCCCGCGGCAGAGCGCGCCCCGGGGAGGCGGCGGGCGGCGGCCCTCGACGGGGGCTGCTCCTCGCCCCCTGCGTCAGCGGAGTCAAAACCATCTCCCGCGCCAAGATCCGCACCGTCAAGATGACCTTCGTCATCGTCTCGGCCTACATCGTCTGCTGGGCGCCCTTCTTCACCATCCAGATGTGGTCCGTCTGGGACCAGCGCTTCTCCTGGGTCGGTAGGTGCCGTCGGGGACCGCGGCGCGGCTGCCGTCGGGGTTCAGGAAGGGTTCCGGCCTCTCCCCCGGAGCACGTCGGAGCCGGGGCGCCGCTCTGCAGGGGCGTTCGGGGCCCGAGGGGCTCCCGGAGGGCGCTGCACAGCCGGGTGGAGGCTGCAGGACGGTGTGTTGCGATGTACTCACCGTCGCGAGTGCCAGTGCGGGCGGAGAACGCGCTACGCCCGCTCCCCGGCAGCTGCCTCCCGTACGCATTCTCTGCTGTCTAATAATGTGGCTGAGCGCGTCCTGAGCCTTTCCTCAGAGTGCTCAGCGGTGAGCATCTCTGCCGGTCACCCCTCAAGTGCCTTAGAAAAGTGGAATTCCGAGGCTTGGAGCTGCACATCCCTCTGTTAATTCCAGCTGGAAATAATTGCCGAGCTTAAAACAGTTAGGTGGGGGTTTACAGGCAGCACAGGAACACACACCTGTTTCCTCACGGTGAAAAAAATACAAATCAAGATGTTGGAAGCCATAATTTCGCTTTATTTAGTATCCCCAAATTGTCACTTTTTGTAGCGAGGACGTTGATTGCCACTAAGGTGAGACTGAAGTCATGCCAGGGATGCAGGGTCATGCAGTGAAATAGAGGCTTGTGTTGTTTTGTTGGTTTGTTTGTTGTTTTTTTTAACTTTCAAAATCACAAGAATAAGTCTTTACAAAGGGAAGAACTGATTATACCATGTGTATGCAGTGCTTGGTAGTTTAACTGATGAGTAGATGCAGAAGGCCATAACTGGTGGCACAGTGCTCGCTTCTATTTGTTCCTTCAGTAAAATGTGTTCAACCTCTGAAATGGGAATTTGATTTGGAAGCTGCCAGTTACAGAGCTCATAACTATTTCCAGCATGCAGAAGTGCATAGGAAAATCTGGTATAATTGAAAGCAGGGGGGAATCAGTGGGGATAGTGCCACTGATGCCCAAGGTAGCCAATTTTTAAGGCAAAAAAAAAAAAAATCAGAGTAAAAACTGTTCAGTATTAAGCACAGACTTATCATCAGTGGAAATGGACTGAAGCATTATCCTGTGCCTGCGGGCTGTACTGGATTGCCTTGTACTTCTATCAGGTTCTTGCACCTGTTCAGACAGATTCCTATAGACTTCAGCGGGGGCTACATGTAAGTAAGAACTTTCCCTTATTACACCCTCATTATTATTTTCAAATGTTGTTGCTCAGGTCAGTACCTTGTAGGAGTGGGATTATTCAGCAAATTAAAAAAATTTAAGAGTTAAGAAAGCAATTGACGGAAGGCTGAGAATGTTTCAGTGATGGCTAAACCTCTTTCTTTCCTCCCACAGACTCTGAAAACACTGCAACCACCGTCACCGCCCTCCTGGCCAGCCTGAACAGCTGCTGCAACCCCTGGATCTACATGTTCTTCAGCGGGCACCTCCTACAGGACTGTGTGCAGAGCTTCCCTTGCTGCCAAAAGATAAGGCAGACGCTAAGCAAGGAGGATTCAAACAGCAACAGCAGGCGACAGACTTCTTTCACCAACAACCGGAGCCCGACGCACAGCCTGAACACCTGGAGGGAGTCTCCCCACTCCAAGTCCACCAATTTCATTCCCGTGCCCACCTGAGGCCCTGGGCAGGTGGGCCTGAGCACTTGGGGCTGGGCACGGGCACCGGCCATGGCAGCAAGGAGGGACAAGGATGGCCACAGGCCTACACGTGTTGCCTTGCTTGGTGAGCTATTCTGCAGCCTGTAAGTTGTTGTGTGAAAGGTATTTAGGGCTTGGGCAACTGATCAGAAAGGCATGACAATAATAAAGCGATTATTTTTCTAAATAGAATTTAATCTTCATTTTATTTTTTGTTTCTGAAGCAATACGTGTGCTACTTGCTCATGCCAAGCAGTACAAATGGCAGAGTTGGCCTACATGGGGTTAACCTTGCTCTCTAGCATTTCACGCCTAAAACTTCTCACACACAGAAAGAGAATGCAAAAGCAGGATCACAATTTGGTCTGGAATACCAACAGGAAGGAGTTGGAAGAAAGTCCTCACTGACCAGACTAGGACAATTTAATGACAAAATGTAACAGCCCTTGAAAAGGCAAATCCTCTGTCCACGACATACTACTGCCCATGTGTGTATGTGGACTGAGGTGTTTGAATTTTAGGGTGACATCTCCTCTTCATGTTGATGGAGGCTACACAGCATTTTTGTTTGATTTGTTCCACCTGTCTTTAATTTTTGTAACTAATTTAAAGAAATACTGCCGTATATCAGTATCACAGAATTATAGAATTGAGGTTGGAAAAGACCTTTAAGTCCAACTGTCAATGCATGACCACCATGTGATATCACAGTGAATTCAGTTCCCAACACTTTCCCTCAAAAATGGACACTGAGAATGTTGTAGACAAAAGGATGCAATCCCCATTGCTTGGCACTATCATCTCTCAAAATTAAAATGAGATCCAGAGCACCACTTAGCAGCCAAGCTCATGTAAGACAGGCAATGGCATCTGGGTCTGAGGGGTAGGGAGTCGGACGGTAAGTTCTGATTAGCTCAGCATTATTGCAAACAGACACACGAAGAGAACTCATCACAACTCCCAGAATCACTGTGGGAAATAGTTGTATCTCTTCTTTTTGTCTTCACAATGACAGCTAGTATCAAGCTGCATCTGGTTTCTAAGTAAATAGCCCCATCGATCTGGGGGAATGTTACTATTTGGTAATGATGGTAGAATCAGTACATTCCAAGACACAGTTTTGGGAATTAAGCTTGCTGGGAATGTAGATAAAAATTGCCAGTTATTTATTTGTGACAGATGATGGCAATGTGGGCTGTGAAAATGGCAGTAAACTACAATAAAGTCACCACACTACATTACCTAATTGTCAAGCACTCAAGGTGAGTTTGCTTCTACTGCCATGCATGCCAAGCCAAAAATAGTTCCTACTACTTCTAAATAATCCTGTTCTGTCTTTGTGTGGAGACCGTGCTGTACCTGGTTTGAAGATCCCTGAGTAGTTTTTGCTGTGTTATCAAAATCCTGAAGACCTCTTTTATGTGTCTTGCATTTACAGTGGTGAAACCAAAAGGAGACCCATTCCTGTTCAGCCAGCATCTGTGTGATGCTCTGTTCCTCTCATCTGTTATGCTCTGTTCTCCCCATCTGCTCCACTTTCCTCAGCTGTTTGGATCCCAACATCCAGTTGTTCCCCTGGCACCACATGGGACTCCTGACGTGGTTCCATCTGGCTGTACAAATGTGTGTGCTTCTGTTGGCAGGCAGAAACTTGAAAACACTTTTTCCCCACCAAACCCAGACAACCAAGATTATTTTCCTAATATCTTGAGGAGAAAAAAAATGGGGCTGCAATGGTAGTTTTCACAGAGGATGAGGCAGGCCCCATACTTCTCTCAGTAGTGGTAGCAGAAATTAGTAGAACTGGATGGCAGATAAGACCATATTCAACCCATCATTCACTCCACAAGCTCCCAGCCGTATCGCTGGGCACTGAAAAAGGAAGAATATTCCTCAAAAATGAGAAATTAAATAACAGAAAAGTGAGGTTTTGTTTTCACCAAAGAAAATTTTAGCCCTTTTCTCCGTACTTTTCTTGGTATTTTCTGCACTCCAGGGGAGCAATCTGTTCTGGTTTGTTCTTGGTGGTGCCTAAAACACTAGAACCCAAAGGACGACATGATGGACTGGATCATATTTGGTGGGCTGCCTTTTTGGTCACTATTACTATTACAGATATGACTGCAACTCTCACCAGTTTTGGGTGAAGGTATATGACAAAGAAGTTACATTTTAGTCCAAAAAATGCATGAAATGGAGCCCTGTGTGTATTTGTGCATATCGTATATAGTGCCTATACTTCACAAGTGGGTAATTCACAATTACTGGAATTACAGATGTCTCAAGTATAATACTCTTTGCCTGGTTTTATATTTGTATTACATATGGTCTGTACAAAATTTTCATGTTTGCTGATTTGAGATGCTTTTGTATTACACATTTTATTCAAGCAGAGAAGACTGAGAAAGCAAGTATACAATAATACTGATTGTAAAACTAGGCTGGGTAGTGACTAGTAGATCAGAAGAGTAGACTGGCTCAAAATTATAATTTTCAGCTTCTTCCAAGTGAGTTACAAAGCCCAGGCTTATATTTGGGGCATGTCAATGTAAGTGTACTCTGTGAGTGTTCTACGTTTTCTGTAATTAAATCAATAAAACAAATTCGGAGTATTTGAATTCCAGGCATTTTTGTAAATACCAACTTTTGTTGGTTTATTCTTTTGTTTGTTCATTTGTTTTCACATGATTGTAACCTTGGAAAGTACAATCCATAATTCTTTCAGTACAGATTCTTTTCTTTTTTCCTTCAGTACAGATTCAGTACAGATGCTTTTTTTTTTCCTTAACAGCTGCTTTGGGTTCTCATGAGGGCACACTGATGAGAACGGAAGGATACAAGAAGCTATGAAACCATGACACTTTTAAAATATGGCAACATGCTTTAATAAACTCATATATGTTTGATGACAAGTATTTTGTTTCTTTCACTTGACTAGATTTGCACAACCAGAAACGTATTTGGTGATACTCCACATATTTTACAAAATGAAACTTTTAGTCATCAATTTTGATGTGTTATTTCCATGGTTTTAAGGAGGAAGCAAATCTAAAATGCTTTTTCTGTCACACATCCAGCAGGAAGGACACATCCAAAGAGGGAACGTGCAGTCCATTAGTATGGAGGTGTTATTTGGATATTTTTGTTTTAATCTCAGTGAACAAAACGTTAAGCTCTTATGAAAACCAATATTGAACAGGTGATTTTACACTCTGGTGTTCACGGAAATGCTGAATTTCAGCAGTTGGATGTCAAAAGCATGTGTGATGATAGAAAAGACAGAAAAGATGTTGTTCTTCTAAATAAGAAATGTTAGTGCCCAAAAAACCTTTTTTTTTTTTTTAATTCATTTCTTTTACAAACTATAGGCAAACGCAAAAGTTTTTTGTTGTTGGTGGTGGTGGTTTTTTTGCATTACCACATAAAGACCAAAGTCTTCAAGAAAACACAAGTTCATGTGGCCCAGTCTTGCAAAGCTTTTTTCTTCAGCAAACCTCATGGCCAGTTCCTCATTGTTCCTATTGAAGTGCGCATGTGCTCTTTTCCAGCTAATGTCTGAGGAAACCAGGGTACAAGGAGGACAGGAGCTGCACACCAGCTGTCATCCTAGGGCAGGTATTGGTGACACAGCCGTGGGATTTGAATCTAGATCTCAAAGTTGAGCTATCGTTGGAATATGGAGTTACTGCATAGATAAAGTCCTACAGAGTTGTCCCAGCCTAAGTTCCTCCTCTACAGAAAGGACTAATTAAATTTATTGTCCTCTTCTGAAGAGTGCTGGTGTGAGCTTCAGCCATACAGTCTCTGCTGTGCAAGATGTTAAAAGACCAGGGGGCAGAAAGCAGCTAGCATGCTACAGCAATTGTTTGGAACTTTAGTTGTTACTGCACGGTGTCTTGGGTTTTTCTTTAGGAGTGTACTCACTATTCAAGTAGAGGAATTATAGGGCATAAATGAATGGCTTTCAAGGTCCAGGAACAGATTGCACTGCTCCACAGGGAACAGTCCGGCTGGCTCAAGTAAACGACCCTCACACAAGAGCAGGTCCTGCTAGTCTTGAAAAAGACAGGAGATTACCAAAAGTAATGTAAATCATGCAGAATGGTATGTGCAGGTATGTAGGAAGCCAGGAAACAGCAACGATGTCTGGTCTACACTGAGCATTGTCAGAGTCAGCCAGCATGGGTCTGCCCCTCCCAGGCCTTGTCCTGCAAAAAGCACTGGAATGGTACTGCACTGATGCATTAACACTGTACTGCTGCTTTGCTTTGTTGTGTGTTATTATAAACTTGGTTGGAGTGACAGTTTACAAGCTAATCAGCTTTAGGTTTTCATACAGATATTTTTAGCTCAATTCCTGACAGTCCATTGGGTTTCTGCACTCTGAAGACTGTGAGGAACCACCTGAAGCACAAAGCCCTCTTCTCACCTGTACAGAGAGGAGTCCTTTTCTTTTTTTATCTTATTTTATAATAACTCACAACAAAG
>NW_024884697.1:31498042-31502569 GCF_019232065.1 Centrocercus urophasianus | reverse complement strand
CCCCTCCCCTCCCCTATGTCTCTTCATAGGTATAGGATTTTCTTTTTACTGACAAACTAAATGCAAGAATGCCTCCCTTTTCATTTTATGACAAATCAAGTGATTCCTTGGACCTGTTTTGAACAGTTATGTTTCATTTTGGGCTTCTATAATGTACTAATACTATTAACAATTGCATAAGCAGGAATTGGGATTTAATGCTTTCTGATATCAGAAGTAAGGACTACTATTTCACGTTTGTTCATTGTTGAATTGGTTGTGTTTGAGTAGGATTAAGTGCTACTGATATCACACTCTTCCTTGCATGGCAGTATTTTATACATTTAGGACTCTAACATCTTATGTTCTGGGACAAATATGGTAGGTCCATGAATCTTAACCAGATTAATGAGCTTTACTTCTGCTGTGGATCAAGCAGTGCTGCCCAGCCAAAACTGAAGAAAGAGGACTCGCACATTAAATCAAATTCCATTCTGGCTTCTTAATGACCTACTAGACTGTGTTCCTTCTGTGTTGTCCCATTTGACGTAAGCATCACTTCAAGACCAGGATTTTTTTTTATTTATTTGCCCACTGCTATATAATAGTTGATATTTATACTGCTGTAGGCACAACTTATGCTCTTAGTTATAGATTTTTATTATTATTTATTATATGCACAGTGCTACACAAATACATTGCGCTGTGACCTTTGAACCAAGGAATTTTTAGTCTAAGTTTGAGAAGAAAAGAACTAATAAATAAACAAAAAAATCCAAACAGCTATAGAAGAAGCATAGGGCATAAATAACCTGAACAAGGACATCATGTGGACAATTTTACCGATGAAGTCACCCTGCCATTGCTCGTCCACTTTGTATCAGCCTCTCTCCCTCCTCTCCATGAGACCTGGCAGGAAGAGAGGAACTGATGATTGTTTACCACTGTCTATTCCCCTTAAAAGGTGCAAGCACTGGCAGTACACTGGGTGCCTCCACATGATGGTGGCATCTTACCCAGTACTGATCAAACTAATTTACCAGTGCCTGAGTTATCCACCTATAGTTGAGGGTAGTGGATAAGAAGTACTACAGACAAACTCAATATCCTTTTTCAAGAAGTTCTAGAAATGCAGACTGTACGTGGCCTGTTGGCTTTTACACATTTGGAGCAAAACATGACAAAACTGGTTTTACAGACCTGTTAGTTCTCCAGAGCATGAGGCTCTGGAAGGTGCAAAAGAGGTAACCAGAGGCTGGCACAGAGTCTGCCCTGGTCTCTTTCACCACTGCTGCTGTGACTGATCCTGCCACAGCCTCTCCTGTCCCTGGTAATGATGGCAGCAAAAGGAATGGGGACAGGAAGCTCAGGAGTAGCAGCAGAATGGCCTTTCTATTCCATGTTCATTTTAAACTCCTTTCAGAGGAAGGAAAATGGATATTGTGGATACTGCGAATATTGTGAGAGAGAGAGAAACTGATGTGTGAGAAAACAAAAATACTTCAGCATAAAGATCACTTGAAAGCATTAAGATGCTTTTCATTTTGAAATTGTGGAATATTTGCAATGTATTTAGTAAAGGAGCCCCTTATCTCCAGGAACTGTGACTGCATTAAGTTCATTTCCACTCTAATATGTCTCTGCTGAGGTGTTAGCTACCAGGTTGTGTATAAAAAATACATACAAAGTATTGTCCAAAGAGTTCTTCAAGTTAAGTACTCAACACCTGACTTTCAGGGTCTTGGTCTCAACAATATGCAGATGCCCCATTAGAAATGTTGGCAGCCATAGAGTTTTCAGGGAGGTGAAAGAGGTGATAAAGACAGACTGAATGTCCTAGAAGCTGTCCAAATCTCCAATCTAAAAGACAACAGACTTCCTACTATTTTAGAAAACTTTTTGTTGGAGATACTGTGGAAGAGAGGAGCAGCAGATAAGGAACCCAGAGGATTAGGAAGTATTTAACTTCGTGAAGTTCTTTATCAAAGGGTGAATCTGTCCTATTGGCAGCTCAAATGATTTTCTAACAGGAATACCAATTGTACAGGGTAGTGGCAAGTAGTAATTAACTGGATTGAAAGTATTTTCTCTTGGGACCCTGTAAAGTGGGCTGTGTTATGAAGTAAACATATGCAGACTAAAGTAGCCATGGACAAATGCATCCACTGAAATACTGAAGCTGCCAGTCATAGGAAACTACTCAATCATTAGCTGAGATAAGAAAAAGGAGGTAATCAAATCAGGCACTATTAAATGTCCGTCATAGTATTTCCTAAACGTGGAATGTGACAGTGTTTCCATGGGAGCAAAGAAAGGCTTCCAAGTGTAACACAAGCCACTAAAGTAATAAAAAGATAATTAATGATATTGGCAAGAAAATGCTTAGGATTGAGCTCAGTAAAATGCTTGGAGATTCATGTGGATCTCAGTCCTTCTGGAGTCCCACTGTCTCCAGTATTCCAATACTGTGAGGGAGGTCAGGGCAATTAAGAATTATATACAATTAATAATAAACAAAATGAAGGGATTCATTTGTGTTTCTATATATACTCCTACTTCCCAAACAAGACTGCTTTTCTTTTTCTAAATATACAAGCAGAGAGTTACTTATCTATCTCCGGCAGGCTAGTTCACCATGATGCTGGAGTTCAGGGCCTCAAGAACCCTGAGTTCCAATATATGGTTGTAGATGTTCTTAACTGATAGACTTGAAGCTTATCAGTAAATGACATTAATAAATCAAAGAGAAGTTGAGAAAATGAGCATAGAGCTCTGATTTTGTTCGCTTTTACTTTTTTACATCCATTACCACCAGTTCTGCAGAAAACATGTATTTTAAATCCACCATATTGGAGATGAGGTGATCCAAAGCACCACAGAGAATCCCAGCTTGACTCACTCTTTAGGCATGATAAGATTTGTCATTAGCACTTACTCCTCTGCCTCACAGGGATCACTGAAAGAAGCTTAGTGTAACTAGATGACAAATTCTTATTCCTTTATAAATTTATGACCAAATGAGCAGCTCAACATAGGAAATCAAAGTGGAGGACTCAAAGATGGAATCCATCCACCAACAATGCAAGTGTTTCCGTTTGAGCAGAAGTGATCATTCAGTAGACAAGGAAAAACTAGTTTTCAGAGTCCAGGGATCATACAGAGATGTCAACATCTGATCGGATAAATGCTATCCTTATCTCCATTGACGTGCTGACCAAAAGACTACTCATTGTTTGTAATGGAAGGTAGACAAATAGCTGAGAGCAGTACACCCATATTGGACTAAATTGGATATTGTTTTTTGCTGATGTTATTTATTTTTTTCTTCGTTTTGTCAGATCTAAGCAGAGACCTCCATGTTACTAATTCAAGGTTTTACTTTATTTCAGGGCAACTAGAAAACACAGAACCTAATAGTAATTTAAATGGAATTGACAATGCTATGCCAGTGGGTGAAAAAGGGAGGTTCATATTGCAAAGTACTGCCAGGTGGGTGTCTTTGCTAGGAATATCAGCAGCAATATCAGAATAAAACTGAGCTTAAAGATCTGTATATTTCCTCACACCCACATGGCATTTGTTGCTTTACAAAGACGGAATGATCACTCCATCTAATCTCTCCATGTGTCCCATCCGAGTATGCTGAACCTTTCCAGGTTTCATCTCCTTTGTTCTTAAAGGTGGACTTCAGAGAAAATCGTTAATTAGGCAGACCTTTCCAAGATGCTCAGATAATACAATACCTAAGGGTCAATGAGCAGTATAGAATGATGTATCTTATTACACAAAGAATTAAGACTGGGGATAAAACTTCAGTATAGTGCCTAAAATTCTTCATAATGCTGTGTGGAGAGAAAAACAACAATGAGGAAAGTGAGAGGAGCATGTTAGGTACCTCTGCCATGCATAGCACGTGATGTCCTGGTTTCCTAAGAAACAGCACAATTGTAGAAACTTTAGGAAGATAATCAGTGTAAAATAATTTGCAACGGATGCCCTCAGCAACTGATTTCAGCATGAGCAGAAGCAGTGGTAATAAAAGAGGAAGTGAAAATTCTGGTCAGTGAATTCCTGTCATGAGTGTTTAAGTGAAAAATGAAAGTGATTTAATGGGTTAGTGGAAAAAAAAACAGATATGACCTATGATGAAAAATACATTTTTTTTTTCCACAGTAGATGTTGGATGAGCATCTTCTTATGATGGAGATGCTGTTGTTTGTGTGGGGAGGACAGGGGTCTCTTTGGCTTCCTGGGTGCGTTTAATCAGCAGCCCCTTCACATTTCTTCAGCTCCCAACTGGAAGACTTTGTCTCTGCATCACAAACTCTTTGTATAATAGCATGACTGGTTTCCCGTGTGTATTTCTAAATCCTCCTGAAGGCAAAGCCACAAGAGAGCATAGAGGCTGGTGAACTTCCTCAGCCATGAGAAACCACATCTTAGAGGGACTTTTCCTTCCTTCCTTCCTTCCTTCCTTCCTTCCTTCCTTCCTTCCTTCCTTCCTTCCTGCCTTCCTGCCTTCCTGCCTTCCTGCCTTCCTGCCTTCCT
>NW_024884697.1:31427397-31498032 GCF_019232065.1 Centrocercus urophasianus | reverse complement strand
CCTTCCTGCCTTCCTGCCTTCCTGCCTTCCTGCCTTCCTGCCTTCCTGCCTTCCTGCCTTCCTGCCTTCCTTCCTGCCTCCCCCACTCCCCCACTCCCTCCTCCCCTCCCCAGCATCATTTTCTGATGATGGATCAGTTCATAGTTTTCCAAATAACAATTTGTTTGAAAAAGAATATAAGTCCTTTATTTATTGACATTCTCCTCCAATGTTAGTGATCTATGATGAACCACATCTTAGTGGTCCAGTTGCTCTTTACCTTATTTACATCTCTTTGAATTGATCTGGGAGCATAATTTCAAGCAAGGCTGGAAATGTTGCCCTAACAAAATAGGGAGATAAAATAGTTGGCGTTTTTGATTGTATGAGACCTCAAGCTCAGATGCCAACTCTCATATCAGTGGAAGAGTCAAAACAAACCAACATATTACTAATTAGCAGAAATGCTGTGATAACATATGCCAAATATTTGAACTCATTAGTTATAAAACATAAATATTTCATAATGTGGTTTCTTCATACCATGTGATTTATAGGCACTACATGACAGAAAGACAGTATCTATTTTTCAAAATTGAATTAATCTGAAATGAAGAAAATTTAAAACTATTAATGCTTTGTCTTTTCATTAATCTTCTTAACTTGAAGTACTTTCCTGTCTGGAAATCATGTATTAAGCAAGAGAGAATACTGAAATCATATTACAGAAATATTTTTCAAGAGCATTCTCTTTGTGTTCATCTGTTCTGCAAATTGCAAAATTTCACATATTGCAGGCATCAATTAGAAGAATTCAGCTATGCAAGCTAGATTAATTTATACTCTCGGTCTCTTTACCTTAGATTATTTTTTGTGTGAACATGATTAACATCAGGCAAGTGTGATGTCTTCAGTGCTTTCCAGTGAAGGTGTTTAAACAATGAAGGAAGTTCTTCTGAGCCATACCTGTCTATACTGATCTTTCTTAGTCTCCCTTGCCTGCCTTCATTACGTGCGTCAGTGTTATGTTCATTGGGACAACAGCAGTTGTTAGAGAGCACAAAGCACCTCTCTCATGTAAAGAAATGGCTGCAATTCTCTTGCCTGAATAGTGGAACAGGAAATGTGAGACAAATAGCACCAGCTCAGACACTTTCACATGAAACCAAGGTGCAGGGAAGACCAGCATGGAGCTCTTCCCTGCAGCAGGCTGTGTTGAATGAGCCAGCCTTAGTGCTCCTGGCATCTCAACCTACGCTGCTTTTGCCTTAGGCAGCTTGTGTATCACTGGAGAGCAATGCTAGCCCAGGTCATTCCATCCAGGTCATCCGCAGATGTTCACCACAGAGGTGCCCATTTCTATACTGCTGATCAACTCTGCTACTTGCTGCTTGGAGCATTTGCAGGGTAGGGTATAATAATAAAATAGTAAAATAATAATCTTGGACTAGATGATCTTGTAGTCTGTTTCCAACCTTGTGATTCTATGAATAACAAGTTAGCTGGCACTAAAAACAAGATTCTGGTAGGAAAGACCAGAGATCTTGCAAGCAGCTTATCTGCATTTCTTGCTTCTTCTTTATCAGTAAAAACAAAACAAAACAAAAAACTAAAAATAAACAACAACAACAAAAACCCCACACAGATCAGACATCCCTCTCCAGCTCTCAGCCTTGAAACATAGTGAAGTTCATACACATAAATTCACTTTCCTTCCAAAGAATCCAGCATGTCTCCAGTCCCTGTCTCTTGCTAATCCTTCAGCTGTTTTTAGAAATATCACAGATCACATCTGTGACACGGTCTGTGCCATCACAGCCCAGTTAAACTGCCAGACCTACCCATTTCCTACCCTCTGTGCAGGCAGCAGAGCCATGCAGCAGTCCTGGGATGGGGCCTCCTGATGTCTGTCCAGAGGCAGGGTTTGTGAGGGAGCAACCTTGCATCAGCCATGCCCTCACTCCTGCCCTGCTAGGTGGGCAAATGTGGACAGCTGGGGCAACCAGGGGAGGACTGCAGCACTCAGAGAGAAGGCAAATCCCTTGCCAGAGGGCTGGAAATCTGTCACTGTGCTGGAAACCAGACCAAATCAACTCATTCCCAATATGCTGCTTTAGCTGTAAGGTGATCTCCTCTCTGGAGAGCTAACCTATAGTTGGGAGAGAAAATGTCCGGGAAGATATGAATGAGGTTTTTCTTGATGGATTTTTTTTTTCCCCAGAGACTGGTAATTGTATTTTTTTAATAAAATGCTGGCACTTCAAGGATATAAATATGTTTCTTTTGTGGTGAATAATCTCAGGTTTTATTACAATCTCAGCTTTGAAAATCTGGAGAAGGACTTCAAGGGAAATGCTAAGCACGTTGTTTTCATTTGTCCTCAGAGCTGTTCTCAAATGAGCGTCATTTGAGGTGATGCAGTAGGTAAATATATAACTAAAGGCCAAAGGCCTTTGCAGTATGTTGTGTGCATACAGAGAGGACAGCATGAAAATTCATGTTCACCCACTGCCCTCGGCATTCCTGATAAATACATGGCAGTGGTACAAAGCACAGCATTTCTTACTGGAACTTACCAGTTTCTGATTCTATTGCCTTGGTTTTGACTTTTAAAGACATTAAAGAATCTTTTAAAGAATGTTCTTCTGAAAAAAATGTTAGTTTTTATTGCGTTTCCTCTTTTAATCAGGCTTTGCTTAAGAACTGAAGGAGAGTGCATGGTCAGATGCGACATTTCACCTACTGGTTCAAACAAGATGTATTTTTATGAGCTTTTTCTCTCTTGCAGCTGTGAATTCATCTCAGAAGAAGAGTCCAATGCAGTCTTCTATACTAAAATAAATTAGGGACTAAATGAAAGCGGTAACACAAGACATGCCAGGGTCACGAAAAGGCTCCTAGCTTCTACTGATGAGTGTCTGAAAGTTTCCTGGTGACATCTCTCTTAGAGTGAAACCATAGCCTCACAGAGTTGTATTGAGGGATCCCTCCATCAGCCAGGACCCACCAGACATATTAGCAGAAGATGAGGGGGGACATGCTGCATCCTCACAGCTGGCTGCAGCCCTGCTCAAGGCACAGCAGTTTTGGCACTGCAGTTGTGTGATTTTGTTGAAATTTGTACCAAAAGATTGCTATGAGCTAATTACGAATGGAAATGCTTGTGTGAAAGCAGCAGATGAAACAGCAGAAGGCTTAAAAAGAGAGGTAAGATTAATATCTCTGTGTGCGTGATTTTATTCAAAGGAAGAGGAAGAACAATCTGATCTTAAGATAAGGCGACAAGAAGATGAAGAATGGGACTGGAACCAGATAAGGAAAACAAGAGTTAGGACAGATGACATGACACAGTGGGCAAAACATCCCAAACAACATCCACTTCTAAAGGGTGGGAAAGGGAACCCTGCATCCGTTTCTCATTGCTAACCCTGGGAGTACATGGCAGTGCTTTTGAGCATGTGTGTGAGCTCACGAATGGCTAAAAAACAACTTGGAGATAGAGCAAAATAAAATCACTTATTTATTTCACAAGACTGCAGGCTGCTGAGGGCAGGTCTCCTTAGGTGAAGAGGCAGGATTTTGCACACCTGCTCCTGTACGTGTCATAGCAAGACAGACTGAAACAGCATGCTTCTCACCTGAAAGATCATAGGAGAGAACAGTAAGCCTTTCAGAGTATGTAGCCTTTTGGATTTTTTATTCTTAGCACTCACTGCAATAAACATCATATATACAAGTGTTATGGATGAGTTTTTCAGTCCCTCTGATGAGGAGCATGCTCTCACAACCTTTGGGACTGTCAAAAGGATCCGCTAATAAAAGACATAGGGAGTGCCACACCTATTCTCCTCTGGCAGTGGCTCCCTATATCCGATGAGGATAGAGAGAAAAGACTACTTTGAGCATCACTTTCATAGAAACTCTCAATCCTTCTGTCTCTGATCCAAACTCTGGCTCCCAGTATATTCCACTGTGTATTTTCAGTTTCAATAAGGACAGTGCTCTCTTTCCCTCCTTTTTCTCTTCAATTTAAATTGTGAAAGTTGGGTTAGAAATTAATAAATTCTGTCAGGATTTTTGTTTGTTTGTTTCTTTTTCCAAGCACAAATCTAAGGCTGCATTTTCTTCCCTTACAATTTTTTTTTTTTAGAAATAGTAATCCAGTAGTCTCAGTTAAACCAGCAGCATTTGACAAATTACAATTGTCACAAATGCAAGCCATAATCCACTAGGGAGCTCTCCTATCCTCCCTGCCATAATTATATTTATAGCTAGAAATAAAAAATCACATGCATAGAAAATAAGATATAGATGGTAGATTGAAAACAAGTGCTTAGGAATTCAAAGTCAGTAGAAATTTTAAGATGACCCCAAACAACTTCCTATTTTTCAAAAGAACACTATGTCCACTTCCAGACTTGATCAAGGTAAGGAAAAATGAAAAATTAGGCAAGTGGTCTTACTGAACTTGTCAAAAACAGGAAAGGAATGTGTGTGAATTTCTAGGGAGTTTTGTTATTAAGAATTGATACTCCTTAGTTAAAATCAGTCAGTAGTGAAGTTATGCGCCTGGGAGGGATGTGAGTGGTGAACGGGTTGTGTGAGACTCAACTGACAGTGCCAAAACCACTGTAAAACATTGAGTTTGGTGCCATCTATGTTCATGTGCTGTTTTGGTTAACAAGGACAAATGAATACACCACGTGTATCCAAGCAGGTCACTTGGCCAGTGGCAAATGAAAATTTCGTGGTTCTCCGTTAACAGAAGCAGACTTGGGATATGAGACAAGGATCGTTTCAGGGTCCCCAGATGAGAGAAGAGCCTTAAGGGAATAAGTAAGTCCATCTGCACTTCAACTGCTTTTGAAGTTGGAGATAGAAGCAAGCCTAAAAGCCCTGTTCTTCTTAGCTTAGACTGCTATGTTTATTTTTTGTTTTCAGTGGGTTTGACTTTTACAGTAATTATTAAAATAACTGATTCTTCCTAATTGCTTGGGTCACGACTGGTTAATAGAAAGCACGCCAGGACTCAGGCATGAACTTCATAATCTCTCCACGTATGCTCTCTCTTTACTCTTCACCCTAGGGACAAGTCATCTGTGACTCATGAGTACTATTCTCAGCAGATAGCTAATCTGTTGTATAAACAATCTGATTTTATTCCCTTGGGAAAAAAAAAAGGATAGAAATAGACATACACTCTATGAAATAACACTTGGAATCTGGATTGGTTTTCTTTCATGCCCTCTTGATGACACCTCTGAAAATCATCATTTGTTTCAGTGAAAGGTTATGCATTATATTTTTTCTTCAGGAAAGAGAATAGAAGTGTACATTTGCTGTTTGAGAATTCAGGAGAGCTACAACTTATCTGAGATCCACATTTACATCTGTTCTAGTTGGTGGGAAAGTTAGAAAGGAGCAAGAAAAAATGCATGAGTGGAATTTTTCACATAGATAAAAGCCATAATTTAGTCCTACATAGGAAAAAATAATAGCATAATTACTATATCACTGACCACAGCAACCAAAGTCTCCTGACCTGAAGTCTGTAATAAGAACTAAGACTTGTAGATCCAATTTTGCCCTAGGACCCAGAATTCACCCTCACATTGTGCCACCTGCCCATACATGACAAACTGGGATTCAGTGGAGCTTTTTGTAGGGGAGGTGTGCCATAAGATCCCCATCAAATCACCCACAGAGCTCCACCAGTCACACGGCTATCAAAGACGTAAGCTCTACACAGTCCCTGGCAAGGTTCAAAGGTACCGGCATGTAAAAAGCCCCCTCTCAACCATTTTCAATCATCCCCACTAACAATGATGATCCTCAGTGTTTACTTTGATTGTAACACATATTTTCATCAGAAAATGGCTTTATTGTTGCTCAGTGTCAGCACCAGAGCTTCTCCAGAAAATCCCGGACACTTGAGGTTTATTGCTGAGGTATGTGTAACACAGAGGGGAACAGATGCCTGCATTATTCTACTGAGGACCTAGGTGACACGTTCACTTTCTAGAATATCCTCCAAATAAAAGGTTATGTCTGCAAATGTACAGCTTAGGGACATATTGTGGAATCACTCTTAGGGATGAATCAATCTGCAAGTTCCATTGCTCAGTTTACAGAAACGGGTCTGCAGGCCAAGAACGAGGATGCCCAACACGCATTAGGTCTACTGCAGGAGAAGATAATTCTGAGCATCTGGAGAAACTGCTGTACATTTTGAGCTACCAGGTGTACATCTAGGCACAGAAAAAAATCCCTTGCGTGGTGAAAAGTTTTGGTTCATAGTGAGAGATGCAGGTTGATAGGAGCTAGTAACAGGTCACTGAAATCCAAACCTCTGTAGGTACTTTCCAAAAATCTGTCTACAAATATACACTGCTGTAGACAAAAAAGAAAAAAAGGTCATGAGACATTGGATTTTCTGTATGTGAAAGTTCAAGAGGAGCCAAGGAGAAAGACAGAATGTTTTCTGTCTAATAAAAAGGACATACTCTAATCAACATGGGGCTTCTAATCTAAGAGGAAACATGAAATCTCATTTAGATTTCAATTATGCTGATGCAGTGTGGCCTTGAGAAAAGCTGACATCTGAAAAATGCCCTTCTCTATTGGAATGAAACAAATCACTCAGGACCTCATTTATGCAAGGAGATTATTGTGGTCATCCTGAGAAGAAATACATCTATGTTGACCCATCTTATAAATAACTGCTACAGCAGTCAGAATTTCCAAACAGCAAAACAAAGCAAAGCTACAGCCCTTAGGAAGGATCTTTTCTTTTGAAAGAAAGAGTTCACTTTCCTTTATTACTCTTCTTCATGCATCAAATAACTTTTTGATGCATGAGGGACAAAATTTATCATGTCATGATTCTTTCACCTGGCTCTTGCAGGTGAAACAGGATAGTCTCTGTGGTTCCAGCACTTTCCTCCTCTAGAGCAGGATCTTTTAAAGCTCCATTTGATGATTCAGCACCAGGATGTTTTTTTAAAAAAGTTTTTAAAAAGTTTGTATTCAATTATTATTTAGCCAAAACTCAGAGTTCAACATTTAACTGGTCCAGTAATTCTCTTCAGACTCTTCATCAGCTGTTTCTCTCTTTTGAGAGCACTCATATTTTGCTAAAGCTTTTTATGAGTTATGACATTTCTTCAGGAAGCCCAATTTGCAATTAGTTTAAAGGATACTTCCTTTTAAGGTACTGAGGTTACTTCTGCAACATCTACTGCTAAATCGTGTCTGAAATGTCTGCTGCTAAATCTAGGCTCTGTGCCCTCACATATCAGAAAACCAACCATATCCTAGGCTGCATCAAAAGCAGCACAGCCAGCAGGGAGAGGGAGGTGATCCTGCCCCTCTACTCTGCGCTGATGGGACCTCACCTGGAGTACTGCATCCTGACGTGGAGTCCTCAGTACATAAGTGATGTAGACCGGTTGGAGCATATCCAGAGGAGCTCCACAAAAATGATCCAAGAGATGAGACACCTCGTTTGTCCTCTAAGAGGACAGACAGGCTGAGAGAGCTGGGACTGTTCAGCCTGGAGAAAATAAGGATCCAGGGAGACCTGGAGCGGCCTTTCAGTATCTAAAGAGAGGGTGCTGTAATTAGGAAGGAGACAGACTCTGTAGTGGGGTATGTTGTGATAGGACAAGGGAAAATAGTTTTAAACTAAAAGAGGGGAGATTTAGATTGGATATATGTGAAATATTTTTCACAGAGAGGTGGTGAGGCACTGAAACAGGTTGCCCAGAGAGGTGTTGAATGCCCCATCCTTCGAGACATCCATTGTCAGGCTAAGGAGGCCCTGAGCACCTGATCTAGCTGTAGGTGACCCTGTTCACTGCAGGGGAGTTGGACTAGATGGACTGACCTTAGGGTCCCTTCCAACTCAAACAATCCCATGATTGTATGGTTCTGTGATCACGAGAAGCAGAATGCAGCACAG
Source organism: Centrocercus urophasianus (assembly GCF_019232065.1). NCBI lineage: Eukaryota > Metazoa > Chordata > Aves > Galliformes > Phasianidae > Centrocercus > Centrocercus urophasianus. The sequence continues at coordinate 31,490,093 of NW_024884697.1, read as the reverse complement.
CTTTCTTCAGTTGTGCATTAAGAGGTCATTTTCTTCTTCACTTTAGCTGCTCATGTCCTCTTTCAAAGTCTTTTAAAAAGTCTGCTGCTACATCCTCTCACTTTGCAATTGTTGTTTCGCTGTTTGTTTTGTTTTGTACTAAATACGTACTTTAGCCCAGTTCGGAGACGAAAGCTCTGTCCTTAATTGCAAAGCATCTGTCATGAAGCATTTTAGTCCTACTCTGCGAACCCATAATACACCGTGGTAGCAACCCCTATCAAAAGCAGAATGCTCCAGTATTCAAAAGCAGAATCCAGTCATAAATGTTACAAAAGCATGATTTGTCTTATCTCTGAGAAACAATTCTCTATCAGTATAAGCAATAGAAAAATGTTCCACGAAGCTGGAATTTACTAATAAATTCCTTATGCAGAGGTTGCCAACAACTGCAGGGTGATTATGAATTCAATTGTTTAGCATTACTAAATACTCCTTTTGGTTTGCTTTTTTTAAATTAAGTTGCTCTTGCTAGACACTGAGAATTAGAGAAAACTTCAATTCCTACCTCTATTTATTTTCCAGAGTTTTAGGGGCAATGGTTGGGTGCATTAGGGATGTTCTCTTGTTATACTAACTAGAGGGAGCAGCCAGTTCCATCCTTCACACTGAAGTAATCTGTACACCTGACTTTGAATGACCACCCCTCCCAGTCTGCAATTTCAGTCATACCTTTGAGCATTCCCATGCAGTGGGCTGTGAGGGCAGCTCTTAGATCTGTTGATACAAGCTCTAGTGTAGACAGGGCTTGCTGAGATCTTGCCTTGGCAAGTCTCTCACAGCCTGTGCAACCATCAAGTGACAAGAGAGCCTTGGCAATGGTGAAACAGCCTATTCAAATTTTTCCAAAGCCAGATAATAGTCTTTGGCAGGCTTTCAAGACACACAGTGTGTTACCATCAGTAAATTCACATACTGAAACCTCACAATTTGGAGAAAATGAGTTTGTAAAGTGTTGCTCAAAGCTCCTCTCAGTATTCGTGTTAATAAAGGTGGTACTTTGGTCTAACTCACCTTACAATGAATTCAAAGAATTTGTGAACATTTTATGAATGTTAAACTTCCTCTGTGGATCTACCCCCTTCTTGGAGCCACCTGAAGGTACTTTCCTTCTGGTAGGTAGTCCTAACGTTCTCTTTTTCTTTGGAAACCAAAAAACCTATCTTCAAAATTCATGTATCTGGTATTGATTATTTTTTTCCCCTGAAAAATGTACATTTACAATTCCTCTTAAAATGCCATTTGTTGTAGATTTTAAATAATGTGAGTTTCTTTTCACTGTAAACTGTGTGAATCCAAGTTCCCAGGCTGTTTTCCTCTTGGGCTGTTTCACGTCTCCTCTTGCCTTATTTTCCCATGCTGTGGTGAAATGGGAAAATAGGTTTCTATTCAAACTGCCAATAATGTGGAAAAAAGCAGCATAAGCACAGTTTTGGTCAGAAAATTCCAATATCACACGAAGGAGAGCAAGTTTCTAAGTGTCTAAAATGGTATGCTCTAGTTTTGTTTACAAAATATATGGCTGTGTAAAATCACAATAACAATTTCTTCACTATGTTTAAGTTTTTAATACTAAGCTAGCACTAACCAAAGAAGCATTGCAAAGATGAAAAAAAATATATATCACTTTTGTGTTTTTCATTTTTCTAGGAGACATCGAATTTCTTACCTGCCTTTTCCACTTAGAATCAGAGAATCATAGAAAGGTTTGGGTTGGAAGGGACCTTTAAGACCATCTAGTTCCAATCCCACTGCTGTAGGCAGGGATGCCTCTGTCTAGACCAGTTTGCTCAAAGCCCATCTAGCCTGGTCTTGAGTGCTTCCAGAGAAGGGGCATCCACAGCCTTTCTGGGTAACCTGTCCCAATGATTCACTACCCTCACTGTAAGGAATTTCTCCCCAATATGTAGTCTAAATCTGTTCCAGTTTAAAGCCCCTCATACTGCCACTATCTGCCCTTAGTTCCTTTCCAGCTTTCCTGTAGGCCCCCTTTAAAGTACTGGAAAGCCACTATAAGGTTTCCTCAGAGCCCCAGCTCTCTCAGCCTGTACCTCCAGGGGAGGTATTCCAGCCCTCTGATCATCCTTGTGGCCCCCATGGATCTGCTCCAACAGCTCCATGTCCTTCTTGTACTGGGGGCTCCAGAACTGGATAAGGTTCTCCAGGTGGGGTCTCCTGAGAGCAGAACAGAAGGGCAGAATCACCTCCCACAACCCACTGGTCACACTGCTCTTGATGCAACCTGGGATATGGGATATGGTTGGCTTTCTGGGCTGCAGGAGCCAGCTCATGTTGAGTCTTTCATCCACCAGCACCCCCAGATCCTTCTCCTCAGGGCTACTCTTCAGCCATTCTCTGCCCAGCCTTTATCTGCGCTCGGGATTGCCCAGACCCAATTTAGAGTTGGCCAATAAGAACAGCCAATAGTATCTAAAATTCTATGTTATTTTACTCCAGAACTCCATCCCTAACTGTCTTAATAAAAAACAAAGTAATTCAATTCCTAATTTTACCACTTTTAAGTGTTTTTATTTTAATTTTTAATTTTTATTTTAGGCTTATTCATTAATTTGGGACATAAAAAGAGGGTGGCAGTTCACAGAATGAAATGTAACACTATTTACAGCAGTTTCCCTCATATTTGTAATTTTTGACCACTGAAGTGTTTTTTCAATTGGATCGTTCAACCTACACATCAGCAGCCTGAGTTGCATGCATGTAAACATACCTGAGGATTAATAATACAGTGTACAAATTGGACAATTCTTCATCAGTTCAAGTTTGTCCATCTCACTCTCTAACAGAGATAGTGCTTAAATTTGTAACAAGAGCATGATTGTGTCCTGCCTCGATAAATCCAAAATAACGTCTCTCTCCAAGTAATATTTTCATATCTAGAACTCTGTGGAGAATTGGAAGTGTTTGGATACATGAAAATGAGATGCTCAAGTCTATCTGAGTAGTAACCTATAAGCACTGGTACAACAAATTTACAGAATCTTCTTTAAGATAGATCATCTGTGTCCAGTTCTGGGCTCCCCAGTACAAAAAAGACAAGGATCTCTTGGAAAGAGTCCAGCGGAGGGTCACAAAGATGGTGAAGGGTCTGGAGCATCTCTCCTATGAGGAAAGGCTGAGTGAACTGGGTCTGTTCAGCCTTGAGAAAAGGAGACTGAGAGGGGACCTGATCCAGGTCTATAAATATCTGAGGTGTGGGGGGCAGAATGGCGAGGCCAGACTGTTTTCAGTGGTGAGTGGAGACAGGACAAGGGGAAACGGCTGGAAACTGCAGCACAGGAAGTTCCGCACAAATGTGCGCAAGAACTTCTTTACAGTGAGGTGACGGAGCACTGGAACAGGCTGCCCAGGGAGGTGTTGGAGTCTCCTTCTCTGGAGATGTTCAAGACCTGCCTGGATGCCTACCTGTGCGACCTGCTGTAGGGAACCTGCTTTGGCAGGGGGGTTGGACTCGATGATCTCTGGAGGTCCCTTCCAACCCCTACAATTCTGTGATTCTGTGATTCTGTGATCTCAATTTCTTATGCAGTCACTGTTATCATTCCTCAGCTTTTAGAGGAAACAGGACAGAGGGAGAAAGGATGATACACGTTGTCCTACGGCACCCTCAGTAATCAGCTGGGCTGAGTACCCACAGCTGGGGGTGAGGTGTAGAAATGTTCACACACTGAGGACAGCGTTTGGTTACTCTGGCTCTCGGTTTTCACATTTTGCAAAAACCACAGCAAGGTATCTCTGCACCTTCTGACACAGTATATACAATCTTTATCATAGCTCTGCTTCTTCACAGTGTTCACAGTTCAAGCAGTGGAGGCTCTCATAGCTGGCTGCTCCCTTTCTGAATCCCTTGCCCATTGCAGTACTGGGGGGTGGATTTTCTGGAGAGATGTCCAGCAGAACTGCCAGACATTTTGCAGCAGCAGAATTAAAAGTCTAGCAGTTTTCTTTCTCTGATGTGTTTCCATGCCCGTGTGTATGAATGTAGGCTGTGGGAGTGTACATGTATGTACACAAAACATATGAACATAGTGGAGCTCTAAGGGCTCCAGTGTTGACAGAATTGCATGATTATCTTACTTATTGTAAGTAGCTTGTAAATAACACAAGATAAAGAATGGAGTACCATAAACTTTCCAGCCTGAAAGATAACCTTTGCAACCCCTCACATTATTCATCATCCACTTCTCATCATAATTGTGAATGTAAAAAAAACTGAACAAAATGTATCAGCATTTACATCTTCACAGAAAAACAGGTAAGGTCTTGTTTTCTCTTCTTGTGAAGCCTCAGAAGTTTCATGCATTTTAACTCTTACTGAAGGCTTAGATCTTGCCTTACTTTCCTCCTCTTTCTTTAGGTCTTTTTGTTAATAAACTGATGAAATGTTATCTGTATCAGCCTAACTTACTGCCATTTTTCAAGTAGAATCAAAATGCATAATAGTTTAAAAACATAATTGCAAAGAAGTGTTCCTTGCAAAGTCTGTTACAGGGAGATTTATCTGTCTTAGATGATCTACAAAAGATTACTGGCTTTCATCACTACATAGGCATTTCTGTAAGCAAGACACAGACCTTAGTTATTAAAATACATATGGCTGAAACAGAAAAATGTGGGCATGCTCTCTTAGAGCTTTAAAACAATTGTTATCTACTTTATGTCTATAACTGATACTTAGCTCAGGAAGCCATAGGCTTCTTAGATTAAAAAAACTACTTAAATTATGATGCTTGCAAGTACTGCAACATTTTATTGCAATTAAATTAAACAGATCAGTTAATGCAACACAAAAAGGCATCATTTTGCAATATGATAATGTCCCTCTTCCAGCTGAACTTTTTCTCATTTTTGTTTTCAAACCATAAACCTTCTTTCTTAGAACTTCTAAGAGCAAGCATGAAGACATAGATTTTGGAAATGAACCTCATAATTTGTTCAGCTGATGTGAGACCAGGTTTTCACTGTCACATCTCCCTTTCTGAAGAAAGGAAAATCGAGGTGTTTAAAGTTGTAAGTGTGCTGAACATCTGGTGAAGGAAAACAGACATTGACATCAGTAACATTCTTGATATCAAACTGTTAGTGGTGAAGTAGAGGCTTTGGTAGTTCTGCAGCTGGTGGGGGTGGATTTGTGCTTTGGGGCCATGCCACAAAGCTTGTCTGAGCATCCAAATGTGACATGCATTGCCTGTGCCTGTGGCATCTGGTTTTGCATTTCCAGTCAGCAGAAGAGGCACTGGGAAAAATCCCTGCTTGGCTTCCATTGCAGACAGGAGACATTTCTCCACAAGCTCTGGAAGAGTATTCAAGGCTTTGAAAGACAAAGACAAATGACAAAGTAGATTGGGGATTGATAAGATCTCTTAGCATCACCACAAGCATTAATGTGAGTCCCCAGTGTGTCATAAACTTAAAGCTATCTGCTTTTGCTGTCTTACACAGCGAAACACAGAACTTAACATTTCTTTCAGAGTTCTACAAACAGTTCAGTCCCGTTCTGCGTTGAAATTCTTTCATATTATTTACACCACTTTACTGTTTGAAAATCCTTCTTTAACTCTTCCTGCAGCCAACATCCACTCACAACTTCTGTTGGAGCAGCATCCATATTTCTGTGTTTGCTGCATATACTTTCCCAGTTTACAAAATGTGGGAATATTCTACCTATATTCTTCATGTGTATAAGAGTCTTCATCGAAAGTGCATTGTCAGAGCTAACCTGTGAATCATATAGACTATTTCTGCCAGAATTTAAATGCAGAATGACTTCATGCTCAAATTTCTATTGTTCTTACAGAAAACTTTTGTGTAGCTGTCCCAGTTACAGAAATATGAATCACCTTCCAGAAGATGTCTGCAAGTGATGATGTATTATGCGGACTCTTTTTATTATGTTACAGACTGCATAAATTTCTCATCAACTTTCAATTTTTGTTTTGATTTTTATAAACAGCTCTTGAGTTTAGGAATACGTTGCAACATATCTATCTCATGAAGCCTTTCATTTTTCACACTGTACTGAGGGGTTATCAGTCTTCTGGGTTATACTCATTAAAAATCATGAGGCTTTTCCAGATTCTTACATTTGGCAATGAAATACAGCACACTATATGTTCAGGAGCCAAGCACAAATGTATTGTGTAACTGACAGCTGTAGGAATAACAAAGGACCTTTCCCAATATACATCAGTGCATAAGGTGAGGAACAGGATGGTTTATGTTACATGATCCTGGGGCAGGGCATCCGCCCTACAGTTGTTACAGTCTCTTGAAAGCTGTCTTGTAGGCAACGATTAACAGCATTGACTGAAGGTCTGCAAGGCAAAAGTGCAAGTCAGACCTTTCTAATTGCATAGGCAAGAAGCTCTTAAGGACAATTAGCATAAATTAGCATTGATTAAGATATAATCTGTAGATAATTACATTAGCTCAAGAAGAACAAACTGGGCCTCTTTCCTCTGTCTGTTAAGCTGTGTCAAACCACTGTCAAAGAGCCTATAGCAAAGATCCTTCGGATCTGAAGAGATCTTGAATGAGAAATGCCAATAAGTCATGTACTTACAACTTGTTCTAGAACTCCATGTAGGTGTCCATACCTTACAATATCCTTCATCAGTCTGTGTAAGTGTACTCAGTGCTCATCAGCATGCTTTCTGCTCTGCAGAGGGTTTTTTGCACTGATAAGTGTAACTTTCCTTTAGCAAAAAATGAAGAGGTCGTGTGGCTCCAGGACTCATCGCCACTGCTTTCCCCCTTTGACCTGAGGCCTAAGCATTGTTAGGTAAGATCTGTCACTGGCAGGATGCTCTTCAAACCACAGGAGAGTTTGGATAACCTGCCTGTCGTCCCCATGGCATCCATATTATTAAGAACAAACAGGTTTTGCTTTCAGCCACAGTCACGGTTATCCACACATAGCCCAAACTTGAGATGACAGTACTCAGAAACCTATCCTGCCACCAGAAGGGCTCTAGGAGCTTGCAGCCATCTGTTCTCCCTCAGGTCTGTGGTAGTCGCAGGTGGGAGCCAACGTCACACACTGCAGGGTGGTAGTGGTGCCAGGGGACACTCGTGGGTCCTTCATTGTGCACAGGTCTTTGACCAGAGGTGCTGACCCTGCTGCAGCACCTGGTAGCCAGCTGAGGTGGTTGGACCAAACCTGTTTAGAAGCAAGCAGTCTGAGCACTGTCTGAATGCTCCTTGAACTCTGGCAGCTCGGATGCAACCACCGCTGTGGTGAGCCTGTTGCAAGGCCGACCACCCGCGGGTGAAGAGATAATGCAGTGTAATGAAGTAATGGACGCGAGCAGCTCTGAGAGAGCCACGCTTTGAGCTGTGCCCGTATTTAGCCATCCCGAAGAGGAAAACTCGTCTCACAGTTTCATAAGCCGAGGCAGGCGGGGCTGCCCCCAGCCAGCGACCTGGCTCACGTGGCGCTGGCTCCACGCCGCGGCCTGAGGGAGCACTGCAAGGCTCCGCAAACCGGATGGTACGTCTTTCTGTATAAACCGCAGTAGAACATGTTTGGCTTGAGATAAGATGAAAGAAAAATAGGAGAGGTCTGCTCAGTGGTGGACCAATGGCACCCTGGACTGGCAGGTGACAGGCAGCTCAGCAGCAGTGGCAGAGGACAGTGAGAGCAGCAGGATGTGCTCACCCACCGCCATACTCATGCCTGCAACGGACCGTGGCTTTGACTGTCCATACAGTAACAGTTAACCCCCCGTCGTCTTTATATATCTCACATGTAAATATTGCCTGGATGTCACTCAGCACACTGCAACCAAACGAGAAATCTGTCAAGGCAGAGTTGGTTGTTAATTTCCTTTCTGTTCCAGTCTAAGACTCGTCATCCTTAGATTTCTGATATTGACATTATCTCAACAGGAATATTAGTAGGCTCCTAAATATCATATTTTGATCTTTTTTCAAGATTGAAGTCTTTGCTTATTTCACTAGATTTATTAAAATTTATTAAAGTGATTTACTCTTTACTGAATCTCACAACAATTTTAGGAGTATCATTCTAATGTAATTAAACACCAGCTGGCTGCTTGTAGTTAAGAAAAATGGTAACTGTCTTTTGCAGATCACATATTGCAACTAATGATGATTCATAGTGTTAAAAAAAAAAAACAACAACATATTTTTTCAGTGGCTGATCTCACCAATTGCTACAGGAGCCTCTCTGTGAAATTGCAGTTATGCCAAACACTTACTATTCATCTGCTCAATACTGCTTTCTGGTGGAGCATGTATTTTAATGATGGATATATGTTCTACATGGCCAAGATACTTCAGTTCCCGTAGTTCCCATTTACTCTTCATATTATCCAAATATTGATTTAAATAATGCACTCTAAGTACAACAGTGCTCCCCGGTTGGTAATGTCTGATTTGCCAGTTAATCTGGTATCTCTTCCTACCTTTTACAAGTGAAGAAAATACTACGGTAATAAGATATCTCGATGTATGTTGATAAATGTATCAGCACTGTCAAATAACTACTTCTTTATCAATTTATAAAACATGGAATGTATCTGCACTTTGAAAATGAAAGCCAACTCTGATGAAAATGAGTGGGTTTAGAAGGAATGTTAAACAAAAACAAAAAAATGTGCCATCCTCCCAAGTGTTCCATTGCTTGCTCCTGTTGTAGAATCATGAAAGCAGACATGCATAGGACCCATCCACTCCAGTACTCAGTTCTGGGCAAGAGCAGTTTTAGATGACTAGGATAAACCAGAAGAGCAGACAGACATGTAATGGTGCCCTCCAGTGCTGTCCTGGATCCTCATGACATAATGAGCTAAACCTCTCAGCTGATAATTTTTCCTTCAGAGACCTTGAAACAGTATTTAAATATTAAATCTCATTGCAGTAGTATTGATGGAAAGTTGATCCACCAAAATCCCATTCCCGACATCATCTGTCAGTTACAGTGAAGCACAGGGAAAGCATGGGCTGATTGATCTTCGTGTTCTTGTTTTACTTCCAAACTGTTCAAACAGTTGTTACTGATGAAGCAAAGTGCTAAAGACATTTTGAAGTGGGCTACCAGGAAGTATTATATGCAAAGTATGATTAGCAGAAAGAAATTGTGGTATTTAACTTAAAAATTACAATTTTCCTGTCTTCAGACTATTCAATGGATTTCCTCTTTGCAATTAAATACTGTGAGTTTTTTCATTTGACTTAGTAGTAATCTTTTATTTCTATCAATGTGTAAAATATTTATACAAGGATAAATCAAATTTTAGGTGATATTTCTCAGTTAATCTACAAACTGCTGTATTTGTCTGTGACTCTCACAGAGGTAATGCTCACAATTGATGTGGGAGATGGTACACCTAAATCCACAAGAGTGGTCCCAAAAAGAAACTGTCAGAAACAACAGATTTTTACCACTCACTTCTGTTCCTTTTTATTCATAAAATGGTAATAGTCAATAAAGGTAAGTGTTGTTGACATACTGTAAGTTTGGCAAGATCCTGGCTTAGTTACCACCTCATTAGTAAAATAACGGGTGGGTGCCTGACCTGCCAGCAGGGAAAAAGAGTTTTTAGACTCTCCCAGCCATTTCCTGTTAACTCCTTAAAATGTGGCATAAATTTAACTAGTGTTTTTATTTGTAAAAATTTCCCTTTCTTCCTTATATGGACAATGTAAAAAAAAAAAAAAAATGTTGCTGCCTGAAATAGAGAAAAAGGGATCTCAGATTATGGTCTGGAATAACTGCATCAGTCAGCAAGAATCAGCTCTTTCCACTCTTCCCTCTTGAGATTGCCCTTAAAAGCTGCTTATAACCCTAACCACTTAAGTAGAAGAAAGTTATAAGTATCCTGAAAGTAATGGAAAGAGCAACAGGGATTAAGGGGCTTCAGGGATTCATTTACAAAGAACTGCTTTTGAAGTGCTGCACTTCATAGACAGCTGATTTTGTCCCAGGTAGAAGTGCTTTACAAAGCCACCATCACTGCAGTCAGCCAGGAAAACCCCTTCTCTCACCACTTCCTGTAACCTGCAGGTGATCCTGTCATTAGGTTTCCATCAGGTTGTTGTTTTTTTTTTAAAGTTATTTCTGTCTCTGTAGCATATAATATTTGTAGGGCATAAACATCAAGGTGAGTGACAAATTGCTGGAGCTACATAGAGAGCAGTGTGCATAAACTGTGCCTGGCTGTATCGGGAGCAGCCTGGAGCAGAGATTTCTGGATTGTGATAGAGCCTACCAAAGGAAGCAATGTAAATCTGAAGTATTTTAAACTGGACCAGACGGTGCTTGAAGGAAGGTGCTCCAGATGTTCACATTTATGTAGTATCTTCCACAGCTGGGCCTCAGAGTGCTGGACTGAGCGATGACTACAAACCAAAGTTATCAGCACTTACCCTTCAGGGAAACAAGTATTTCTTTAGTCTCACATTAAGTGACAAGTTATCAACTGACCAGTGAAATTCATAATTTAATTCAGAGTGCAGAGCTGCCATGTGCTTTGTCTCCATTTGACCTGGGTTAACAACAAGGGCACTGCATCTGTGGACCTTGGCTGGAGGTGGCTCTGCTGCCCCAGCTCAACATATTGAATTTAAGTGAAGGAGGCTGTAACTCAGTATGTCAGCTGGTGAAAGAACAACAGGGCTAATGGTACACATCTGGTAGGTGAGTTGTTGTAGTTTGAAAGAAGATGCATCTTAGACATAGGGCTAAGAAGAATTGTTGGTGAGTAAACATTAAAGCTATATGCAACAAGCCCCGAAGAAGCTCTTATTAGGAATATATCTCTTTTCCCAGTAAATTAATTCAGTACTGGTTGGTTTTGTAGGCTGTAAAAAAAAAAAAGGACATTTTTTAAATCGACCTAAGGTAATAAGCATAAAAAATATGTGAATCATGACAAAAAAAGGAAACATTTTCTTCTCATTGATGTGGACGATGAACATGGCTGAGCAACAAGGAAAAGGGGCAGCCTGACCTGAAATTATATTTTGACTGGTGTGATGAATCTAATGTTTGACTTTGAGTGATATCACTACAGGTATGTTTTTGCTGCACCCTAAAAACAACTTTGCTGGCTGCAAAAAGTTCTAAGGACACACTCAGTTGAAGAGGTCTGTATTACAGGTTTCTCTAAGCTCTGTAGGGCCATCACTGTATGCTCCCAAGGAAGTTACAGTTCAGTGAACAGCCTTGAGAGCCCTTGTTAATAAGCAGGTATGAGTTTACATGTGGGAGCTGGCCTGGGTAAGCACAACCCTGTGAAACCACTAGCCTGAGGTGGGCAAAATAAAAAACCTGTGATTTTTGTTCCCTTTCTCTCCATGAGGATGATACAGGAGCTCTGAAACTACAAGGTCATAAGCATATTGCCAACTCTGGAAAAAAATTGGCTTAAAATAGCTGCTAATTTGGATCTACGGTGAATGATATTCTGGTAGAAGAAAGAAATTTTAAATCCTTATGCTAAACTATTTTTTATCGTAGTTTCCTATTCAAAATCATTATTATACTGATATAATGTGGCTGCTATGTTACATAGACAAAATGGAAAAAAAGGAAATAAACCATTGCTGTTAATGATTTGAAGGGCTTTTTCATAAAAACGTGTCTATAGTTGAGTGTAACTTATAAATGGTTTGCTCATTCTGACCACGCAGTTAAACATCCAAGAGAAACAAAATGTTTTTCTTCAAAAAATGATGGTACATGTGAGGAAGCATCTAACCATGGTGCAAAAATTGTTATCTTTTTAGCAGAATTTATCCATCTATTTTGCAATCTTCTCTGCCAGCTTCCTTAGCAAAAGCTAGCATCTCATCTTCCATCCCCATAAACACAAATGGTAACTGGATGTTCTTTGTTCTTTGGACTGAGGGACATCAGAAGGCACAGTTCCCATGGTGGCTCTTTTGAAGAAGAGGTGGAAGGGTTGACCTGCCAATTATGGGGAAAATGCTGCTTGCACTCAAAATATGAGCAGCTAACTAGATCCTATAACAATAGCATGCCTTGTTTTTAATGTATTGTCATCTAAAATGTCTGCTTTCCCCCATTCACCTCCTCCTTTGCATGAAGCTGGGGCAGGCAGGGACTGACAGCACAGCACAGAGCTGCCTGGGATTTGGGTTTGCATATTTAGTCACCAGAGGTCAGAGTAAGCCAGAGGCAAACGCTGCTCACAATGCACAACTCACCTCTTCCCAACCCAATTTCCCCTATGAATATACTGTGAAATCAACCAGGTGCTGTGCTTGTATGGTAAACAAATATGTCTACAGACAAACAGTTTAAAGGCAACTGGAAAAGGAAAGAAGGCTGCTTCTTTCCCATTACCAGTGTATGCAAAACTGATTAAAACCCTCTAAGCCGGGCACCCCAGCTTCTTGTCTTTCTCTTGTCATGCTAATTACAGAAAATGAAAAAACAACTGGTAATTTACTCATATCTCCAAAAATATATGCTATTCTACTCAGATGAAAGAATAAGCGATTCTTGCACCAGAAGGAAGAGGCATGCTTTCTAAGCTGGAGTGTCTTGATTAAATCATTAAATAAATTGATTAAAACAGCAGATCCTGAATGTGTTTTTTCATTTTAGTGGCACGGTTACACAAAAGGTGGAAGTTTTTAATTTAGCCGTTAGAGGTCAGTAAATCCCAGGTTATTTATTGGTTTGTTGCATTGAGGGGAAAAAAAAAAGGAAACAAATGAAAGACAAAAATAGTTCCAGAATTTCTGAAGATTTTGGGTCAAATGCTGAGTGAAATGGCCAGTCCAGGAATAGATTTGTAGAGTAAATTGTAGTATAAGGCTGGAAATGAGCGTAAGATGGACTGTTCAATGGATTAGGGATAGGCTGGCTGGATGCAGCCAAAGGGCTGTAATCAGTGGTTCTGTGTCAGGGTGGAGTCTGGCCACAGGCGGTGCACCCTCAGCAAGTTTGCAGATGACACCAAGCTGAGTAGTGCAGTCGATACATTGGAAGGAGGGGAAGCCATCCAGAGGGACATGGACAGACTGAAGAAATGGGCCCATGAAAACCTAATGAATTTCAGTAAGGCCAAGTGCAGGGTGCTGCACTTGGGTCAAGACAATCCCAAGTATTTATACAAACTGGGGGAAGATCTCCTTGAGAGCAGCCCTGTGGAGAAGGTCCTGGTAGATGAGAAGCTGGACATGAGCCAGCAGTGTGTGCTTGCAACCTGGAAAGCCAGCTGTGTTCTGAGCTGCATTAAAAAAGGGGTGGCCAGCAGGGAGAGGGAGGTGATTGTCCCCCTCTACTCAGCTCTTGTGAGGCCCTATCTGGATTACTGCATCCAGGCCTGGGGCCCCCAGTACAGGAAGGATGTGGATGGAGCTCTTGGAGTGGGTCCAGAGGAGGCCCACTAAGATGATCAGAAGATGATCATGAAGAAAGGCTGAGGGAATTAGGCTTGCTTTGGTTGGAGAAGAGAAGGCTCCGGAGAGACCTCACTGTGGCCTTTCAGTACTTGAAGGGAGCAAATGAACAGGAGGGGGAACGGCTGTTTATAAGGATGGATAGTGATAGGACAAGGGGGAATAAGTTTTAAACTGAGACAGGGGAGGCTTAGATTAGATATTAGGAGGAAGTTTTTCACTCAGAGGGTGGTGATGCACTGGAACAGGTTGCCCAAGGAGGTTGTGGATGCCCCATCCCTGGAGGCATTCCAGGCCAGGCTGGATGTGGCTCTGGGCAGCCTGGTCTGCTGGTTGGTGAATATGAACATAGCAGGGGGGTTGAAACTGGATGATCATTGTGGTCCTTTTCAACCCCGGCCATTCTATGACTCTATGATAGCTGAAAATAAGTACACATCCTTCAGAATTTATCAGTGCTCTCTTTGTAACCCTATTTTCAATCACAATTGGACAGATGACTGCCTAACACAAGCGGCTGAAACAATCCATGGAGTGGAGACTGAAGCTGGAGGATGCTTTTCTGATACCTGAGTGTATACCTACTACACTCTCCTGCAGAGACTGAGGCATGTTCCTGTACATGAATACCTTTTTGGTCTGAACATTTTGCCACCCCACTCTTTAGCAGCCATATTAGAACAGGCAGGGTGGATGAAAATGCTGACTACAGCCACTAACAGGAAGTTATCTGAGTCTATATAAGGTAACTGCTCATGATTTAGTGATGTTTGATCTCAATTGATGCACCTTAAATGTAGAATCTATTGACCAGCTGAAAATAAACTTACTTTGTGGCCTCTGCAAGAGAAACTCTTGGGTTTCTTTCTCTCCCAAACCTTCTTCCTCCAATATTTTTCTAATTTTCTGTTAGCCTACCTGAAGTTAACTTGATATATGTTACTGCCTTGAGTCTAGAGGCTCCACGTCCTGCACCATGCAGCAGCATCCCTTGCTGCATCCCTTGCTGCCATATGTCTTGCTGTGTCTCTTGCTGTGTTACCTAGTTTGTACCTTAACCTAGAAGCCTACCTTGTGTTTGAAAGAGAAGAAATGCAGGCAACAGCCTGATAAAGTCTGTCCCGTAGTGTACACTCACTTTCTTTATGGGAATGCATCAGGAAAAGAGGCAGATTCAGCTCCGTTAATCAGTTACAAGATGACTATTGAGCTGATAATGTGATTTCAAGATATGAGACTTCCTCTGGAAGTCCTGCAGTCCTGTGTCAAACAATCAAGGAAGCTACCCAAAAGACAAATGAAATGGATACAGACTCGGCCACAGTGGTGATCAATAGAAAAGCGAAGAATCTCAAACAGCACAGCTTATCTGTCCTAGGAAAACAAAGGCCAGAAACAGTTTTGACAGCTGACTATAAATACACTGAGGAACGAACACACAGGAGGGAGACAAACTATTCAGAGTGAAGGATATTCTTGGCACAAAAGCAGATGGGTATAAATTGCTTGTAAATATTTAGGCCAGAACTCAGAAAAGGGTATCTAGGCCTCCCAAATGACTCCATTTCTCATAGGCAACAAATGATTTGTTTTAATGTAGAGCTTTTGTTTGCCAAGGAAATGATAAGACATGATCTGAATTCTGTGATTCTGTGATTCTATGTTTGCCCATGACAGCAGGGTACTGCAATGGCAATCCAGCAGGCCTGTAGGATCATTAGTTGCCAGACCCCCTTTAGAAGTACTTTGAAAATAGGTCTTCAGAGGATGGCTCAGTGGAGTCCAGTTTTACTGTGCTTGCGCAGCATTTCATGGGAATCCCTCGTGGTGATGAAAGTAAGGCTTTCAGACAGTTTCCGATGGATGAGTGATTGCCAAAGCCTACATACTAGACAAAATGAGGTGGGTAGCTTGCAGATCATGTCGTCATTCTTTGTCTTAACAAAAAAGTATACCTTGGGTGGGTGAAGAACCCCTTTATTTAAGACTCTAGGGTATTTGCTTTGAAAAACGCAGTCCTGGGACAAACAGGGGAAAAAGGAGCTGTCTTCTCTAAACTGCAGAAGCTTATTTTTACTGAGCCTGCACTCAGCACAACAGGGAAAGACACTGAGGATATGTTCAAGCACGTATGCAGAAGCTTCTTCTTTTATTCTGAAGAAAGAAATTGAAGCAGTAAAATAAAAGGAACTGAATCCTGTGGTCGGGGATTTGAACTCAGGCTGGTGAGTCAGTCTTGTGGCATCCAGAAATAGTTTTT
Source organism: Centrocercus urophasianus (assembly GCF_019232065.1). Lineage (NCBI taxonomy): Eukaryota > Metazoa > Chordata > Aves > Galliformes > Phasianidae > Centrocercus > Centrocercus urophasianus. Next base: position 31,474,381 of record NW_024884697.1, on the reverse strand, counting down.
TTGCTTAAAAAAAAAAAAAAAAAAAAAAAGTGTCAGCAAGGATTCCTTCCTTCTGGGGAGAGTTTGGGGTACCTCACCATGCTGTCAGCTGTGGCATCAATGCAACAAGGACAAACTTTGCCATCATCCTCAAAGAAGCCAAAGGAACATTAGGGACTTTCACACTCCTGCAATGGGATATGACACAAGAAATAGAAAATGGGGTTGCTGATCCTGCATACACCCCTATCCTTCAAGGATGGCACGTGAACAGATTTTGTTCTTCAAAAGTAGAAGATGAATATCGTGTTCTTCACAGAAACAGACTGATTCATGCAAGTCAGTAACGTTGATTTCAGTAGGTTTTAATGTAAATAATACATCATTCTGCGTTAATAGAGAAGAATGTTGCAAGACTGTTAAAATAATAAGCAGCTTAGTGCATGCGATGTTTTAGTAATTCTCCTCCTTAACTATCATGGCTTATATCATTATCCTAATTCAATGACAAATGATTTGATCTTTCATTTTCTCTAATCAAGATCTCTAGAACTAAATCACTTTCCTTTATAGGAAATATAAAGTCACTTGAATAATACAGACTGAGAACTCAAATCAGATATTACTTTTGAGTTAAATGCCATTGGGGACAAACTGTGAAATAAAAAAGGAAAGAAAGAAAGAGTAGAGCCTAGAATGAGAAAGACAGGAAAGGGACGACAGGCAGAAGCAACAGCTTCTGTTTCAGTTCAGAGCATTGCACATCACATTAAAAGCCTAAAAGGTCAACATATAATCAGTTCTGTTTTCACCACTTCGACTAGAAACTTCATCAACTAAGTATAGGAAGTTGCTCAGCAGCTAACAAGGAAGATTGTATGAGATAACAACACAAACAGCCTCAGGAAAAACCCCATGATATAAAATGATGACTACAGCTAAAAGCTGCTATTTAAGCTTTTTCTTTTAATTGATGTAAGAGCTGTCATGTGCTCTTCATGCTGCACTAACCACTGTGAAGGTCATAACTGAAACAACACATATTGATTTGAGCCTATATAAGAGTATAAATGCAGAATAATGAACTGGTCCCTGCACCATGCTCTTGCACACTGAGGCTGTAGGTACAGCACAGTGCAAACCACCTCTGACATTTCTATGTAGACTGCCTTGCCTGTGAACTGAGGCACACTGGCAGCCCTGCAGGAATAGATTCACTGCAGAGAACTTGTGTCCAGTTTTCACTGAAGAACTGTCAGTTTTCCTGACAGAGCATAAGAAGTTCCATCATTCTGTGCAAAGTGATATGCACAGATCCTAGCAGAAAGACCTGAAAACGGCTATTCATCCCAACCTTCCTATGGATTTAAAAACTACTGTGTGCTTGAGTAAGATCCGCTTGTCCGAGAAAGGAGCCACATAGTCATGCCTATGGGTTTCTAAAAGCTCCTGACAGTCCTGAATATGCATGTTGTCAGTCTTTCACTCTACATTAATGAAGGACTTAAGGTCCTGAGTCTTTAACTGAGTCTCTTGTTTCACCCTGTTTTGAAGTTATTCTTCATGGTCACATTTCTTGCCATGTTTTATAAAGATCTGGAATATCAATAAACTCAGCAACTTTTCTAGATGGTCCAGAAGCATACAACATTGCCAAAAGTCTTTGCTGCTAGACAGCCCTCAACATGGTCCCTCAGATCCTTTCTGGACTTGTAATAGATTGAGGAGAGGAGAGACATTTTACTCCAAGCAATATGGACTCTTTGTCCTAGGAGAGAAAGCCTTAAGAGGAAATTACCAGTGTCTGATTGCTGAAACTCTACATCTGTGGAGAGACTGAGTGATTCAGTAGACTAAGATCATGCAGGCAATAAAAATTAATACTTTTCAGCTGCTGGTTTGGTATCTAACCTTTGGTCAACCATTTAATCTTTTTCACTCTTCCTTGCATGTAATATTGCAGTGCTAAGACCTGCTCCAAGGTACACTGTGATAGTCTCCGGAGCTGTAAAGTGATGTAACTGCTGACCATCCCTGTATCTTGTTTTATACCTTAAAGACTTAAGTGACAGTGCTGACAGACCTTGGTAATTGGAATGATACAGCCATTATCTCACCTATGATTACAGGTAAATCTCCTCTTTGTATTTGCTTTGGCCTCAAGTAGATCACTAAAATTAATCTCTTGCTTCGCACACATTAAATAATGTTTCCTGAATCTTAAGAGTTTCTTAGCTCAAAGATGGCATGAGCTAACCGTGATCTGATGTACTTTCTTCCAGTTTATTTTCAGAGGTCTCTTTCAGCTACTGTTCATCAGCCAACTAGTACTGAAAGCTGAAGAATAAGCATTGCTTGAGCTTTGCCATTTGTTTTTAAACAACACTGGTTCTCAGAGATCACGGTGGAAAATTCTGGAGAATGGGTGTCCTGGGTCATAAGTAGAAAGATGTTGGCCAAGTGTTCCTCCTGCACCTTTCTTCCAGCTGCTGAAACTGAGGTGCTAACACAAACGGTGATAGAAGATGGAAGAAATGGCCTTGGCAGTAGTAGAACAGAAGAAAAAATGACAAAATCTGCACTTGAGAATCCCATTATAAACTCTTTTCATTAGCAATATCTGTGCTTGTAACGTCATTAATAATGCTTGAGTTTTTGCTAAACATGAAATGAGAGGAGATAAAAAGTTTATGGCTGATGAAAGGAAAACACTAGCTATTCTCACAGATTAATTGCTGATGATCATAAAAAAAAGCAATTAACCTGTAAAGATAAAGGTATTGTGCTTTATTTGAAATGTTGGGCAAGAAATGTAGTCCTTGACATTAAGCAAAAATCAAATATAGAATGTGATATCCTAAATTTAGGAAGGACTTTGAGTTGTTATTTAGCAAGACCAAGCCAAAGAAAAACTAACTTTGTTAAATAACTGCTGACAGGCATTGTCTCATGTGTTCTTAAAAATCTCCTCAAATAAAGATTCTACATCCTTACAACTTAAAATCAGTTTCATCTTCCACAAAGTCAAATTAAAATTTACCGGTCTGGGCTCACTTTGCTGGAACAACTTTATCGGGAAAGTTTTCTAGCAGTGGTTGGCGCTCTCTCTCATTGCACCTTGTTGAAGAAATTGTCTGCACTGAAGAAAATTCCCAACCTCATGAAGCCAAATGCTGTCCCTCCTAGCAATGGGACAGCCTCTTGACCAAAAAAGCCAGTGTGTAGGCAGTTCATTTTATCCATGCAATGCATTTTTTCCTGCTGTGATGGTGAATTTGCAGCACTGCATTCTGTTATTGGCCCTCCAAGTCTTGTATTCAACTCGTAAATTGCCCCACTGTGCTCTTGTGGAAGAGACATCTCGTGCCTGGTCTCTGCTGCAACGATCCAAACTCCCATGGGCAGAAGGGAGCTAACATCTGCAGGACTCCAGAGAACCTCACTCTCTTTGTAGACTATGATTTAGCTTTCTGAAGGAACAGCTATCAGTAACCATTTTATTCCCCTTAAGGTATTGAAAACATTGTCCAGGAAGACTAAAGCAGTTCATGTGTATGGCTGACTCAGGAAGCCTAAGTGGCTGAGCACTGGTATCCCACTTGATACTTTCTGTTTTCTCATTATTTATGGTGTGCCTCATACTAGGCCTCAGTACCTAAAATCTGGCTCTCACACTGCAATCATCCATCCATCCACTATATATGTAATTTTTTTCTGGACCTTTATACCTTCCCTAAGATTCACACTAGAGTGAAACCATTATGCATTTTCTCCAGATATGTATATGCTACAAGTGCTTCTGCTCTTCCATGTCTGCAGCTGCTCTGTCCTATTTCTACTTTGGAAATACAGCAGGGTTTGGGAATGATTCTCCATTATATGTTTAAGCAATGTAATGTGATAATTTTGAGATACTCTCCCTTTTCTCCTGCTAGCCCCCTGAATCCGTTTGTTTAGTTCCTTCCCTTTGTATCAGCAAGGACTTGCAAATACAATCCCTTCAGGCAACTTTCAAAATATCTACCCTTATTGAGACTCTTTGTTCTACCTTCTCTAGACCTGTTCTGTGTAAAGGAGGGGCACATTTTCAATCCCTAGGTTTGGACTTTACAGATAGCACTCACTGCAGTGCTAAGCACCCCTGTACAAAAAGGTTGGAGATCTGTTTGCTCACGGACCCCTGTTCCCCTCCTATTCCTCTTCATTCTATTTCTAAGAATTTTATAGTCCTTCCTGTCTCCTTTATAATGCTTTACCTTTGCTTACTTTCTCAGTCGCTGCATTTCTGCTCTGTCCTACCTGAAACATCTCTCCATCCGCATGTTCTCACCTCCACAAGCATCCAGAAAGGTTCTCTTTCCATGTACTTTTTCCTTTAATTCCTTTGCCTACCTTGGCTTTTCTGAATTTACTCACAGCCCAGGAGGACGGTGCCTGCAGTTACATCCCCTGCAAAGAGTCTGTAAAAAGCCCCAGTGTCCCAGGTCTGTTCAGCAGGGTCCCCACTGCATTCTGTTTATTATTCTTGGCCTTGCTCCACATGGGTTCAGCTGCAGGCTCACTGACGGTGCTTGTTGTGGTTACGCTGGTTGGATGAAGCATTCCCCAAGGAAAACCCAAGGACGTGCACACTTGCCTGTGTGCTCACATGTTCGTCACTGACGAGCAGAAGCCCTGGCTGGCTGTAGAAGCTTCTGCATCCCTTTTTTTTGCTGAATTTCCAGTTCCTTGCTACCCTGAACGGTCGTCCAGTTCTCATGTATCCTATCAGGGATTCCTGAAATCATCAGTATTCTTCCATGTTATCTCAGCAGTTCAGGGGGAAAGTCAGCACATAGTGAGTGGGCAGTTCACAGCCTTATAGACCTAAAAGCTACTTAGAAATCACACAGGGCTGCTCCATTTCAGGCATAGGCACCTGGTGAGCACCCAGCAGGTACCATGCTGGTTGTCATGCTCTGCCATCATCCTGGCATTGGCTGCGCATCTGGCAGCACACTCACAGGAGGCAGCTCCCCTTCATCTCCCAACGAGGACCTGGACTGCTTCCAAAGGCAATGTTGTGTGTACTCATCTGGAAGTCATGTCAACAAGGCAGTTCAAGGAATTATGTTGGATTTCTGAGTAATGGCAGCTCAGCAAGGCTCCAGCCTGTTTCTCTTGTGGCAGCACAGCCTCTGTGCTCCCCATGAACGTCTGTGCAGGAAAAGCCCTCTTCAGGATGGGAAATGCCATCTGTGGGACCGGTGGTTTCAGCCACCCCTATCCACTCACTGGGGAACATTTTGCTTCATAGGTGTCCCTTTGTGCTTGGTTGTGTGTCAGAAATTTGTAGCCTTTAAAAAATGCTGCTTTCAGCCTCTCTAGACAAAAGTTTACATGGAAGAACTTCAGTTGTATTTTCCATCAGCACCGCTGCTGGTGGCCCCGTGTCTGGGCTCTGCCACACTGCTGGCCTCCAGAATCAACATTACCATACACTTTAAAAGGTGTTTTGGGAAGTCCCCAGCATACGAAAGCAGCTGAAGGTAGCAGTGCTGCCTGGACACAGGGCCCAGACCCCTGTACAAACACTCACCTTGTCTGCCTGTTTTGACAGCAGAAGGTGTTGAGGAAATTGAGTCCTGACCCTGTTTGGTTTGTGCAGTATTCACTGCTGGAGTTCTAAAAATAATACTTTCATATCACACACTCTTTCTTAATTTAACTCAACTTCAGGTTTTGGCAAAGGAATATAGTATTTCAGATATGATCCATCACAAGAATGGAAGGAGGAACTTTGACTTCCAAATCTGACGTCACTTCTACAAATTTTAGTAAAGATCCCTGATCACATTTTCTTCATTTGCAAAACTGAAACAAGGGTGTTCTGGTGCTCTTTTCACAAGGGGTTAGGAGGGCTTTCTGAAAATACTTCCCTTCAGTCCTCTTGCTCACCTGTGTTTCACTCAGGGTCTCAGACTATCAGAGATATTGGGGTAATACTGGTTGTTAATAGGGATTAAGCAGGACAAGAGCAACCCAGGGAGTCACAGCCTACCAGACCCATCATGCTTTTGAGGCTACAAGCAGTAACCATGGATCTGAGCTATGACTATTTTCTCTGCTGACAATTCACCAAGAGTATAAGCACATCCAAAACGGATTTAAGGATTGCAAGCATGGCCAGCTGTATAGATACAAAGGCAAAAGGATTTTGGAATGCCTAAAATATGGCTATTGTTCCACCAGGTTAAAAAAACAAATCAGTGATTTGATCTTGCTGGCATTACACAGGTAAGAAATTCATGAAATCACTGTGACTAATCCTGTGATTAAGAACTGCAGACCAGGTTTGGGACTTAATCTCCTTGTAGGCAATCCCAATTTAACAGGAGTAACGTGATCCTAGTGCCAGGTTATAAGGGCCAGTGTTTGAGAATGCAGAAGAAGTTGTAAGTTATTTTCAGATTGGAGGGATACTCTTATGCTTCAATAAATCTATTATATGCGTGAAACAATTGTGTGTTTGACTCTGCAGCTGTGAAATGATGGTAGTTTTTATTAGAAAATTAATATCACATGAATGCAAGGCTCTTTTAGGACAGCATGGTAATTTTGAAGCATGAAAGGAAGAACTCTCTCACTTAGGGAAAATGCAATGGCAAAGAGGGGATGCAGTGTCCTTTTTTGGGAGTCATATTTGAAGGGTAAGATTAGAAGTGCATTATCTTGATGCAGGATTACAGAAAACCCACTTGCACAGCTGATGCAACTGGCACAGGGAGGAAGACAATCTGCCTGCTCTTCAGCATCTAGACTGCAATGAAATCACGTTGTTTTCCACATACTGTAGAATAACACTGAGAAAGGGTCTTCTTTAATTTTAAAATAATTGCTACATGCATACATGTGCAGGGTTGTATAGCTGATCGCTTTTTGCTCTTTCCAGTTTCTTAAATGTAACACAGAGCTATTTATTTCAGTCAACTTTTAAAAAATTCCCTTCAACTCTCCTTTTTGAATGTCCTTCTTTCAGTGTGCTTTCCAGGAAGGGAGGGAAGAGGCAACAGAATAAACATCCATAGTTAGGTCTTGTTTTTAGAGCAGCTCGGTAAATTCTTGCAGGCCAGGCAGAAGAGGAAAAGTGCTTTTTCAAAGTTACAGAAAGCTACAGTGTTTTCTCAAAGCTAGAGGGTATCCAGACATCTCTGAGCTTATTCATTTTCACATGGGGGCACATTTTCCTATACGCTGAGTGGACCTGAAGGAAGACAAGGGTGCAGTGAGATGCAGATAGCACACCTTTCTGCTGGGATGGGGATATTTGTGAACTCAGCCAGCAGACAGCACAATTTGCCCCCCCAGTTTTACAAGAGTATCATGTGCCACCCACAAAGCTGAGACAGAGACCCGTGCAAACTATTTTTTTTTCAGATAGTCCAAATGGAGAGGACAATCATATAACTGAAGGGTTTCCAGTGTTGTCTCTGCAGTCATTGTGTTTGCAGGTACCTCAGTGCTCAAACAGATGTTGGATTTGCCATTAAATATTTGCAAGCTCAGAGCCCCAAAGGTCAGGATATATCTGGGCTGAATTTGTAACCTAGGCAGCCCTAACCACCCAGACCTAAACACACACGTAGGAATCGTAGGCATTCAGAAACTAAGGAACCTGCTTTTGTAGAAATGCCCTAAATGTGGAAGCCTGTATCCTCCAAATGCATGGACTTGGACTATTTGTTGGAGACATTTTAGAGTGTTTCTCTGGAACAGCACAGGTTCTTGTGAGGCCACAATGTCAGTAGCAAGTCCAGGCTGGCTGCTGAGGAAGAAAGGACTCTTAGCCTGCTGTAGAGGGAAACTGCTAAACCAGCTGTGATGATGCAAGAGCTGACAAAGCAATTCAGAAGGAAAATGGTACCTAACAAAACAATGTTTTCCTTTTTGTAGCCCCTCACTACTGATGCTATTTTAATTCAATGCAGTCGAACAATAATGACCTGAAAATACTATCAGCAAGCAGAGCACTGGAGTTGCAAGTATCACTGCTCAGATTCCTTGGTACTGGTTTGGGATGCCGCCGGACATGCTCCTAATGTGTTTATAAACAATAAAAGGAATCTGAATTGATCAGAAAGCATACACACAGTCACTGATTACTGGGAGCATAATAAAAGCTGCAGTGGAGGAGGCCACCAGCTTCTCATTGCATTCAGTAAGTTGGTGACAAATGACACCAAAACTCCTGCTCCAATGACAGCTAAGGTCTCTGCTGAGCTTATTTCAAGACTGCGATTTCCCTGAGGCTGACTAGTTCAAATAATTACCAAACGAGTCAGGCCTCCAAGGAGAGCATTTGACATCCCAGCAGGGAAAATGCAGCTTTAATTGTCAACATTTTATAACCTGAAATTTAAAATACTAACTGATCATTTTCAAGTTGCTGATCCAGCCCAATAAGATACATGTTTTCCTTATAAATATTACCACCTTTGATCTTAAGGTTTTCCCTGATGCAACTCTGGCGGTAATTAACAGGGGCTATCATTCCCTTGTTGTTTTTTTCCTGGAGTACTCCAGTTGGCTTAGTCCTTCTCTTTTTCTTTTTCTTTTTCTTTTTCTTTTTCTTTTTCTTTTTCTTTTTCTTTTTCTTTTTCTTTTTCTTTTTCTTTTTCTTTTTCTTTTTCTTTTTCTTCTTCTTCTTCTTCTTCTTCTTTTTCTTCTTCTTCTTCTTCTTCTTCTTCTTCTTCTTCTTCTTCTTCTTCTTATTTTCTTCTTTTTCTTCTTCTTTTTCTTCTTCTTTTTCTTCTTCTTTTTCTTTGTATTGGTTTCATTACTGGTCTGCAGTAAGCTTCCTCATTATCAACTAGTCATTATCATCAAGCAATTAAAAAAAAAAAAAGAAAAATATGCTAAACATAATAAATCTTTAGTGCCTTTTGATATGTCTGGGGCTAGTTATAAATAGAAACACGAGAGAGAAATATTGTGTGTAAAGAACCTCCACATTACCCAGATCATGTTATATATGCATCTGGCAGGAATTTCTTCTCTGACTCCCAAGACTTACTGATGGAGGAGGAGTGAGTGTGCTTCTCTGTGTGCTATTTCTTCTCTTCCCTCAATTGGGTACTTCTGGATACTCTTCTCTCCTGGAGGAGAGCTTCCAAAAACTGGCCCAAACCTCACTGGTTTGTTCCATTTAATGTGACATAAGAGTCATGAAAAGAATCATGAAAAGAATCTCTCCTTCATTTTGCTAAGCCAAGTCTAACAATTCACAGAATAACAGAATCACAGAATGGCCAGGGTTGGAAGGGACCTCAAGGATCATGAATCTCCAACTCCCTTGCTACAGACAGGGCCACCAACCTCCACATTTAATACCAGACCAGGCTGCCCAGAGCTGCATCCAACATGCCCTTGAACACCTCCAGGGACGGGGCATCCACAACCTCTCTGGGCAGCCTGCTCCAGCACCTCACCATTGTCATAATAAAGAACTTCCCCCTGACATCCAACCTAAATCTTCCCTCTTTCAACTTAAAATCATTTCCCCTTGTCGTGCAATTATCTACCCTTTCAAAGAGTTGACTCCCCTCCTGTTTGTAGGCTCCCTTTAGGTACCGAAAGGTTGCAATGAGGTCACTGTGCAGCTTTCTCTTCTCCAAGCTGATCAAGCCTATCTCCCTTAGCCTGTCTTCATAGGGGATGTGCTCCAGTCCTCTGATCATCTTTGTGGCCCTCCTCTGGACCCTCTCCAACAGCTCTCTGTCTTTCTTGTAATGACGGTCCCTCCCTCCTCCTGGCCAGCCCTCCTCTGATAAAGCCCAAGATACCATTTTCTTTCCAAGCTGCAAGAACACACTGCTGGCTCATGTTAACATTTTCATCCACCAGGATCCCCAGATCCTTCTCCACAGGGCTACTCTCAAGGGCTGCTCCTTCCGGTCTTGCCACAAGCAGATTCTGTGAGTCGTGCAGAAGAGATGCCTGAGTTCTTTTTCCTTAACTAGAAGACTATGTATGAGGTAAATAATCATTAGTTTCAGTCTGAAGCTTGGAGATGAAATTTCAGTGTTCAGTACCCCCAAGGCAGAGGACCGTGTGCAACCAACCAGCATCAGGGCAGCTCAAGGAACAAACTTCTGCAAAGCTGAGGGTAGCAGATGACTGTGGAGAACCAGCCCTCTAAAACACTGCTCTAATTGACTGGGAATCACTTGGCAGTTTGGTCATGTTATCCTAAATGTAAAGGGAAAGCATCCTTGCTCTCAAGGAGGAGCTCTAAGATCTAAATCTAAAACTGAATGGCATAAGAATGCAAGGCACTATTCAAAGGGTCACTGAGAAGGTATTCCAGACCTTCTGGTGACAATGGAACCCAGAGAGGTTGTGGAGTCTCCCACTCTGGAGATACTGAGAACTCACCTGGACGCTTTCCTGATCAACCTGCTGTAGGGAACCTGCTTTGGCAAGGGATTGGGCTAGACAGTCTCCAGAGGCCCCTTCCAACACCTAGAGTTCTGTGATTCTGTGAAAAGGTGGGTTTTAGTCTCCTACCTCACAACATAAACACACCGTGTACAGCCTGAGGAGTGGTTACCTTGGAGTAGGCATTGTACACCTTGCAGTTAGTTTTCAAGTGTTTTATCCATTCTATTAATGAAATGTTTGTCAGGCATTTCTCCAGTGGGTAAATCACAGGCCTGAGCCTGCTGTGACACTGCTGAGCTGTACCCCTCGCCGTTTGCCAATGGGCAGCCTGGTGGAAATGCGTGCATCTGGCCATTCTAAAGAAACAGAAATTGCATTTCAAAAAAAACAGCATGAGCAGCTAAATCTACACCCCATAGCTGTGAGAGGTGAGGACGTGACCCAGGGTGTAGCACTGTAAAAAGGCATCTAGCAATGCAGCAGGATACATTTAATTTCAGGCTGCTCTTCACCATCTGTTGAGAACTGCATCTTAGCAGAGAAAGGAGGCAACACGGAGTGAATCCTTTTTATTTAGAAACTCTAAATTTAGGATTGAGAAGGGATCTGCATCTTTCCCCATAGCTTCTTTTGTGTGAGTGTGTTCAGCTGTGGCAGTACCTCCTCTGCCCATGCCAATACTGCTGCAGGAATTCAAGTGAGGAGGTCGGGCAAGGAGGCCAGACACACTGCCTTATTGTCTGCTGTGCCTGCAGGCAGTAGCTACTCCAACCATGATAGCTCTGGTGTCCCTACTGTCCTGTAAATCAGAATGGAGAAAGATATCTCAGCTTTAATTTCAAGTGAACCAAGGAGACCTTTTAACTCCTCCAGTATTGGGCACTGGAGTTCAACTATGGCACACTTAGGCAAGTGTAATACCATAGTGTGAATCTTATTTTCTCATCAATGTATGGAAAAAGCATCTTTCCCACTGCAGGAAAGTCTCTCCAGCTGCTTTTCTGTGCTCAGTGAAACTATTTGGAAGATGAAATACCAAACTCCAACCCAGCAGGAATTTGCTAGTCACTGCACTAAATGATCCAGTATTTCTGAGTGCTTTGTGCTAACAGTCTTTTAAAACAAGGATCAAAATCTGAGCTGACTTTAACTATTTCCTAGTGCTCAGCAGCCTGTACAGCTGTTGAGGGGCTTGAAAAAAACTTGCTGGTTTGGAATAATCTTGACTTCCAGTGTTTTGCCCCAGTAACCTTGCAAAAAAAAAAAAAAATATATATATATATATATATATATGTATATATAGCAGTTCCATCCTATGTATGCATTTGGCAATCTTAGCATCAGTTTGTGGCAGCCAGTCTGATTTCATCAGGAACACATGTGGCTGTCACTTCAGTGTCTTATACAGGCCTGCATGCTGCTTTGGCTGTGTAGAGTGTGGTAGATGAGGAAGAGGGACTATACGTCAAATCCCAGGTTTGAGTGAATTCCCAGCTCTGAGAGCAATAGGCAATGTGGATTGAAATTGAAAAGCTTTAAAGGTTCCCTCTCCTCTTGTTAGGTTCCAGCTAAAGGAACCACCAAGGCATGGGGAGGAAAACTGGTGCGGTTCTTGGTATGGAAACCAACCTAAAGCTGTGATCCTCGCATGGGTTGGCCAACACTCTGGGCTGGTGCTTCTCCTTGTGCTGAGCCAAGGCACAGGAAAAGATACAACTTTTCTGCAAGCATTACAGAAATATGCAATCTGCTCTGGTTATTAGGAGGGACAAGGCTGAGGGACCAGGCTGCTCCTTATGCCGTATCCCCTCCTTGTCCAGCCAAGCAGAGGAAGGCAGAAAAGATGCAACAGTATATACTGATTTGTTTTGCACTTTTCTTCTTGTGCAAACATGAACGCATGTGTTTCTGCACATTCACAGCCCTCCCTCTGCATTTAATAGGTGGTGATGGTGTTTATGTTGCTGGCATCCAGGTTTTAGAGACACATATCTAGTTTCTGGGCTGCAAATATGTTTGTGAGGTTCATATTCACTAACACAGAAAGAAAAAGAAATGCCTCTGTGTATGAGAACTGCTGAATCATGGCCTGAACCTCTGATTGACCACCTGAAACAAGCAACGAGTCAGCCACAGGAGCACAGGTGAAGGCAATTCACCTGTGCTACTGGAAGGGGTGGAGCCTGGCTCCATCTCTCCTAGATCCCATTTAAGTGCTGATTGCCACTGAGGAAGGATCCTTCCAGGAGATTACTCCCTGTGGAGAATGCTGTGAGCCTGCAATGCTGGTAAGCATTTTCCATTTTTCTTTTGATCTTTCTGTTGTGATAATCTTACATAGCCTAAAACTCTGTATGCCAATTGATTTTTACACCTCTGTACGCATTGATTGTATGCTTTGTCTGCTAGCTAATTCCTCTTGCCTTCCCTCTTTCTTCAGTGAGTGAAATCTTATTTAAACTGCTGTATGTTTCTGTGTTGCCCCAAAAGCTTTCTCTATGTGGAGGAAAAAGCAAGTGAATTGCACCAATTATTTAATTATAGTGAAGCAAGGAAACAAACAAAACAAAATTAACACTCATTTTTAAATTCTGATTAGATCATCCTCGTTTTAAAACACCAGAGTAATAATTTGGTGCAGTAGCCCTTCTCCTTGAAAATTTCTAGGATTTGGGGAAATTCAGGAATGTAGCAGAATCATTTGCTTGTAATTCATTGCAGTGGATTTCCCTTGAGCGAGGCCTCTGCTTTGATTACGATATGTGGCTGATGCTGGCTGATAACAAGCTAGTGGCCAATAAGAGTCTCTTTTTTTAATTTGACTAACATTCTAGACACAGCTTAATACTTTCCAGGTGAGGATGACAATGGGTAAGGACAAGAAGTGCTTTTCTGCACCTTGTGTAACTTAGTGATAGCCCTAGCCTGACAACGTGCCTAATCTGAATTACTTCTGCTCATACCATTACCTTAAACACCTACGGAGGGATTCTGCTAAATATGTGCATGCTGATCTAAAGGTAAATTTGCCCAAGAAGTGATCCATACCAGAGTGGCTTTGTAATCTGTGTAAAGCATGATTTTCTCATAAATTTTCTCATAAAAAGCCTCAATGTAATATATATGCCGTCATTACACAGAGGAATGACATCCCACTAAATATTAGGAAGCTGACTTTTTTCCTCCTGACTACTATGCTTTGAGCTGGCACAACAGAGATTGCCTCATGTGCCCACTAAGGAAAATAGGAAAGCCAATTTTCCATGTTATCTGCAGGTTTCTTCACTATGGAAATAAGCCATAGGAAATGTTGCTTACTTAAGCCTTGAAGAAATAAACTTGATTTCCTATTTTGAGAGTGGCTTTGTTGTCAGTGACAAACCAGGGGAGACTAATTTGTCACTGGACAAAGAATCTACAAAGCTAAGCAATATAGCACACAAAAGAAAAATCATCCTAAGCATAATGAGTAGTCAAATTCATCAACCAAGATAAATTCGACTCCATAACATTGATATTTGGTCAGGTTATTATTTTATCTCTACTACTTTTTCTCAGGAAGGCAGGTAGGAAAATATGTCAAACTAGACCACTTCAGCTAATGGTCTCAATCCTGAAAACATGTGCCACACTTATCTGGCATTGCAGCAAGTCCAAACATTTCAGAATTATTAGGCACAGAGTTCTCATTAAAATAGCAGGATTCAAATAAATGCGGCAAACAACAAATCAGTCTTTTAAATTTGCTGCTTTGCTGCTGAACCAAAAAGGTGCACATTTTCCAGTTTCTCTCTGCAATCATAAAGCATTGCTCAGCTTTTAATAAAATCTTGGAGCCTCACATAATCCTAGAATTTCTAAAACTGAGTCAAAAAGAAACTATTCAACATGTTGCTAGCTGGAATCAAATTTGGACTTGGTAATGAAAGTGGTTTTGTTTGCACCTTTGACTTTCAGGATAGTGAGTAGTACAGATTATTTTTGTAGAGAAGTCTGCATACTGCCACTGGACTACACTCAGATGAACAGCAGGCATCTGTTCGTCATTTAGACGTTGATTGTTGGTGTTGGTAGCTCCACTGGGTTGATCTGTGTTTGTAGTTAGACTCATAAAAGTGTTGCCTGTTATGAAAATACTGAAGTGAGATGACATTGGGCAGTAGACCACTCTCATGCTGATGAGAACTGGGAGCATACAGTGTGGTTATTATTTTATTGTGTTTTAATAACTCTTTTCTGGGTGACATGAGTAGCTATCCACACTCTGCCTTGGCAGCTGATGAGGACTCATCACTGGTAAGATTTAAGGACAGTAATTCATCACTGTAAGATGTATGAAGCCAGTAGTCTGCTGAGGAAAAGTATAAGAGTGACAGAGATGCATGTTTCCAGATTTAACCTGACATCCCAGAAGACCTGGTCCCTGAGAGCCTGGATGCAAGCAAATACTGAAAAGCCGTGCCATTACAAGAGCCCTGAAGACAGGCAAGGATGCAGAGAGACTCTGAGCAGGACAAGAGGAGAGGAAGCAGCCCTGTTGTGTTGGGATTGCCATCTGGTTCTTGGAGAAGAAAAGGCTCCCTTGGGTCTTGGTTCTATAGAGCAAAGGATGAATTGGCCCAGAGTGTGAAGAAGACAAACTGATGCATGTGATCATAAGGAATGGAATTCCTGATATATACCAATCAAGAAAACAAAAATATAGGATTTCAAGAAAGCAAATGTCATTATTTAGAGAACTGAGAGGCAAGTTAGGCTGATAGAGAAAGGGGGTTCAGAAGGAAGTCCTGTGAAACGCTGTCTCGAAGAGAGAAACACTTTATTTTCAGAGAAAGAGATACAGGAAGTGTTGTGAGAAACCACTTGTGCTAACTCAGGAGTTTTTCAGTGACCTGAAAATTATTTGGCATAGAAAGTAGGTCAAGTTACTAAAAAGGTATGTGTAAGTCTAGCACAAACCTACAAGGGCAAAATCGGAAAGGACAATGCATAGGAAGAAAAACAATTGACACAGAATGAAACAAGATGCAGTAGGAAAAATATGTGGAAGGACATTTGCTAAAATGTGCAGGCAAGAAAGGAAAGAGGCTCACTTCTAAGGAAAGAGAAGGTTAATGTTATGTGTAGAGAGGAAACAAGGACTTCTGTGCAGGGAAGAATTTGGTAGATATTATGATATTGGCTCCATCTTCTAACTTTACTTACCAGGGGAGTCTCATAACCAAATTAAGGAAGCACTCTTATTGAAACTCCTGTGAAATTGTAAAGCTGGCTGGAAATCCATATTTCTGCAGAGAATTATAAGTAAATTCATGCTAGGACTTCTCCATAGTTCAGTATTACACAATATTTGAGGGCTTGGACATGAAGCAATACAACTCTTGAACAGAACATAACTGCAGTACAGGGCCAGACTTCAAAAAGATATTGAAAAACTGAAATGATCTGAAATAAGTAGTACAATAAGTGGGTAGTAAAACTCACTGTACCAACACAAGATGAGAGAAGCAGAACAAAGCACCTGTGTATTAGTAAAGACTGTGAGGTACACAGGAGGCACATGACCTATGTCAGTGATGCTGAGCTACTGAGGGCACTCAGATTTGCAGCAGGATGCTGAAACAGGATTTGTGTGGAAGATGTGTTAAGTAATCCTTTTGTCCTGTTTATCACTGGCAACATCTCAGCTCTGCTTGAAGAAACACAGGGTCAATTTGCAGAGCAGAAGCAGCAAGATACAAAATTGTTCTGCAGGCCAGGAAAATAAATTGTCCTAAAAAGTGCCTGAACAGCATATTTAGGTTAAATAACACCAGTTTTAAGCTGTGGGAATGCCAGAGGCTGTCTGCCTTTGGAGGCAGGTTGAGCAGTGCTGGGAAGGTATGCTGAGTCTGCCCTGGGGCAGGGGGCAAGGTGTCCTGTGGGTCACATTCCATACTTCCATGATAGCTTAAATCCTCCCTGAATAGAAAGATGTAGCAGAGAGGTGTCACAGAACTGACATTTTCCCCGTTAAAATCATAACTGCATCTGTAAGAGAAGTGACCAGAATACCTAATGACTCATCCTGATAAAAATATCTTAAGAAGCAGAAAAATGAGAGCACTTAACATCAACCAATGCTGCCTTGAGGGGCATAGGAACAGATGTTTTTTGCAAAAGGGCTAGTTCTTGAAAACTAGCCTATTTCAGACATAAACGATGCATCTATTACTCTGATGTTTCAAAGACCAGAAACCATTTATCTGCGTATGCTTTTAAACTGAAAGTATTGGCTCAACAGTGTTCATTCCAATTAAATATAGGCAATAATTAGAAAAGACAGTGATCTATCAAGGTATCAGCTTGATGAGGTCTTTAAATCTAGTGAGTGGGTACCCTAACTCTGCCACATCAAACAAACCCCAGAACAGCCCCATGGAAAAGCCTGAGAAAACTCAAATGCTGAGCCATGCCTGTCTGACCTTGGACTAGATGGGATGGGTAAGCACCAGTAATGAGCTGGTTGATTTGTTGATACTTTGGTCTTGAATGAAATTACATTTGGCTCTATCAGAGCAAGATTTTTGTCTGTTGTTTTATTGTGTGAGGGGGAAAAAAAAAAAAGTCCCCTCTGCCTCTTTCTGGTTAGGTGGTATGTATGTACTACCACTTCAATGCTAACAGGAATATTTTGATTTCTTTCTCTAGTGAAGACCCACTGAAGTGGAGGGAAGGCAAGGGACTGAATGATTGCTATCAGCAGATTGAGGCTGAAAATGTGTCTTGGACTTAAGTGTGTGTGTGAGCAGCTTCTGTTCAAAAAATGTTTTGCTGAGGTTAAGACAAGCTGAGAAAGGCAGATGGAAGTCATGTCCTTGCCTCACAACAGCATTTTGCTACAGGCAAGTTTTATTATCATGATTATACCAAAGCAAAACACAATTGCTTATTTAGTCACAGCAACTCAAACAGAACTTCTTATTAGGAAATCATCAGGAGAATGGCTCTAGGAGGTGAAAGCTACCATCTTCACCATCCGTTCCCATTCTCTGTTTCCTCATATCAGCTGTGTAGCTGGATAGTTTCAAAGGTATCTCTTTAACTATACCTGCCACAAGTCCAGGTCTTATAAAAAGCATGGCTTGTGAGGTTATGCAGAGCAAATGTTCCCGTTGATTTCAGTGGGCAGTGCACAAGGATTTAATTTCTCAGCTGTGGCAAGATGTTGGCAGCCTTCTGGGAGGCAGTGGGGGCTCAGGGTGCATGGGGTGGGCAGTGTGGTACACTGGATGGGCAGCACAGGATCGGCTGCTCCCTCCAAGGCTTACATTCTGAGAGAGATGGGCAGAACACAGGCAGCCAAATGTATGGGCTGGGAGCCCTGCCTCATGTGGGGGCTGCATGACAGCAGGCCTTCTGGCTTGTGGGTCTGTGTTATGGAGATAAACGCCACAGCAGGAAGGGCTTCAACCAGATCTGCAGTGGAAATTTCCTTTGTGCTTGCAGAAGCATGTGTGTGTGCCTAACAAGGTTATCAGCTTCCCAGGGTGGCTGTGTATGTATCTGCACTCTAAATAAATTCAGTGGAAGTATAACTGTGCCCTAAAATACAAGAAAACATTTGCTGATCATCATGCAAATTGTAGGGGCTTACGACAGCAGGTTTCTTAAGGATTACTTGCTCCTGGATCACCGCTGTGCTGCCAGCATCGCACCCAGCTGGGCCTTTTCTCCAGCCAGGCAGCTGGCAGGGGAGCCTGGGGCAGTGGCCAGCCCTCTCTGGGCCCCCTGTGCCTTTTGTGAGGACAAGAAGCAGCACTGAGCCAAGAAAGTTGGGATATCTACTGCAGCTTGTAGTAGTCATGTATAAATTATTAATATAAATTGCATCAGGCAGCAGAACTTCGTGCATATGAAATTGCCTCATACTTACATTTGAAACATTCTTGTTTTCTCAAGCATGAAAGTCCATCTTTAATGGCCTATTAGTGTTTAGTTAATGCTACATTAGCTGATTTTTAATGTACTGCTCTAGAAACAAAGAGATCACAATCCAGACATTACCTCAAGAAGAAATGCAAAAGGAATCAAACATGAGAAAGAGGTGCAGACTTTTTCAGTTTCATTGGCATTTTTCTCACCAGAGCAAGTTCATTAGGAGCATAGCCTATAAAATAATGCTCAGTGCACTGCAAAAGATCATGTCAAGGGCAATTTTGTAGCATGATAGCAAGGGGATTAAAGCAGTCATTCACATTAAGAATAACAAATGTTCAACATCTGATCACCTATGTAGTGTCTGAAAATGTTCCTTTGAAACACCGCGTCAACGTTCTTCCCCTTTTTGTAATAAGTTTGCCCAATTAGGTGGCAAAAAGAATTTTAATGAAATGCTAATACAGTAGCTATAGCTTTATTTGCAATTTTACATAAAACTGCACCCTGCTGAGCTGCCTGCTCTGTGCTGCCAGCCCCAGGAGTACAGCAAGGTGGTGGGTCCGTGAACACCTCCACAGCAAAGCATCCACAGGATGGAGGCATCCGGCCAGTGACCAGCCAGACTGAGAAATCAGCATCCGCTGAAAGAAAGATTTTTTTGCTGTCATACTGAAAAATACCAGGGCTAAACAGTGTACCTGAAGGTACTCTTTACTCCTTACTTGCATGCTTTATTCTTTATTTACACAATAAGCTATAAGCGTATGATTTTCAGACATCTAAGTGTATTACCTCTTAGTATTTGCTTCTCTGCATAAAGATGCTTGATTTCTCCTTGTCTAAATGTTTTCAATGTGTCTTACATGATTTACACTAAAACACTGTCAGTGCTTGTGAAAGATAGGATTTCTGTCACTTTATTATAGCCACTTAGAGTTTAGCACTGTGTCTGTTCTTGTAGTCCAGCTTCTCTTTATTGTCAGTGGAGAGACAGAAGTCCCTAGAGAGCAGCTCAGTTGATTTGTCTCAGCTGCCTTCTTTAGACTGGGGTGAATCACTTAGTCACGGGAGCTGACATCTTCCTGCTTTGATTGGAGAGACTGCTGCCTCCTGCCTTTATTCCCAGTGCCCAGCTTTGAGATCACAGAAGTGTGTGGAGATGAATCTCATCTCTTCCTGCTGTAATGGCATTCTTCTACAGAAACGAGGCTTCTTACAGGACTTTTGCCTGGCAATAGGACTTCAGGACTAACTTCATCCTGTTCAAGGCTGTAATGTAAGGCTTATGTACTGCTTGATATTTATTCATACTTTCTGAATAACACTGTAGGAGCACTTCAGAGGTGCAAAGGTTCCAGCCATGGCGTTTGGGCTTTCACTGGCTGATTGCTGTGGTTTAGCTTGGCAGAGAGCTCAGCATCACACAGCCATTTTCTCATTCCCACTCCCAATGGAATGGAGAAGGGAATTGGTGGGGGGAAAAAAAAAAAAAAAAAATCTTGTGGGTTGAGATAAACACAACAGGAAAAAAACAAACACACACATACAAAAAAAAAAAAACATCCAAGAAAAGAAAAGTAATCAGAAAACAAGTGATGCAAGACACAATTGCCCATCACCTGCTGACCAATACCCGACCCATCCCCAAGCAATGGCAGCCCACCAGTTCCCCCCAGTTTTGATGCTCTGCATGATGCCAGATGACATGGGATATTCCTTCGGTCAGCCTGGGCCAGCTGCCCTGGTTCTGTCCCCTCCCAGCTCCTTGTGCTCCCCAGCTCTTCACTGTCAGGGCGGCGTGGGAAGCTGAAATGTCCTTGGCTCTGTGCAGCGCTGCTCAGCAACTACTAAAACACTGGTGTGTTATCAACGCTATTTTCATCCTAAATCCAAAGCACAACACCACGACAGCTGCTGTGAAGAAAATTAACTCTACCACAGCCAGAACTAGAGTGCTGATTTAGGTTCTGCCTGTTATATATATAATTATATATATAATATATATATTATATTATATATAATATATTATTATTAATATATATTTATATATATTTATTATAGATAATATTTAATAAATATATATTTAATATATATATTATTAATATATTATTATATATATAATAATATATATAATATACTATTTTCATACAACAGGTAGGCTATTCTCCATAACAACAACTACATCTGCATGTTATATTGTTGTATTAGGTGACACTGGAAGTGAACTGGAAAAGATAAAATAGTCCTGCATTGACAGGAAAAAGTGGTAGAGCTCACCTGCTTCTTAATGGAGGTTGTTCTATGTGAGCATTTCCAAATGCCTCTCCTGGCAATTGTGGAGTTGGCTGCTTTTTGCTTTCTGTGATATTGGGAACTTTCTGACTTGCTGGGACTTGCTTCATTTTTCTTCCTCTAATTCTTTTTCTTTTTTTTTTTTTGTGGTTTTTTTTTTTGTTTTCTTTTTTTTTTTTTTTTAATTCAGCTACCTGGGTACCTCTTACTATCCTCCTGAACAATCACTGCCACCCAGGAGGGGAGTAAACTCTTCAAAAGGGCTGACAACAGCAGGACTAGGGGAAATGGATCCAAGTTGAAGGAGGGAAGATTTAGGTTGGATGTTAGGGGGAAGTTCTTTACAAGGAGAGTGGTTAGGCCCTGGAACGGGCTGCCCAGGGAGGTTGTGGATGCCCCGTCCTTGGATGTGTTTAAGGCCAGGTTGGACGGGGTCCTGGGCAACCTGATCTAAATGTGTATGTTTGGTGGCCCTGCTAGGCAGAGGGGTTGGAACTACATGATCCTTGAGGTCCCTTCCAACCCGGGTGATTCTGTGTGAATCTGTTTGTGCATCCAAGGAAAGCAGTCTTAATGCTAACCAGCTAAAAGCTGCTGGAAGTATGTCCTTTGCATTAGAGAACTTTCTTTGGTAAAGATGAAAGCTACAAAGTAAAGTTCTGTTTAAAGCAGTTTTTCTCCTACTTTTCCTCATTCCTCAATGATTAGTGAACCAACATCTTTTTTTGTTTGTTTTTTGGAACCTTATCCAAAAGCTGCTGAGATCAGTGAGTCTTCCCATTGATTTTAGTGGCCCTTGTCACCACCTATTTTCCCTCTTTAGGGAAAATATTTGGACCCTGTGACCAAGCTACTTTATCTCCTATTTGTCAGTATTGCATCTTCCCTTATCAGTAGGCATCTGCCCCATCAGAACCTCAAATTCAGCTACTGACCTTTGGTGTCATTCATGCTCATTATAGTGCATTGATTCAAGACCAGGATAGCAGGTCAGGAGCAGAAAGAGAAGTAGAGCTGCTCCAAAGGGTGTATGAGCCCCTGCATACAGCTGTAGTTGCATGGTGAGTTTGCAGAATCTACTGCTTTCTGCTGTTTCTAAAACAGCAATTGTTATTTATCATTTGCCATTTACCAAGATAAACAAAATAGCAAACTACATTTTAGTATATTGAGTTTTCTCACGTGGATATTCCTACTCTACTTTTTAAGGTATTTCTGTTGAAGGAATAATTTTTAAATGTATCAGAATAGTTGGAATCCAAAAAAAGTCTGTCTTTAGTGACACGAATATGAAAGAGAACACAGGAACACAGCAGACTTGTAATAGGAATATCCATGCAGGAAAACTCTTTGTAATGAATTGAAACAGGAATTGCTGTCCCATGTGAAACAAAAAAGAACCCTTTCACAGTTTGTAATCCACCTCTCTTCATCAAAGTCCATGAAAAAGTACATGATCAAATATTACACTGCATGGGAGTTTTAAAATTTCTTTATACTACTTTCAGGGTAACCAAGAGAGCATCAGCTAGAGATGCACTGTCCTTTGGCTGTGGAGGAATCAGGAGCAAATTCTGTAGCTTCTGCTAGACAATGAAAAGAGAAGTTTTCTTCCAGCCAGTACTGGCCTGGCATTTACTTCAAGAAAGTACTTATCTCTGGGAGCATGTCAGGAAGGAAACTATAGAAAACATGAACATAAAAACATAAGAATCTTGTCAAGTTAAAAGTGGGAGACAAAGAACAAGCCTCTGCTGCTATTTCAGTGCATTCCAGAAACACCCAGTGGTTGGCCAGCCGTGTGTACCCCATACCAGAACAGAGAGAGGCTCCTGACTCCTACCTTTAAATTTATGGATCCATTTCCCCTGTAGCTTTGCCGTTACTACACTTTTCTATAAAGAGAGAGAGGACTTTGCATTTCAAGTGAAGAAAAGAAAACCCATCAAGATCTTTCTTAGGAAGTTTCTGTTGACCCCCAGTTGGCCCAGAGGCATGTGCATTGAAGCAGCAGGGTTTTACAGCATGGGAAGTCAAATCAATAGAGAGTCTGTTTCAGAATTAGCAAACAAAGATTTAACTCATATGAACTTCATATCCAAAGGCATCTGTAAAAGGAAATGGAAATTATTAGACAGCTTAATGACAACAGAAACTGCTGTTTTCCTTATAGTCTTTGTATGCTGTAGTCACATGTACATGCTTATACTTGTATACTTAACATTCTTGCTCTCTTACCTTGTTCTTTGTACAGAAGGAAGACCACACACAGAAAAGCTGTGTGTTGCAATAGCAACGTTTGAAAAAGCAGCATTTGAAATCTAGTAACCCTCTGTGGCATGTAGTTAAGGTCAAGCCAAAAGGTGAGTGCGATAGAGCTGGGGGACAGGAAGATGCAAAGATGCACCCTGCTGCTCCCAGGCTGACTCAGGACAACTCTTCAGTTGCAGCCCAGCTCTGACACATCAAGGAGCAGTTCTGGACAGTTTTAAGATGAGATGAGAAAAAATGGCCCAAGATCCCCTCCTCAGTGTGACCAAATTGCTCTCAACTGTTTTGAAAAAATGTCCACTGACCATGAAGGGAATTATATACCTAATTCTGATTAATTTGCCTAAGCATAGGCATCTCAGTTACTCCATCTGTTTTTTCTATGCCACCATGGGGACGTGGGAATCCGAAGGCTCACAGATAACCCCAGCTGAGCTGCTGAGCAACTCTGAATGCTGCAGAAACCTGTAATCAAAACCTGCATCGTGCCTTTAGCTCACATACAAAAGCTTGAATTTGGCAGTCATAATCTTGAACAGAATTTGATTAATTCTGTATTTTTTTTGCTATTAAATGTGTCCGACTCAGTCTGTTTCTGTACTGGCAGAGAAATGCCAAAGCACTGTTAACTGAAGATGAGTTTTCATTTCAGTGCATCCTGAGCAGAACTAGATTGGATTTAGTGATCAAAGAATCACAGAAATGTTTGAGTTGGAAGGGGTCCTTAAAGGTCATCTTGCCCACTCCCCTGCAATGAACATGTACACCTACAGCTAGATCAGTCTGCTCAGTGCCCTGTCCAGCCTTACCTTGAGTGTCTCCAGGGATGGGGCATCCACCATGTCTCTGGGCAACTTGTGCCAGTGCTTCACCATCCTTACTGTGAAAAACTTCTTCCTTATATCTAATCTAAATCTCCCCTTTTAGCTTGAAACCGTTTCCCCTCATCCTGTCACAACAGTCTCTATTGTGACAGACTAAAGAGTCTGTCCATTTCCTTCATATAGCCCTTCTTTAGGTACTGAAAGGCCTCTCTCAGGTCTGCCTGAGCCTTCTCTGATCCAAGCTGAACAGCCCCAGTTCTCTCAGCCTGTCCTCACAGGGGAGGCGTTCTATCCCTGGTTCATTTTTGCAGTGTTCCTCTGGACACGCTCCAACAGATCCACACCACTCCTGCTCTGAGGACTCCACATCTAAACGCAGTACTCCATATGTGGCCTCACCAGTGCAGAGAAGAGGGGCAGAGTCACTTCTCTTGACCTGCTGCCCATTATTCTTTTGATGCAGCCCAGGGTGCGGTTGATTTTCTGGGATGTGAGGGTATACTGTTGGCTCATGAACAGCTTGCCATTCACACGTACACTCAAGCCCTTTTTGTCAGGGCTGTTCTCCATCCTTATATCCCCCACCTTGTGTGGATGGTGGAGATTGCCACAATCCAGGTGAAGGACTTGGATTTACTTAACTTCATGGTGTTAATCTGGACCCAGTGCTGCAGCCTGTCTAGGTATCTCTGGCATCCCATCTCTTGGGCATGTCAGCTGCACCACACATCTTAGTGTCATCTGCAAACTTGCTGAAGGTGCACTCAATCCCACTGTTCGTGACATTGATGAAGATGTTAAAGAGCATCAGTCCCAGTTCTGGCCCCTGAGGGATGCTGCTTGCCACGCATCTCCATCTGGACATTGAGTTATTGACCACCACTGTCTGGGTACAATTTCCCTGTCAGATCCTCATCCATCAAGCAGTCCACCCACCAAATCCATGTCTTTCTAGTTTGGACAGAAGGATGTTGTGGGGGACTGTGTCAAAGATCTTACTAAATTCCAGATAGATGACACCAGTGGCTCTTCTCTTGTCCACTGACACAGTTATGCTATCACAAAAAGAAACAGGGTGGGTCAGACAGGACCTGCCCTTGGTGAAGCCATGCTAGTTACCTCCCTGACTTCCATGTCCATCAGCACAGCTTCCAGGAGGATTTCAGGAAGATCTGCTCCCTGATTTTACTGGCATTGAGGTGAGGCTGACAGGTGAGTAGTTCCCTGGGTCATCCTTACTACCCTTCTTAAAAATCACAGGATCACAGAATGGTAGGGGTTGGAAGGGACCTCCAGAGATCATCGAGTCCAACCCCCCTGCCAAAGCAGGTTCCCTACAGCAGGTCACACAGGTCGGCATCCAGGCAGGTCTTGAACATCTCCAGAGAAGGAGACTCCAACACCTCCCTGGGCAGCCTGTTCCAGTGCTCCGTCACCTCACTGTAAAGAAGTTCTTGTGAACATTTGTGTGGAACTTCCTATGCTGCAGTTTCTGGCCATGTCCCCTTGTCCTGTCTCCACTCACCACTGAAAAGAGTCCAGCCTTTTTTCCACCAGGGACTGCACCTGACTGCCATGACTTTTCGGATATCATTGAGAGTGGCTTAGTGATGCTTCTGCACAGATAAAATGCGGGTACTCCATACATTTCTGGCATGTCTGCTGAGTTTTGTGAGTTTTACTCATTTTATAGAGCAAAATGGATATAACATGATATTTTACAGGGACTTAAAAACAAATCCCTGCTCCAAGAAGCTTAAATGATGTAAGGAGTTTAGAATAGATTAATTTATATTGCTTGGGGGAGCCTTAAGGTATATAGCTTTTGCTTTTCTGCTCACTTTCTAACTGGCTAACTCTTATCTTTCTCTGAATGCTGACATACAATACGCTACCAGTTTCTGGTGAGCAGGAGCTGGCTGCAGCCCACATTGCTGAAGTTTAATGTGTTTAACTAAACTGTGTCTTTTAAACACAAGCCAGATGGTGGAAGGTTGTGGGAAAAGAAATAAGGCAACAACTGGACATTCACTGAAAAAACATCTTGAACGTGACAGGGAAAGAACTGCAGATGGGTCTTCTCAAGTGCTCAGACAGGCTGTGCTGTGATCCCCTCCTGTGCTGATCTGGCAGACCTCAGTAGTGCTTGCACCCCTCACTTGCTTTAGCTTGAGCAGAGCCATATGAAGGAATGAAAGTGCTCTTTATTCACCTAAACAGCTAAACCTAAACAGAGGGCCTCAGCACAGCGTGTGACTCTGAGGTCCAGGTAACAGTCTGCTTTTCAGAGAACTCCAGAAGTAGATGTGTCCATCAAAGCAATGAAAAACTTACGTTGAGGAGGTATAGAGCTTAGAGATAGGAAGAAAACTCCAGCCAGCAGCATCCAATCACGCACCCATTTTCCAGATTGTGTATGGTAATTAAATATGTAGCAAATAGATATGGTAATTGAAATATGAATTTTCAGCATTGTCATGCTCATCATTCAGATCTATACCTACACAATGACAGAAGCAATATGTACCTCTACCACACAGCAACAGCCTTCCCTTTTTCCCCTCCTCCTTGCAGCAAAAGTAGGCAAGAGCAGATCAAAGAACTCATTACAAAATATTGCCTTATCAAGTATTCAAATGTATTTAAGCCACTTGCTGTTCAAGAGCTCAGGTTGTTATCCCACAAAAAGCTCATTAACTGTAAATTAAAACCTTTTGTGCTTCAGTAGAATTAGAAAGCAAATGTTCAGAGACCAGCAAACTGCACAATCGTCTGGCAGCGCCCTCCAGAACTGGAAACTGCATCCTGTTACCTTCACAATAATCCTGAGAGAAATTTGCAGACTGATGACAACTGCACCTTCAGAGTGTTTTGTATGAAGAAACATACTCTTCACCAAAGCACAAGGCAGCCATGACCTGAGCTGTGGTGCTCTCCTGGGCACGCACCCAATTCCCCTGTGTGGGAATGAGAAACATGAGAAACAAACATGAGTATCGTGAGGAAACAAATATTCTACATGTACACAAAATAAATTTGGCAATAATCTTTACTTCAGAAATTGTATTTAGAAAACCATTTATCTAACCTGTAGTTCTGGGGTAAATTTGGATTTTTCTTCTTGTCTCTTCCTAAGCTCTTACCCTCTGAGCAAAATTCTCATGACATTTTTCAGTATCTTCTGTCAACAGAAGAGAGAAGACAAGATGTGCCTTCATCTGTCTACACAACAAAGTAATGGCCTTAGATGCTGAGTACTGAATACCAAATAGTCACATAAAATTGCTCATAATCAAATCCTCAAAGTCTTTAACATTTTGAATAATTAATAAATCCAAGAAAATAGCTATTTGTTCAAAGGCAATCCATGAAAAAAAGCCTAAGACCGACAAACAAGTTATTCTTTATAAATCGTTGCTGTGCTGATGCAGTTACGTCAGATAAAATGAAGCACTCAGCTCTTCAAGAACCAAATGCTTTGGCAGCCTTTCTAACGGGTAGCAAACAGATTAAAATAAGCACACAGAGACGACTAATAGAGGAGAAACCTTGCAGTGATGGGAGATTATCCTCAACGTATATGACATTTCATCTATCTGGAGCGCTGAGACTCCTTGTATGCAGAATAATAAAAAAATAATAAGTGAACAGCAGCACAAAGGGGTGCACTGAGACTGGAACGAGTGTCAGTGTGCATTTTCATTAGGCACAGCTGGAAGGTCTGAGAATATGCTGTGTAACCAAGTCTATTAAAATTGAGCTGTGTTAACTGCTGACACAGCAGCTGTGCTGCTTATAGCGAAGGCAGCTCCACAGCTGGTGCACAACAGCATGCAGCCATGCACAGAGAGGTGAGCACTGGCAGATCCAGTCGGAGGTCATCAGAAGCATTTTTTCAAATAATCTTCAGAGACTGAAAAATGGGTGACACTGAAAATTACCACTAGGTTTATAAACCGCTGCCAAATCCTTTGTGTTACGATGATCGTTTTTAATGAAATGTGATATTTTCTCCCACAATATGCTATCAAAAGTTTCTGATACAATAGAGGTAATATCTGAGATGCTTTCATCGTCTCAACCTTCTGTGAGTAAAACACAGACATTAATCAGATGTTGTCTTTTAAGTGCAAATCAGAGCAGAGATTCACATTCTTAAGGGTATTTTTACAGCACTTTTTCCTACTGTCAGGTATGAAATGTGTGCAGGCTGTAAATGGGTAACTCAAGAAACTTTTTCCCTGAGATCATTTCAGCATGTTTCTACAGTTCAGACCAGATTCCAGACATGTATTTTTCATGCATATCCAGCCATCCATCCAGCACGGGTTTTATGCTGATAAGTAGATCTTCACAGTGGGAAGCAAAGTCTTAGGGATGGCCAAAGAGCTTTCTCCTCACTTCACAGACTGATGAAACTGCAGGCCTGGAGAGCCCATCTGGTTTCCACTGCCAGAGTGGTGTGGAATAAGATGTTGAGTCAGTGGGGTGGCTCCAGCCTACACTCCTTCCATCTCTTTGGTGGTATCAAACCCTTCTCCCAAATGCTTTTGCCTCTAATCCAGCTCATCCTGCAACTGAGGTGTATCCATAGGCCCCCCAGTGCTTCTTATCTTGGAAAGGTGTGGCCCATGTTCAAGTCACCTTTCCTCTGCTGTGCCCGTGCTCCTGAGATGCCTTCAGCACTCTGTGCTATTGAACTGGACCACCAAATAGAACAGAAAGAGATCCTGAGGACCCCACTTCTGTTTCCAATTCTGTGGGGGAGGAGAGGAGGGGGGAAAAGTATGCTAACATCTACTTTTCATTCCCCAAACATAAGACATCATTTAGTAGTGGACTTTACCCTGACTAATACGATTT
Source organism: Centrocercus urophasianus (assembly GCF_019232065.1). NCBI lineage: Eukaryota > Metazoa > Chordata > Aves > Galliformes > Phasianidae > Centrocercus > Centrocercus urophasianus. The sequence goes on along the minus strand of NW_024884697.1, from coordinate 31,445,813 downwards.
CACCTGAAATATTTTCTCCAGAACAGTGTCAAATGCATTAAAACCAAGGAAGAAAGATCTCATCAAGTATCAGCAGTAAATCCTTTTACAAAATTTTGCATGGACATAAGATAAATGGTTGACTCTACCAAAGGAAGTCATCTCTGTGAGAGCTATGCCATTGATTCAAGTAAAACTGTACTCAGAGCTCAGGGGTCATTATTCTCAACAACTGTGTCTATGCTGTGCAGACCAGAGGACTTAATGCCATCCAGCATGGCATCCTCCTTACTGGTAAAACAAGATTTCTGCCCCAAAGCAGTCACTGTGTGCAGAGGGGTTGCTGCACACAGCCCTGGTGTTACCCATACGTGAACCTGAGGACAGCCCTGTGCAGCAGGAGGGGTGCAGCTATGTGCTTCCCCTACACACAGACTCAGAAGCCATACAGGACAGCACACCGATAGAGGTGTACTTCAGAAGTTAGCAAATCAGAGATTTTAAACAGCAGCCAGGCTGGGATGTGAGTTGGAGCAGACAGCACCTGAGCACTCCAAAAACGCAGTGCTGCTTTCAAGTGAGTGCTGGTTAGTAGGTTAATTATCTTACTGTATATAAAATGAAGCCCCTTAACCTCATAGCGTCCCTTCTGTGAGCAACTTCCCTCAGTGCCTGTCACCAGCAGGTTGTAGGTGCCTCCACAGCACATTCCACAGAAAAGGGTTTTCTACCCCCCGACCCCCCAGCAACCATTCAGCACTGAAATGATAGCTTGATATACAAATAACCTTGAGATACTCACATATTCAAACGTTTCCTTACATAAACGTTCTGAGGATTTAAAATGACTTGGAAACCATTTATCAGGCTGTGGTAAGGGAGGCACTGAGCTGCTGAGAAGCAAATAATCAGAGTAAGAAACATTTTGTTCTGCTGTACATCTCTCTCTTCATACGTTGTCAGGAGACAGCAAGGAGCAGTGAGTCATGCCCAGAGTTACCAGAATGAAAAGGGGCAGAAATAGATTTCGCCTGTCCTTCTCACATCACCCCACCATATGCATCCAGATCGTCATTAATTAAGACTTGAATGTAAATTATTATGATAATTGCAAATTAATGCTGGGAACCAGTCCAGCAGTGCCTTCCAATAGACGCTGCTGAAAAGATGAAGCACATATGCTTTTCCCCCCAACACCACCAGGAGCCTTGTCTCCTTCCATGGCTCCCCCGCATGTACACCCTCTTGGCAAAGAATTTTAATACCATGCCTCCAGCAGCTTTGAGCCCTTAGGGCATGAAAAGAAAACGGTTAAGTGTTTCTCAGGTTTATTGCAAATATAACAGATCCTTAAAGCCTTAGAAATCATCATTTCAAAATCGTCATAGAAAACCTCTTCTGTGGATACAGAAGATTCAGACAAAAGCAAAACACTAGGAAAAGGGTTGTCTAGTAATTATTGAAAGAATAACTTACAGAAGTGTTTCTGCTGCAGCAAAATATTCTTTCTTTACGCTCTCACCCATGTGGTTCTTGCACGGATGAAGTCCTGTCTCCAGGGGATAACAGCAACTACAAAGGCCCACCAGAGGCTTCTAATTTCCTTTTATCATTAACTCTGATACTATCCAGATGGGAATGCTGTAGCTCTGTATGATGTAACACTGAATGGCATATTAATAACTTTCGAGTGCCTGGATGTAAGTCTACAACCAGGTATTCTAGAAGAACTCCAGGCTAACAGAAAGCACCAGCATCTTTTGTTGTTTGCATGATTCACATTACGATAGCCCCAGGAGGCCAGTGATCCAGGATGCCTGAGACCATAGGAACAAAGAGGCTGTCCTTTCTCCACAGCTTTCCTTCCTGCAAGAAATTAAATGTGATTGGGTCATCGCATGAAGCTTTCTGGCCATGTTCTGTCTACAAGGTCAGCAGCACAGAGGAGGTGAAGAAGACTTTCTGGACAGTCACTTGCTTCTCAAGCGTGTGATAGTAGACTAGCTCACCCTGGTTTGGAAAAAGGCATCCCAACTTCCAGAGCTCAGATATTTTCTTAAAAGCTGATCCTTGGAGCTGGTAATGCCTGACGTGCTCTGTGGGCTGGCATGAGAGAAGAAATGACTGGACTGATCTATGTTTTTCTGCTCTGCTTTGTTCATATGAAAACAGGTAGTTTTTCTCTGTTCTTGGCAATTGTTTCTCCTTCCAGAGAAGTGTAATCTCTGGTTATCAACTGATTTAAAACTGGCATACTTCATATTGTCATAGGCATGTATTTTTGTTTGGGTAAATCACTGACAGGACACTTATGTAACCTAAGTTTTCTGCAGTGTATCTTCCAGGTGTGCATGACAGCAAGGCATCCTTCTAAGTGCCTGCAAGCCTCCTAAGCCAAATCTGTCAGTGTCAGTTTCCCTGACTGCTTACATAACAATCTAATTATTCTTGTTAGGACCCCAGACGCATCTCTACCTACTTCTCCACTCTTTCACATCTCCTACACCTGAGTGCCCTTCTCTGAACTCTGTATTCTTTCAGTCCTCCGCCTTTACCTGCATTTCCATCGACTTGCCCCTGAATCCTACCTTCTCACCCATGCAAGGCAAGCTACATGTCCTCTAGCCATCCTTCCCTCCTTATCCTAAGTTGGTCTGTCACATCCTGAACCAGAGTCACAAACGCAGGCTTCGAAGCAGTGTGTGTGAGTAACAGCAGCTCTGAGCTCTGTGTGTGCATTTCTGCCAGCAGATGAAGGTGGATGTGTCACGTCTCCTGAAAAGCCCCCACACAGTGTGCTGGGAGAAGCTGTGGCCACTGCTTCCCATTTTACAGAACTTCTCAAGCAACACTTGAACAAGGTCTGGGCAAGTGTAATGGTTGGAAGAGGCACCAGCATGTGGTCTATATTTCCTTGTCTGCAATGAACATCTGAATGTGATCTGAGAGGAACTTTTACTTCTTATGAGAAGAGGCTCAGGGCACTGGGCTGCCCGGCCTGGAAGAGAGGTGGCCTAAAGACAACCTTTACTTCTCTGTGCAGCTCCTGAGGAGGGGAAGCACAGGGAGGTGATGGGCTCTGCTCCTGGGAACCAAGAGCAGAATGGGAATGGCACAGAGCTGCCAAGGGAGGATCAGGCTAAGCAGTAGGAAACATTTCAGTGCAGTCAGAGTGGTCAGGCACTGGGACAGGCTTCCTAGCGAGATGGCCAATGTCTCATGACAGTCAGTGCTCAAGAGGCAATTGGGTTACACTATCTTAACATGTTTTAACTTTTATTTAGCTCTGAAAGGGTCAGGCAGTTGGACCTGATGATCTTTGAAGGTCCCTTCCAACTGAACTGCTCTGTTCTGTTCTATGCTATGCTATGTTATGCTATGCTATGTTGTGCTATGCTATGCTATGCTGTGAACTCCTTGTAGAGATCAATCCCAACTCTGAAGGGATGAGAAACACCACCCAGCAGCTGACCTGCTGATCACCAGCACAAGCAGTCTTACGTGCTCACAACAGATGGACACTGTCAAAACACAAGTGTTTTTCACAAAGCTTTGCAAATCTTCAAGGAATTAACAGAATATCACAGAAAGTCATGCCAGCTTTGACCCCATGTGCTGAGTTCAGCATGTTGCTGACTATGAGCAACTGGTGGGATCTTTTCAGCACCTGTATTTTCCTGAGGTCAGTCCAATGAACAGCACTCCAATGACATGTGAATGACACACTGGCAAAGCTGCGGCTCACAGTCTGCAGCTTCCAGGCTCTGATAGCAAGTCCCAGCTCACAGTGTTGAATCGAACACCATGCTGTATCCAGAAGCACTCTTCATCCATCCTAGGTAGGTACCTTAGGCATCTGGAATTCAAGCTGAGATGCTGTTTGGAGATGACGTTGAGAAAAACTGGTCATAAGACCAGTAACTTTTTAAAAGGTTCAATCCCAAACTTTTGCAGAACTGTTTAGAAACTGATTAAAACCTGGCAAGAGAGACAAGCTGGTTAAATAGGACGCTCTGAAAGTCAGCCAGTTGGTGTGATATAAGAGAATGTAAATTCTTTCAAATCCTTCATCATTTTGACCCATTTAATCCTATAATTATCATTGTCTTAAACTGGAGAAAAATGTATGACTAATGCATAGCATTCTGTCTTCACGATCCAGGGGCTCATTTGCTGCTTCACTATGCTAATTCTCAGTGTTTCTAATAGTCTAGTTATTGCTGTGGATTATGATAGCATGTATGAGTGCATAGCAATCAGAATTACAACAAATTTGAAATAAGTCCTTAACTGCAGCATCCCTGTGTTCATTAATCAGTATGCTTATCAAGTTGCTTTTTTAATGTACTCTTATTCTTCTGGCAGCAAGTGAGGTGTTCTTACATTTGGAGTGAAAGATTCATCCTTCCTATCCGGTATAAAAGCTGGAGAATGACCTCCAACGCTATAACAAGTGAACAGCCAATTTGTCATGCAGTCCTTGTGCAGGACTGTGTTGGGGCAACATGCTGTAGCCATGAAGGACATACCTAAATGCATGATGTGGAACAGAGAGCACTGGGAATGGCACACAGAGCCATTCTTCTGTGAAACAGCAGTGCTCAGCTTTGTATTTTCTGGATTGTGGGATGTCCATGAACAGGCCAGTCCTTCATCACAAATGCCAGGTAGCTCTAAGGCTGCTGTAACTTTTCATCTGCATTGAAAAAGTGAAGGAAGACCTGTACAGCTTGTGATTTTCTGGGGTTTCTGATCCAGGTGAGGCTTTCCCAGAGGAAACCACGTAAGAGTCTGGAATGAGTCCCCTGACAAATCTCATGCCCCTCTGCCAAGCTGGGGGCTAGCTGCAAGTATTTCATAGCATAGAATATATAAGGCACTGAGGGACAAATCTGCCTCCTGTTCCTAGCATTTCTTTCAATCACATCTGAACTATTAAAAATCACATTTACCATTGAAATTCAGGGTGAGATAGTGATCAAACCAAAGATATGGCTGAGCCAGTTGAAATTTCTTAAAGAAGAGGTAATAGGTTCTGACAGTTCTAACAAAGAGTGGAGGCATTTGAGTAGCACAGTTTCAATGAGTAGAAAAATGCGTGATGTCTTCAGTACGAATTATGGTCCACTAACCCCATAATGTCCAGTTTTCATTTTCATGTAATGAAAAGTTTGTAACACCCCCCCTGCTGCCTTTAATTCCCTGTAACACAAGACCAATTGCATCCTTTCCAGACGGTTGTTCTTTTACTTCATATTCTGCTTCAGGAGAAATTGTTAATATCTCTCATATAGGTGTGCTTTTGGTACTGTTATAACATCGTTATCCAAAAGAGATTACAGAAGCAGGTTCATCAGCTGAACAATCTCAGCCTTGTCATATTTTTTCAGCCTAGCAGAAATTAGTCTGTTTTATTGCTGGCTGCTGTTTACTGAGACCTTTTCTCCAGAAAAAAAAAAAAAGAAAAAAAAAAGTAATTTTATTGCTATCTCTGTAGCAATATCCAGTATTTTATCACTGAAATGTTGAAGGTAAGGCACAGTTCTTTTCTTTTTTTTAATTGTTTCTCCATTATCAAGTTATGTCCCAGATGAAGCAATGACCTTAGTGTACTGGATCACAGCTGTGCAGCAATATGTTTCTCATGCATTGTACCCACCTGTTGTGTATTTTCCCTCTTAGAATAAATATGGAAAGAGCAGATAATGAGGATAGATTCGGTATCTCTATTCAGAAGGGAGATGTATAAAAGAGCAGCTATCCTACCAAGCAATTGTTTATTTCAAAGGGATAAAGAAATAATTTACAGCTGTTTCCTTTCCTATTTCAGCAGAGATGATAGCTTCGATGAGTTTTTATAGATAATGTGGCAGAGGGGTTGGAACTTGATGATCCTTGAAGTCTCTCCCATCCCAAGTCATTCTGTCATTCTATTATTCCATTCTGTGATATTGCAAAAGCTTCTACTGTGATTTGAAATACTTACTTGACAGTAGCATTTCCTAATATACCCTGAAGACCAAGAAGAGTATATTTGAAGCACTTTAAAAAAACGTATTTATTTCCTAACAGTCACTGAGAGGTGATGGCCAGGTTTCACCTAGCCAGGCTGCACTCAGTGCAAAGTCTGAGGGCAAAGATCGCTGTAAGCCACCTTCATCATCCTTCTGTATGGATGCAGCAGCTCCCAACAGACACTGAAACAGAGTTAGGGACAAATGTTGAAAAATACCATAGGCAGACACAAATGTTCTCTTCAGTCTGCTTAGTCATGCTTGTCCCTCTGCCATTCCTCTTTCCACTGATTTTATTTCAATCGTTATTGCACAGATATTTGGAGGAAGGAGGGCTGAGCAAATGACATTTTCATTCTGGGAGGATTCATTTTCATGTTATATATCAAATCAAATTGAAGCCAATTTTATGGGAAGAAAACACCCAAAGAATTGCATTTGAGAAAAGTAGAGCTGTTCGTAGGTTGTGTGGTTATGTCATGTCATGGATTTGTTGTGAGCCTCTGCAGAAGGGATGCCCTGATGCATGGCAACAAGGAAGTGAATTCTAAGGACCAGAAGCACTGAGCTTGTCAATAAGATTAAGAAATCCAAACCAACTTTTCTACTTTAGGTCTCTCAGTGCAGTAAGTTTGCAAATTTGCCATTTTCTCTTGAAAAACCCCAGGTGAGTCCACATTAAAGTAGATCTTAGAAATGCACGCTGACATATTCAAAGAATATTAAGCAATAAATAGACTCAAGAAGTTTAAGTACACAGTGGCCCAAGCACAGAACCTGTGGTGTGTGTCTTGCTCCTGCAGCACCAGCTACGCAGCAGATGAGGTGATGCTTTACTGGGGGGACCTTTGTCATTCACTCCATGTAATAAAGCAATTTGCACAATAAAACTGATTTAACTGCATACATTTGAAGGGATCATGATATGCTCACAGAAATTCAGTTAGGAAAAAAAAGACTAAATCTAATGACTATATATGAATCACTGCTATTTCGTCTACTGTCTTGGATATAAAATAGTTTAAACTAAAGTAACCAAGGATAGCACTAAGCTCCCTTCCACAACAGTACTCGCTCTTCCTCAGTTCATTGGATTTTACATTATCATTTGGGAATTCCAACAAAAATATTTAGCCATAAGGAAATGTTGCAAGCAAAATATGACTGGTGCACAAAATGCTTCAGTTTAAAATAGAAGCAGTCCTTCTTTAACAAGGTTAAATGCAACTTTTAACACTCTAAGGATGCCAGCAGATAAAAACATAGACATAAAAAGCAGGGAGCCAAAAGACACAGATGGAGTTAACAATGCTCTTTAAAGCCTCAGCAGAGGGCTGAGATACATTTTCAGAATAGTAAGGTCTGAGCATGGATGCAAGCACCTTGTGAAATTGATACCGATGCTTGCATGTGTGGGCCCTTTGGGTGAGCCCTGCAGGGGCAGGACCTTGGCTCTGCTTGGTGGGGTGGAACCCAGCAGCCCCATTGCCCTTTCCTGGCAGAGATCTCTTCTTTAGCATGCTCTGCTGCCAGGCAATCGATGGCATCAGAATTTGTCCTTGGGGATGGTGTGACATGTGCCTCTGGGTCCAGAGAGATATGTGAGCAATGCTTGCATTGAGCCTTGTGCCACATCATGTGCAGACGCAGCTCACTGCACACTGAGGGCTTGGCCAGAGAGGTTGCTCTGACCTCGGCTCTTTGTCATTCAAGTTGCTTGCAGCCCAGCAGGGCACTGGTTAGCACACAGTCAGCTGGGGAATTTGTGGAACAACAGTGATAAGAAGCTGTTTACATCTTTTGATCTCAAAAGTCTCCTTAGTAATTACAGAAGAGTTGTTTCCTTGCTGCTACGGGGGATGCTGTTGTACTTGTAACCTTGAATCAGAAAGGAAGAAGATGGATGGGGACTACAAGGAGCTGTAAGTGGCCTCGATCCGTTCCTGAGAGCAGTGTCATTTCTGTAATAGCCTACACTTGCCAGTAACTTCCTCTGCACATCATGCTGCCTCACTGGCAACAAGACTGAGGAAAAAGAGAAACTGTGCCTGATTCTGACCTTCTCTGTACTTGTGCACCCATGCATTGATGCCCATGTATTGCTGCATGCAAACCACATCCTCCTGGAGGAGAATCAGGTCATTACACAAGAGCAAGGTGCCTGTAAAATGATGTGTGCAAAGAGCAGCGTGTGGGCCGGCCCAGTTACATACACACAGGTGCTCTTTGGCAGCAAAGGGCCCAAGCACATGCAACCTGCAGGGCTGCACAAAATGAAGTGCCAGGGAGAGCAGAGCATCATTCAGTGCATGGCTTCATGTGGCTGTGTTACAGTGTCCCGTACAAGCAATGAAAGCATAAGGTGTCTTACATGAACTACGTGTGCAGGTACATGAGCACACGTTCAGCACAGCTTTATTCTGTGTCCTGCAGAGAGATTTCTTTCTCCATACTGGAAAGAAGAAGCAAGAAGAAGCTGCCAGACTTGGGGCTGCTTTTTTTTTTTTTTTTTTTTTTTCCTGTAATACCAAATGAAAACACTGCTGTTTAGATTGAATTTTATGAATCATGTGATTTCATTAATGCTTCAGAATGTAAGTGCAGCATTCCCATTTGGCATTAATGGTATTTATGAAAGAAACCAGAAGAACATGTTCAAATTTAAAACACGGCAATATTTTGCCTTCTGGATATTTTAAAATTTTTATTTTCTTCTGTGGATGGAAAAGGAAAAATAGTCTGCAGAGATTTACATGAAAAAATATCGAAAGATCGTATCACTGCCTTGAAGGAGATTTTCTCATGAAGTTTCTCTGTGTCTTAAAGGCAACAATTTTCTGCACAGATTTTGTTGCTGTTGATATGGAATTATGGAATTAATCTATATTTTACTAATCTATATTTTATTAAGAGCATTCTAAGTTCATACGCACTTCAAATCATAAAAAGCATGCAACCATCCTGATAATGCGATGGTATGCAGAGACAATGAAAACTTCTTTGGAAGAGACTGGAGAAGACATAGGATTCATGCAGAAATGCATTGAGCACTGTTTCCACAAAACTTAACAAAAACAGCCTACAAACTTGATGAGTGCCAGCTGCTGGAATCTGGTGTCCTGTGCTGTAGAGAGACTATGCTGCAGTATGGGTACTGGGGTTCCAACAGGGCTGGCCCTACCCAGCTTTGGTCTCACTGCAAAGTATGCTCTGCATTTCTGCAAGGAAGATTATCAAGGATGATGGATTCTTCTTCCAATATCTCTCATTCCAACACCTGCATTATTTCATTTTACTGTGACCATTTGTGTTTACTGAAGTTATCAAAATGAAAAACTACGCTCGCTGCACACCTTACTGCTGTCTTTGCTATAACATCACCAAATGGAAGATACAACTATACTCTAATCCTGACAACATTAGCACATGTCAGTACTTTTACATGGGTGAGAAACTCTGTCAAACTCTGATATAAAAATGCTGTTAGGTTTATGCATCCTTGCAGTATTGTTATTATGATACAGCAATCGTATTTTTCAAAATTAGTGTTCAAGCCACAGTGGATGATGTGCATATTAGTAGACAACAGGAAAAAGAAAGCATAGAAGGCAGCAGTATCTGTCGAATTGTCTGTTTCAGGATATTAGAAAAAAAACTATTCCCAGAAAGAGTGGTGAGGCACTGGCACAGGCTGCCCAGGGAGGTGGTGGGGTCACCGTCCCTGCAGGTACTCAAGAACTGTGTAGATATGGCACTGAGGCACATGGTTAGTGGGCACAGTGGGGATGGGTTGGTGGTTGGACTTAGTGGTCTTTTCCAACCTCAGTGATTCTGTGGTTCTATGATTCCATTTGTGATGAATTATAATGACAAGGACTTTTATTAAAAGTTACTATTTAGTCAGACTGACAAAGGCAAGTGCTGAACTCCAGCTCCCAAACACAGCTTTGGGCACCTGATAGAAGCACGCTGTTTCTCAGATCTGCTACAGACACACAACTTCTGCTGAAGATAAATAGTGGCTGCAGGAGAAGCCAAGTGGCACAGCTTTCTAAATCTCAGGTTTGCTTTCCCTGGCAGCCTCAGAAGCAGTTGGAAACTAGTTCTACCCCCAGAGTTTCCATGAAGCTCTCATGGCTGTTTCATAGAGAACAGCAACATCAAGGTAACTTTAAATGCCTATGAATTTCCTGCTGCAAGGTCTCAATTACAATGTTTAATAGAAGTCTACAAAATTATGGACAATAGTGTTTGTTGTGATTGATTAAATTGCTCAGTATTCACTAAATCAGTAGTTCCTAAACTTCATTTTCACCAAGGTCCAAAGTCTTTGCTGAAACATTTTTGTGGAACTAATATTGGGATTACTACGATAATAGCCTGTAACTGTTCTCATCCACATCATTGGATTGATACATCATTACAATTTTTGGATGCCTTTTTCCACTTCCCAGGGACCTCTCATTCCTGCCTTACTGCAAGCCCTCCACCTTACAAATCTCAGCATTTTCCCCTGTGGAGTAGCTTGTACCCCTCCCCCCAGATGCTTCTCACCTGATTTTGAGCATTTCAATACTTTCGCAGGAAGAGTGGAGACCTGTAACCCCGCAGGGGCACAGATCCATCCCTACTAGGACTTCTGGTTGTTTGCAAGTGTGTGCTCAGGAGGATCAGGGAGGATGCACCTTGGGCTGAGGAAGCACATGAGGAACCCGGGGCACACTGACGTGCTCACAGAGAGCGGTGGCAGTCCAGGCATGCTGCAGTGCCAAATGGCAGCTTCAGTCCTTCCTTAAAAAAATGTGTGTAAACAGTGACTGGATGGCAACTAGAATGAAAAGGGCATCCAGAATAAAAAGCTAATTGTGTGTGTGAGCTCTAATCCCATGTCACAAAATCCCCGTGAGGAGCATGTAGAAACAAATCAGGGAGCAGCACAGTTCAGTGGTTGCAGTGTTCTCCTCAGACATGTTTGCTTAAACTTCTGCGAGGACTGGCTCTGACTGAAAGCATGAGCAGGTCAAACTCAGGTTCCCGAGAAGCTTCTCTGCAAGAACTTCATCCTTGAAAACCTGCCAACAGGAGCAAAAAGATATCTGTTTATCGGCATTTTTAAATGCTTCCTATGCAGTTTATACAGGCCTTTCCTACCAGCTTTGAATTTCAGGCTTCATCAGATTTAATAGAACACCACTGCTATCTTTGTGGTGTCAACACTTTCCTTTAGGCTCCTCTTGAGCTGCAGGGTTTCTCCCTGCACTCAACCTAAGCAACTTTTAATCCTGCTCATCAGACCTGCCTCTCTTGCTGATTGCTGCTGGGTTGGGGTACTGGGGCTGCCCACAGCAGGCTGGTTTCTGCATCATGCTATTTGTCACAACTTGTTCTCCACACACCCAACAATCTTTTAGTATTAAATAATGCAGAAATACAAATTGTACAGTTAGTTTTTTCTTCTTCTTCTTCTTCTTCTTCTTTTTTTTTTTTTTTTTCCTTAATGATGAGCCTTTTTATTTAAGACTGCAGGCTCCCTGGCTCAGTAAGTCCTGTTACAAAAGTGCAAATGAAGACATCCCAACCTGTGTGACAATGGAATCTGTGGAGAGAATCAGTTTGTGGTCTGGGATTGAAGCATGTGTACAAAGTACAAAGGACAAGGGATGCAGCTTACTGTAAACAAGTATCCTGGTCCTTAGGGCAGGTTGTCCAAGGGCAAGTGGTGCTGGGATGGGGCTGAACAGCCCCAGAAGCTGCCCAGAGCCCTCACTGTCAGCCATGTGCTGTGCCGGGACAGGGAGGCAGCAAGCAGATGTGGCATTGTCTCACACTCACTTTCAGGGACACCAAAATGGATTCTACTTGGTGGCAAGCTTTGGAAATGGCATCATAGCCCATGCATTACAATGAGGATTACCATCAATGGTAAATGGAGAAGCAATTGGCAATGACCAGCAGTAAGTTGCGGAGATCTAATTATTTACTCACATTACTTAAATGCACTTGAGGTGCATGTATCACTTCCGAAAGGGGCTACAGCTCCATAGAAACTGTTGAAGATTGCTTAAAAACATTGCATATTAGAAAAAAATTGTAAACATAGGCATTCAATCACGAATAATTCTATTTCCAGAAGGTCAGTGTATTTATTCTTTGTCAGCTAGTTGGTGGAAGATTATAAAGCTTCCTTTATTGCTTGAAATCTGTTAGAAAGCATCTTTTCTATCCGTTTCCTATGTTGTTCCATGCAATGGTTCACAGGCTATGACCCACAGAAGTCAAAGGTGAATTTGATTTGGAGGCCCATCAGCTGGAGCCACCAGAAGGCCACGCAGATTGCCTATTGTTGTGGCAGCGTGTTTGCTTAGGGCTTTCCTGCTGCCGTGTCTGCATAAAAGCAGAGATGTTCAGACAATCCTGTTAGTCCCTAATTAGCCAGCCCCAGTGCTGGACTGCCTCCCCCCTGACACAGGGCTATCAGTCTGATTTTGGCCTCCAGTTTATTATTTATTTATTGAGGATGTCTGAAAAAGTTACAGCTTGTATGATCCCGGAGCAGCCTTTACTTTGTCACTATGAGTGTAGTGCAACCCAAGTGAAATTTCTGTGCCTTTCTATGATAGAAAGACATATGGGAAGGGAAGGGAAGGGAAGGGGAGGGGAGGGGAGGGGAGGGAAATTACTATTTTAATACTTCACTTATAGAAGTCAAATGAAACCCAACCATAAAAACAAACAAACAAACAAACAAACAAACAAAACCCACAACCCCTAAAAACCACCACAAATAAGATGATAAAGGTTCCATTTAAACAAACTTGTCATGAGCATTAATAAAAGAGAATGGTCTAGCTATAAAACAAGTGTGGAGGTGGAGGAAAGAAATAAATGTGCTTGCTGAAGATAAAAATGGCTCAGAGCCCCCACTACTGACACAGAGCTTTGCAGACAAAGCAGCAGATACTATAACAAGAAACCTTTGATGCTGCAGAGAAAAGGACAAAATTTATAGTATCTTATTATACAAGTGAAACAGGAGAGCTCTGAAGACTTGAACTTTCACATTAAAGTCTTTTCTTACACCAGCCCAACTTCATAAATATTTATATACACACTTTTACCTCTTCACAGAACTTCTAGAGGTGTCAGTAAATCCTAAGTCCTTTTGCCTTCTTTGCTCTTGTTTCTTTAGGTATTGATGGGATGCAGAGTATCATAGCAATTTGAATGATAGCACATTAATATCAGAATGTCACATGTTTGGGAAGCCAGATAGCTGGGTGCTACAGGTACCACATGAGCAGTGCTGGAAAGATGAAAAGGAAGAGGGAGAACAGCTTCCATACTCTTGCTTACAGAAGATGAGAAGAAATCCAACAGCATAATTTCTGTAACTTTCTCTGCCAAGATTCAGTATAGCCAGGAGTGTGATTTCTGATAGACGTTCATTCTCAAGTCTAGGAGACAAAGGTTTTGACAAATTGCTCAGAAATCCTACTTCCTTCCTTGGCAGTGTTGCCTGAGAACAAGTGCCCCATAGGGACTTTACCTGTGATTTCATGTGCCCAGACTGAAAGCAAAATCTGAAAGTTTGCCAAAATTGTTCATTTAATTTGTATTAAGGAAAAAAACTGAAAAAGGGAAAGAAAAAAAAAAAAAGGAAAATAAATAAGTACTGCCAAAATCGAAGCAGGTTGTGATGGCTAGTGCTCAGCTGCACTGTGTGCCAGGCTGAAGCTGAGCTGATGTGGGGTGCAGTTTTGCTGTTGTCTGTTCATTGCCACCTATTTGATTACTTTCAGGGTTTTTTTCTTTATTTTTGCTGAGGCTGCCAACAAAAGCGTTGCCATCGCCGACATTTTGAAGCAACTCATGCAATCATCAGAGCAAGATGTACTTTCATAGAAATCAGGGCAAAGGAGCACAAGAGAGGATATAATCATTTTGTTCCATCTCCGCTATGAAAAACCGACAACAAGAGCACATAAACAAGCTAATCCCCAGTGCATCCCATTATTAGCAGATTTAGCTACAGACATTAAAAAGGAGCAGGTAATGGAACGTAAGGGGAGGCTGTGGGAGCAAAATGTTGATGACGATGTTTGTTGTGAAATCAGATGATTATTGTTCAGGATACTTGCACACGGATTCATGCAGAAAAAAGTCATTCTGTGGTTTTTGGCAAACATGATACTCCTACAGGTTTATGGACTGCTTATATTGAAGCATGTATTTATATTTATACAGATTGTAAGCCTTAGAAGGTCTGTGATTTACTGTGATCATCTGTCAATTAAGACCCCTCTTCAGGGCCTTTTTCCTGCCCAAATATCTAAACCAGGGCTGCTTTCACACAGCCCAGAAGTTTGCATTTATTAGCTCTCCATCATGAGAAGAGACATGAAGACACTTTTCTGGCATGAATGTTTTCACCACACAACTACACAGCCTAGTTTTGAGTAAGGGAAGGGCAATGACAGAGATCTACACTTGCATGCTCGAATTCCTATGTGCTAGGGCCACTGGCACAACCACATTGCCTGCCAGAAGAAAACTCATGTATTTGACAGCTTTATCCCTACTTTGTCCCTAGTCTAAAAGAAACTTTGGATGTTTTCTTATCCTCTTCATCCCTACAACCCACTCTGACCTCTGGCAAGTCTCTTGAGATGAGTGGTGCTCAGAGATGGATCTGCAGGTGAAACACACCATGCTGTGAAAGGTGAGCCCAGCTACAGCTGCTGCTGCTTGGCAAGCATAAATACATACTGGTTTTGGTCGCACTGTAGTTAAGGCAGCAATGGAAAATTAAGAATTTGACCTATGCTTTGTGCTTAAGAATAAGATACTTGTAGTTTTGGCCCTGATGCCATTTTGAGAATTTGTTCTGCCTTCAGTGTCGTGTTCTGTGGGGACAGGGTCAGGTCTCAAAGCTGTGGGACCACCACACTGACCATGTTCTGATGGAGACACTCTCTGACCTTCAGCCCCAGACATCTCTCAAATGGAAATATCAAGTGTGACATAAATATTGACTAGAGGATGATGGAGTAGAAATCAACTATGGCAGAGGAAATACATCACTCCAAGTACTGCTATTTATTTTTAAATTTACTTGGTGCTCTTGCTTGTGACCTGCCAAGAGTAGGACTGATGTCTTAATAAGAGGCTTAAGAGGCATTTTCACGTCCACATCAGTGATGCCTCAGGCGTTGTGTGGTTCTGCAGGGTCATTCTCCAGGGGTAAAGTGCTTCCTCAGGCTGATTAAGGGTTGCACAGTACTTTTGAAGAGGTAAGAATAATTTCATTTATCAATACATGACACAGTGATCGTCCTAAGCAGAGTCACGTGCAAAAATAAAGCTTCAAGTGTTTTTCATTTGATGGATTACCTGAAAAAAAAAAATAATAAAAAAAATCAACAAACAAACTGTTTTTTTTCCTGCTGAATGTCAGACACCTTTTCTGACACATGCTCGGAAGTAAACCAGCAGCATAGTTTACACCTGTGGATAACTCTTTACAAAGGCAATAATACCAACAATACACAAGTTCTTGCCAACAGAAATGCTTTATCTCACATCAGACCTATTTCTGCTTTCAGAGTATTTGAGAAGTCCTTGGGAATTTTCCCACTGTTTTTAATCACAGCATAAAAAGCACAGTAAACAAAAACTAAAGCAAGCAAGCAACATTAGGCATAAACAATGTACAAGCAAAGAAGAACCACACTGCTGGAATAAGTTTCGTAGTCCTTTCATCATTAGAAACATGAACATATGGCCTCAAGTTGCGCTAGGGAAGGTTTGCATTGGATATCAGGAAAAACTTCTTTACAGAAAGGGTGGTTAAGCACTGGAATGGGCTCCCCAGGGAGGTGGTTGAGTCACCATCCCTGGATGTGTTTAAAAACTCTTTGGATGTGGTGCTCAGAGACATGATTCAATGAAGGGTTGTTAGGTAGTATGGTTAGGTTGTGGTTGGACTTGATGATCTTTAAGATCTTTTCCAACCTGAGCAATTCTATGATTCTATATTTAATGGCTTGCATAGTCGGGTGCCATTCACAAGACAGTGCCTCAAGTACTGCATGTTCTGTAAAATAAACACATTCTGTATCATCAGAAAACATGTGAACACATTGACTCAACTCACCTTCGTTAGCCCTGCTACCTCACTCGGTATATCTCCTTCTCAAGCACTCCATACACTCAAAGCCAGAACCAAAGCCCATGTGGAAATTATTGCAAATGTTTTTGGCTTTTAAAGCCAAGTTTGTTACAGTCCTTTAACAAGCACCCAGAGGGGCTGTGCTACCTGCATCCATAGATACTGAAAGCTTCTCAGGTGTGGCAGGGCCTGGCCAAGGCCGGCAGCATGGCTTCACCTTGGGCTCAGAAGTGAAGCAACAGCATCCTCTTTCCTCAAAGAGAAATGAAACCCAAGCATCTTTACATGCTCAGGATGAAAAGGTCACACTGTATCTGCTTCATCCACACGGCATTCTCATGTCAGAGGTAAACAGCCGCAGAATTTCAAGCAGCATACAGATCTGTTTTGAGTGGTGAGCTGTTAAGCTGTCTCCCCATATGTCTCACCTGAGCTTTTCCTTGTCATCTTGCAGAGTTAATCAGTTAAACTCTAACAAGCCCCTATATATTCCCTTGCATTTCTCCCTCACATTTTGCACGAAACGGTGACCACAGGTGGGGCAGGAGTACAAACGCTCATCCTCCTGGAGCTCTTGTCAGTGGTATTTGTTGAGGTCGTGGGTTAACATACTGCATAATTCAGTCAGCTGGCACAGCTTATCCAGGAGTATGTGTGATAAGCTGAAAGGAGCTATACTTTTACACAGAAATTAGGAGCCTCCTCAGGGCACATATTCAGTTCTGCTCATGTCCCTCTTGTCACTCCTGCCTCCCTCAGACAACAGTCTGGATGGCACTAGGGAAAACCATCCAGCAGACATGAAAGAGGTTATCCTCAGGCATGAGGGCCTGGCAGGGAGCGGGACTGGGCACTGGCCAGTTAAGAGAGCAGCCCAAGGGCTTCTACTCACCTCAGAGTTGCCTTCCTCTGTAACAAATGGATGAGGATGAATAGCTGCCTGTTACAGCTCCCAGATAAAGGATCCCAACCACATTTTAACAAGTCTTTAGTTTTTTTCTAATTTCTTTTATTTTAAAGTAAAGTGCTGCAATATAACCAGGAAACAAAGCACAAACAGAAAGTTTGAGTTATTAATGTCAAGCATTTTTTTTATCTAAGAGAGATTTACTTTTCCTCAGAATATCACTCAGTCTTGGAAACTGTTAAAGCAGAGATCTGAAACATAGCCTCCAGCCTCCCAAACCAGCATGTGTATCTTCGATGATTAATTTGGAGTGAATATTTGTCCAACTCTCCTTCAAGTAGCATGGGACACATTGGTCGTATCCGTGTTCACTGGTCTCCTCCTGGTTCTTCAAATTCATTCACAGACAGCTCTGTTGCAGAGGCTGGGAATTATTGCACAGCCTTGCTCTCCTCATGTCCATACACAAAGCATAGGGACCCCACTGAAACTCAGCTATCGGGATGTTGATTAATAACCAGTGATGGAAGGAAGTCACAGAGCTCAGCCCCCACCCTGTGCCTGCACTCGGCATGTACAGGCTGGTTCTGGCAGGAGCCGACGTGGCAGCAGCTGATCCTCCCACCAGCCCTGCTGTGACAAACCTTCGTCTCCCTGCTCAGCACCACTGTGGTGCCACCCTCACAGCCAGCTGTGCCTACTGCATCTCAGCTCGCAGGTCGCACTGCCTTGGGATCACTTACAGCTCTCAAGAGCACTGTGATGTAATGGGGCACATATGCAGCCACGCTGCAGGGCACAGACTTTCTGAATGCTCTTGCTGCCTTCTTCTTGCCCTGATTTCCCAAAGCTTGGCACACCCAACCCTGCAACTTTTCCATACATTTGGGTGGCCTCCGCCGGCAGCAGGTCTGCTAGGGGTTAGGTGAACAAACACGATGTTGTCAATAGGGCACAGCAAAGCAAGAAGGGCTTACAACTTCTGTGTCCTCTCACAGCTGAAAACGTCCAGGCTTGCGACAGCATCCCGAGCACCTGGCTATGCACGAGATAGTCCCGGGGGCTGCACAGCATCCTTGCAGACGCGAACCCCGGGGACGGGATGGGGACCTGCCGGCGGGCGGCTGCAGGACTCGCTTTAGGCCTCGTTCCACCCCCACACCTCTTTTTCACAGCGAAGCCTTTCTCCAGAAAAATCACCTCAGCGTGTTTAGGGAGGGGACGGAGGCGCTTAGCCTGCAGGTAACAGTCCGCCCGCCCGTCCCCGCCCCCGGCCTCTGCGCGCCGCCGCAGGCAGCAGAGCGGCCCCGCCCGCCGCGCACCTGCCGCGGGCCGCCCCCGCCGCGGG
>NW_024884697.1:31268335-31427374 GCF_019232065.1 Centrocercus urophasianus | reverse complement strand
AGGGTGGGGGCGGCCCGTGCCCGGCGTGCGCCCGGAGCCCGCGGGCGCCGCAGGAGGAGCAGGAAGCGCCCGGGCGCATCCCGCCGCGCTGTCACATGACTCAGCAGCCGCCGCCGGGCTGAGTTCAGCCGGCGCCGCGCCGGGAGGGGGGGGGGGACCTGCCGCTGCCGCAATGAGCCCGCGGCCCCGCGCACGCTGAGCCCGCGCGCCCCGGCCCGGCCCGGCCCCCGTTGCGGAAGCTCGGCGGGGCCGCCGCCGGTCCGCCGCTCCCCGCGCTGCGCGGCGGCGGTACTATGCTCACGCGGGTGAAGTCCGCCGTGGCCAATTTCATGGGCGGCATCATGGCTGGCAGCGCGGGCGCCGAGCACGGCGGCGGCGCGGACCTGCCGCTGCGCTTCCCCTACGGGAGACCCGAGTTCCTGGGACTGTCCCCGGACGAGGTCGAGTGCTCCGCCGACCACATCGCCCGCCCCATCCTCATCCTCAGCAAGGAGACGCGGCGCCTGCCCTGGACCACGGGCTACGCGGAGTGAGTACGGCCGCGGGCAGGTGGAGCCCTTCCCTTCGGCCCTTCCTCCGCCTCCGCAGCCCCGCGGCTCGGCGTCCCGCTCGGCGCCTATCGGCCGTGCCTTGGCAGAGCCGTCCCGGGCCTGCGGGGCGGAGGGAGCTCCCGCGGTGCCGTGCGGAGGTCTCGGCCACGGCTCCGTACCTGGGCGTGTGGGAGACGCGGAGCGGATGGGAGAGTGGCGGCTGCGGGAGGGCTGGGGGTGGCGACTTTTGGTATCGGGACTGCGGAGGAGATGGGGAGCGACTGCGCTCGCTTGTGGCTCGGGGACAGAAATCCGTTGGTGGCGAACCTCGGCTCGGTGCGTGCGTAACTGCTTCCCCCTGCCCGTGAGCGCGGGCGGGCTGGGTGCACCTTAGCGAGCCTCGACCGCGTTGGTCGGGACCAGGTAGTAGTCCTAAACACGAACAGCCTCGGACTCAGGGCAGCGTTTGGCCGTGGCTCCTTAGCCCCTGGCAGCGGAGCAGCTGCAGGGCAGCACACGTCCTTGCACCTGACTCCCCCCTCCCCCCCCCCCCCCCCCCGATGCTGGGAGCAGGTCTGAGGATGCGGCTTCTCTCTGCTGCTGTCTCCAAGTCTTGGCCGTTCCTGGCCCTCCGTGTCACTCCAGCTGGCATCGTACCGAAGTTCACTGGCTCAGCTCGTCCAAGCTGGTCTGTGTGGGCACCGTCTCTTTGGGCATATGTGAATTCTTAACAAAGCTCCTGCAAAAACTGCAGTGAGGTGCTGATGAGTGATTGCTAGCCTTATTTAAAAGGTTCGTATGAGTTGCTGCATCACTGGGGATACTCAAGTAAGAGGGGAGACTTACAGAAGTTCAAATCAGACTGTTCTCCTCAGATCATTAGAACTGAATATGTTACTGAGCAAATTTCCTAGGAACTCTAAGTTTAAATGTTTAAAAGTAAGCTCTAATTGTTCTGCTGCTATAATTGAGCCTCAAATGCAGTTCTTTACCAAAGCAATAAGTGCTGCTATTCTTAGCTTGTGTGTGGAGCGGTGGCTCTTGGTGGGTGGCTGTGGGCCCAGGTGTGTGCAGCTCTACTGCCTGCACCCTGGGCAGTCCATGAGGGTGCCAGGACTGTTCTCATACAGGTGTTCTGCTGAGCTCTGAGCAATTGAGTGAACTGGGAGGTGTAACTAAGTTACTGGCCTCCATTCCAATTGCTATCCGTGTGAAAAGAGATCAGCCTTTGCTTTTATCACCTGGTTGTTTCCCTTTTCTTGCCTCATCCTCTCCTGTACAGCCCTGGTTGCAGTAACTGACTTCAGCATTGACTTCTTTGCTATCAAAAGTGCTGTCAGGCTGTTTGCTGTCAGGCTGTTCCCAGTCACATCCGTCTGCTCCCCAATGTGGGCTTTGGTTGCAACCAGAAGATGTCAAAGCGCTCATGGCGCTGGAGTGAGGAAGGAAGCAGTACTGCCAACATTACATTGCCAGCCAAAGTCTGTGCCACAGACATAGCATGCAAAAAATAAGAAGGAGATAGGGGCAAAATTGGGTTTTGCCAAATTTGACATTTTTTTTTCTCCCCTCCTCTTGAGCTGTTCCCAGGCTATCTGAAAATAATTGCAGGAGTTACTTGGAGGTATATTTTCTAAGTATCAGTTTTCCTTTTGGAATGCCTTTGAATTAAATAGAGAAAAGAGAAAATAGCAGGAAGGTCAGATGATTCTTTTCCGTATTTTTAAGTTTGTTTGCTAGTGGAATGTGGGGGAGGAAGTACTTGTATACCATCACTTAACATTGTGTTAGCATCTATATTACGGAAACTAGCAGAGCAGTTTGCCTCTTAGTGCAATGCAAATGAGCACTTGCAGGAGTACTAAGGGTTCATATCCTCACCAGTGGCTTGTGGCATGGGCCTGGGGCAGTGGTTTGCTGTGTTGCATCAGGCTGTTGGCAGCAGGTGCTCTGAGCAGTGACACCTTGAAGTTAAGGAGAGGTTTGTTGTAGGCTTAAAAAATCGGGATTTCATCCAGGAGAGAGTATGTTCTGCCTTTGTGTTTGCCAGCCATGCACACAGTAGGATTGGAAGTGGAGGATTTATGCTCCATGCCCAGCGCTGGTGCTTGCCCTACTGTCTTTGGAGGAGGTTCTGTCCAGAGAACAGATCAGAAGGCACTTCAGGATGAGAACTGGTTCCTGTGCTGTGACTAAAGCAGTCTGAGTCCACAAAGTAGGTCATTTTTTCGAGGGACTTTCTTTTGTACTTTTGGTTCCTAAGGACAGAGGTTCCTTCCCACCTTATGTAGAAAAGCTCATCCTGTTGTTTACTTCTCTTCCTTAGCATCTGTGGCATATGCCTATTCACCAGCCCTGTCCCACCAGAGCAAGCCCTGCTCTTTCTCCTGCTCCCCATTTTCTTGCTTAGCTTGTACTGAACTTCTTCGTAATAGATATTTTTGCAATGTTGCTCATCCATGTCATATTTTAAGTAAGTAATTTAAAAAAAAAGCTATCTTTGTGGTGTTATGCAGTTAAATGTAAATTAGCATTTAATTTTTATTATTAGCTTTCACTCTTTTAGTGGTATAATCGTTACGCAAAGCATGTAGCAGGCAAATGAAATCTTCAGAAGCATACTTGGTGCTGGGATAAAACATCACCACTTCCTGAAATTTCAGTAGGAATCCCACAGGGATTTGGCTTTGCTTAGTGAGCAAACTGAAAGCTGTCTTTTGGAACATCTGTCCTGCCTCCTGTTATTGCGTGGAAGACTTGAGACACTGAAGCCCAGTTCATCCCGTTCTACAGAGTGGCGAAAGGCTGTTGGTAGATGTTTCAAAGAAAGATGCTCTTATGCCACAGGCACTCTTCTAGTGGCCAGCAAACTGGGTAGAAACAAAATGAACATTGTATCCTACATCTAGCAAGCTTTTTGATTGTCCTTACAGGCATCCTTTTGCTTAGGAATACTTTTTGAATCAAGGGCGTCCCTAGCGTATCTGCAGAATGTGGTTAGCTGATACTTATTAGGAATGGCTGAGGGAGAGAGCAGTCTGTTAGTAAACATTCCTTTAAGTCTGCCTTTAATCCTGGGGGTGGGGGGGGGGGGGGGTTAAGGAGGCTGAGGCTTGCTACTTGCTGAGAAGTGATTTATTTCAGTTGAGGGGGAGAATCCTGCCTGACACTGCGTTTGCTCCTTGCCCCCTGCCCTCTGCAGGCAGCTGTGCTCCAGGGCTGTGGGGCTGCACCATGAGCTGCTTGCTGAGCTGCTGCTTGGATTGCCCTGCTGCCATGAGGAATACTTCTGTAGCTGCTTTCTGTGCTGATTCTTAGTGTTACAACCTTGCAGAGCTTCTGCTAAGCTGCTATCAGCCTCAGTCCTGAACTCTGAAAGCGTATAGGCAGCAGTAGGGATGGAGTGTGTAGCATTAGGTGGCTTAGATAGCATTCACCCATGTCTGAGCTCTGCCCGTATCATTGCTTTTCACCTTTCTGTCTGTCTATCTTGTTCCTACCTTGAAAGCAGAGCACGAATGGGATGGAGCAATGTTCCCTCCTGCCTGATTACGTGTGGCGTGCAAAATGATTGATCCAAGATTGGCAGTTGACAAAGAAATGGTCTGCCTTGTTCTGGTGAAGTTACAGAGAAACTGTAACAAATGACATTTTGTGTAAGGAAAGCAAAACTTCAGCCACATTCTTCACCTGTGTTGTATGTGAATGTTCATATGTGGTTGTCCAGAACTCAGTGCAGCAATTGCTGTTCTAAATAATGAGTCCTTTGATGGACTCTAATTTGCTTTTTCTGTATCAATTGCTATTCTCTCTGTTCTCCATTCTTACCTTCCTAAGGTCCATTTGGAGGCTATCAAAGAACACTATTAAAAGCACTTTAAACACAGGATTAAGTGCAACTTGGAAGGAGGCTCAGTCATGTTGTCTGTGCCTTCTTATGCAAAGGCTTGTTTAGCTTTTCTTCTTTAATCTCTGAATTATGCTCTAGATATCTGCACAGCTCCAAGTTATAATAGGTAAGCAGAAAGTAGGCTTTTGTGGTGTGTGTGTGTCTTGGCTTTATAAAATCAGTTTGTTACTCCAGCAGTGCCTTTTGCTTGATGAGCCACAAAGTCCAGGCTCTTTTTTCCATAATGTTACATTTCAGAAGTCTAGCGATGCTGTGGTTTCCCTGCTCTGCAGGCATGCAGCAGCAATTACATTTTCTCTGTGTGCTGACCCATAATGGGTACAGAGTCGTAGGTGAGATATTACAGCTGTGTCCTTCTGCAGCCTTGTAACTAAGGTGCATTGTTATAGCAATACCTTAAGTTGAAAATGAAGAAGGAAGAAAGGAAGCTTACGGATTTTTTTCCACTCTAAGTACCAGTTGCTTTGTAAGGCTGGTGATGTTGCATCATGTCTTCTCGTGCTGTGTTAGTTTATAGGCAATGAGTGTACGTGAGGGACTGTGTGAATGCTTTTTACTGAAACTGTTAGAGGGGTTTTTTTGGCCATCCTAAATTTTAGGTTGTCACAATCAAGATAAAACTTGTTCATTGTCTGGACTAGGGTAATGAAGTGATAGTTTTCCATCTGAAGTTCAAGGCAGGTAAAAGCTTCTTGCAGCTGGGAGGTGGGATAAACCAAAGCAGAGGAATTGCTTGTCCTGAGTCGGACAGTATGTCAGTGCTGGAGGTCAGCACAGGTCTTGCTGCTCTTCATCTCTTATCCTGATCCCGTTGCCTGCTGCTAACAGGCGAAAGCTCTGCGGTTGGCTCCTGTGAGTTGCAGGTTAGGTTCTCCTTACTGGGAGCCTGTTTTGGAACCATCAGCTGGGAGCATGACTCATCCCTGCATGTAAACAGGTTTTTGTCTGTGCTCTGCTTGGTATAGATATCAGAGGCATAACATGCCCAGAAAGACGAATGCCTTTTTTTGTCTTGTTCTGTTTGTCTTTTTTCTTTGGGTTAAATACACAAAAATAATGAATTACTTTCCTTTAAACTTTTTAAAATTTTGTTTGCTCTTCTCCACATCTGGATAAAATTATGTTCCTTTATTTTTTCTGTAGTTCGGAACATACGGCTGGGTAGGACCTGATGGATGAGCTAAAAATTCAAATCCCATTTGTGTACCTAAAGTAGGCTGAATGCTCTTCCTGCGAATGAATTATTCTTTTATGCATAATGTAATCTTAACTTTAATATACATTGCCAAACTTATTTAAACCTGGACCCATAAAAAACAGCCTATGGGAACCTCATGGTAGTTGTAAGAGCTTCAGAAATCCCTCTCCCTGTGTAAGAGCTTATACCATAACATTTAATATTTATGTAATGCCTCTAATTTGCTGAGTGCTTTGCAAATAATAATTTCAGAATAACCTTTGAGAAAAATGTACATGTGCAAATGTTCTGCTTTCTCAGATAAAGAAACTGAGGCAGTGAGGATGAGCTTTGGTGGGAGGGTGTGATATGCATGTGGAAAATATGTCCTGAGTTCAAAGCTGTGCGCTTGGACGACACGATTTTTCCTGCCTTTGTGTGCTTGGCTTTTCCTATGTGGTCTCTGATTTCTTAGAACTAATGGGGAGAGGAGGGGAAAAAGGGTAAATCATGTGCTCTGGTGTTTCTAATGTTGTCTGAATTGCATGCACATGATTCTCTAAGAGGCAAGTAGGAAATCCATCCTCCGTGCTGCCTTGTGCCATTGGCCTGTGGCTGAGGAGGAGTGCTGTCTGAGGAGCTCACTAGGTCCCAGTTCCCGAATATAGAGGAGGCACCATCAGTGTTCGGTGGACACTCCTTCTTGCTCCTTTGCCTGGGATACAGCTGCATTGCATTGCTCAGGGAGGTGCGTGCCATAAAGAAATGTGACAGGGCTTTGCCCCTGACGGTGGGCCTCTTCCAGTGCATCAGTGTGATCAGATGAAACATGCTTGTGTCGACCTTGAAAGGAAGCAGAGCTGCAAAGCACAGTTATCCCAGTGATGAGTCCTGTGAAGTATATGAGGAGGGAATATGTTTTGTGATTCTAAGGACTGGTCAGTCAATTCTGTGTTGTGCTACATCCCTTGTAAGACTCTCTGTTGAACACGGTGCTCTAAAATTCAGGAAGTCTTCCTGGACAACTCCAGCTCCATGTGAATTGTGCTTTTTGTTGTTTCTTAATTAAGCTAAAAATGAAGCAGGAAGAGGAAAGTGACTTGTAAGACTCGGTTCCCACTTGGCCAGTTGCATTCACTAAGTGGAGTTTGTGTTCGGGATGGCTGCCTGGAATAGATGGCAATAACCCGTGTGGATTTGCTGCTGCTTCATTGGGTGGAGTACAAGAGGTCATGGTTTCAAGTGCTCAGCCTACAAAGATGTTCTACCCTTCCAGCCCAAACCCAACTGGCGCAGTGCGGCCATTTTCTTCATTTGGGATCTGTATTTGATCATTGTGTTCATTTCATTCCCTTCTCTTTCTTTTGTTTAATACCAAAGGTTGCATTTGCAATGCACAAATGCTGTGTGGCCACAGACTTGATGACTGCGGTGATGCTCTTCCCAGAGCTTCACCAGAAAAGGCAGGGATTTAATGGGTCCTCCATCATGGCTTTTCACTGTGATAACACCCTGATACCATGACTTTGTGCAGTCAGACCATCTTCACTCTTCAAGGAGGGAGGGTTGGGGGAAAAGTGGGTTCCTGCTATAATAAAATAAATGCTTGTTTTATGCCATGACAGTGGGTTTGGGGAGGGGGACAGCATCTGTGTGTTTTCACAGCCGTTTGTGTGTTCAGTCTGTGGTGGTTTGCAGACCACACTCTGGCACTCTGCATGCCATTGCTTCAGGACTGCTGTAGCAAAGTGTACTTGGACTACCGTAAGAGGTCTCCAAGATTGTCTTGGGATCCTGTTGTAGTCATAGCACTCCTTCCAAAGTCTTTTCAGTTTAATTCTTCTGTTAAACCACAGGTCCTACAGCTAGGTGGCCTTTGTATTGTCCTGCCTGTGTCCCTACCCTCTACTGAAAGGCACTGACAGGAAATATCTCACTGTGCCTTTGCTCCTGCAGTGAGCCCTTTCAAATTTCCCAGTTTGTTCTGTGTCCTTTATGGCCTGTTATGATAATTTCTACTCTCCAAGTTCCCTGCAGAGAGGTGAAAGAAATCCAGTTCCAGCCAAGCAGATTTTTTTTTTAATCATCTTGGCCAACACTGAATCATTGAGGTTAAGTATTGTTTGTCTTTAGGTATGTGTTAGAGGCTTCCTTGGAAGCAGATGATTCGCAGTGTGTTGTTGTAATGTTGTAAAATATCTACCAAACAACTATTGGTCTCGTCTCTGGTGGAGTCTCATATTGGAATTGGGACAGAGAATAGCTCTTCAGCTCTTGGCTTGGACACTGCTCTGTCCCGTGGGGTAGTCCAAGGAAGAAAAACAAGAAATTACCCCTCGGTTCCTCTGTGATCTTAGTATCTTCAGCTGTAGCAGATCACCATGTGATTGGGCCTAAGCTTTTGTCTTGTTGTGTAGGTATAATATCTAGAAGTGTAGCACTATAGGCATTGCTTCTTTGAGTTGGAGGCTTTTTGTTGGATATTGGAAGACTCACTTCTAGTGAAGGTCGATGAGTTTCTTAAAGTGCCACTGATTTTTATTTTATTTTATTATCTTCCCCCCATTCCCCTTAATTGAGTGAAGTTGTTTATCACTTGTTGTGGGCTTCTTTCTTTTTGATGGGTCATGTGGAGGAGAAAACAAGAAGCTGGAAGTCTGAGCGTGGTAAGCAAGCCTTCCTGTAGCATGAAGTTTGGAAGAGCACTCCTGAGATGACTGCAGTCCCCAGGGTAGCCACTGGGAGCCAAGTCCTGCCCAACAGTTGCAGTTCCTGATCCATTTTGAGGTGAAATCTGTTGTGTTCAACCTGTCACAATCTGCACGCGTTGGGCTTGTTGAACAGCACAGACGTGCTCAAAAGTCCGCTTCTCTGCACCTCTGTTGGCTTTGGTGTCTGTGCAGGGGGTTTAGTGCTCCTGAGAACCCATTAATCCCCCTGGCTCTGTTTCAGTACAAGTGTCTTGGCATTCTGACTCTTTGATCTTAGTTTTTTTGTTTATTTGTTCAGCAGTATGTGATGCTTTGCAGAAGCTTGTGCATTAAGACTGGGTTTCTTAAATTACTGCTTATGTTGTTTTTTGTTTTTTTTTTTTTTAGAACAACATTTTAGAGAAAGTGCCTTTTCTTCCAAGTCTGTTTTAATGGTGTTTGTTTTAGGAGTGAATACTAAAATTTGCTGCTGAGATTGACTCTAAAACTCGGTTCAAACTAGTTCTTGTTTCTCTTTGCTGCACTTATTTGTAGATGTCTTGACTGAAAGAGGAAATAAGTCTTTTTTTTTTTTTTTTTCCCCCCATTTCTTTCCAGAGGCTTACACACTGGATCTTAGTTCAAACTTGTAATGTTTTCCCCTCAGAAGTTCTAAAAGCCATAGAGTAAGCTTGTGCTGCATGTGTGGTGTTGCTGGGGAATGGAGCACGCCTTTTGATTCAGGTGTTTGGGTAGGTGTTCAGAAGTGAAAAATAGTGATAATAAAGCTAACTCCAATGAATATTGTTGCCTAAATCATCGCATACATCATAATGTTGTGAGTTATTGGTCTGAAATGAGCAATTTCCATTTTGCAGAATATAAATCAAACTTTTCCATCATCTTTCCACCCTTCTCTCGAAAAAACCTAAGATTTTCAACCATTTTCATGTATCTTTTGAAGGCGAAAATTTAAATCAAGCACATGTGCTCTAGGGTGATATTTTCAGGAAATAAGATAGACAAGAAAATGTAGATGACCACTTCTTTAGGCTGGGGCTCCCTCAGTGTACTTCTCAATGTCATTTTAAGGTCTTTCTGTCCCACTCCAGTAGTGCAAAGCTGGGAATTACAGCCGAGCAAGCGCCTTCTGCAACTCCTCCTGCATAATCCACTAAAACCCCAGGTCTGTGGATTGTAATTCTATTAGCTGTTAATCAAATGAAGTCGGGAAGAATGCAGCTGGCGTGCAGGAATGTGGGAAGTTCCTTATCTCAGGCTGTAATCCTGCTTTTACAGGAAAAAAAAATAAGTTCTAGGCTAATGTGATTAACTGTAATCCCATTCTTGGTTGGTTTGAGAGAAATGCCTGATGCCTACATCACCAGCTAGCTCTGTGGAGCACCTATAGGGTTTCTGTGAAGGGGCTGAGATTTTGCTACTCAGCTGGTTGTCTTGGGGGCAAAAAAAACTTAGCAGCAAGACAGAAATGAACTCTCATAGTCAGCACTTAGATTCTAGTCTTTGTTTAGAAATCTGAAACTAAGAAACTAAGAGGATGTAAGTGGAAACACAAAATGAACATAATCCTTTCAGGTACCTACGTGTATGTATAAACATGGGCAAGAAACAACTTACAGGTAAACTACAAATTGCTCTTTAGAGTTTTGTAGGCCCCAAGGTTTACATTAGGATCCTGTTATTTGCTAATACGTTACTGCTGCTGACGGAATTGGTATTCTGGTTTATTTAATGCAGACAAGGGACAGGACTGTCTGGTAATAAAACTGCAGCTTTGTGTTGAAGTGAATGAATGGCCTGGGGAATTTTTTCCCACTGGGGCATGTGTTTTTCCTTTCAGCATTAAGGGAGTGAGTATGCTAGCTTCTGTTGAGAGGTTGGTATGAGGTGTTAGAAATGTTGCTAGAGAGGGAGAGGTGGGGCTCTTCATGAAAAGAATGGAAAATACCTTGGCGTGTGTATTGTTGGCCCCAGCATGAATGATGAGCTGCTCTGAGGGCAAATATCATCTTTTTGCTGTGTGAAGTGCAAAGTGCAGCCTAAGATCAAGGTTTTCCAAGGCCACATCATTTGAAGGTTGGGTGCTGTCAGCTGGTAGCTTTTGGGAGCAGGGGCTCCCAGCACTGACATTACTGGGGCTTGTCCTTGTTTCCAGGGGACATTACAGGTGAGGTATGAGGTAGCTGTGGGAACAGGCAGAAAAATGCCCTGTTCACATCTTGTTCATTGGCTGGACAAATTGAAAATAAGTGTGGCTTGGAGAAGGTAGGAGATGCGGGAGAATTTATGCTGCAACAAAATGCTGTAATGCACATCCAGTCACCAGCTACAAGTAGTCAAGTTGATATTTGGAGAGGTTGTACCAGACTGCCTTCTTTACGAGCAAAAATTATGAGATAGTTTAATTACAGTGTAAGGCATGCTGCCTTGCTCACAGTTGCTTACAGACCTGAAGTTCTATGTATGCGTTCCCTCACAGTTTCCTCTACTGCTAGCAAATCTCCTAGGGCTGTCATGTGTACATGTGACCTTAAAAAAAAGAAATAAAAACAGAAATATCAATTAGTTGAAGGAAATGGTTTTGTTCTTCTTCCCTCTTGAAACTTCATTGGATTCCCTGAAGAAATTGGAAAGACTAGGTGAATTAACTAGATGGATTTAAGCATGGAGAAACATAGGGATGGTTGGTTAGGATGATGTGAACAGCTGTTACGTAGGTATGTGGTTTGAAACTACTATAGCCTCTCCAGCATCCTTTAAAAGAACTACCCAAAATAGTTGCTGAGGGTATAGTTCAAAAGCCGAACAAAATGTTAGAATGCAAAGGAAGTGGGGTGCAATGGGTTGCATTCAAAGCACAGTTGAGAATAGTGTTCACACTTAAATATGGGGAAAGCTAAAATGGAGAAATAATGACTGTGGAAAAACAGTTAGTAAATTCAGAGGAATTAGGAAATGGGAACAGAAATCAAGCCTGTGAAAGCTGGAGAGAGCACTTTGAAGGTAACCTGAAGTATTTTTGTACCAGGGGAAGTTTTAACAGGAATAGAAACATCTATCACAGACCATAAGCAGTAATAAAAGATGACGCTTCTCTCCAAGTTGGAGTATGTGGGTACAAGTCCTTGTGTGAGGACATACAGTGGTGACAGGCCACTTTGGTAGGTTGGGGCCTTTTGTTTCACGGTGCCCAGAGGTCTTGGATCGGTCAGTGAAACTCATATTAGAGGTAGGTGTCATGAAAACCCAGGGGCTTTTTTTTCCTTTATATTAAGGAAGATATAACTTTTGATGCTCTGCTGCTTGGCAGATGAGTCTGTTAATGCATTAATTGCCAGAAATTGCTCTGATATGGCTGGGTTCATTCCTTCATTAACCTGGCATTTCTCAAACTTCCACTGGGGATTGCAAGTCTGCAGTTGAAAGCAGGGTGCCACTGGGGGACATAAGCTGAGCTGCCATGAAAACTCTCTCTGGTGCGTTTCTGTTAGGAATGGCAGTCAGTCCAACATGCGGGAGAAGGCTCTTCCATGGAGACTGCAAAGAAATTGAAAAAAGCAGCACAAACTGTACTGAAAAGCAGCATATAGATTTTCTGCAATGGGAGGGAATTCTTTCTTAAACTGAAGTCCTTTTGTAAGGTTGGGCTTGGAAATCATCATGTTTTAGTAGTCCATGGTACCTTAGAAAGTAATTTTTTGTTTGAGGATGGATATGCTTATTTTATGGAGTCCTGAAATAAGAGCTTTTTCCAACATCTCTAACATCTGATTCTTCACCTTTTTGTTCTTGTATAATGTTTTAGCTAGCATTCCTGAACAAAAAAGCAGAGGAAATATATATTTATATATGGGAACAGCTGTCCTTTTTCAGTTCTCTGTCTGCATCTGCTGTTGAGATCCTCAGCCCTCCAGCAGCATGGCGGAGCTGTGCACTTCCACACCGCCCTCCCCAACCTCGTGGGAGTTGCCTCAGGGAAAGGACTTGGCAAAAATAAACACGCTGCTCCAATAAACAGTCGAGCATTGTTACAGGCAGGTTACAAGACTGGTAGCACAAAGGTGCGTAAGTAGCAAATGGGTGAGTCAGAAGCATTCAGCAAAATAGCTCTGTCTGGAGGAACAGCAAGATTGGCTTGACTTTTAAAATGAAACTGGAGTTTGAAAATTGTTTCCCATGTGAGTGTTTTAACAAGTCCTGAAGGAACCAAACTATCTCCAGAGAAACAGTTATGCTGGCTAGCAGCATGGAGCAGGTGGGATTTGCTCTCCAGGCAGACACTTGCAGCACAGAGCACCTGGCATGGCAGCAGCCTATCATGCAGAGAGCAAGGGGAGTAAGTCACATGTGGAGCAACAGCGTGTTTTGCAGGAGAGCTCATCTTACCTGGAACTAAAAGGATGCTTGTGTAGGCAGGGATAGGGGCAGTGTTATTTCAGGGAGTGGAAAAACACGGTGGGGTTTTCATACAGCAGGCATGTAGTAAGCTTGTTTGCTTGCTGCTGCTAGAATGTCTTCATGAGCTATTACTCTCCTACATCTGAAATAGTGAAACACATTTTATGTACAGGTAATTGCTCACACAATATTCTTCAGCAAAGTCAGTTGTAAATTAAATTGCAAGTAAACCTGGGAAGCTGTGTGAGCCGAGCTTTGTAGAAAATAAACCTTTGGGGATATGGGAGGAAGTGTGATTGCAAACTTGGGAATGGAAGAGTTTCTTCTTGCTTTAGTTGAAACTGTGTGAAATCTGAACAAATACCTGAGATATGGAAGTGTGTTAGGCATTTCTTATGTTGCTGTGTAAGTTGTGATTACTCTTCTACCAGGACTTGATGTGCTTATAAGAAAGGCCCTCTCTTTTTCCTTTGTTTACCTACTGCCCTGTAGCAGTAGGGGATGGAGAGTTGCAAAAGCTTTTATTTTGCAGCAGTGCTGTTGAGTTTTGTGTGGACAAAGGGGGCTGGTGGTAACACGGCTGTAGAGTAAGAAGCAGGATCTATGCTCTTCAGCTGAGGAGAAGGATGAACTGCAAAAAGCATTGGCTTCTCCCAGTCTTTCCATGCATCTTGCAGGACATCTGCTGATCTCCCTCCAGCACAGAGGGGTGATGTGACTGCAAAGCTGACTTCTGTCTATCACTTTTTTTGTGTTTCTTATTGAAAGAATGAAATGTGTCCACCGATAGAAATTTGATTTAGAAATCTGAAAATAAAAAACTGGCAACTCGTTGCAGTCCAGGGCTATTATTAGTGTTGCTTCATAACAAATGCAGACTGTGTGTGTGAACCTTACCTGTTGGTAGCTGTTGGGAAATGTGTTCCACAGCTTAGAGGATAGATCTGATCAGTATGTGTTGGCTGTGACCTCTTAAGTGATGTATTGAGGATGAAATTATTATACTGTCTTCAGGCCATTTTAATCAGGTTCTTAAGGACAATCTCACAGTCCTTCTTGGGAATAAAATACTTTCCCCATTCAGAATGCATCCAACACATCTTGGAGACTGTTTTGTTTTCTTTTGCCTGTTACTTTCCTTTGTCCCTTCCCATCAAATTGCTCACTTGAAATTCCCCACTGTTTGCTTTCAGCAAACAGAAAACTTCTAATTATATCCTTATCTACAAGTGCTGCCACTCTTTAAGTATTGTTTAAGTAGAAAAGCCAGAGTACTCTGTTTCCCAGCTGGACTGATCACCTGATGTGGCAAGTGTACTTTGGGAATTACATTTCTTCATGACCTTTCACATTTTTGATTGTGGCAAAACACAGCATAAAAGAGCAGAATTACGAGCAGAATTACAAGCAGTTGGACGAGCTCTTCTGTTATTTACTATTATTATTATTATTCTTTGTCAACTTTCAGTCTAAGATGTCCAGCCTGACTGTGTTGTCCATTTCACTTGCAAAATGAAGTGTTAGAGGACAAGAAATGTTATCACACTGATTGCTTTGACCTTGCTGAGATTCTGTTGTTCAACCTGCAGACCAAGAAAACTTCCTCCATGAAGCCAATAGGCAATCAAACACATAGTAAGATGGTTATGTCCAACTTGTGTTCCAAGGAGAGCCCCACGTCATTAACCACGATAGATCAGTGAGTATTTTTCAGCCAGAATCAGAAAAGTGAACTTTGAAGAAGTGTTTCCATTTACCTCTAACAATGTTCCTTTTCTGCCATAGCTCCTTGAGCCCTTGGAACAGCCATCAGCCTTATCAAAGCCTTTACAAGGCATAGACTTGCAATGGATAAAAACAATAAACGAGAAACCAAACTGTGCCAGAATAACACATACTCACATTAAGTTTTTGGAGGACAGAGCTGTAGGAATCCCTGAAGCCTACTATGCTTTGAATACAGTAGACTGTATCTAGAGCAGTAGGAGCCATCATGGGAATTGTGTGGGTGACTCTGAAGCGCTGTTGACACCCAGATACTTTCCTTAGACAGCTGGCAAAGGACAGGAACGCACTCTTTTCAGTGGGAAGTCATCTTTAGTATATTTCTAGAGTCTTCCTGTCCATGATCTGTTTGTTTTTCCAAACAGCAGAAAGAAGAAAACAAAAAAATTTCACAAATAAGAACCTGAGAAATCAAACTTGTTGCAGTTCTCCTGCAACTTCATGCATAATAGATAATGGGAGAGATACACTTGCATACGTAATGGTAGGGATATCCCTAGATAAGCAAAATAGATTAATGGTGTGGCTTGTAATTATACTTCTCTTTCCGGCTTTTCTCCCTTCTTTTCTAGTGTGTCCTTTCTGTCATCTCACAAGCTAATGACACCATTGACTCTTGTGTTCTTCCAGCAAGCTGTTTCCTGCTGATTTTTAATCTTTATCTATATTTAGTTTGAGGTTTTCTGCATTTGTTCATTTCTCAAGAAATATGTGCACACCGGAGTGGAAATACTGATCAAAGTTTCAACTCTATCGGTTGGTCTCATAAAGAATGCTATTGCTGTCTGGAGATGTGATCTGCCTTAATATTATTTTGATAGTGGGCTATATTAAGCCACAATCAAAAAAAAAAAAATACACCTCTAATTGATTGTTAAAAGAGAAGCATACCACAGAGTTACTGTAAGTCTCCTGGAAAAAAGCCAATGGAATGAAGTGCTGCCTGTGTGCTCCCAGATGGTGTAGTTAGCAAAAGGTTATGCTTGTGTAAAATTCTCCTAGTCTCCCAGAAATAGTTACAATATGAGATGCTCCTGTAGTATTGAAACAACTCTTTGCATAATAGTGGAGCATCCATCATCATGTTAATTATAACTCTGATTTCTGGTGGTTCTTCTTTATGCTGCATTTTCAGATTCTTGTTAAAGCCAAAAGAATTCTGTAGCTCCAGAATATGGTGATATTTGTTGGGAATGAAACATAAACGGTTCTTAGACATTCTCTTTCTGCTACAGAATGAAAATGCCTATTTTCCTCTCTTATTCTGATTTCAGAGTCTGTTTCCACCCATTCCCACCAGGCCTTCTGTTTTTTCTTAGGACCTGGCAGAGAGATGGGAAGTGTAGGAGGACAAGCAATTGATGTTTAATCCTTCATGTTTTCTAATTTATAGTAAGGCTGATTATACATGCATCTAGAGCAAACAGACGCACATGCATATTCTAAATAGAGATGCATACAATTTTCCTGCTGCAAGCACATACTGTATCATCTTCTGGGACCTCCTTGTTTTGGGTCTCTGCTAAAGCTCCTTATTGTGTGTTTTTATTTCTGTGCTGTTCTTGCAGATGAGGAAGTTTTGACAGAGATTAAGTGATTGCTGTGTCTTGCTTCTTAGGAGCTTTTGTTGAACTGTTACTACTTAGTTCAAATCTGGGCTTTTTTATACTGAGTAATTAAAAACAGTGTACAAACTAGATAATTCCCTTATGTGCTTGTGATAATTGAGTGGTTATGTGATAATCCTATATGAAGGTTGCAACATACCAAATGCTTTAAAAATACATATAATAATTCCACAGTGCTGAGAGAACATTGCTTTTCCTAATGCAAGAGCATTGCTGCTGCTTTGTTATGGGGCTGATTTGGGCCCTTGTCTTTTGTCTCTAGAGACAAAGTGTCTGCTTTTCAGAAGAGCCTTTTCTCCAGGGACTGAATGCCCAGACCAGGCTGATAGGTGCTCCCACAGGGCATGCTGAAGGTACCTGAGCTGGGGTTCTGTGCTGAGTTTCTGTCTGGTAATGCATTGCCTTTGTTTGGGGTGAAGGTTTCTTGTTTTTCTGTTGGGTATGTGAAGAGAGGTGAAAAGAAATGTCTCCATCTTTGTGTGAATATACATATCTTCAGTGCCAGTGAGTTATTTTTGTATTATTGAGTGTTTCCTGCTGTTGTAATTATTGTTGTACAGCAGCGCTGTCACTGGAGTTACTGCCAGATTGATCTATAAATCTGCAGAGACTGCAGTTAGCAAGAAAAGTCTATTAAAATACTACAGGAAGGGTTTCTT
This sequence comes from Centrocercus urophasianus, assembly GCF_019232065.1. Classification (NCBI taxonomy): domain Eukaryota; kingdom Metazoa; phylum Chordata; class Aves; order Galliformes; family Phasianidae; genus Centrocercus; species Centrocercus urophasianus. The sequence continues at coordinate 31,410,576 of NW_024884697.1, read as the reverse complement.
TCACTTTCTGAAATATCCAGATTGCAGAGTACAGACACTGTGCTCATTGCTGAATACTGTGTTCTGAACACGCAGACCATTTTTAAACCGCCTTCACAAAATCAGAGGCAGCCATTATGAAAGCTACAGGAACATACCTAACAGGAACGTTTTCAGGACAGAACAAATTGCTTCCATTGGTTCCACTCCTCAGCTCTCCTCAATGGACAGAGGTGTTGGGGAGTTCAGCAGAACAGAGTGATACCCTGCTGCTGCACTCCCAGGGCAGAGGGAGCAGAGAAGACAATGCAGAAAGTTTCAGAGATGAATTGCTGCTCAGTGTAGGAATGCAGCACTGAGGGTTTGGAGATTTTATCATTTTGGGCCTTGCTTATGGATTTCAAAAATCTATGAAAAGACACCTTGTTCTATGGGCAGCCCTTCCGTATCTCTGTTGTGTTCACAATGTGCCCCAGAAGTATCGGGTAGACAAGATTTTTGCCTCAGTGTATCACGCTGCTGGGGTAGTGGGTGATGTTCTGGTGTTAGCATTCTTTAAAGGATTTTGAGAAAACTGCAGATTGAAGAAGTGGACAGATGAAGTTATTCGAAAGATGGAGAAAGTGCCTTATAGATTATACAGTCTCCTACTGGGCAAAAGAGGAGTGAGAAATGATCTGATTAGAGTTATGAAAATATTTATGGGAAAAATGCATTATTAAGGGACTCTTTTGATCTAGCAAGGAGAAACGGAAAAAGAGCTGAGGCCTGGAAGCTAAAACAATTAATTTGTATGAAGCACAACTCTTGTGGGGTGTCGTAGGTAATTCGAGGCTTTACGGGGGAAGCTGATAAAGCTCCTGTCTTCATCCTAACCTGAGGAGTGAAAATTCCCCAGAAACCAATGTTTCTGCAAACGTAACTTACTGATGTTGATCTTCAGATATTTCAATCCTATATATAAAGATCTGTGGTAGATCAGAGATCTGACTGGGCAATGAACTTCTCTCTTCTGGCTTCAAAACCTTTTGTAAATATATTTAGAATATCTGTTTTAATAGATGAAACTATATTTTCATAGCAATTGGCTATTCCAGTTATAGCATTTGGCCAAAGTGGGTCTCTTACACATAGCTACTCAGTGTTGTTTACACCACTCTGATTATATTAGTAGCTATAGAGATGCTTTGCACTTTCACTCATTTAGAAAATACTGTCTCTGCTGGGGTTGTAATTAAGCAGGTAGCCAATTAGTTGAGCAGAGGCCGAAGCTCCAAATGCTGTGTGTATACGCATACAAAACTGAAGTACAACAAGGTTGCCCTTGTACCTGGTGACAGAGCTGCAGCAGGCTGAGTTGCCATGGCCCACAGCACCAGCTGATGCAGAAGCCCTGGAGAAGCAGCTGTGGAGTGATGCGGTGGCAGTGATCCTTGCAGTTTTACCACTTGCAAAGTGGCGGCTGTTCCACTTCAGTGGAGCGGCAGCCCGCAGTCTGAAGCTAAGGCTGAGATTTAAATGTGGTTCTTGAAGATTGTTTCTTAAAATTGGCCAGAAAAATACCCGCCTGAAAGGGTTCTTCAAAAGTGTATTTCTGGCAGTTTATGGTTTCAAAAACATTTTAATGAGGGTGTCTACTTGGAGCATTTATATTTCTACCGGGTTATTTACTACATTTTCACGTTTACCCCAGTCCTGCTTTGACTGCTAGAAGAACACTCACTTGTATTATCATTAATTCTGATTAATTAAAGGCAAGCTTTTGCGTCACCCCATTTCCTTCTCTCATTTATTTTTTTTTTATTCAGCCCCAAGGGATTATAAAATATCCAGCAGCTTTCTTTGGTATCCACATAAATACTTAATTGTGAGGTGACTGTATTAATAGAATTTCTTGTTCCTTATTTTAGCTTAATTTGTACATGTCGTATAGTAACATGAGCAACAAAAAGGGAAGTCTGCTTAGTGTCTTGTGTAAAGAAAGCAACAATCCCTTGTGAGAAACGATGTCTGGCTAGTAGACAATGTCTGTCACCCTTTCCAAATATGTATCTACCCTTACTTATATATAGATTCATGTACGTATTCATACAGATACATTTATGCACATATTTTAGGCTAAGTTTCCATCAAGATGTGATACATCAAGAGAGCTGGAGATCACACGTGCTGGGAGCAGAGGAGGGCAGAGCCCTTGAGGGCAGCTGGCTACGGGCAGGACTGATGTTTTAACTCCTCTGCTGCTTAGTCTCACCTTGCTGTCATTGTAAGCACTAAGATTTTCATAACCAGTCTTTCTTCCCATTATCTTACTATAGATAACAGGAGCTGGAAATAAGTGGAGTGGGAAGATCCAAGTGTAGGATCTTTTGCTTACTTGAAAATCTGTTTTGAAGTCCAGCTGGGTTGTTTTAAGACTATATGGGCTAGACGAAGCCCTGGTGATTTGAAGGACGGAATCATGCTTGATTACCCTTTTCTCCCACACACAATCCTCGGCTTGAAGACTTGCTGAAGGTAATTTCAGCCAATCTTGTCCAAGAAGCCAATCGCTGGTTTGAATACTACAAGTTGCTTGAAAATGTGTGTCTGGTGGGAAAGATCCAAATCAGATTTTCCTGTTCTGGTGAAAGTTGTAGCAGTAAATGAATTTATCCATTGTCCTTAGCTAGGCCTGACTATTGGTCTGGATGGGCACGTTGGCTGGTGAGTCAGCACAGGCTCATGTGGGAGTCGCATACAGCACAGGTGGACTCTGCCTCTGCAAGGTAGGATGTGCAAAGGAGATATAAGTAACCTTAAGATCGAGTATTGTTTCTTAAGAGAACAGAAGATCAGCCTCCTAAAAGTGAAGGCTTCTGGCACATCTGGAACCAGCTCAGCTGGCCTCTTGCTGGCAGTTTCCTACGCTGTGGGATCTGTCTGATGGAAGTAAAAAAAGTTATAACAGGAGGTTTTAATATTCTGCCATTTAGAACTATGTGAATATTTGGTTTCTTTTTAAGAGTTACTGTATCTTGGTGTTAGCAATAGGGGAACTTGGGTGTTTCCACTCCAGTCTTTTGAAATGCAGAGGAGACAGTGAAGCTGCTTGCTGACCTTCAAGGAAGCATCAGTGCCCCTTGTTACTAAGTATTGATGTGTTAAAGTACAGGCTGGTTTGTATCACAGACCAGAAATAAAACATATCAGAAATAAGCGTTTTTAGCACTATATTGAAGTGTAATCTACTCTTAATGGAATTCTTTTTATACCTTGCTAGACCATGCATTAAAAAATATTGATTACAGGACTTCAGTGGTTCCAAGTGAAAAGATATTTTATCTGCTAAAGATGAGGAGAAAAGAGAAATACCTATTTTGTGTCCCAGTTTGTTTTATGGTATTAAGGAAATGCAGAGATTGCGATTTCCCTTTTTTTTTTCCTGTTCAGAAATTTAGAAATGAAGTTATTAGCAATAATAATTGTAGGACAGCTAGTGATAATTGCTTATAATCTCTTCTGTTGAAGTACTTTATGCTCCCAAGTGTTGTCTGACCTCAGACATCACCTAAATACAAACCTAAACTCCTTTTTTGTTGATGTTTTCTGTTTTTGATTTCCAATTGTAGTACTTCATGTGGAACATGCGGATGTTTTTGAAAACTGTTGTTACAGTCAGCATCAGAAGCAAATGTCCCATGCAGCACCCAGCACCTTCAGATTTTAAAAATAAGTATAAGCAACTCAATGTGCAGGAAAAGTAAGTATTGTTCATGATAGCCTTAATATAAAGACTTAGCAAAGGCTGTAACAGCCATCATCTGATGTAACAGAGTAGAATACATTTGGAAATTTAATGTTGCTTTACTTCTTCTGAAGTCAAGATCTGGGGCATGAGGTTAAATCTGATCTCCAGCAGAATCTGTCATTTATGGCATCTCTGAATTTCAGAAAAGCTACAAGCCTGAAATTATCTTTTAAAAAATTCACTTACATCTCTGAAATTGAGTTGATGTAGGATGTAAGGCAAAGCTGTTGGTGTGCTTTTCTACATTGTCTTACTATTCTTAACCTCCACATGGAAGTCCTATCCTGGATCTTCTGTACGATGACACGAGCCTTCTTTTATCATAAGCTACTGAGCTGTGTTGGCTTTGAATCAGGTGGAATATTGATTGTTCATATGAGTTGTTACCTTAGGGTTTAATTCTGTGTCTGTTGAAATGGCTTCCCTTTGGATTAAGGTGTTTGAGAAAGTGAATCATTGGGAACACATGTGAGTCTGGTAGAGCGCTGGTCTGAAATAATGAACCTTTCCTATTCATATATCAATAGCCAGCTTTCAAACAGAAGAAAATAATTCTCTAGATACGGAGCTGTGTTTATCACCTTGATCCATGGCAATAATGACTTTGTCAAGAATGGGAAACCTGGACATAAATATTTTGTCTGTGTTAACTGAAAAATCAATGCAGATTAAATTAAAAAAAAAATGTTCAGCACATAGAGTAGCAACTATCTTAATCACTGTACTTTAGTCTTTAGGGTTTCTTTTACTTTTTTTCCTAATGGGACAACTTTATAAAGTGAGAGATGAATGATGAAATTGGAAAATGATGTATGGAATCAAAGCTTAATTTCTCAAAGATATAGAGGAATGTAATATTAGTTGTTCTGTAAATGGGTCTCTGTCCTGTGTCACTGGCCTGGCTCATGTGACACTTTTGTTTTTCTTTAGGGACCTTTCTTGTTGCTGGAATGATGCATCTTGTAGCATGGACTTGAAATCAGTTTGCTGTACATGCTACGTTAGAGCCATGTAGCACAGCATGACATTTGGTGTCTGTATATAATGTGCTGTGTTGCAACAGTCGTGGTTCTCTTTAACAAACTGAAAGCCTACCATTTTTGTTTTGTCCTTGGATCTCTTTTGCTTCAGTGAAAGTGGTAGAAAGAGTCCCTTTGGCATCAATATATGTCTGCTTTTTGGAAAATCATTGTGGTAACATCAATCGGTATAGCATTCAAAAAGTTCCATGGGTAGGGTGTAGCAACGTTGATCATCAGCTACTTGGGAATTGCTGAGTTGCTACCAAGACAAGTTCTGTAGATATGAGATACTGGGAGAGTCACAACAGGCTTGGAAGGGATGACATAAGGGAATTTCTGTTGTGAGGCATTTGTGAAGTATCAGATGACAGATGCATCCTTGTGGCTGCTCGTGGTTGAGGACAGCCTGGTGGCCATACAGGGGCTGGCAGCCCTTTGGTTAAGGTATATGTATGTGCGTGTCTGCACTTCATGCAGACCAGTTTTCCTTTCCACTGCATTCCTGGCTAATGTGGTATTTTGTGTTGACCTGCTGGAGTAAGAGTTCTGACTAGAGTGGTAGGAAACCACATGCAGGTGAGGGGAAAAATGTTTCCTGGTAAAAATTGGCTGTATTTTTCCTAATCTGGAAAGAAGAAAGACAAATAGTTAATAATCACTAACTAAGTAATACTCATAGAAGTAAGTAATAAAGAGAAGAGAAAGCTGTGTAAGTACAGATGAAGGGGGTAAATGGAATGGCTCTGGGGAGGTCTCACTTTGACCAGCGATGCCAGAGGCTTGGGTGATGTCTATTGGAGGCAGTGGTGAGTGTGGGCTGAATGGTTGGTGCTCTCAGGTGCAGCAAGCAGCTGCTGGGTGGGGGTGATCTACAAGCTGGGCTGATAGCCTGTGATTGCTAAGTCAATTTGCTAATCACTGCTTTGGTTCACTCAAGGATGGAAAAGTATTTCAGAACACTGCAGTCTGTTATTCTCAACAAATGATCTTGTTTACCCCTTTGATAATGACCCTTGCAAGTGTTGTGGTAGCTTAAAGGAGAGATTGGCCTTGCAGCAGAGAAGTAGCATCTGTTTATCCCTCTTGATTTTGGGATGGAGGGGTTGGTTGTCCTTCAGTTTGCAATACACAAGTTTACTTGACAAGTGTGTGATGGCAGCAGTTAAAGAAGGACATAAAGGAGCAGAGCTGTGCAGAGCTGTAGAGACAAAAACAGAAGTGATCTGACTGAAGCGCTTAAAAACTTAAGTCTCCTAATGTAATTGCATCTTTGGAGGAGGGATGGATGAGGGAGGAGACTGGATTTGTTGTCGTTAAAGAGCTGAGGGGAGGAGAAAGCAAGCAGATGCAAAGTGGGGGAAGAACAAGCCATTATGTGGTTTAAAATAACTTGTAAGTGGTACATGCAATTGGGAAGGCAGCCTGCAGACTGGCACATCCAAGGCCAAAATGATGCCTTGTAGGCACAAGACTTTTGCTCTGTGGGCTCTTTGTGCTGCTGAGCAGAGTATGGCCATGGCATGGGCTACAGGCCCAATGTTGTGGTTGTTTAGACCGCCTGAGTTTTGGACTGTGGCATTTGGTAATTCCTAGGCGGTACTTGTTCCTGGTAGGTAGTAGGGATAAGGCCAGCCTGATGTTCAGTATAACAGAGTGAAGTGTTTTAGGTGTATCATTGAGCTCTGCTATGCTGTTTGTGAGGGGAGGGTTTGTGTCACGTTCACTCAGGTAGATGATAGTTTTATAAACCAAAAGAGAGAAATGCAGAGCAGTCATAACATGGACTAGAGATAAAGGCTATGCTATACGGCCTGTGAAGGATGAAGACAGAAGACTCAAACCTGACCTAGCTATGAAGACAGAAATGATGATTCCTGCTTGACAGACAGCCTCAAAAGTCAAGAGCATGCTCTTAACAAAAGCAGAACAACATCCTACACTGTAAGAGAGAATATCTCAGCTTCAAGTGCATTAACTTCAGAATAGTTGTTAACAAGATGTTGAGGGAGCAAGCCTAAGATGGCAACGTAGGTCAGTAGGGATCAATCATTCTTCAGGTTTTGTCAAAACTGATAATGGCTGCATGTCACACAGAGCTTCTGAGCCTGGCATTGATGCCTGCATATGTTAACTGTGCAAACCATTCTCTGTGGTGGTCAGCACTTAGCCCAAGGTCATCAATTGGTGTCAATCAGTAGTTTTCACTGTATTTGTTTCTGTATTTTTGGCTTGCTGTTTGGGTTTCTTGTTTATTTGTGTGTGTTTTGAATGTGTTTGACTAGCATTGTTAGTTTGTTGTCCTGTTGCTATACTTTCTGTGTTTTCTTCTGGATGAAGTTTGTCAGTTGTCTTTGCCATTCGTTTCGATGGAAGCCAAGATGAGCTGTGTGCATCCAAAATGTCAGCCCGCACGTGCAGTTGTTAGATCTGAAGGTCAATTTATGTAGTCAGCTAAAAAATGTAACCTAATTATATGGTTCAGTGAGACATTGTGTAGTCAGTAGTAGCTAGTGAAATCCCATGTGAAGAAACATGCAATTTGAAAACAAAATCATCATCTGTAAACCTAGAGGAAAAAAAAAAAATGTAAGAAGCATAAATACAATGATACAGCACTTTAAAAGTGGTCTCTGCACACGTCTGTTTCGTTACTGTGTTTTTTTTCCTAGACAGCAGTGGCTAGGAGTTAGTGTTGTGGGTTAACCACACAGGCAGCTGAGCCCTACAGAGCTACTCGCTTATCCTTCTCAGTAGGATGCAGGAAACAACTGGAAAAATAAAAGTGCAAGAACTCATGGGTTGAGATAAAGGCCGTTCACTGAGTGAAGCAAAGGAAGCAAAGGCTGTACATGCAAGTAAAGCAAAGCAAGAAATTGATTCCCGCTTCCCATTGGCAGGCTGGTGTTTAGCCACTTCTGGGGAAGCAGTGCTCATGCGTAATACTTTTTGGGAAGACAAATGCCATCACTCTGAACACTGCCAACACCTCTTTCCTCCTTTTTTCCTCATTTTTATTGCTGAACATGATGCCATATGGTATGGGATAGCACTTTGATCATTGTGGGCCAGCTGCCCTGGTTCTGTCCCCTACCAGCTCCTTGTGGCCCCCAGCTCCTTGCTGTCAGGGCAGCGTGAGAAACTAAAATGTCCTTGGCTCTTTGTAGCACTGCTCAGTGACTACTAAAACGTCAGTGTGTTGTCAACGTTGTTTTCATCTTAAATCCAAAACAGCACTGTGACAGCTGCTGTGAAGAAAATTAGCATTATCCCAGCCAAAGGCAGGACGGTGAGCTTGGGCATAAGGCCTGGGAACTCATTTTCCAGCTGTCTGGGGAATACTGCCGAGGAGATAAATGTTCTCTGGTTTTGGTGACTTTGGAAGTACTGTATTTGCCTGTTGGTGAGACCTAATGAAAGTCTTTGGAAAAACCAATGTTCCTTTGTAGAAGCTGTGAAGAAAATAATACGTCTCTGGAAAATGAGTGTGTTAAGGTTCATTTTCACAGTAAATATTTTACATCTTTTGAAGTCCTCCGAAGGCAAGGCTTTTTCTAAAGTTCCCTGTTCTAGACCAGTGGTCTTCAGAGTGTGATGCATGAGATGATCCGTTGGAATGCAGGAAGAAAATAATGATTTCAATAGTGAATATATATAATTGATAGGTAAACATAAATGTAGTAGTGAGTCAGTTATTATTATTTAACTCATGTAACGTGTATTCAGAAAGTTGAGACCTCTGTTCTACATAGTGCATTGCTTGAAATCCACGCAGTGAGATCCTGTCAGAGATTTGCCTTCTTGCAGGGAGTTTGTGCGTTGTCTATCAGTGTGACGGCCAGCTGACAGAACAGGCTTTGTGCTACAGCAGTATCTCCTATCTTGTTCATCCCACAACTGGCAAAGTCTGAATTAGAGCTTTATCATGAGCAACAAGAGGGGAATTCAGGGAAAAGCTTTAATGAAGTTGTTTTTTTTCCTTGCTTAAGTTCCCTTTCTCAGGGCTGATCACATAGTGTGCAGCTCAGTGATATGTGTGGGTTTCAGCATCAGTCCTAGCGTATCATGTCCTTGGTCAAAAGCATGTGAACATTGGCTGCAATAGATGCACAGTCCTTGCAGGGAAGGCTACAAAGCATCCCGCAATCCCTTGGGGAGGTGCTGCTGGCATACCTGGCACTGCTCAGGGCTGAGATGTTCATGAGGATTGTGGTCACTGTATTCCAGCCCTGAACCTGGGCTGGTAAATGGCAGAGAGATGAGATCAAAGGAAACAAATTAGTCAAGCTTCAGAGTAATATGCTCAGAGTGCCCGGGAAGGCTGGGCTTCTATAAATAACAACCCAGAGAAACCAGAAAGGTTACGTGGAGGTCAGTGATGGTGATTTAAAAGCAATAAACTTTTTAAAAAATTTACTGGACCTCTTAGAGTCTCTTCTTCCGTTTCTGCTTTGAGAGTGCATCCCCTGCTGCGCAGCTATCATTTTTAGCCTTCTTACAGGAACAATGTCTCAGCTGCTTCACATGGCTCTTACCTCCAGGTATGCTTATGTTCCAATCCAAGTAAATCCAAATCCAGTAAAGCCATATATTGTGTTTTGGCATACTAGTTGGTTAAGAAAAAAGTGCTGTCTTCTCCATCAAGGATGAATTTTCCCAATTCCAGGTGTAGTGCTATCTAATGCTGTTTTGACTTTGAGGCAATTTTCTTTGCTCCTTATTCATTCCAGCCCAGACCTTTGTGTGGTCTGGAACAGAAGACACAGAGTGGAGAAGGCCTAGTTTAATCTAATCTTTTTACTTACCCATCAGCCTTTTGAAAAGCAGACAAATGAGTCAAATTAGCCTTTCTTCTCTAAAGCTCCCATTGCAATTCGAGGCAACCCTGAGTGTTCTAATCACAGACGGCAATCTTGTTGCTATTGGAAGCCTACCTGTTTTCTGAAATGCTTGTCTGTGATAAACAGTTGCAGCTCTTGCTTCTTTTGTAAAGGAAATAAGCATATAAACAAAGTACCTTCAGTATTGAGAGTTTCTGACTTAATTCATGGGTAGAGAATTTGAATACATCACAGAAAAGGACTTGGCTTCAAAGCAGATGTGCATTTGAACATTTAAACATTTTTAAAGGCATTGGAAACATACGTTCATGTAGCCCTTTCCTGTACAAAGTCATTTATTTTAATATACTTTTTTTTTTTCCTTCTTCTGTTGTACTGTTCCCTTTCCCTTCGCGTGGGAGCCTTGGGCGCTCAGAGGTTGTGGCCAGCCTCTGTGCTTGCATGTTCTCTGCCAGTGAATGAGGTCATGGCTGGTGATACCCCTGAGAGGCATGCGTGCTGTTCAGGAGGTTGAGGTTATATCCTCTTTGGTCATGCAGTGTTTGATCTCTTTTGCCTGGGACTTGATGGTAGTAACCAATTAAACGGTGTCTTTGGACCTCTAAATGGTGTGTTTGTTATTCCTTATGCTACAGAGACTTTAATAGTAGTGTTTAAGACTGATCTACTTACTCAATTAGTGTTTGATGCTGATAATGGGAATATTAATCTGGGGCTCCTGAAATGATAGGCATGATGGTGTGGTATTTATGTTCTGGCAGACATTGCTGTAGTAATGTGGCTGTAGGCCTTTCTTTTCCATTCTTTCAAGAAAGTTCTTCACCATGTATGGTTATTTCATAAATCATAAAGCTTGCTAGGGAGAAAGCTGTTGCCCTGTGATCTCCTAGTTTGCATTAAAAAAAAAAAAAAAAAAAAAAAAAAAAAAAAAAAGAAAGAAAGATGGGAGGAGGATGACGATGGTACAAACAATATCAGTAGTTTTTAAGCAGCTATTTTTAAAAAGTGAGAGGAAACCTTTTTAATAACACATACAGTGTATTGTAATTGATAATTGAAGTATCTGTTTTCACAGAATTGCAGAATGGCCAGGGTTGGAAGAGACCTCAAGGATCATGAATCTCCAATCCCCCTGCCACATGCAGGGCCACCAACCTCCACGTTTAATGCTAAACCAGGCTGCCCAGGGTGCCATCCAACCTGGCCTTGAACACCTCCAGGGGATGGGGCATCCACAACCTCTCTGGGCAGCCTGTGCCAGTACTTCACCACTCTCTGAGTAAAAAATTTCCCCCTGATATCCGGCCTAAATCTTCCCTCCCTCAACTTAAAACCATTTCCCCTCGTCCTACACATATCAACCCTTTCAAAGAGTTGATTTCCCTCCCCTCTGTAGGCTCCCTTCAGGTGTTGAAAGGCTGCAATGAGGTCACCCCGCAGGATGTTTTCTTTAATTCTAGAAGGTTACATCCCTGCCAACAATCTGCTGATTTTGCTAATCGCATTCCTCTTCTTCTCTCTTGAATTCTGTAAAGTCTAAATAACTGTTCTCTGAGAAAAAAACATCAAGAAGTTCTGGTTGCAACTGTCACTTACTTTACAGAAGTTATCCTGTGTCATTTACCACACGTTGCTATGTACTGTGGCATTAAAAGGTATGTATCAAGGAATATGTGGTAAAGGTACAGACTTATTGCAACCTACATAACTCCCATTGGTAGCAATTCATGGGTTGGCACTGGCAGCTCAGTATTGTTTTTAATTTGAATGAGCTTTTCGCTTATATGTTTAACTGGCTTGAACCTGTTTAATTGCATTATCAAACACCTATCAGAGGAATGGGAAAGCCTTGTGCAAAGAGTCCATGGCTGCTGTAATGTGCTGAACCAGGCTGGAATAAGGGTCACCTGTATCTCAGCTTGCTGGTTTGCATTTCTGCAGAAACCAGAATTTTGCTGCTGGTCCTTGTTTCATTGTTAGCACTTTTCTTGTCTAACTGATGTCTGGTGTTCTTCGTTATTGCTATCTGCTTTATGTTGCTTGAACAACAATACAAAGTTAGCTTTGAAGCTGAGCACATCTTTTTTTTTGTGGCTTGACACCATTGCCTTTGGGACAGAGACAGCTTCAAAAAACACAGAAAAATAGCCACAAAACCCTTCTTCTCCCTAGTATTTCTCTTGGGTCATAAATCTTTATATGCTCTTCAGGACAACTCTTCTTCAGTACGGAACCTATCCTAAGTGTGAAGGCCATCTCCTGTGCTTGGTGTGAGCCAACTGGCAAGCTCCCAGCTTTGAAATGAAGTTCAGCCCTTTGAAGTCTCAGTGACATACTCAGATCATGCCAGCCCTAGAGACGCGTCTTCCTGCATCTGTACATTAGCTCTGCCAGTTGGACTGTTGTCTTGTAACTGGGCGTGTTCTGTGGTGAATGAAGAAACTGTGAATTTGAGTGTTGGGCTGTGTGCTGAGGAGCAGATAAGCCCTTTGTAGCCCAAACTCGAAACAGCAAATTCCATATATGCATTTTTACATGGCAGATGCTGAGGACTAACTCACTGGTCATTGTCATGGAGATTACAAAGATTATGGTAATGCTTTGACATAAAGTGCCTTTCCCAGTGATTACAGATAGCTGCTCTAAGAAGAGGCTATACTGCCCCAAATAAGAAAATTGTGTTAAATGGGGAATTACGGGTGCAATTCTTGGAGCTATGGGGCCTGGAGTTAGTTCAGGTGCAGGAGATGTCGTATGATAGCCCAAATTGGATGGGTTTGTTTCATGATAAATTGATAGAGCCTGTCAGAAACCAGGAGTCAGAAATGAATAGTTAGGAGCTGGGATTTCTTGCAGAGACCTGAATGAGGAACTTTGGGTAAGGAGATGATCTTAAAGATCTTTTCCAACCTGAGTAATTCTATGATTCTATGACTTGAGTACTGTGTGGAGGAAACTAAGGCTGGGAATTCATCTATCTTTGAGTAGAAAAGGAGATGATAGATACTACTGACATACTCTATGTAGAGTATGCTGACTGGAAGTGGAGACACACTCTCACTGTTTCTTTTTCAGGGGTCAGAGACAGGATCAGAGTGTTCAAGAGGAGATGCAGTGGGATTGTCAGTATGGAAGAGTGCTAGGAGGCTTTATGAACTTTTGCTTACAAGTTCATTGTTATGCCTGAAAGAAGTATTAACCCAAGCTGTGGGTGCACCTGCATACCATGCTGAGAGGCAGATGGGAGTTTCTTTGAAAAATAAAGAAACTGAGATGAGAAATGAGTGGTACTGATTCAGGCGGAACAGCCTTTTTCACCTCTCAAGTCAGGACGCACACCTCTGTAACAGGGTAGCAGCAGAGTTGCATTTTTAACCTAAATCTGGAAATTCAACCCAGCATTACTGAGTTGGTGTTTTACTCAGTTCATTTTGAATTTCTTCTTTAGGATGTTTATTGCTGCGGTGTTCTCTGTATCCCCACAGCTCCTCACTTCAAGGCTCTTCAAATACCCCTGTGAAGCAGGTTGTGCTTCTGGCTGTTGATGAAGGAAGGAACAGCTTCAAAGCATTTGTTGAAATTTCTGGATAATAAAATTCATGTTATATACATGAAACTTCTTCCAGAAGAAAATGCCATTTTGGAAAAGGGGAGAGGTGGAAAATAAATGGAAATATAAAAAGCATTAAAGAATTTGTTCTTTCCTATAACTCCAGACAGCTTGCGGGCGCAGTCGTTCATGCTGACCAGTGCCTTTGCCTGTGCAGAAAGGTCTGGTGATTTCTGGTCTTGTGCAGCTGAGAGTCTGTAAGATGTCTGTGGTTTTATGCTAGGAATAAGTTCTTGTAGAATGGCCTTTTGCAGGAATGTTGATGACCACTGTTAAAGTGTTTTAATATCAGCTGCTAGCTGTTTCAGTATTACTGTGTTCCAAGCAAGTTGTTAAACTTCAGTCAGTATGTTGGTAAAGGGTGTTTTCCAGACAGTTTTACCTGGTGGCACCTCTGGATTTGCATTGTGCCCAAGTCCATGTGTGGGCTGGAGGGGGCAGTGCCCCGGTGGCCCACATGTTCATAGGTAGCCCAGGGAGCTCACAGCTGCTTTCATCATCTTCCCTGACAGATACAATGCAAAGAGTCCTAAAATCTCACCTTGAAGCCTTGAGGTTCATAGCTTGGATGGGAAGAAGGAATGTTGCTCTATGTAATCTTTATAGTACTTGTTCTTTTCTGTTTGTTTTGAGGGGTGTTTATGGCCAATGTTTTCGCTAACTGCCCTTATGGGTGGGAACAGTCCAGAAAGAACATTTGTTTTGCTCTTTGTAACTGTTGTGTGGATATTCCTGGGAATGACCCATAGATGTTTTTGTGATTGAGAGTTGTGTGTGTTGTTTGGGTTCTTCTGGGGTGAGCATGGGGAGAAGGGGTGTGTGTGCACTGATTTTTGCTTTCTTTCTTGGGTATCTCCACACATCTACTATCTATCTTCTTTTAGCCATGGATGGTTCTCTTGGGTATTCATACTTACAACATATAATTTGTTTCTTGAAACACCTCACCTAACTTCATTATGTGACTAAGATAAGGAACCTTATTTTTCATACGTTTCCTCACTTGTAGTTCAGTACAGAATCATTTACATATAAATGCAGGGTGTGTATATGTTTTGGAGGGGGCAGGGGAATTTTCTTTTTCTTCGGAAACTAGGACATACCTTCAAGAAGATACATAGAAATGTGAACTTCTCTCTGTGTCACACATGAAGGCATTATTTCTGTGTGGCGCAAATGGGAGCGGGTGTTTGTACAATTATTATGGTATGCTCATAATGGGCAAGGAGGTGCTATGTGGGCAGCTTTCATCAATTCTACTCAAATTAATGAAATTCTTGACAGAGGACCTCTTGGCATTTGAGTGTAAAGTAAGAGCTGAAAGGCCTACGTTCATTAATTTTTAACAGCCCAAACGCCTTCCAGGCTTTTGATTTTTAAGGCGAATCATAGAGCAGTAATTCCCGTGGGAAAAATTTGTCAGGTTTAAGCAGCAGCAGTCTTGTGGGACCTTGCAGAACACATTTTGTGATGTTTTATGACCTTATATAATTAGTTTTTAGTAGGTGTGGTTTTCACCCTCACACTGTGTAAACCTAGGACAGCTCCATCATCAGATACCTGTTTACAGGTAGGAAAATGCTTTATATCATGCTAGATATGGTCCAACAGCAGTGAAATGAGGTAATTGAACTTTATAGCTTGGTAAGGCTATCGTTGCTTCAGAAAAAAAAGTTTATTTTTTTTATTAAGATGTTTAATCTGGCAGATTTGTAAGACATCTGTCCTGTTAAGTGAGGCTTTGATGGCACAGCCCATGTTGCTTTCTAGTCCTCTGATGGCTGTCCAGAAGCAATGCTGGGACTATGAATCCCAAATTCCCTGAGGGCAGCAGTGAGAGGAAAGGGAACCAGATGCAAGGATAATTCCTGGACATGAGCACTGACGATGAACTGCCAGGTGGTGTCATTTTCTACTGAATGCTTTATATTTGGTGATATCCTTAAGCTGTTAATCAAGTGGTAACATATGTTGTATAAGCTGACATTCAGTTGTACTGAAATGATATTCCTTCCAAATTTCTTAAATGGTTGCTTAGCATGTCAAGTATTTGCTTGAGTTTTTTTTTTTTTCTTTGTTTCCTTGTTTGTAGCTCATGATGAAGCCTCTCAGCTCTCAACTTTTCTGTGTAAAATTTTGGTTATTGTTAGGATTTTACTCATGCTTTCAACAAATCTAGATTTAAACAGGCAGAAGGCATTGTGTTGAATTCTGTTCACTCCTGGATTGTAAATAGAGGATGAAAATTCAAATTATTGGAGAAGGTATGTAGTAGCAGCATAATTCAATAACCTCTCAAATGTTTGCATCAATTAATTTTGAATCTTTTAAATGAAACTTGTATAAAAAGGCAGTGAAGCAAAAATGGCAGCCATTGAAACTACTCAGTCTAATAATAATTCACAACTTCTTGAAAGCCACCAGAGACAGCTCTCATGAAAAGCTTGGGGCTCACATTCTTGTTTCATTCTTAGGACAGTAATCGTGCAGAATTAGAAAATCTGCTTTAATTGTCTGCGTATTCAGCCTCAGCAGGCATGTATGCCTCTGTCATCACTTGCCTCATGAGTTCATTTTTAAAGGTTGATTCTCAAGAGGTTTTAAAAAGAAAAGATGCTTCCTTGGAAAGTGCTGGATCATAGGAGTATTGGTAGAGATGAGTCATTTACTTTGAGAAGCACAGGATTTTAAGTAGCAAAATATGAGGTAACTTCTTGCCTGCTGTACTTTGACCAGAAATTTCATTCTTTAGAATGAAATATGGTTATTATGCAGGAACATCACTGTTGAAGTTAAATGACTGCTAAATATGTGCGCTGCTTGATTTTTTTCTACCCCATAATATTCATCTGTTCGGTGCAGAGAAATTAACCTGCCCTATGATTTTGACAACTCGTGGTCAATAAGTGATGCCCGCTGTTTTTTTTTTTTTTTCTTTTTTAAATCATTGTTTAAAGAAAAGGTGATTAGAGCAGGTTCCTCCTCCTGATGAAATGCTGTACACGGATGTGGAGATTTCCTGCTGGTATAGATGTGAAAAGCTTAAATTTGTATCTTGCCATTGCAGCCTGTTCTCAGTTCAACATAGATCTTGGCTGACTGTTTACAACAGAAACCCAGTAAAAAAGTAAAGTAACCTCCAAGAGGAGGAGGATACTTCTTTCACTTTTCTGCCATGGCAAATCATAGAACTCTTAGAGTTGGAAGAGACCTTTAAAGGTCATCTAGTCCAACTCCCCTGCAATGAACAGAGACGTGCACAGCTCAATCAGGTCGCCCAGGGCCTGATCCAGTCTGGTCTTGAATGTTTACAGGGACGGGGCATCCATCACATCTCTGGGCAACCTGATCCAGTATTCCTCAGCACCCCTCACTGTATAAGACTGTTTCTTTATATGTAACCTAAATCTCCCCTCTTTAAGCTTGAAACCATTTCCCCTTGTTCTGTTGCCACAGACCTTGCTGAAGAGTCCGTCCCCTTCTTTCCTGTAGCATCCCGTTAGATACTGAAAGGTTGCTATCAGGTCACCTCAAAGCCTCCTTTTCTCCAGGGTGAACAGCCCCAGCTCTCTCAGCATGTAAATGATTAATAGATAAATTTTACCTCTACCTCTTGAATTCATTTTGCTTGCTTCATAGCCAAACCCTCTGAAATGACTTTTGTAGAGCTACTGGCTTATTACTTTACTCTTCATCCTCAGTCTTAAAGCAGTGGGCTTTAACACCATCTGTCCACCTCGTCAGCCCAAAAAAATTGTCGGAAGTGCATTTCCTATTCTTCTCTGCACCTCCATTTTTAACTCAGGACTTCAAATCTTGTTGCATAGTAACAAAGTAATGTGTTTTCATTGTCTTCAGGTTTGAGTGGGGTATCAGTTTTGCTGTATTTGCTTTTGTCTGGCTCTCAGTTTTACAATGAAAAAGCCTTTTCACTGACAGTCGAAGCCTTATGCATCATCTTTTGCTGGCTTTCTAAGCTTGCCAAATTATTTTTGCTGCATGTTGTAGGAGTAAATTGTGCTTTCTGGGATCATTGAATATCGATACAGTTTACTTACTGAAGTAGAAACCTACTATTTTCAACTGTGTCATCCAACATTACTACTAATCTTTAAATTGTGTAGTTTAAATTGTGTAGTTTAATCAGCTTTTTTGCTTTATCTTGCACATTTGGGGACTATGTTGTACCTCTTGAAATGTTGAAGTTTTGTTGTGGCTGGTGATAAAATGTGCTCTGTGCTGCTGTGAAGGGAAGGGGTCTCCTGTTACCCTGGGGCTGGAGGTGGCTTTACCACCTCCCCACAGGGATGGGCCATCCTACTGCTGACAGGACTAGGTCTGCACTGACTTGGCTTTGCCACGTGCACCTGTGGCTTTCAAAGTTAATACATTTATTTTAAAACAGTTTGCAATGGAGAGGCAAGAGAGGCGAGTGATGACATGACCTGAAATCCTAAAACTTTGGGCTTCATTAAAAACTCAGGAAGAAGTATCTGTGAAGAGATCGGACCATGCTGATCTTCTGCAGGCACCTGCTGGTCCCATCAGGCTGAGTCTGAGGTTGGTCCTGCTGAAGGCTGGCTGCTGTCACTGGTCTTACCAGTCAGGTGTTTCTGTGCAGTCAGGTGTTTTGTTTTGCTTGATTTAACCAGGGAAGGGTGGGCAGGAGGAAGGTAGAGGTACGTTTGTTAATCAAAGTGAATCCCTTCTGAATCTGGATGTAATTTAAATGAGTTCCCCAAAGCTCTCAGAAGGAAAGGGTTCTATTTACCGCGAGTTTGTCTTGTGTTTGGATCACAGTGATGTTTCTACCTTGTTTTCCCTTGCTGTAGATGAGGAAAGGTAACATCCAGGATATCTGTGTGCTTAAGTATTGTTTGATGCTGTAAATCCTTGCCTGGGAGAATGTTGCTCTGACCATTTGGTGACTGCAGGGCTTTGTGTTGCCTTTAGAAGTCCTGTGGTTTTTAACTTCTCATCAGATGAATCCATTATGACTTGATCAAACAGTGCTGATAGTTTTCTTATCTTTCTTATGGGGGTTACGGTGGTGGTGGTGGTATTTGCTTTGATGTGATCTCATCAGTATTTTTAGAATTTAGAGTTACGATTTAGTAATTTGAATGCTGAAACTTTCTTTTTCCTTTCCAGTACCAGATGTATATACTCCATTTTAAAACCACATAAATATGTCAGAATTGCAGCACAGCATAAAGAGTGAATGCTTTTCTTCTGGCAAGTGAAATTTGTTCTAGTTTATATTCTGTGATATACAGTGTCTTAATGATTTGAAGCACTTTATTTTTACAGGACTGTTTTCAGATACAGGCTGCTGAAGCCTTTTCATAGAATCGTAGCATGGCTTGGGCTGGAAGAGACCTTAAAGACCATCTGCTTCCAACCACTGCCACAGGCAGGGCTGCCACCCACCAGCTCAGGCTACCCAGGGCCCCATCCAAGCTAGCCTTGAACACCTACAGGGATGGGGCACCCACAGCTGCTCTGGGCTCTAAATAAAAAATTTCATGACTGTTCTTTGATAGGCCCATATTCCTTCAGACCACGAATTTACCCAGGGCATGGTTGCTACAGCAAGTTCTGTTCTTGTTCAAACAAAACCTTTGGTTTAAAAGAAACATACATTGCTTTACAAGTAAACATTTAAATTTTCAGTTTGAGTGTTACTCCTGCAGAGGATTTGTGTATCTTACCACACACATAATTTGTGTAATTCTGTTGAATACAGCAATGAGGCCAATAAATATGGATTATACTCTTACTTTGATAAAAGGTTATCAGGGTATTATTGTGTCTCAAGAAAAACTACTAATGTAGAAAAACTGGGATAAAATGTTCTTCAAGATGTGTTTAATCCCTTTTTATTCCTTGGGTTTCTTGTGTTGTGGGTGCTTTTTTTTTTTTTTTTTCTGAAGAACATTTTTTTTATGTGTTTATATCCAATTAATAGGACATAGACTACCCTTATTGTTGCTTGCAGGGCTCAGTAGACCAAGCTTTTGCCAAGAATTGCCTCACTTTTTGATGGCATACCTTCATGGGAATTTATGGCTGCTAGGAACTACATATGTCAGATTTTACTTAGTAATGGTTGCGAGTCTAGATTCTTCCCACATCTCTATATACTGCAAACAATCTTAAAAACTGCTTTTATCTTCATCCTGGGGCTTACTTTAGCAAAGATGCTTGTTTGTGGCTTAGCCCCAGTAGGCAGCACAGTGCCACACAGCCACTCACTCTCCCTGGTTGGTACAGGGGGAGAATTCAGAAAGGTAAGTGTGAGGTCTCATGGATTGAGGTAAAGACAGCTTTCTAAGTAAAGCAAAAGCCAGTTACACAAGCAGAACAAAGCAAGGAATTCATTCCCACTTCCCATCAGCAGGCACGTGTTCACCCACTTCCAGGAAAGCAATGCTCATCACATGTATTGGTTTCTTGGGAAGACAAACACCATCTCTCTCAACATCCTTCCTTTCTCCTTCTTTACCCCAGCATTTATTGCTGAGTGTGATGCCATAAGGGGTGGGGCATCCCTTTGTTCAGTCTGGATCAACTGTCCTGTTCTGTCCTCACCCAGTTCCTTGGGCCCCCCAGCTCCTCCCTGGCAGCGCAGCATGAAATGCTGAAAAGACCTTGATTCTGTGTGAACACCGCTCAGCAATAACTAAAACATCAGTGTGTTATCAACATTGTTTTTACAGAAAACAAAACACGGAATTATGCTAGCCTCCGCAAATAAAATTTGTCTCAACCAAGCCCATGCCACTCTTTTTTGCTTTGTTTTGTGTTTTAAGGACTGACAAATGACCAACTATCACTCTCCTATCTTGAACAATGAATTTCTTCTTCATCTTCACCTTTTTTCCAATACACATTGCCCTAACTTTGGAATTTATAATCTTTGTTGGTAATAGCTTTCAAGATCATTGTGACAAGACTTCAGCACATCAGTGTACAAACATCAGTGGAGCTTTTCTACTTGCAGTGAGGAATCTTCTTGGAGATATCTTGTCTCCTCAGTAGCTGGGATTTGAATCTTCTGTCACTAATCCATGACTGCTCATGTGTGGTGAGTATGTTTAGTCAGCATTAATGTGCTTGCTCTTTGCCAAACGTGGTATGGACCATAGGAATAGAAGAAATCAGGTATTTTCTTGTCTAGTATATTAAACAGTATATTAAGTTCAATTAATCTGCACAAAGTCATTCGAACATTGATGCCAACAGCTGTTAGTTCCTCTAGAAAATATTTTTATATTCTGCTATGGAGAGGAAGAAATATGTTCTTTTCCCAGTGTATCTTCACTCAGATAAGAAAAGGGTGAACTTCATTGGTACACAGACAAATGCCAAGGCAAATCATCAGTAAAAGCTTTTGTTGGGGAGGAGGTGAGGAGGGAGAATTCTCCCTCAAATTTCCCTGCTCTTGTGGTTGTTGTGCCATTTCACTTAACCAGCAATTTTAAACATGTTTAAATCTGACTAAAAACAGATCCATGTGCGTCTCATCAATGTACATGGTGTGCATTCCCATTTCTTAGTAGGGCCCTGAATGATTTTTGTGACACTCCCAAATGTTATCTTGCAAATAAATTTTTCCCATCCTCCTTTTTAATGTTTTCTAAACTGTCATTTCTGGCCTTGAGAGCAACCTCTTGGAAACGTAAAGCAAGGTTAAATTGATTTAAGTATTTGTCAGAAATATAGCACAATTTGCTCTGGTCACCAAAGTATCCATACATCCTGTTAGTTCAAATGAAGCTGCAGCTGAATTTAAAAACTTAACTCTACTTTGTGTTTTGATGACTCATATGCCAGCTTCATGTTCCTTGCAGAATTCCTTGAGAACTCTGAAGGTGTAATGACATTTTATAGTAACTTGCAGAGCATCAAGGAGGTTGGCTGTCTGGAGCTATCGCATAAACCTTCCTCATCCAGATCCCTGCAATGACACGTGCAGTTCTGAGTGACCCCTCTAAGTTCAGTGAGCAAGCACATGAGCCCAACTGAGACTTGAACACCTGAAATGTGTCTGTATCCCTGGGGAAGGGGTACCTGCTGTGCCGGGTATCTGGAGATCAGTCTGGTTCTGAGTGAAAGTGTAGATTTAAGTATGTTTGATTCTTTTCAGGAAAAGTGTTTTTTATTTTGAAGTTATATTTTTACATCTAAATGTACGTCTGTGTGTGAATATATATGTGTGTGTGTGTATACTCCTACCCCCCATATATTTATACATACATAGATATATAGACTTATGCTAAGGTGCAAGTTTTTGTTAATATAAGATTCTTTCTTAGCTTCTTTAGTATCTTGACTGGCATGCAGTGATCAGTAATGGGCCTGCACCTGGGCAGGCATGCTTCAGAGAGTCCCAACAGCTGCATCCCTCCTATATCTTTCTTCCAAGTAATTTGTTTTTTGGATGGCACTTGCTAGACCCAGTCAGAATGGCTGCTCTGAGTTATTTTCCCCTCCCTGCCTAATGTGCAAGGAATGCCCTGATTTTCTCCATCCTCATTTGCTAGGTGCTGGCCTGTTACCTCATGGTGTGGGAGATTAAGTCATTTCCCTCCTCTCTTAAGCTCTGTTGACTACAGTTGCTGTATCTCAACTGATGCATCTCCCATGCTGAACCATAGATGCTTAGGAGGCACATTGTGTATTTTATATTTGTCACAATATATTACATTTTAACAATGTAGAATGTAAAAGAATGTAGTAAATTGATTGAATTTAATAAATTCAACTTAATATGCCTGTATGTATAAATATGCTACTTCAGATCGGGTGATCAAGTATTTAGAATGAGTAAGCTGTCTTCCTGCTATTTGCAGAGTTGGCTTTAAAAAGAAGAGAGCTCTTAGATGACACTATTAAGAGTATTTTTTGAAACTGGTAGACTTAATGTTGAGAGGGGAAAGTGTGGAACTCTCAAGCTGCCTTTCTTAAGTGAGTTACTCAGATTTCATTTCTTTTGGGCAGTATTTCTACTTTGGAGGAATGAAATGTAAGCTCTGTACCTGTTTAGGGTGTGCAAATGGGTACCAGGCATGCAGCCAAACCTGCTTCATGCTGTCTGTGTTGTAGTAGTACTGGTTGTGTTCAGCTGCTTGTGGACATTGGATTTCTGATTAAAACCTTTTTACGTGTTAAAGAAAGCTAAAAGCAATGCATTGAAACCTGGTGTTTCAGACAGTAGCTCTATTATGCTGTGCTGGAGTCACAGTTCAGCTTTGTCTGATTCTTTTTTATGTAGTTGTTTCTGTCTCTGTTATCTTTAAAAACAAACAAACAAAAAAACCTACCCAACCCTGCCATTCCTGTTGAGGTTAGCAACACCTTTTTAATCTTTGCCATTGTTCTGATCAGTTACTTACTAGGTTTTCTATGGGAATGAGGTCTCTGTGAGGACTCCGTATCTGTCTTCCTATTAAATTTGAAACCTGTTGGCTGTTTTCATTGAAGTTTGACAGTTCTTAAAAGTAATGATTTCCTGCATGTTGTGTAGAAACATGACGGGGTAGGGAGAGGTTACCCATGTAACAACTCAGCATATCTGACACAGGAGAAGCCACGTGTCTTCCAACTCTGGTCTTCACACAGGAGTTGTATTTTTCTTAAACATAAGTACTTCTTGGCAAGTAAACGCTATTGCTTGGGTTCTGCGTCTGAAAGAACTGACCAAACAGATGCAGATTTACACAGAAGAACTGTTTGAAGCCCTCAGTTTGCAAAAAGGAAAGGTCTTTTACCTTGCTACTTCTCCTTATTCACCTCCTCTAAAAATTGATAAGTATCCTCTGAAAAAAGCTGCTGCTTACAGGGAGGAGCAGGAAGCTAAGAAGGCCCTCTAATCACTTTTATATCTTCTCTCTCAAACATGTTTTCTTTTAGGGGTACTGCAAAGTGTTAGGGTTTTTTAATGTCTTGGAATTTGATTAGTAGTGCAGTTGCACCAAAAAAGCCCCTGTGCTGTGGAGTTCTCAACTTTTGCTAAGTGGAAAAATCATACCAAGTTACACAGAGACTGCACACAGAGCATGGCTGCCAGAAAGCTAACTGCCTAAGTGCATTGTGCTCATGGCAGCAGGCAGCTTAGTGCAAGCTGAAAAACCTGCCTGCAGAGCTGGGACAAAGGCTGTTTACTTCAAGAAACTCCTTGAAGCGCTGCTGGCAAATTAGGAAGAGCTGTGCCTTAGGTACTTCAGTTTACACTTAAATGTCTTAGCATAAATTTACCTTTATCAGTCATCTACTCTGAGCTGGATGTGAACAGAGGTAGCTGAGGAACTGACACGTTCAATTTTTATGGACAGTGAAGGAGGAAAAAGGATTGACTCCAGGATGAAGGTGCAACAAACTGGAGCCTTAGGCTTTGGCTTCAAAAAAGAAAAGGGGTGAGGAAAGGGAGAAAGACAAAAACTGGAACATCCTTTAATTTTGTATCATCTTTGGCTTGTCCTTATGATTTCTGTCCACTCCTACAGTCTTCAATCAGACGCTTAGTTAATAGTATCTTGAGGCTCTTCAGAACAGCAGTTCTGAAGCACTTCTGGTCCTGAGAGCAGCTGTGGAGAAAGATCTATTGAGACAATACATGGAAGTTGTAGTTCCACCTCCTTGAAACCTGTTACGGTGGAACTTCAAGGAGTAACAGCAGTTTCAAACTACTTCTTCCTTGATTCCCTCTTTCTGTCATACCTGCAAATACAACTGTCCAGCAACACAAAGACGTCAAAATGTTGAATTGCTACATTATTTTAGTGCGAATGTTTTGGTGACAAAAAGGATGCTTTCATATTAGGTCTGCTGACACTTAAGAATCCTTTGCTGAGGTGAGGATGTTACCATGGCTCAGGTGCCTCTGGCCTACCTATACTGATTTTGCCCCTTTTTGGAAATAGTGTAAGGTGGAAATTTTCCCAGAGAGAAAGCAACTTGCTTGAAGCCTAACAACCAATACATAATGACGTTGGAGATGCAAGCAGGTCTCTGAATTGGTCCAGTGCCATGCTCACTGAGCCACAGTGCAGATTCATGTGCCCGGGGGGGCAAGATGAAGGCCTTCAAGCAGCTCCAACAGAAAACTGCTGTATTCAGCTCATGAAGATGGTCCTCTTTGAGCTGCCTGCCTGTGCTACATGCCACAATCACCATATCTTTGTAACAGCCAGCAGAACAGCATGTGGATTTGTGGCTTGGGCATTCCGGCTTGCTGTTCAGTTGGAGATGGGCCTGCAGCAACAGAAAGATGTCAGACATCCAGAGGGCACTCATCAGCCAATTTGGGCAGGTGAGTCGGCTCCTTGAGACCCAACTTCTCAAGGACTTGCTGCTTGAGCTGAGCCGGAGCCTTTGCTTTGGCATAGTTACTTCTTGATTGGATGGGAGAATAAAAACCTGACACACAGGTTCTCGTTGACCAAAAACTACAGTTTATCTGATTCAGTACCTGGGTTATTTCTTCTGCTGAGGCAAAACAGGCAGTTGCCTAAGGCAGCCAACACATTCAGTATGATTGCAGGTTGTGATTGGTAAACCTCTGTAGGCTGGACTGATATTTAATTAACAATTTAATATTGGTTGCGGATGCTTTTGTGCTTTTCTGATTTTATGGTGTGTTGCCAGCGTGTGTTAAGAACATGTTTGATCTGCTAGTAAATGACACACTGAGAGGGAGCCAGTTTTTTTGTTTTTTTAAAAAATACGTAGATCACTCTAAAAGTAGTGCCTCCTATTTATTTCCATGGAAAATTGCAACAGATACAAAGATCACAATAATGCTATTTGATAAATTCTCAGCTATAAAATGCTATATTTCAACATAGGCACCACTGCTAGCTGTGGTGCATTTTTGCTGGTGATAACCAAGAGCCTGCATGCCTCTCTCATTGAAACCAATGCCGGGGGACCCATAGTCACCATTGCCACCGCAGAAGAGGGAGGAGCTCCCTCTCTACAGGGAAAGAAGGGAGCAGTTAACTCACTCTGTGTTTCAGAAATGTGGAAATGCACCTAGAAAAAAGCACCTGCTTTCTCAGATTTACTCTAAGTTGGTATGCCAGTTTCTCACAGAAATGAATTCCAGCTTGGGCACGAGGGACCTTCAGAGGTCAGGGAGTTGTTCCTTTGCCCAGGATTGGACCTTCCTGAGATGATAAACTGTCCCCACAAAAGGACATGATTTGGTGGTCCAACCTGACATTTACATTGTGTTCATACATGTAATTATTTTTAGTGATACCTAAGACAAAATAAACTTTCTACAGAAGTATAGGCAGCTATTTAGAAAACAAAACAAAACTTATTATGGGGAGGGCGAGGACTATGTAGGAAAAGGGCTGACATTTAAAATATGAATATTCTGTGTCCCCTCATCTTTTTGGCCTTTTAAATTGCTTTTTAGGTTGTTGAAACTTTAACCCCACTTCTCAGCAATGTCATCCACAGAATTGTTCTTTAATGCCAACCCATGGAACTGGTTTCCCAGTATTTGGTAAACTGCCATGAGCTGAGTGTCATCATCTTGTCACCTGTGTATGTCATTGCTTAGCCTGGAGAGACTGACAAAATGCAGCACTGAAGGCTGCCATTGAGAAGAAACTTCAGCCACCAGGGAGCCAATCCCAATTGCCCTCATGTTCCTTTTCCAGCATGGCTTTGCTTAGAGCAGCCAGCAGAGATCTATACCTTCAAAAGATGTATTTCCAACATGCTTGTATTTGGCTGAATTGCCTGTCACAGAATTGCACAGAATCACAGGATGGGCAGGGTTGGAAGGGTCCTCAAGGATCACAAATCTCCAATCCCCCTGCCGCATGCACGGCCATCAACCTCCATGTGTAATACTAGACTAGGCTAGTCCAGAGTCTCACCACAGACTAGGGAAATTCCAGGCAGGGGAAAGCAGTTTCCATAGTTCTGCAGGGGAGTTCAGCATACGGAAATATTTTTCTCATAAGTAGGTGACCTTCATGTAGGTGAAGGAAGCAGTCTGTTAGTCTTAGACCTTGAAAGAAATGAGTGTTACTACAGTTCTCTTTCATCTGAGAGATATGAAGGAATGAATTACTTTCTGATTAATACTATGTACTTCAAAAGTAACAAAAAGATGCATGTTTTTAGGTGCAAGATTGCTCTATATACACTAGCATTTCTCACTGCATCCTCCTTACTCCACTGACTTTATGTTATAAAGTTCTATTTGGATGCTCATTTTACTGTAGCAAAATGGGTTTACATACATTCTGCAGAACTTGAGCTGACTGGGGTGGTTTTTTTGCACTGTGCATGCTACTTCTGGGGATTCACCATTGCTCTTCTGGGCAAACAGATGATGTCTGCCATTGGTGGACCTCATCTGTGGTTTTGGACATTCAACTGTGATTGAATGTCCAAACTGTGGTTTTGGAATTCACTGTGAAGTGAATTCTTGTAGGAGCCTGAGGCCACTATTTATTTTTTCAGTGAGCCTTTGTACTTTTTCACACGGTTATAGGAGTTGAAAGGGATCTCTGGAGATCATCTAGTCCAATCCTGCTGCTAAAGCAGGTTTCCTTCAGTGGATTGAACAGGAAAGTGTCCAGATGAGTTTTGTGTATCTCCATAGAAGGAGACTCCACAGCCTCTCTGGGCACCTGGTTCAAGTGCTCTGTCACCCTCATTGTAAAGAAGTTCTTTACCTTGTTTACATGGGACTTAGAGTTTTTCATCTTCTGCTCATTTTCCCTTGTCCTTTCTCTGAGCATCACTGAAAAAAGCCTGTTCCCATCCTCTTGACACTCGCCCTTTAGATATTTAAAAGCATCAATAAGAGGCTCTCTACTTTCTCCCCTCCAGGCAAAATAGTCCCAGGTCTCAGCCTTTCCTCAGAGGGTCAAGCTCCAAGCCTCGCTCATCTTTGCAGCCTTACTGGACTCTCTCCAGTGGTTCTCTGTCTTAAATGAGGAGCCCAAAACTGGGCACAGCAGTTTAGGGTTCTGCTATTTTTATCTTGCATTTGCAACCTATATCCACCTCATCAACTTTTCTCAGCAGTAGTTATAAATGAATCATAGAATGGCTTGGGTTGGAAGGGACTCCATGGTCTCTTCACAGCCTTCTCTTCTCCAGGCTGAACAAGCTTAGCTCCCTCAGCCTGTCTTCATAGGGGAAGTGCTCCAGCCCTCTGGTCATCTTTGTGGCTCTCCTCTGGACCCTCTCCAACAGTTCCACATCTTTCCCGTGCTGGGGGCCCCAGACCTGCAGGCAGTACTCCGGATGGGGCCTCACCAGGGCAGAGTAGAGAGGGCCAATCACCTCCCTGTCCCTGCTGTCCACTCCTCTTTTGATGGAGCCCAGGATAACGATAAATGAAACTGCAGTGTAGTTACGTATGTGAGAGAGAAATTGTTGGAAAAAATTCTGATTTTAGAAAAAGTGGTGTATTCTAATGAGTATCAGTCCTGCCTATGTCACTGTATGAGCCACGTTACTCAAAGCACTGTGAAATACATTGGAGATCATAGTTGCATAGTTAGGAGATAGATGGGACAAGCTACAGTAGGATAAAGGAAGGGTTTTATTTCTGATTTTGTATACCTTTTGTTCATGTATATAATTGCCTACGCCAGGTCCTTGGTTTTTTGTTTTTCTGGGTTTTTTTACATACCATTAGGACATTTCAGGCTGGTGTGCAGTTTTTGACTTGTTTTTAAAATCTACGAGTATCAGACTGTCTGAAAGGTGAGTAATAAGCACAGCACATGGATGATTCAAGCCCTGTACACATCTTTGAGCTGTTCCTCATTGCCATTAACATAGAACCAAAGTGTTGATTCTTGGCACATGTCCACCCTTCCACTTGACTTAGCAAGATATAAGTCTCCTTCCTCACATTTTGACAGAAACAGTCCTCTCTTTGATTAAGCAGGTGTCATAAAATGAACGTAAAGATGGGCTCCTCATTTTTCAAACAATTATTCAGGTAGATAAGCTTACAGTCTCAATGCTTTGGAGACCCAAGATAGAATGGATTGAGTAGTGCTCAACTTACAATGTGTACTTAAAAATGTTATGCAAAACAGCTCCCAAACTGAACATTATTTTGACTGTATTACAATCTGGTAACTCTTAAACACCTACGGAGAAATGGTGGTTCAGGAAATATTCTTAAACAGTTAAGCTGAGCGTGATCTGTGTCTTCTTGCTTTTGTGTGCTGTTAATAAAGTTATACTACCTTGTTACAGAAGATGCCCCTATTGATATTTTGAAGAGAGTTTGCAAAGAATGATGTCTGAGATAGTTAAACAATTTGGAGAGTATTATTCCCATGTCTTAACAGTGGATTTATGTATCAATATAGAGCTAAAATCATCATTCTTCCCTTAGAATTTCAAAAATATCCTTGACTATGTATCCTTGACTGAGCATCAACTATAACAGTGTTCTTGTTTAGTGTATTGAATGTGATATTTAAAGCCCAGTTGAAGGCTACTGAAGAGCAGACAGATAAATATACTTGAAGCATAGAGGTCTAATGGATACATTTAGTTATCACTCTAGTGTTCTTTGCTTAGAGGTTACTTGAAATGTTAATCAGACACTAAATTTAATCCCCAGGAAAATGTCTACTAAATGTTAGGGTCATGTTGAGAATGCGCAAGATTCTAGAAGGATATTAGTTGCTACACTTCACAGCACATTGGACCAAAGATCTGTCATCTGATGAATGAAATGCAAAAAATGCTGATGTACAATAATGCCAACTACCAAGAGGAATGTTTGATGGTTTTAATTTGGCATTTAGATGTTTTTTTTCTTCAATGTAGTTCAGTTTGTGCTGGTAGGCAGATGAGAAATAAGGGAAGGGGAAAATAGAACTGTTGTCTTGGAGTTTAAAAAATAGTATGCAGTGAAATTTTTGTACGTGCAGATAAATGGGATGCTTGTCCCATGGCCACCCGTTGATGTCTTTATGACAGAAATTCAATTTATATTCAATGGGTAGTTATGGTCTAAAAAGTGCAGTAAATCCAGAAGGCTGCAAAGTCTCATGCATGTGGAAGTAAGAGGATTAGACTTTTTTTTTTTCTCCCCATAATTGAAAAACCATGCCTTCTTAAGCAGAAATACTGCTTGCAAAAATAGAAAAAAGACAATTTCCCTTTAGCATCCAACCTCCAAGAAAAGCCTCTTTTCTTTATAAAAGGAAAGAAATGCCAGCCAGAACTTTCACAGGAAGGGAAGAAGCCAGATATGTGGGGGCTGTGTTTATCTAAGCTCAAGTGATAAAATGTGATTAAGTGAGATTGTAGCAGCCATAACGTACAGCAGAAGAATATCAAGAAGGAAGCGGGCAATTCCTTTGGCATTTTCTCTGAGGTGTCTGGTCCTGGGGCTACTGTGAGAGGGTAAAATTTCTCTGGAATTTTAGTAAAAGTACATAATTACTCTTCCTGCTCCCTGCTGTCTCCACGCAAAATGGTACTTCAGGGGCAGCAGAGTTGTACTGAGGCAATTCAATAAAGGAGGATAATGACAAAACAGGATCTTACAAATGCTTTCTTTTTAAGACTGAAATTTGTACTTGCTGATATAATCAATATTTCAGAGGAATGGAAACTTTTTCCTTTCTCTCTTTTCCCCCTTCTTCCCAGTAGAGAATAACTCCTCTGTATTATAAATCTTTCTTTCTAATTACTTTGCTGATTGCTCGCATCTTCTGTGGGGTGTTTGATTTCAGCACTGAGCTCTGCAGAGACTGGATTTCTTAATCTTTATGTGGTAAATAAAATCAGTCCTAACCAGATAGGTTTATCT
The DNA here is from genome assembly GCF_019232065.1 of Centrocercus urophasianus. Classification (NCBI taxonomy): domain Eukaryota; kingdom Metazoa; phylum Chordata; class Aves; order Galliformes; family Phasianidae; genus Centrocercus; species Centrocercus urophasianus. Next base: position 31,380,515 of record NW_024884697.1, on the reverse strand, counting down.
TTTCTTAAGATATGTGTTTGAGTGTATAGAAAGATTTGGCTTAGAGTGTGGTGATTTAACTGGTTACAGAAACCCATTTCTGAAGGTGACATGGTCGTATTTTGTGTCTATTTGAGTTTATGGAGTAAATGATTTCCTTTTTCTCCATGGCGTATTGTGCACACACAAATCATAGAATCACAGAATATTACACATACTTTAGTAGGAAAATGTTGACATTCTAAGCTGGTTGATGGGTAAATGGGAGTAAATTAACATTAGTGTCATGATACTTGCAAGTTTGAAGTGAGATTCTGTCTGCTTCATTAGTTACTTTAAGGAGTATTTTTGTGTGGATTTGTATAAGATGCAATGAAATACACTGATTATATACAGACACCATATTTTATAAAAAGAATATCTTTTATTAAGCTGATTCCTCTTGTGCTCAAAATGTTTCTTTCTTTTTGTTCTTTCTTTGTAGTTGCTTCCATATTGTTTGCTGTATATGTAAGACCTGTTGGTTGTTATAATGCTCTAAGATATTGTATAACGTGTTAGGATATTTGAAGGAAAGAAGTAACACATCTTAAGCTGCTGTAATATCTTGTATTAGGAGACAGTCTTGCAAAACTAGAGAGTAATTTTGAGAATCAGCCAAAAAGTGGTGGTTTAATGTTGGTTTCCTGTAAAGTTTGCTTACTGCTGGCTATTAAACCATATGACTGGTATGTTCTCTTTATTTTGTTCCCTTTTATTGCCAGTATCTTCAGACAGTATTGGTTGAAAATAGGGAATACCATCTTCAGCTTCCTTTCAAGAAGGCAGATGCAGAGTTAGAAAGTTCCTAGCAATGAGAAGAGAGAGTCAAATTTCTTTGTGGCAGACAAGAAACAACTAGAGTAGGTTGAAGAACTGTGTCAGAAAGCTTAATGTCATCCTGAGGTTGGCTATCAGGAGTAGAGGAACACAAGACAGGGCAAGCTTAAAGGAGAAGACTCAGCTAACATGGTAGCTGTATCTTAGAATCATAGAATTTGTAAGGGATGTGCAGTGGTCATTGAGTCCAACTCCAACCACCCAAAAATTAAATCATATTTTTGAGACTGTTGTGCAAATGCTTCTTGAACTCTGGCAACTTGGGGCCGTGACCATTCCCCTGGGCAGCCTGTTTCAGAGCCCAGCCACCCTTTGGATTGCAAATTGTGTTGGCATCTCAGTGCTGTGGTTCCCTGAGGAGGTAGCCTGGGCTCAGCACCAGGAACCAAGCAGCAGCAGCTGGGACAATACCTGCACTGGGTCAGCATTGCAAGCAGGGCTTAGAGTTGCCCAAGATCAAATGGTGTTCCAAGCATCTCTGCCAAAATCTTTGATCCAAAAAAAGTGATGTTCTGAAAGGAGCATCTCTCACCGTGCCATCACCATGACATTGTGATGCTGTGCTGTTGCAAGGTTGAGACTTGCTGACTCACCATCCATCTCATTGCTGAGACTCGTTTACAACATCCCAGTTATAAAATGGAGAAGCTACGTGGGCTTTTCTGCGCTACAACAGTCACTGTGTGAAATGTTGTTGCTGTGGAAGAATGGTTATATTTATTTTTCCCTGAGTGCAGTCAAAGCCTTTTCAGTGAATAATGCAACATATTTGATGCTTTGGAGAATGATCTTTTGAAGATTAATGATTTTTATTTACAGTGTTTGTGATGCATAATAGCATCTTTCTGTATTCATCTTTTATTGCAGAATTATATTTCAGGTGAATCATATGGCAAAATAAGAGTGCATTTAATTTTTCTCTTGAAGAGGAAGTATGTAGAAAAACTGAATTTGTTTCTTGTGAGGTTCACAAGAATTTCTCAACTGTAAGGACAAGGTTGTGTATCTCATTTTGTCAAGCACTGGAGATCGTGAAGAAATTACAGATTCTACAGGTGTGGGGTAAACTTTCCTTCACTGTAAGGCCTGGCTTTCAGGGCAATGTTTGTGCTAGGAAACAGTGCTGTAGCCAACGCTGGCTTAAGTGCTAATCCTGCATTTGTGCACATTGTTTCTTGTCTTCTCAGCATGATTGTGACCTGTGCAATCTGGTGTTTCGCCAGATGGTATCCAGGAGCAGCATGGCAGTGCTAAGGCAGGAGCTGCTCCTTATGGGCAGGTTGGATTGCAGTCAGTTCTGGGTAAGGATAAAGGCTGCAACCCACGTCCCTTGCTCCCTGGCCTGGAGAATGACTTGCTCTGTGCAGCCATACAGATGCAAACAAGGGAGCAGGCTTGCATGGTGAAGCTGGTAAAGAGTTTGCTGCTTTTGATTTGTTGGGCATGAGGTCCTCCACCTTCTGCTGGGCTGACAGAACTTGTGAAACCATCAGGAGATTGATCTGAAAAAAAAAAAAAAAAAAAAAGTATTCAAGGGATTGGTGGGCTAGCATGAAGTTGGAGGGTCAAAGCTGGTGCAGGGAAGGGGCAAAACCATGAGATGTAGGAAAAGTAAGAACAGGACCAAAGGCATCAGCCCTAAGAGCAAGCTGCTCTTATCACCTTCTGTAGCCTGGTCTAGTCCTGGAGGTGAACGCAGAACAGCATGGGGAACTTTAGTACCTCTTCTAGCCTATGGTTATGGGAAGCTTGCATTTCTTCTGTCAGACCAGTCTGTCAGAGTAGTTAGCAGATGGGATTTTATCCCTTAAGGTCAACACAACTTTTATATTTGCTTTTCGTATAGGAGCAGCAGATAGATGCACATGGGCTTAGAAAGCAGAAGACTTTTTGGTCGCACCCCATTTGCTCTGGCCCACCTCTGTCTGAAGTTTTCGGTCAGCAGAGTCATGTTTTCAGATTGTCTAGAAATGTTTTGTTGTTTTTTTTCTTTTCTATCTTGGAAAAAAGATTTCTGTCCTGCCCTCCGCCCCAGCTGACACAAATACTGGTCTTGAGACACGTGGATCGACATGTGACAGTCTGTGCATTGCTTTTAAGAATCTGGCACCACCTCTTTGTGGCTTTTCCCAGCCTGACAGCTGTCTCCTGATGCTGCTGTGGAGGTATTTTGTCCTTGGCATGTGATTTCCAAATCTTTCGCCACTTCTTTGTGATCATTTTGAATTGAGAGCTGATTAATGATTGTTTCTTTAGTGGCGGTGGTTGCCTGTTAATAATGGTTATCCAGCTTCTTTGTGTCTGCCTGAATATCATGTGCTAAGATGACTCCAAAGGAAACATATCTGTGCACTGTGCAAGTGTCTAAAGATAGCAGTAATAATCTCTAGCTTTCTTCATTTCAGTCAGTAGAAGAAATTACTGGGCACGCTTCTGTTTGTGTGGAGTACATGCTGAGATAAGTCGATGTTGACATCTGTTTCAGTACCAATTTCTCATGTCTCCCTATTAGTGTTGCTAGAGGAAAGTATTTTTCTATAAAATCTCTAAACTTATCTTTGTTTTCTGTTGTTTTTTTGTTTTGTTTTTTGTTTTTTTTTCAATGCCAGTGAGTAGCACACTTTTCTGCCCCTTCGCAAACTGCCAACTGTCTGCTCCACCAAAGTTCCTTCTGGCTCCAATCCCAGGGTTTTGGGGGAACAATAGATTCTATTTTAGTCAGTACAGATTTAATTGCTATGAACAAGGTTGACAATTATCTCTTTTTGTGTTTGAGAATCCCACCAGCTGCTTTAGATGAATTTAAATCACTGCATCATGCTAAATCCATGTCAGGAGCTATAATACCAAATTTGAGGCACCTGGTAACCTGTCATTGGCCATTATTTTAAATCATTTTTTTGCTGCATTTAATTCTGTTTCTTTTACCTTTCCTTTAACCTTGGTTCTCTGCACCAGGTGGCATTATTAGTCATACTATGGGACTTCTATACTGAAGGTGAATTTTGAGGAAAATTCATTTCAAATAACAAGGAAACTTACTGACAGAGAAGTTGGCATCTCAGTTCTCACTCCCCTCAGGCACATAAGGTGGGACTGATCTGACCGTGTGCTGACAACCTGCTGTGTGAGTGTTTAGGCTCTGCATTATTGTCCACAAAGAGGAACAGACACTTCACACCAATGTAAACAACTAAAATAGGTCAGATGAATCATGCCCCCAGATGTCCTCTTTCTCTTTACTTATAAATAAAGTCTGGGTGATTAGCTAGGACTTAGCTGTCTGCACCGTGGACATCTGAATAGATCTCACTTCTGCAGAACATGCTTGTAGCAGCCATCACATGGAGATGACTGTAGGCACATGCAGATGCCTAAGAGGATTAAAAATACTTGGCTTGGTGCACAGTCATTGCAACTGCAGGTGCAGAGATGAAGATGCTCTGGACTTGACTTCTTGAAGCTGAAGGCAGACCTATCTGAGCAACAGTGTTTCCCCTCACCCTGTGAATTCCTGTACTGCGTTCTGAGAAGTTTGCCTCCAAAGTGTGAAGAACACATTGATTTTTTTCCAAAGGAAGCTACAGATTAGTGTTTCATATATGCAATTAGATAGCACTAAGTTGTGGTGCACCATTTCTTTTTCATTGCTAGCTCTTTTTGTGTTGTCTCTTCAGTTTTGCTGTGGCAATATGTTGATTTGGGTTTTATAAAAGAAAATTTTTGCTGCCCGGGTGCACCGGCAGCAAAACTGGCACGTGGAGGTTTGCTTTCACCAGGAAAGCCAAGAGAGGCAGTGTGTGTGACAGTGCACCTTTCCACCTTTGCCTAACAAGTTGGCTCCCCTGCTAACTTGTGGAATTAACTGTTGCATTCTGCAGGGTTTTCTTTCTAGTTCTCATACCTTTGTTTGGTGTTTATTTGCAGTCTTGTCAGAAGGTTAGTAAATTCCTCTTCAAAGTTCCAGTTTCAATTGCTGTGTATTTCATTGTGCAACTGTAATTATAATTTCTGAGAACAAGTTGTTCCTTGGAGTAGCAGTGTACAAGGGCACACTAATATTTTATTATTTCCTGATACATATTTTTGCAGATCTTGACAAGACTTTTATTTCCCAGTGGCTTGGGAAGAATGGGAAGGGCTACATACAAGTTACAGTATGCATTAGTTCTGGTATAGACTTTGTACCTGTTGTAAGATCTTAACCTCTTGGTGCCTCCTCTGCTCTCGGATGGGGGTACATCTGTTCATCCTGCTACCCCATCCCATAAGGGCAGGGGCAGTTTGGAGTAATACCTTACACTGAGGTTTGGCCCTGGCTCCATGCCGAACTCACATCTGTGCCCTTCAGGGGACAGGTCACAGCACTTCCCTAATATGAAAGCACACCATTGTAATAGGTGGCATGCCAACTGCAGAGCTTGGATACCTCCCCTCTGGGTAATAAGAGTGTATTGGGCTGGAATGGACAGCCCTGCCTCCAAGCCATATACATTCACTTAATGTTTCACTGCTGCTGCTTGCTCTTGAGTAGTAGTTGCACGTTCTGCTATGATTCTTCTTTTTATTGATACTAATTTTAACACTATGTGTATGACTATATTAAAAGAAAATTTATAAAAATACTGTAGTGTTTTCTAATCCTGTTTCACATTAAATACTGACAATTTTTTAACCTTAAAGTTAGAAATGCTAATTTTGGAGTTGTCTTTTACTCCCAAGCAGAGTGAATGAACACTATGCGAATGTTTTGGTAGATGATAAAAATCTATAAAGATTAAGGTAGCTGGCATTGTTTTGCAGCTTCTTTTTAGGTACAAGATGCTGATATTTTTGTCTTCTATTTAGCTTATATTTTAAAGGCTTCAAAGAAAAAAGGCTTCCAGAAAAGTAATTTTAATACTGGATGTAAAAGATTGAGTTTTGAGGCATGCTTCTATGGCAAAAAATCATTGTATTGTGTTTTTCACCTGATCACTTGCTGCAGATCTACCATTTAATGATCTCCAGAGTAAAACTGATGGATATAAAAACTTCAGAGCACAATATGTTTTCTGTAAGCTATTATTAAAATTACCAATGTAAGAATGGCTTTGAGTTCATTTTTTGCTTATGGATTCTTGCTAACGAAGCTATACATTATGTTCTCTTTTTTTTCTTGCCTTGCATTTGTGTGCTTGCATACGTACATAATTTGCTATAATATCTTTTTAAGAATAAATTAGCAAATTGACATCTTTCAGGTTATAGGGACTTTACAATACCTGCTGTAGTAGAGGGTTATTGTGAATAAAGTGTTAGTACTTATCTCTGGAAATGTGTATGCTTTCTGTCACACTTGCCTAGATTAGCTTGGGGCTAATTTAAGTTGACAGCTGTATAAAAGGGATTAGTACTGCCATCACCAAACTGTTGCCATTAATTTTCACACATGCTAAGTAGGAAAGATAATTTTTTTTTAAGCTTAGGCCAGTTTTGCATAAACCATTTGTCATGATTTCTCTTAACCCTGAAAGAGCTGAGATGGTGCTCTACAGCATCATAGTCCGATGTTTTCAGATTTACTTTAAATGCATAACTTGCTTTACTAGAAATATGAGCAGAGCTTTATTTGCATATAACTGGCATTAAGTTAACTGGGAAGAAAGGGTTTGTTTTGGCTATGCTTTCAAAAGTAAAATTCTGGGAAATAAAGTTGCAAAAAAAAAAAAAAAAAAGGCATCTTGTTTTCTATAAGCATGCTTGCCACGGGCAAACAGTCAGTTATGAGTTTACAATAAAATTAAAATATTTTGAGTTCAAATTGAGCATTTAGTTGCATGTTCTGTTTGTGGGTGGCAGTTGTTCTAGTAGTAGCAGTGTTGAACTTGTAGGCAAAGTGAGGATGTGTGAGGCCTGGAGGCCCCTTGCTGTTGGCGTTGGAGGCAGGCTGCTGTCCCTGCATCAATTTAATCAGTGGTTGTCTATTTTTCTTGTAACTAGGGTGGGACAAGTAGACCCTCTGTGCAAACATGCTTTCTTATATCCCCTTACAAGGGGATTCTGTGCTCAAATTTATCCTCAATCTCATGTGCATAAGGATGTATGGATAAGGATGTATGTGCATAAGGATATACAGCTGGTGGGAGCAGATCTGGGGGTAGCTGCTATTCCCCTGCATTAGAATGAAGGAAGGGGAACAATGGGGTTCTTCATTTCCACATGAGCTGGAAGACTGAGCCAAAGAGGTTTCTCATGAAAATACAGCTAAAAACCACTATCCACATACGTGATTCTCAGTGTGCAGCCAAAAGCCAAGTGCTGCTTATCAGTGAACTCTGGTCTATCACCCTTCAAGGCCAACAGCTGAAAACACTTCTTTTTTCCTTTTTTTTTTTTCTCTTTTTGTTCTGTAAGGGTGGTGAGACTATGGCACATTTCCATGAGAGGTAGTAGAGACTCCATCTGTGAAGATATCTGAAACCCAGCTGGCATGGTCCTGGGCATCTTGTGCTAGGTGACCCTGCTTGAGCAGGGGGTGGACCGTCTGGTCTCAGTATCATCTCACATCAGTCTCAGCCCTTCCATGATTCTATTTCAAGAGTTGTCAATCTTAATGGGTAAAATGGAGCCAAAGGGCAATTCTGAGACTGATGAACTGTGCTGATGTACATTCCTATAAAAAGGATCCTTTTTATTGTGTTTTGTTGTTCAGTGTTTCCATGTCCGATTTGAAGCTCTGACTTGTCACAATAGACAAAGCTGATGGCTTTTTTTTTTTGTCCTTCTAAATAGCAGCAAAAAAAAAAAAAAAAAAAATCCAGTAAAGCATAAAGGTCTGAAGGTTTTTGTGCAGGTATTTTCTCCTGTAGACCAACTTCACCAGACTATGTTATTCAGATAAGAAATGTCTATGAAAAACTTTGAGAGTAACTTCTTTCTATATACCTTTCGAATGCATATTTCCCCAAATTAACCCACTGAGGAGGAAAAGAAAAAGGTACAGTGCACCGTGTTAGTGGAAACTGGGCTAGAAGTACCCTGGTCAACTCTTAGTTATTTTCCATCAGTTTCACTGTGCTTTCTAGGAAGTAAATGGTGGTTGTCTGTTGCATCATCAAGTTCATCTTTGCTCTGGCAGCCTCTTATTATCCAGTGCCGATAGCCAGGAGAGAAGGAGTAAGGAAGGAATATTGGGCATTTATATTTCCAGCCATGGCTGGGATTACTCAGCCCTGAGGTGAGATCACTCTTAACCACATTTGAGTCCCACCAGACTGGCTCAGCATCTGCTGTAGGCTCTCCATCTGTTGCTTTGCGGATGTAGTTACCTGCATCCTAATCACTGACAGAGCTGCTGCTCATCGCTTTTTGTTTAGTGATGATGGGTTTTTGCTCCATTGCTATGACCTAATACTGTTTGGTTGCTTTGTATTTTGGGTTTCATGGAAAGTGTAACTGAATAGTGTGCCACTAGTGCGATACCAGTTTGTGCTCATTTACACTAAAATTGGTTTTGGAAATTCTTAAAACTTTTTCTTTGCATTGTTTTTGACTGCTTTAATGTATTTTAACCTTAAATCATATTCCACTGTAGGGTCCTGCCTATTTTAATCCAATATTTAGTCCAGATTGGCTTGGTAGATGTGATAGCTTCTAGCTAGGTCATAAAATGGAGTTGACCCTCTATACCAGTATGATTATTGACATGAGAAGCCATATTTTCTCACTAGGGCATCACAAGACTCGTATTCTTCAGCTCTGCATTCGCTTCCAATTTGTTTAAGGAAATGAAGATTTTAAACAGCCCAATGGATTCAAAGAAACGATTCAGGAATGGCTTCAATTTCTGCCCATAGCAGACAATACTAGTGGGTATTTTGATTTTGATGTGAGCAATATCGCAGCTACAGTAATGAATGAATGAAATTGTTTAGTCTGTTTCTAAAGCTTCCTTTCATCTGTGGGAGAATTCAAACAGATAGGATGAAATCTCTTTCAAGTCGATTCCCAATGCAGAAATAAATCTTGTGTGGGTGAAGGGGGAGAAACAGCCACCTACCTGGGAATCTAAGACTGTAAATGAGATATCACAGAAAAAGGCAGTGGCATCCACTTGAATGCTAATTCACTGGAGGTGAGGAGAAAAGGGGGAGGAAAAAGGGAGGTGGAGCTGGAGAGTGGAGGAGAGAAAAGACAGCAAAATGGTTATGAAAATGAGTTCTTTTATAGTATCTTCAAAAATCCTCATTCTGGTGAAATGACAGTGGTTGAAATTATACAGCAAAACTGGGGGAACATTTTCTGCTATTTTGAGTATGGTATTAATTAATCTGTGCTATTTTTGTACTATTGGTTAGGTTGGATCCAAGCTGCTGTCACACTGATGGTGACAGCATGGAGTAAGGCCCCAGCTGCAGTGAGGAAGGAGTGCTCTTGTCAGGCACTGGAGGCTGGTGGGGGCAGGACGGTGTGTTACAGATTTCTTCTGTGTCTTGTTTAAAGCTTAAATTTCTGTTGCTTTATCAGAAGTTTTGGACCCTTGCAGATTGGTTTTATGTCCTTTCCACTTGATCTCTTCTTGTTTTCAGCTTCCTACCCGCAGAAGCCACCTCATCAGTGAGAAATGCACGTTGCTGAATCATCAGGTCCCCAGTTGTGGGCGGGTTTTATTTCTGAGCAGGTGCAGTTCTGGAGCATATGTGCAGCCAATTCCCACATTTTTCCTGGTGCAATAGCAGATCTTGGAGTTCTAATAGCCCTTAGATTTCAAAAAGCATGTTTGTGCGCATTGCTATAGCTATGCATCATTTAGCATTTCTGCTAACCCTTCTTTTGTCAAGATGTGAAATAAAAAACCTTGCAAGATTTCTGAGATTACAAAAACAAAGTAGTTGGACTACTTACTTTTCTATAGTTCGACAACTAGACTAGAGGAAAACACTCCTGCAGTATGGCTTAGGACTTTTGCTAGAGTAAGTACAATTGAATGCATTCTTAATAAGTATGGTTTAGATAGGAGTAAAACAGCCGAAGATAGTCCAGAAAGTAGATGTATTGATATAGAGCGCCGAATGGGAATACTTCAGAAGACTTGACAGTTGTATGTTGTTGTTATTTTTATGTCAGGAACCAGTTATGGAAAGCTATTTTGAGTTTATTCAACTGGCCTGTTTTTGCTCTTTTAAGACAAATTTAGGATTTTTTGTGATCAGTGGCATCAAGAGGATTTGGAGCCCTGCTGAATGAATGAAGAAGAGAAGCACAGTGTGACCTACATCTTTGTTCAGTTAGATGCCACTTGGGGTCTTGTGAGATACCGGCAGAATGCTAATTGTGAGCCAGTCAAACAGTCTGGCTCGTATCTGGAGGATTTGCTTTCAGTTGAGGACACGCCAGAGATTAGTTTGTGAAGTACTGAAGTGTCTGTCAAGGTTGACACAAGTACCTCTGTGTCCTGGTTTTGGCTGAGACAGTGTTGATAGCACACCAATGCTTGGGTTGTTGCTGAGTGATGAGAGCACACCTGCCAGCCTGCTGGCAGGGGAAGAGCCACTGTCTTTATAGCTCAGCAACAAGGGACAGGGCAGAGCCAGGGCTGCTGGCCTGAATTAGGGGAAGGGTTATTCTGTACCACATGGCATCGTGCTGTGGGGAGGGCATTGACTGGGCAGGGCAGCAGTCAGCGGGTAGTGAGATGTTGTGTTGACAGTGGGGCACTGGTTGGCAGGCAGTTGTATTGTTAGCTGGGCATCAGTCAGTGGGTGGTGAGTAATTGCATTATGGATGGGCATATGTATTGGTTATCACCACATTTTTTTGTTTCCATTTTCCTTTTCTGTCTTGCTAAATAGTTTTTATCTCAATCCACAGGTTCTACTTTGTTTCCAGTTCTCTCTCTCATCTCACTTGTGGGGAGGGGCAGTGAGCAAACCGCACTGTGGTGCTGGGCTGCTGCTGGGACAAACCACAAAACCATAAAATCCCACCACCTTACTGTTTGTGCAGGCTTCACAAGGCTCCTGTTTGCAAAATGGGATGTATTTTTGCACTACTGTACAATAGGCTAAACCTTTGGGTTGTCTATGCGTGTTTGACATCGTAGAGGCAGCCAATTCTCTAATCTGATCCAAATTAGATATGCTATTTGGATTGCACTTCGTAAAAGATTGGATAACTCATAAATGAATAATGTGGGGGAGGAGAAAAGGAGATGATTCTTATGAACAGGTCTAACCAAACAGTTCTTTGAGGAAATGTAATGAGGAGAAAAGGGAAAAAAATCCCTTGAAAACCAATGTCTGAGTAAAAGGTAGAGAAATTATAGGCCTCTGTCCTTTTTCCCCTCCCCTTTCACTCCAACATTTTCTTCTTATCTGCGTCCATGATATAATGGAAGTGAGGGCAAATGCACGGTCAGAGTTTTGTGTTGGCAGGGTATTTCTTTTATTAAGTGTGATAAGGTAATGCTTTATCTCATCTTGTTCACTTTAATGGGGATAAATAACATCGTTCTGGGGAGTGGACAGAAAGATAAATATGAGAAGGAACTGGAAAGCTTAGGAAGTTGAAGCAGTTCCTCTACAAAGGAGGATGGCAAGTTTTCTATTAAAAAAATCAGAGGTTTAATTAAGAGCTTTTTTTTTTTTCTTTAAGAGATATAAACGTCTTGTTAGTTCTGCTTTGTTATTCATATAAGCAATTTGAATATGGGGATTGTCTTGATAAGTTAGTGTGAGAGAGCAAGGCGCAAAGACAACAGTGAAAACAGTGTTGGAAAGCTGGTAGAAAGAAGTGCCTAAAGAATGGATTTAAGAGGCTGCACAGAGAAAAGGACTTCAAAAGACAGCAATGACAGAGCTGTTTCAGTAGAAGGTGACACCTGCTTCCATGCTAGGCAGCCCTTTTCCAGAACTTGGGATGTGAGGGCAAAGGAGCACCCATATCAGCAGAAAGGAACTGTTTGGTATCTAGACCCTGCGTGACGGTTGTGCCTGTAAGCACTCTTGACATCATGATTAGTTTGAGTCTTCATTAAGATTTTATATATATATATATATATATATATATATATATATATATATATATATTTCTGATTGGAACTGTGAGAGGGAACATGTCTTTCACAGCCCCATCTCTTGCTACAGTATACTGACACAGCAATCCCCTTGTCTTGTTGGTATTCAGTCTTCCCAGGTTCCCTTGGTCCACAGCCTGTTGTAGGAGGTGCTTGTTGCACAGTTCAGCTGCCAGGTGTTTCACAGCAGCTGCCTGCCAGGCTGTTTTGTCAGGTCTCTGTGTTCTCAGAGCCTTTCTCATGTATTCAGCAACTTGACAAATTTTCTTGGTAGGAGCTTTCTAAAATGATACCATATTGTGTGTAACTTAACATGCTGTTGAACATCAGAATATCTCCTGCTTTACAAGTCCCTGAAGCATTGCCAAGCTCAGAAACCAGAGCAGCTCTAACATGAAGCAATAAGGAATGTAGTGGTTTTTGTAAGGAGAAGCTCTTGTCTCTATTTGTTTTTTTTTTTGTTTTTTTTTTCCATGAGATTGAAATGAAAGCAGCTACCAACAGCAGCAAGGAGACTAAGCAGCTGAACTGAGTATTTGTTAGTTCCCAATGTGATCAAACTGTGCTGACTCTGCTGTTGCAATACTTTAATTGTGCTGGTAGCCTTTCAAACTAGAGAAGTGTTGGTCAACTCATATAAATTCTTTGATATTTGTTTTTATTTCTCTTTCTGATTGTATGTTGAGTTTTCAAGCTAGAATTTTATTGCATCAGTATTTGATCTACGGGTGTTCAAATGCTGGGCTCTGTAGAGGGCGATTGCTTAAGCTGCTCACAGGCATCTTGCAACTACATGCTCCTTGATCTGTGCTCTGTATGTGTTTCACAAAATGAATTTATCCCCAGTTGATGTTTCTTTACAAGAAATATTTGCAAACAACTGGTGGTATCATGCATACCAATGTTCACTGCAAATAAAAGCCCTCTCCAGTCAGACTGCAGTGTGTGATGTTCATCAGCACTGCAGTGAAACTTAGTTTATGGAAATAGTTAATTGTAGTGGATTTGCATATGAAGTATGAGCATGTTTTTTCTCTTTGGAGGAAGAAGTACTCATTTGCATGTCAGAGTGTCATGTTGCTCTTAAAAAATCAAAAGAATATTTTATCTTTAAGCAAGGATGACACAGGATCACATTTCCCCAAGAAGAGGCACACTGATGCTGAGTCCCCTGCAGGCCTGCCTTCAGTTTTTGTTTTCTTTTCTTCCCAACAGCCTTTATCAATGCTTTTTGTTATGTAAAATTTTACTGTAATCAAAACATTAGAGACCAGGTATGTCTTGAACTTGCCATCAGGATTATGACATGCCTTCAAGCTGTTTTGCTTTCTGGGGAGGCAGTGGTTGTTTTGAAGGATATTATGTACCTTATATGAAATTGCTTCTCCAATGGTGGAAACACTGCTGCTAAGAAGAGATATCTTGTGGCCTCAAGCCTAACAATGAAGAGGAGGGGTTAGGCAGCATCTGTGGACAAAGACATGCTTGTGTGAGTTACGAGAACTGGTCCCAGCCTGCACAGGTTCTCCCTGTGTGATGCCCAGACTGCCAAAGTGCATGTCTTGCTGAGCACAGTGCTGACTGTTGCAAAGTTGGTCGGGTTTTGGTAAGATTCTCAGGCAATAGTGGGAAATGTGCTCAAACATCATAGTTCTGAGATAGGTGGTAGTAATGGTAGTAACAGCAGTATCATGGGTCACACAGACTTCTGTTTAGGAGTCTAAAATGGTGGTGGCTTCTGCTCCATAGTATTGAATGGAGGTGAGTGAGCAGCCATGGTGCAAGCCTTAGGATATCTTTGGCTGCGCAGAGCAGAACTGAGCCCTTGTGCTTGTTTCTGCATGCCTGAAGCTCTTGGTGCAAATCAACTGCTTCTAAGTTGCAACTGGGGCAGAGGTGTGAGGATTTAAGTTTTTTTTTGTTTGTTTATTTGTTTTGATTTTGAAGATATCCTACAATGCATCTTTCGATATTGCTATGGTGCAACTTGCCTTTTACAATACAAAGCCAAGTCTGTCCCTTAAACAGACTAACAGCAGTTTCATTTTTTTGTATCTTTAGCACTAACAACTTTTAGATTTAGAGCCAATATTTTATTTGTGCAAGACTCAGAACTTGACAAAACACACCCCCTTAGCCAACAGATTCATTATTTACCATAGCAGGCATTGCTATAGAAAAGCAACTGAGGATCTCATGTTTCAGAAGAAAGTATAAATGTTATCAGACGTAACCATCAGATACTCTTTTTAGGGAAAATTGTGTCATGCCTAAGGGTAAACATGCTTGTGATTCCATTGGTTCTTACTCACACAGTTGTGTGAGAAATTCTTGTTAAGTGTAGGTGTATGGAAACAAGCAAGTATGTAAATCTGCGTGTTTGCATGTTTGTCCAAAAGTCAAGCATTCTAATTCAGTTGGCATTTGTTATACTTCTGGGTTATGATTCTGTATGTCTCTTGAGTCATGTAGGTGGTACTGGTGAAGGCTTCTGTGCTTTGCTAACTTGGACATGTCCTTTGTTTTCTTTTTTGATCCTTCACCCTCCCCCTTAGAGTAATAAATGCTGGGAAGAGCACACACAATGAAGATCAAGCCAGCTGTGAAGTCCTCTTTGTCAAGAAGAAAACTGGAGGCCCTAATTCTACACCAAACAAGAACTCAAAACGGAGATCATCACTCCCAAATGGAGAAGGTCTCCAGCTGAAAGACAATTCGGTAAGAAGACTTCTGAATCTTGTCAGTAGAAAAGTACAAAAGAAATATAAAAGGATGTGATGTTATGACAGTGACAGAAGAACTCTAAATGTTTCATGCATTCCCATTATGTCCTATTAACTACCTTTGCATAAATACAGAATGCTTAGCTTAGCTACATTTTTCTTAGCTCTACTATTTCATTTTTAATTCCTTGCATTGGAAAATGCTGTTTACATCTAAGATATTTTTGTTTAAATATTCAGAGGACAGTTCTCACATTTTCCTTTTCATTTCTGAAAACAATCATGAGAAATTTACTGCTTCAGAGTACTGTGAGATTAATGGCTGTGTTTAAGTTATCCAGTGAAGGTCACTGCAAGGATAACAGCATCGCTGTTTGTTTAGTCACACAATTTTATGAAGTGTTGGACTCTTCCTTTGGATTCTGCTTACTGAAGCAGTATTGCTTATCATAAACTTGGTTTAGATAGGTAGGTTAAGGTCCTCCAGCACCCTGAATTCAGTGATCACTGATCGTATCTGTATATAGGGAGAGTGATGCCATGTACGCTCTGTTAGAATCATCGTCTGTTCATCTGTTTTGTTTCTGGACCTGTTATTTCATTTGTTCTTTAAGCATGGGCTCAGGCTCCAGGAATGTTTCATACTGTGTATTAAATTCAGACATTTAGCTCTCTCAAAATGCCCTGTCTGGGTGTTGAAGATGAACAGTGTGAATAACCATACATTCTCTCTTCTGTTAGGAGAACACCACTTCTCCCTAGGTGCTAACTAGTCCTTCACTGGTCTATAAAGACATGCTTTTTTTTTTCCTTTTTTTTTTATTTTTTTTTTAACTTTTTTTTTTTTTTTTTTTTTAACTGGTTTGTGATTACTGGTGTGCTTCAGTTTGTCTCTCACAACCCCATGGCTCAGTGCACCTGATGTCTGCAGAAGTCATTGACGTCCTGAGGACCAAGTACTACTCATCTTCTTCCTCACCTCTGGCTCCCTTTGCTCTACTTCACACTTCCTTATTGCCGTAGCATCTTCAGACTGCTGTTTGCAAATAGCCTTGTCCTTTCCTTTTTCAGGTCTTTCTTAAAATCATTTGTACCAGTTCCCTGTGCTTATATTCCCCATTGCATTCAGACTGTCACAATTTTTTTCAAGTATGTATTTACGCTCTCCAGGATAAAGAATTGTTTCCTGTACTTGTTTAGATTAAAGAGTTTTGCATACACACAAACCAGGCAAAATAGAATTTGTTTCAACAGTCTATTTATAAAAAAAAAAGTCTGTCGTAGACCATCCAGCTGCCTGCTGTTAATTTGCACAAGTGCTTGGTTCTGTGAGTGTATTTAATTTTTGTATGCACTGATTATTTTTTAATGAAGCATGTATCTGTCCACAGTACTTGCATGTATATATAAAATACACAAAAATAAGCAACTACATGCTTAGTGCATGTGATGGGTGTGCTTGGCAACAAAGGTACTGCTGTAATGCACACAGTGCACTGCAAGGACCCTGAAACAGATACAAACTTGTGTAGGTGCATTTTGGTACTGTGTAGGGATGCTGACTCTGCTCTGATATCCCATTTAAGTTCTAGGTCTAGCCTGTGGGAAAACAGATCAGCTGCCTCTGCATCCCTGCTGCAGATGGGTGTAACAGTACTGAATTTGCTTCTGTTTTCATATTCTGGGAGCATGCATGGACTACTGAAAGGTTAAAAATGATGTTTCCCACATCCAGTTAATTTTCAGTTTTGAGTGCTACCAGATGCTTCCCAGGAGAGCAAAGGCACACTATATTTTATACAGCTTCCTGCAGTTAGTCATCTTCCCAAGAAGGTACTCTTTTCCAAACGTTATGTACTTAGTGTGTGTAGATTGCATTAAGAATACAGGACCATAAAACTTCATCATCAGAAAGATGTCTTAATTAGCCTTGATGTTATATAACATTGCAGACACCATACAGTTGCAGTACAATAGTGATAGGGCCTATAAACTGATTGTGTATTTTTGTAAGCTGTTTTTTTGGGTTTTTTTTAATCATTTGAATTGTCATTGGGATGACTGGATATTAGATGAGGCTGTGTTGTGTGAAATAGCTCAGACTTTTCTAATTTCTTCTTTTTTTAGTGTATTTCCTACTTTGATTCTGTATCTTTTATCTCCATTTTGGAAAAACCCGCCACTTCCTTTCAAGTTTCTTAAGAGAAATCTTTTTATTTCAGATCGTCTTTACTTTCTTCTACTTCTAACATACTTCAACTGGAAGAGAGTCTGAACTGAGAAGCCAAGTGATATGTATAATACAGTACTGATTCCATGCTATTTGTTACCTTCTTTCTTCTTATCAACAACTTTACTTCTGTTTTTTTATGCGACTCTTGAAGGTGCTGTAGCACTCATTATTTAGCTGTGTAAAACCTGTGCTACTATATTATTAGACCACAGCTTCTGAATTTACATTTGTCATGTATTTTCCCAAAACAAGCAGCATATTCCTGGAGAAATTTTTCTACTAGAGGGCAGTCTTACACTAGCAATTAGTTAGATTTTTTCCTTTGTACATCTTTTGCTGCTTGAAGATACTGAAAAAAGGGAGGAAGGGGAATAGTACACATTATTTTGAATTATTTTATTTTTGTGTTTTAATATCGAAATTGAATATTGTACTTTTCCTTCACATAGCATTGTTAGCATTGGAAGTGAATACTTTTAAAAAATGTCTGAGTCAGTGCTAAATGTAATGAGTTAAATCTGTATCAAAAAGATAGAATCAAAGGGGTTAGAAAGGACCTCTGGGGATCAAGTCCAGCCTACTGTATAAATATAGCATTGAGACACTCCACTGCATAGTGTAACATCATCCCAGCAAGTGTATATTAAGAAAGCCAGGGCATGAATCCTGTAGGAACCTCATGGGGACATCACATCGCACTGTAACATATGAAATCATCTCTGAGTACAGAAGCACTTTGTAGAAATACTGGATGAAGAAGAGATGAGGGAAGTGATTTACTGAGTATTTGTCTGAAGAGGAGAGATATTTCCTAGTTTAGCTTAGTTTATTTTAAAGTATTGTGCATGAGGTAAATGCAATCTGTAACTTGGTGTCTCTTCATTTAATTCAATCTGTTTCAACTTCCTTAGATTTTACCTTTTTTCCACTGAATGTTTGAGAAGGCCTTATGCCGTCTTTGTTTTGCCCAGGTTTTTGGGAAGTGCATGAAACTGAGATGGCTGCTGCATCTGAGACTGTGTGCTTAGTGTTATTTCATGCTGACTCCATCATTGCAGCCTTGCAGTTAGCAGTGCAGCTCAAGGGAGCAGTGCAAAGCCATGCTGATGTATTGAGCTTATGTGGGCAAAGTTTTGATAATAGGGTGTCTGCAGAGATGAGCTGAGCCCGGCAATTCTGCTAAGTCCCATGTAAGATCAGAGCCAGCTACTGCTGCTCCAACACAGACCTGCCCCTGGGTGGAGCTGAGCTGTGAGTAACGGTGGGTGTGCTATGGGAGAATGTATTTAAGAAAGGGAAAAACTGCTGTGTAGAAGCAGCTGGGAGACAGGAGAGGGAACACTGTGAGAGGAGGAACAGCCCTGTAAGCATCAAGATCAGTACAGAGGGAGGGTGGAAGGTCCTCCAGGCACAGAGCGGAAACTCCTTGCACCCCAGGAGAATCATAGAATCATTTGAGTTGAAAAGGACCTTGAAAGACCATCTAGTCCAACTGCTTTGCAATGAATAGTGTCACCTGCTGCTAGATCAGGTTGTTCAGAGCCCCATCCAACCTGACCTTGTATGTCTCCAGGAACAGGGCATCTACCACATCTTTGAGCAACCTGTTCCACTGCCTCACCACCCTCATTGTAAAAAAGCTTTTCCTTATATCCAATCTAAATCTCCCCTCTAAGGAGAGGCCTGTGGTGGAGCAGGCTGCTCCCCTGCAGCTCATGGGCACCACGTGGAACAGATCTCTATGTACAGCCATGGAGGAGCCCATGATGCAGCAATGGATGAGGCCTGAAGGCCACAGCCCATGGATAACTGCAGGAGCGGCCCTGGGCTGGAGCTGCAGCACATGAAGAGGAGCTTGTAGTGGGTCAGGAGGCAAAGGGGAGCTGCTGCTTGTGAGGACAGAGCTGAAGCAGTTCCTGAATGGTCGGCCCTGTGGTATATGGGCCCATTTTGAAGCAGGGCTAGGAGAGCTGCAGCCTGTGGGAAACCCACACAGAATCGGTTCGAGAAGGATGGCATCCTGTAGGAGGAATCCATGTGGAGCAGGGGCACAGTGACCATGGAGGAGCAGCAGAGACAAGATTATGGGCTGACTTGACGGGAGGCCCCCATTCCCCTGCGCTGCCTTGAGGGGAGTAGGTAGAAGAGGGTGAATGGTGTGGGAAGATGTTTTTAGTTTGACTTCAGTTTCTCAATGATCTAGACTGTTATTATTGGTGATAAATTACATTAGTATCTCTTATGCTGAATCTGTTTTTACCTGTGTCAGTATTTGGTGAGTGATCTCCCTGTACTTCTCTCAATCCTTAATCGCTTTTTTATCGTATTTTCTCCTCCTCTTCCTTTGAGGAAGGGGAATGAGAGCTCTCTCCCTTATGGTAATGCACTTGGCTGTGCATTGGAGTGAAATCTCTACAGCCAGGCTTTGCCTCACCACAGCTGCACCTGGGGAGAGATGTTTCACAGAAGTGATGCGTGGCCCTCACCCCATCCCACTCTCAGCACAATTCTGTCCCATTGCCACATGGGCTGCAGACAGGTGGTCCCATGGGACCCCTTGATCCTTCTGCCTCCGTGTTGGCAGTGCCTGCCCACACAGCTGAAGTGCCCTCTAACTGAGGAGTACCATGATGGTGAGCACCGAAGGCCATCAGTGAGTGGAACTCCAGCCATACAGCAAAGGATTGTCATAGCGACAG
Source organism: Centrocercus urophasianus (assembly GCF_019232065.1). NCBI lineage: Eukaryota > Metazoa > Chordata > Aves > Galliformes > Phasianidae > Centrocercus > Centrocercus urophasianus. The sequence goes on along the minus strand of NW_024884697.1, from coordinate 31,360,946 downwards.
TCAGGACTTAATGTCATATATCATGCATTATTAATTGTCATTGTACTTTGGAGATACATAATTAATAGTTCTGCAGTTTTCTTCATGTCTCAAAGATGGGAAGAAGTATTTGTTTTGTACAACAGAAGGCTAATTCTCTGCTATATGTAGCTGAACACACTGCTGGTGCCACAAGGAGGCTTTTAACTGAGGATAGGGTGGCAACTGCTCACACAGTTCAGATTATATTAGAACCCAGTACTTGCTCTTACACCTTTTCTATGTGTAGTTCATATTTTGTACAATAGTAGTTGAGTGGATTATGGTTTTTTTGTGTTTTTCTTGTTGTTGTTTTTGTGTGTTTTTTTCAGAATCTTGAGTGGCAACATATTTCATTTGCCTGTTTTGAATTAGATGAACAAAAAAGCTCTGAAGGTTTACAGTGTGAGACCACTGTCTAGCTTACCTGGAAACTGCCTGAAATTGATTGCTATTTATGACTAACAGTGCCCTGCTTTTTCTATATCCAAGCTCCAATTATTTGTACATATTCATTTTCTGTTGTGATTTCCCATCCATTACTTGACCAAAACTTTGCATGTCTTAATTATGTTTTACAATTACAAAACCCAGGAGATTCTTGACCCTTCCTGAATGCAAAGTCAGCAGTTGAGGAGTCTGAGGCTTATTAAATTTCCTAGTGCATATGGGAAATGAATTGGAAGGTCAATGCAGTGAAGGATCTGTTTTCTCTTGATGTATTTGATAGCTATTCAGAATGTTGAATCAGACTGCTTCGAAAGAAAACCTAAACTACATCAGGATGTGTTAACTGGACATATTCCCAATTGAGGGCTCTGTCCACTTTCATTTATGAATTTATGAAATATTCATAAAGAAAGAATACCAACCAGTAGTGGAAATCAGTGTCTTGTAGTTTGAAGTATGGTAATATCTTTGTGTTGGAAAGAAGTTCCAAGGTTCTCAAACATGGCAGATGGAGAACAAGTCTGCGTATGCATACCAAAATAGGTAATTGTGTGGTGGCTACAGAGGGCATCTCAGCTATGGGAGAAAAACAAGGATCTTTTTGTGCCTTTTGACTTAACTGCTAGCCCTTATTCATTTTGAGTTCCTGCCTTATTTACACTGTATATTTAGTTCTTATGAAATTGGTATGGGTTTTGGAGAATTCAATCAGTTCAAACAAGGGAGCTGTTTTTACTTTCAGGGTGGGGAAAAGGAGTTTTATTTCTGCTTCTTTATTTAGACAACTAATATTTTATTCATGGTAATACTCTTGATTAGTTCAGAAGTTAATCAGGCTTCACATAAATACATATAGGTCTGTGGAGACTAACATTTGTTACAATAATGCCTGCAGATTCCAACAGTTAAGGCAGTAGAGCATCCTGAATTGCTGCAGTTTACAAGTAATATTAGTAAAATACACACTGATTACTTAGATTTTTTTTGTCCTCAGTGTCAGTTCTGCATTGGTTTGCTCATGTTTCACTTGTCCTTCTGTGGAAGACCAACTTCTGGAATAGGGATGGTGAGCAATGTTTGTTATGGCAACATAACAAACGACAGCTTTGGTTCTCTGACTTTGTGTTCAAGAATATGCAGCCCTGTGTAATGCATTCAGACCAGTTCAAATTTTGGTGAGCATTATTCCTTAAATTCTTTAAGTGGATACTGGTCTTTTTCACAACTTGGTAAAGAGTATTACAGCTTCTTCTAATTAGGCTTCTTTTGCCTTGTCCCTGAGGAGAGCATGAGATTATTCATGTGTGGCCCAGAAAGCCAAATGTATTCTGGTCTGTATCAAAAGAGGGGTGTCCAGCAGGGTGAGAGAGGTCATAGCCCCCTTCTGCTCTGTCCTTATGCAGCCCTACCTGGAGTCCTGTGTTCAGTCTTGGGGTCTGCGACATAAGAAGGACCTGGATATGTTGGATCAGGTCCAGAGGAGGCCACAAAGATGATCAAAGGGCTGGAGCACCAATCCATGGAGACAGACTGAGGGAGCTGGGCTCATTCAGCATGGAGAAGGAAAGCTGGAGAGACCTCATTGAGGCTTTCTAGTACCTAAAGGGGGACCTGCAGGAAAGTTTGAGAGGGACTCTTTACCAGGGAATGTAGTGATAGGAAAAAGGATAATGGCTTAAAACTGAAAGAAAATAGATTAAATGTGTGAAAGTGGTGAGATGCTGGCACAGGCTGCCCAGAGAAGCTGTGGATGCCCCATCCCTGGAGGTGCTCAAGGCCAGGTGCTTAGATGGGGTCCTGGGCAGCCTGAGCTAGTGGAATGTGTCCTTGCCCACTGCTGGGAGGTTGGAGCTAGGTGATCTTTAAGGTCCCGTCCAACCCCAATCATTCTATGATTTTATCTCCATCAAAGGCGTGTATGAGAGCAGTATTGTGGTAGTCATCTCCTGTGAGTTTATATGCTTGTAACACAGACCTCTCAGTTACCAAGGCTATTTCTGCAGCTGATAGGGAGAAATAAGACCACTTCAGAGTTATATGAAGATGGTGTGAAAGTGCAGGTTTTTTGTGTTTTTTTTTCCCCTCTACTGATTGTACAGACAATCTAGAGAACTGTCGTGGAGGTGTGCAATGTGAATGTTTCAATTCAGCTTCACTGGTAGCAACATCAAATTGTTTTAGAGCTACTGGTCCAAAAAAGAGCAAGAAGATAGGTGAGCTGTGCAGGAACCACCAGAATTGACATGTCACGTTCATGTCAGTGACAGACTGAGGATGAAGGTTGGGCTCACGTGAGCTTTTCTGTGCTACTCCATGCTTCCCAGTGTCTTAGAGGAAACAAGTGATAATGCTTCAATTTCACTTTTAGTCATAGGGTATTGTTCTGAGCTGTTTGAAACTTCATGATCCCTGACCCTTTATTTTACTACTAAGCTAATGTGAGGCTTGTTCAGATTAGAAATTATCCTGTACATACTAGAGAAACACATCTTTCCCATACACTCTGGGCTACGTCTAGGTGGAAGGCGAAGTATTTCTTTTTCAGTTTGAGATTGGAAGCATTATGTGTCCATGGTGTATCATGAGAGGTATTTTGTCCAGGGAACCAAACCCTAAGAGATGGAAGCACAAGTAATTCGATCATCTATTCCCATGAGGCAGTATTGCTGCTTTAAATAAATGATTTCAGTTTTTAGTTAAAACACTTCCAGTTTGGGATGCTTGTTTCTGTTGGCAAACTACTTCATATTTTGCACAAAAAGCAAATTGGTTTTACAGAGAGATTTTTTGGTCAGTAATCTTATTACATGTTAAAAATAGTTTAAGCAGAACTTTACAGCCAACTGTAGTGTGAACTTGGAGCAGTTCTGAGCTAAGAGTGAGCTGGCACAACTGCCCATCATGCCCTCAGGGGTAAAAATTCACAGCAGGTTTTCGGTGTATGTACCAGAACGGGCAAGTGGAGTGGGGCTGGATGAGGAGATGCATTCAGAACAGTGGGGTATTTTTTTGTTCTTGTTTTCCCCTTCCACTATGTAATACTTACTGTGGTGAGTAATCCACAGGACAGTCCTCCCATTTCTCAGCATTTCAGTAATGAAATGAAGAATGCACAAGATAAACTGCTGAATTCCTAACCTTGATAGAATTTGGACTTGAGGAAACTCCACTGTACAGGTGACTATATTCTTAATGAAATGGTTAAGAATTTGTTTGAACTTCACTACACGCTGTCTATGTTTATGGCATCAGCTTAAAACAAAAGTAATTTTTTATAATCAAGACTCTAAGAATATGCATTTCAAAGAAAGTTCTAAGTATTAGTGTTTTTTCAGTAATGAACCTCTTGCACTTTGAACAGCATGAACTTGTAGCGATGGCCTACATACATGTTGCCAAAAGAGACATTTTTCATTAGGTTTTGGATTTTGTAGTTCAGGGCAGCAATTAATAATTTCTTTTGGATTTGTGAATGGCAGTGCATGGTGTTCCTACTCTGATCTGTTTTCTCTGTCCTGCTGCCAATGTACAGCACCTTTGTGGAACAACCGGAACAGCAGAAAGTAAAAGGAGCTGCAGTTCACAGCCCTACGCACAAATTTTAAATAATCAGTGTTTTGGGCAAACACTGTAATGGGATTCAGGTGGTGTCTGGACTGTATGCTGATCTGTCATGTAAGGGAGCAGTTATCAGGTGAATGAAAGGAATACATGTATTGTAGCTGTGGAGCAATTGCTATAATGTCTGCTGTCCTAAATTAAACCACAGACAGAAACATACAGATACTTTTTTTTTTTTTTTTTTTTTTTAAAGTTATTTGACTGTTGTGAGATACAGGTTATGCTTTCATAGTATTTGATGTTTTGCAGTAGTACTGTCTGATTCCAGTTCCCTCCAAAATCCTCTATTTCTATGTCTGTATTACTCTACTCCTGTCTGATTTGCAGGGCAGCCCCACAAACATTTATTTCAGCAAAGCTGGGAGAAGATGCAGATTCAAGAAGAAACAGGGCAAAAGAGACTGGAATTATCATTTCCTGATCCTGCTGTCAAATACGTCATCACACAGAGACAAATTTTGTTACTCCTTAAATGTTTTACTAAACATGTTGTGATGAATTTTACAGAAAACTTAAGGTTATCTTGGGTGTGGCTGGCTCCTTAATGCTTTTTCAGGCAGGTCTGAGCTTGTTCTGCCTAGAATTTGGTCTACCTTCTGACATGGGCTAATGGATAGCGAACACCACTACACGAGCATGGTTTCTACTCAAATCAGAGCAAGAGCACTGCTGAGTTACACCTGTCTGAACAAGTCTGAGTAGAGAACCATGATTCTATGATTCTGTGTGAGATGCTGTGATTCTGAGAGCTGTACTGAAACACTTGCTGTTCTGATCAGGGGGTATGTAACTCCAGTGCTATACAAGAAGCTTGTCAGAAGACTGGGAATATTTAGGCAGTCAATGTGTAGCATGGGTGGAATGTGGCTGGACCCACTTATGTCTACCTTCCTTGAGGACCTGTGTGCTGGTTTCCAAGCTGGCACAGGTATAAAAAGTCTGAGCTGTCTTATCTGTCAGCATGGTGGGCCTTACCTACCTATCGTGGAGGTAGGAACCACACCTTGGTACTAGCTAGGACCTTGGCCTAATGTCCAGTGAGAAAAGGATCTGTCACAGAAGTACCAGGTGCCATCTTGTGTAGCTTTCCTCTCCTTAGTGGTAGGTCTATCATGTATCAATGATGTAACTCTCAAATACTTCTCTACACAATCATTAAGAGATAAATTCAGTATCACATAATTGCATGGTCAAGAGTGTTCTGTAAGGAATGGAAGGTGGAAAAGACAAGTTCATCCTTCTGTTAGGTTTTTGAGTTAGAGTGTTTAAAAAAAATAGGCACAAGTTCACATGTATTTTCTAGGGTTGTACTGACGTGGGTATTTCTCCATTTCAGTGGGAAGGTTATATCTAGGAGAGTTAACTGTGCTTTACCTGCTGCTGTCAAGCCACTGGCTGCTCCTTCACCTCACTTGTGGTTGCAGCAGTATGACAGTCTCTTCTCTTTTCCTACTGTCTCCCCAGGACTCAGATGGGATCAACCTGTACTACTGGTCCCTGTTTGATGGACATGCTGGGTCAGGCGCAGCTGTGGTCGCTTCCAAACTGCTGCAGCACCACATCCTGGAGCAGCTGCAGGAGATTGTGGACATCCTGAGGAACACGGCTGTTCTCCCACCCACCTGCCTGGGAGAGGAACCTGACAACACATCCACCAACAGCAGGACGCTGACACGGGCAGCCTCCCTGCGGGGTGGTGTGGGGGCCCCGGGCTCACCCAGCACCCCCCCCGACACGCTTCTTTACTGAGAAGAAGATCCCACATGAGTGCCTGGTTATTGGGGCTATAGAAAGTGCATTCAAGGAAATGGTATGTATATCTTTAGGTTCTGAAGTCCACACTTCATATGTCCATCAGTCACATGGCCTGGGCAAAACAAGCAGTAAGGAGTATATTTTTTTCCACTTTTTTTTTTCTACTTAAATAACTCTGTCCATATATAGCTAGTGTTTAAGAGCCTCAAAAGCTTACTTGTTGCATTTGTGTGAGGCAAGGAATTGTTCTTGGGTCTGTGGAAGCTGCTGCCAAGCTCACTAGCACTCAAACAGGAGTGGTATCCTAAATCCCATTTGCACTTTTCTCTGCTAGAAGGACTCTTAGAAACTTGTTTGTTCTTTCCTCTCCTTTTTATTCTTTTTCTTTTCTTTTTAAGATTAAAAATCAGTGTTGCTTCACAATAGCAGATTTCAACTTTGGCTGTTACATCTGCATATACAGTTGTGTGCCTTAGAAAGCCTCTTTGCTCTATGAAAGCAGCAGCAAAGGCACCTCAGCACCCTAGCTTCCTTGATCTGTTGACTTGCAGTTCTTGTTAGCATTAGGGTGGCTCATAAGACAGTGTCTGTGGGGAATGTACACAACTCTTGAGTGAGGTCGGTTGGGTGTGGGTGAGTGGGGCATGAGGGATGTTCCTGTCACCCACTTGATTTGTGTACAGCAAGAACATCTGGGAAAAGATCAGGGTCCTGTGGAAACAGAATATTCTCAAATTTCCCCATTGGAAGCTGTTTTCTCTTTGAGTTTTTATAATTGATACAGTTGCTCTGCACTTCCCCATTCAGGCCTTATAAGTCTTAAAGATAATTCTAGTCAGGCAGAGCAGAGACTTGGTCTGTCAGCAAGTACATCTGGGATCAGGTCTTGAGAGATGTCTTTTCTCTCTCTTTTTTTTTTTTTTTAAGCCTCTTTTTTGAGCAGAAGGTTTTTGAACTAATGAACATTTCCCAGAGGTTTTATTTGTTGCCTGAAAAGAAGTACAAAGGCAGGATTCAATCATAGCTTATTCTGATATATATGAATTTTGTTTAGTACATGCATCTAATTAGGAACTTCAAATGTTATAACAAAGTGATCTTTCACTTTGAATTCAGAGTAGCAATTATCTTGCAGAATTGCCCTTTCTTCCCAAGGATGTGCAGGCAAACATACTCACAAATTGAGTTGTCCATGAGTAAATCTACAGCCATGGTTCAGTGTGGGACCTGAGAGCATATTAATGCACTGCAGCAACTGGGCTGAGTTTCTGCTAGCTGCAAGCAAAGAGGACGTGTGAAAATCTCCTGTCAGTTTAGCACTCCCCCTTCAGAAAGGAAGAACTAGCTTGTTCCCTCTTCTGTTGAAAGAGGGAAAGCGATGATACTGCCTGTCTGCTGTACCCTAGTATTTGGCTGGGGATTTTCCTGAAAGCTTGTTTCTTAGAGCAGTGGAAAAGCCGTAATAGAGGAGAATAGTAGAAACCCTGAATAACTTATTACAGATGTGATGTCTGGTTATTCCAGACATGGATTATAGTAATCTGTCCTCCCTTTTTCCAAACTGTGGAGAGTATCATAGAATCATAGAATGGCCTGGGTTGAAAAGGACCACAATGATCATCTAGTTTCAACCCGCCTGCTATGTGCAGGGTCACCAACCAGCAGACCAGGCTGCCCAGAGCCACATCCAGCCTGGCCTTGAATGCCTCCAGGGATGGGGCATCCACAGCCTCCTTGGACAACCTGTATCTTGTTTTCCTCCCTGTGCCTTTGACTGTACTCTACAGATCAGAATAGTTATTTAATTCCTACTTTTACTTGGCTATATAAATGACTGTTAGTATGACTATCATAATGCAGTACACTCCTGGCATTATCTTTTGGTTTAAAAGGAAGTATAATGATAATAATAATAGAAGTGAGATTAAGAAAAGCATTAGATAATTGTATCTATCTTAAACTCTAGGTGGTGTCTTGTGTTCCTACGTGGTTTAGGGACAAGACTATATTCTTTTGCATAAATGTCTGCCTAAGGGTTCTGCGGTTCATAAGATCAGCTCTCATGAATTTCATCTGTGCCTGCAGTGATTCATCCCACCTCTCTGACTTCCTGCTGGCTTATGCTCCTAGCAGTCTGTGTAAGAAGACTTTGGGCCTCCTCCGCAGTACGTTGTTTGTCTATTGCTGCTTTGTATTGGAACATCGTGGATATTGTTGAGGTAGTTCAGTGCAGTTAAAACTTGCATAATTTTCAAGGGTTTCATGCAAGCGGTGTGTATCATTTTACCAAGCACTTGGTGAAAGTTCATGTTCCTGGACACATAGGCAGACATCTTGGTGTTGTTTCCTAGACGTCTAGTACTGAAAGGAGCCCTTTGAACCTGGTGAAAGTGTTGGATAGATAAAGATACTTTTTTTTTTTTAATTGAACAATTGAACCTGACAGGTTTATCTACTGAAGGTTTTGTTCCCTTTTATGAGGAGATTTTTTTTTTTTTTGTACCTTTTCTTTCTTCCCCAAATGTCTTTTGAATTCTTGTTAAGCTCTCCCTATTCTAACCTCGATTGTCAAATAAAATGCTATTTATCAAATGGCTCTTAAAAATTATTCTTCTTGTCAGGTGCGATTTTCTTTTGGACATTGCCTGTCTTACAGCTATGTGCTTTAAAACACTGTAGGAAGCTGATACAGGTCATGTCATTGCCTAACTTAAAAAGTTCAGGAATAAAGATGCTCCCCTTTTTGAAGCACCACTAGAGAGTGTTCTCTGTGTTGAAACTGGGACTAGAAAGCTTTTGTGATGTGTTTTCACTGTTATATTTAATATTAATGCTTAATGTCAATAATTGTCAGTTACCACAATTACTTGAATGAAAATAAATTAGCTTAAGTTTTGGAGTTATTCCAAGTCAAATCCTCTAATTTTCATCTCTTGAGTTTTGAGATGTGTATGTAGAGATTCAGGAGCTGAGTGGATGCTTCCAAATAGTTTTCATTACTGGATAGAAGCATTAAACTAAATCCCTTCCTTGAATTTAACCTTTTGTGCATGAGAGCAATTTAGTATTTAATTTAAATACCTCGGACAGGAAGCACCTATTCTACACTAAACCCTCTTTATCTTGGATGGGAAAAAATGGCACATACCTAGGCTGTGTGATTTACTGGAAGACAGTGGTGTCTGCTGTATCAAGCTTTTTCTTCTTTTTCGAGATTCTTTTGATTCAAATCTAAACAGATACTTTCACAAAATGCTTCAAACTCAAATGGCATCAATCTTCAGAGACTAACACATTGTATGGTTTTCCTTTTTCAAAGAAACTTCCTCTAAATAGCCATTAGAAATAAAGGGGTTTGCAGCTGTGATACAGCCATTTTGATGCCTCTTTGACTGAGCTAAAGCAATTTAAAGAGTTTATTTTGACTTTATGTCCTCTGAAACATGATTTTTAGTTTATAAAAAAAAAAAGTTAATGGATATCCTGTGTGTAGGAGGTAAAGTTACTTGCTGTCAAGCAAGCTACAACTACCAGAGGACCTATTCTGAGGATGGATGCAGCTGAAGAATAGTTATTGTAGTTCTTAGTGCAGTATGATGACTGGTTGTAATGATGATGCTGTGGTTTGATCAGTTTACCTACGTCTGTTTTCAAGATCCTGAACTTTTAAAATTTGACATCAGATGCAGCTGGCACACACTTCTCTGCACTCTCACTTGCTTCTCTCATCCTCTAACCCTGCCCGTGCAGCAGCCTGCATGTATGAGCCAGCCAGGGCAGAGCTGCCGGTGGTTCCTGCCCGCAGCCCAAGACGTGCCGCACGCACGCTGATGGAAAACGCTGGAAGGAAGGACGAGGCCGGGAGCCCTGCAGCATGCCAGGCCGCTGCCCACGCCACGCTTACAGAGGCACCAGAGCCGCTCTGGCAGATCTCCACGAGGTGGCATGAGCAAGCTGCTGTGAGCCTCGGGATGAGCAAACAATGCTGCCTTCGTGGCGCAGTCAACTTCTGTTTTTAGAAAAGGGCTATAAGCTAGCATGATAAACGAGTGCTTTTGCTCGCGAAAGCTCAGGTCCAAGCCTTAGCTTGCCCCTGTGCTCCATCCCCTGGGGGGGCTGGGCATAAGGCAACTCTTGTGGGTGCCCTGCTCCTGCCTGCTGCAACATTCCCCATCCTCAGTAGGGGGCAGAGCACAGATTATTTCCCTCCTTGGTATAAACGTCACCCTTTTTAGCAGAGGATACAGAAATCCTTTTTTTTCTCTATTTATTTTTTTTTTTAAGACCATTTTGCAGATGTTAGGAAGGTGTTATCACAGCTACTAATGAGTCCTCTAATTCTTCACCCTTCATTCTCCAGCCTGCAGTTCATACTCATTTTCCACTTGTTGAGTGAAGTTTTTTAGCTCTGTCAAGATCTGAGAGTGTGCCCTATACTGCCCTTTGGACTGAAAGAGAGATCATATTATCATCACAGAATCATAGAATGGCCTGGGTTGAAAAGGACCACAATGATCATGGAGTTTCAACCCCCCTGCTGTGTGCAGGGTCACCAACCAGCAGACCAGGCTGCCCAGAGCCACATCCAGCCCGGCCTTGAATGCCTCCAGGGATGGGGCATCCACAGCCTCCTTGGGCAACCTGTTCCAGTGTGTCACCACTCTCTGAGTGAAAAACTTCCTCCTAATATCTAACCTAAACCTCCCCTGTCTCAGTTTAAAACCATCCTCTCTTGTCCTATCACCATCCACCCTCATAAACAGCTGGTCCCCCTCCTGTTCATATGCTCTCTTCAAGTACTGGAAGGCTACAATGAGATCTCCCCTGAGCCTTCTCTTCTCCAACCTAAACAAGCCCAGTTCCCTCAACCTTTCTTCATAGGAGAGGTGCTCCAGCCCTCTGATCATGTTAGTGGCCTTCCTTTGGACCCACTCCAAGAGCTCCATATCCTTCCTGCACTGGGGGCCCCACGCCTGAATGCAGTACTGCAGATGGGGCCTCAAAAGAGCTGAGCAGAGGGGGACAATCACCTCCCTCTCCCTGCTGGCCACCCCTTTTCTAATGCAGCCCTGAACACAGTTGGCCTCCCCTGTCTTAGTTTAAAACCATTCCCCCTTGTCATATCACTAACCCATGTAAACAGTCATTCCCCCTTCAAGTACTAGAAGTATGATTCAACCCAGTTTTGCTCATCTCTTCCTCTACAAGCAGATTGCTATATAGAAATGTTTTGCATCCTACGGAAAAGGAGATGGGGGAAGAGAAAAAAAGGTTGCTCTGAAATCTTTCCCCAGATGGGAAATTAGGAAAATTTTGTATGTACTTAGCCTTCATCTAGAACTCTTTACACCCCTAAAGGTTTCAGAAGTGTTCTGCATCTCTTTCTGCTGCACCCCTTTCCCAGCAGCACTGATGAAACGTATTTCATTAAAAACCGATATCTCTACGTCAGAATGAGTTAGTAGTAATGGTGGGCTTCATTTTGTTTTATCTTTTCCCCTCAAATTTTGTTGAGATATAGGAAACCTCTTTCAGCACCGAAGATCTAGTTTAAGTTAAGCAAACTCTGAGAATGAGGCCCTAAGGATTATTCTCCATCCCATAATAAACGCTTCTGAGTTCTTATTGAAGGGAATAGATTTTAATATAGGCATTCCAGCACTCATGAAGTGTGCATGTGACAGGGCTGAAATCAGGTGAGGAATTGTACTTTGTTTCAAGGTCTCAGAGGATACTCCAAGCAGTGGAGATGAAGCTGTTTTAAAATTCCTGGCGGTGCCTGGAAAATCCACTGTAGTATTTGTAAGTTTAAATTATTTTGATGGTTAGAAACATCTGCTTCCTTTGAACTGCTCTTTTCAGCTTAATTTAAAAATATATGGAAACCACGGGGAGGAAAATCAGCTTCTCTATGGCAAGATTAGATAAAGTGGCATTTGCAACAAGCCCATGTCTGTGACCAAAGGCTCTGCAAGATTTGATTTTAGCTTTGAGGTGTTTTCCTCCTGGCCTTCACCACAGCCTACCTACCAAAAAAATAAAAATTAAAAAGGAGATAAATTAAGGGAAAAAAAAAATACTTGCACTGAGTAGCAAGAGCCACAACAAAACCCAGTGTCTGCGGCAGAGCAGCTTGCAGTTCCTCTGTGTGGCAGATGATGGCCGTGTTGGTTAGCGCTGTGCACCTCTGCTGTCCCCACTGCTCTCCCCGTTGTTGTGCTGATGGCACAAACAAGATCAGGCTGTTTGCACTCTGGCCTGCACAGGGTCACATTCTTTGTGACAGGCACTATTAGTAATAGGAGCACTCCCCATCCAGATCGCTTGGGACACTGAGCACTGCTGAGCATCCCCGCTTCTGTCCTGGATCACCTCCCTCTTCAGAATTGTGTAGGAAACAACGAGCAGTCCCTGGCTTGCCTTGGTGCTGCAGGTTTCCAAGCAAATTGCAGCTGTTATAGTTAGCATTTGTTGTGGTTCTTTTGCTCGGATAAATAAAGCTCTGAAATAAAGCCCTAAATCCCATACCCCAAGGCATGGACAATTTGAGCTGTTTGTTGCTTAATGCAAGTAATGAGGTACAGCACACAGAGAGGCAAGGTTTAGCTGAAAAGATCTGCTAGTTACTTGCAATAGCTATGTTAGCTGACACTCCCTGTTTGAATCTAGTATTACAGGGAAAGACCAGTTTGATATTAGGTTGGATTCTGGACTCAGGAGAGGCGGGCGACTTTAACATGTTGGGTTATTACCAGAAGCTAAGCTACAAGGCAGCAGAGTGAGTTCACTGACATACAATTAGTTTTTTGAAGATGCATGGAATACTGGGAAGTAGCTCATTTACCTTTTTTTTTCATGGTCTCTTTCTTGGGATAATGTATACTGCTGGGCTTGACTGATTGTCAGTGACAGATGTGACTTGTGTTCTCCACATCTATTAAGCAGGGAGGCTTTTTATATTTATATGGTATTTTATGTAGTATTTCTTATTAAACTCAGAATCAATTGGAAGTTTAACATGGGAAGAACGATTGAGTAGGTACATACCTCTCTAAATTGGTGCACGTTCACAAATTCTTTCCAGGGCCTCATGAAATCAGTGAGACAAGATACAGACTTAAATACTGTGGCTCATACTGGCAATTCTGTGAATGCCTAGTACTAATATTCTTTTGTTGTTCTACTGATGTTGTTCTATTTCACACTGGTGTTTTTTTTTTTTGTTAACTAGTTTAGCATCACTGCCTTCTGTATTTCTGAAGGGTAGCCCTCTTGCATGAGTGCATCTTGCTGCTGTTTGCAAAGGTGTATGCTCCACAATCCTAGCCTTCGCTTTGGAGACCAGATAGTTATTCATGTCATAGCTAGGTCTCATTAATTATTTGCTGTCTATGTAAAGTGCTCTCCAATTATACCACCAGGTATGTGTTGTTCAGCTACATTTATCTTTGCTGCCTTTGTGCTTTTTCCGTAGCAAAATCTCTTGCATCCCTCAGCATTGCCCTTTATTCCATGATGCCTGATGTTTTACAGTCCTGTCCTGTTTTGTCCCCAGCTTTGTATCATAAGCAGTTGGTACTCCAAGACTTTCTATTCTTTCTGAGCATATAGCCAGAATTGAAATAGAAAAGAAAGCTAGTGGGACTTGCAGTTGAAGAAAATTGTAATTTTTTAGGGGAATCTTCATTTTCTAAAGTATTAATTACAGTGCTGTCTTATTTTTAATACACTTTATTTTCTTTTCCTATAGGATTTGCAAATAGAACGAGAAAGGACCGTGTATAATATTTCTGGTGGCTGCACAGCCCTTGTGGTTGTGTATTTATTGGGGAAGCTTTACGTGGCAAATGCTGGTGATAGCAGGTGAGTGTGACGTCTCTTCTACTCCCACACCCAAACTCCCAAGATCTGGTGTTACCAAGTTCCTTAGTGGCAAATAGCATCACCAGGAGGTTCTGTTTTTTGTCTGGGCTCTTAACAGTTCTCACTAAAATTAATGCAAAATTAATGCAGTAGTGATGGACTTCCAGTGTCTAGTTGAGTGGTGGATGCACTCAAGGTGACTGACTCATCTTTTCTTTCTTGTTGCTATCTCTGAATGAGTTGATGGTGGCAGAGAAGTGAAAAGACACTATGAAGAGCCTTTGAAACAGGGGTAGTAGAATTGTATGCTGAACACTGTTTGATGTGGGACTACATCTGGAACTGCTGATCCTGAGGGTGCTGTCCCTAAGTCTAGCCTTGGAAGCCCACCTGGCTATCAGATTTTAATATAATTGAAAATGGTATGAGAGTATAGTAAATGTACTGCAGGGGGGTGGAGAGGCTATCCAAAAGTTAGGAATTTTACTGTGTCCTGCTCTGACTCATGTACTTGCCTGTTTCTCAGAACTGAATGCTGTAGTTCAAGAATTGTTAATTTGCTTCAGTTAGAAGTTGGATGCTTTACATCTCATTATGAGAAGCTCCTTTTTCTTCTGACTTAGCTAAAACTAGGAACATGCTGGGAGCCTCTCACTTGCATTCCTTTCTTCTCTCTCATTCTTTGCCCATACCACTGCCAGAGAGAACGAGGCTGTTCTTGCAAGACTTCATACCTTTGCATGTTTCTTCTGGCAGTGCTCTGCATAAACAGGCCAGCAGAGCGTAGTTCTCTGCGTGACACAGGCTGCATTTGGGTTCAGTTAGTAGCTGTGTAATTGAAGTCTGTACAGATACTGAACAGTGTTGTCTTTTGATGAAGACACTACAGTTACATGTTTTCGTTGTTTGGGTTTTGTGTGCACACAGTTCATGTTTCATTCTGTATTCACAGAGACAGCACTCAAGTCTTTTGCTGCATTGAAATGTGTAGGAAGACAAATCCACTGCGCATAAAGTGCTTTGCTTTCCATTGTTAGTGATCTTAATTTGCTGAACTTGCTACATGTGTTGTAAATTGCTCACCAAGTTCCTCTTGACAAGTGACATTCAAATCTTTTTCCTTCAACTGGCAAATTAATGAGTCCTTGCAGATGAGTCCTTGCAGAGTGTACCTGGAAACAAGTTGGAGTTGACCATCTGTCCACTCCTCAGAACCACTAACTGTGTTGTATTTTACCTCTCTTCCATCAGATTAGAAGTAATCGTGTTTTCCTTTACTACTGTGCTTTGAAGTACAGTTGAGTCTCTTCCATAGAGTTAGCTAATTGCTTTGTTCCTTATTTGTGTAGTGCAAAACTGGCCATGCAGGACTTGCTTCTGAGGGCTGAGGTCTTTAGTCTTAAATTACTGGCTGCTTGCAGTTCCCCCAGGATCTTCCTTCTGCTTCCTGAGAGCAGCCTCAGCTCCATTGAATCCTGTGGATACTCACGGGAATAAACTTTTATTGGTGGTGATCTTGAAATAGTCCCAGTGTCCACCTTAGTTAAAACCACTCAGAGGCTTTGAATATTCGTTAAATCCATCCGAAACATTTTTTTGTTTTAGAAAAAGAGGAAAAGAAGAAAGCCACTGGCAAGGCTGAGTAATCTTTGAACTAAGGCTAAAGTTCTTCTACTTGTTCCTCAGATCCCTATAGGTAACAGAGATCCAAAACAGTTTGGTTTTCTGCTTTCCAATGGACCTCATGGAAGCCTTACTCATGCTGAGGAGAATTCTCAGAATTTCCAAAATCTTTCATTTTCACATGGGCCTGCTTATAGATTTTCCAAGCTGAATAAAATATTTTTAAGAGAAGCTTTAAAGTGTAGAAGTCTGGTTGATCTGAGTCTCTCGCTGCTTCTCATATTTCAGGACGGGGGTAAGAGGGGGGCCTGCAGTTACTGTGAACCATCCAAGTTGCTTCTCATTCCTAAAATGACATTTTAGGACTAGAAAAGCAGCTCTGAGCTTGTCTGCCTACTTCCAGGGCGCACAGTGCATTGTATTTTTAAGGGCCAAGTCACGTAGCCAAGAAGTTCCTTATTTGTGTTAGTAGAAAAATATGTGCATTTTTACTGTCTCATGCCTTGCATTGTCAACTTTTTGTTTTGCACAGATACAAATGAGAATACTGAGAAATGTAATAAGGAACTGTTAAACAAAATGTTTGCATGTTTTTTAGGAGAAGAGTGGGATTTGTTGTTTTTTTTTTTTTCCAAATATGCTCCTCATGTTTGTTGCTTTTGGAAGTAGATGCCAAAACCCTCAGTACTTCAGGGGAGTTCTGGTTTCCTCGAGTTCACCAGCTCACTTATGCCTCTTCTGTCCTCAGTCTCCTACCTTCTCCGCCCACGTGCTAGAATAAATTTCTAAAAAATAACTGCAGTTAACTAATCTACGAGAGTTTTCATGCTGCAGCATCGGTAATTGTTTACACAATCCTTATTGGTATAGCTTCTGTCCAAAAGAGGGCTCAGGCTTTGAAGTTACCTGGAATTAGAAACAACAGAAGCTTGTAGATGTGGGTTTTGAACAGCTACTGCTGTCAAAGGACCAAGGTACATACAACAAACTGTTACTGTCACAATGAGACTGAGGAAACTGGAAGTGTGAGACTTGAATAATAATGTGCTATGTGGTGCCAGCTATACCTCAGACTTATGCCTGTGGTATTCAGTTTAACCACTAAAGCTTCTCAAATCTAATCATTTCATGCCACGTACCCTGGCACTGTTGTATAGCAGCTGTCCTTTTGTAGTTGATGTGTAATTACATCATGAAAAGACTTTAATTACCATATTACTAAATTACCAGCCAGCAATCCTTTCAGGTTCAGCCCTAGCTCACTTCTGTAGGGACTATTAGGCTTCTTCAAGCTGAACACTTTGGGTTGGTGTAAAAAGGAGAAAAATTGTGCTAATTGTACGTTTTGTTATGAATCATTATTGAGCTTGATGTTATGGCATCACTAATGTCAATGATACAGTTAAACTTATGCTAACGATGCAATCGCATTTCTGTAATAATTATACGTTAAAAGCACATGATACCAGAATCCTACTAAAAATTAGGTAATGTCTTCAGAGCCTGATAGAAACAACTTGGAGGGAGCTGATTGCGTTTTCTAATGGCTTGCTAATCATTCTTGGAATCTGCCATAAATATACCTACTTGTAGAGTCAAAATTTTTAAATGCCACCCTCTCTCTTGCCACCTCTCAGTGGTTAGCATTGTCTGTGCAAGGACTGATAGTGCTGTAGTGGGCTATCTGATACACGGCATTTATATTTTGCCTACCAGATTGATATATACGCCGTGGTTACTACCCTGTGGTAGACACTCTGAATATCTAGTGTTTCTTTGGTCTTTTTGTTGTTGGTTGATTGGTTTATTTTTTTTAATAAGGAACGGTAAATCTTCTCTGCTGATTCTTTTAAACAGTATTGCTCAGTTTTATATTGCTAAAGTGACTTTTACTTCTAAATTGTCATAACACGCCTTGTTAATCTCAGTTCTTCCAGTTTTATGTTCTTTATTAGTATGTTGTTTTATAGCTAGTGATGAAGCAGTATAAAACAAGAGCTTAAAATGTTTTTACTGATTACTGCCCATTACCGTATAGCCTCATGCAACATAACATTTACCCAATATCACTCCAATGACTCTAATGCAGTATGATCATATTAACTGTCTTTGGCACAAGCATTCTTCTGGCTCTCATGTTGTCTGGCTGAGGAGCTGCTCAGCAACTGCAGGCACTGCCATTTTGTGCTGTGTTTGGAGCCATTTGGGTTAGCAGTGTTTTTATCATTATACAGGATGCAGAACATCACAAGATGATTTGACTTTGTCATAGACCCTGAAATACTTCCCTGAAATACTTGCTAAATCTTCAAATGGATTCTTGGACTTTTTTGATTTATTGGCAGAAGATGGCATCAGAGAAAAGAGCCTAATGTTTTGGAAGGTTCACAATCTTAGAGGGTCACTGGATTTTTTTATTTGCTTCATCAGCCTTTTTTTTTTTTTTTTTTAAATGTATATCATTTTTTGTATCCCTGCTTTTTGCCCCCATGTGCTCCTGTTTCCTGTTTTCAGGGCATATTCACCCTCTGTTTGAAGATATATCATCATATCCAGAACAGACTCCTTTTTGCAAGTGTAGAATTCATACTAAAGCATTTGGGATTGTTAAGTGATAGGGGCTCTCTAAGTGGATGTATTTGTGGCAGTTTCACATGGGTGCAGGTTAAGCAACGTCACTGGAGTGCAATTGTCCTTATGTGTGTACAACACTGATTTCTTCCAGTCTAATATAATAGTGCATTGAAAATTGAATTCTGCTTTGTTTACTGTTTCCATTCTTTCTGGATTGGCAGCCTGTGTTGAATTTCACTTATATACTTGCTCTGTGTCATAGAGCTAGTTAACTGCTTATCTCATAAGTGGTTCTTTTTGTAGAGACTAAAATTTGGGAAATCATGTATTACTATGAAGCAAATGAGAGAGGCATGGAAACAGCTCTGTATTTGCTGACTGGCACTGTAGTTGAAATAGAATTTTTGAGAAATCAGAGTTGAAGATTCTGACTCATTTTTGTGGTTTGTGGTATCTGACCTCTTCCTCCAGGCAGTCCAACAGGGCGATTTTAGCCAGAAGCCCAAACACTGTAAGGGTGGAAACCAAGCAATGCTCTAGTGTATTACAGTTATAGAGTTGGTTTGTTTCGGTGTTTGTTTTACAATATTTTTAAAGAAACTTTAATTTTCTAATTTTTCTTAACTATTTTCTAATCTATATTGTGTGGGATTTTTGCTTGCTTGTTTGGGTTGGGTTTTTTTTGCCTTTTTTTTTTTTTTTTTTAAAGTGGTCTGGTTAAGCTCTTTTGTCTCCTTGAATCTGTATCTGCATAAACAACAATAATTGTGTTTTGTACTTAGTGGTCTCTGGAGGAAAGACTAACTCAGTTACTAAGCTGCTTCAAACTGCAGCATTTGGAGAAGCATTCTTACTCCTGTCCCCCTAAAGATAAGAGAAGAGGACCTGTAGATCAGCCATGCACATGGCACTTTCAGCCACACAATCCATGATGATCCTTCTCTGTCTTCTGAAAATTCTTCTTGCTCTAAATCCTCAAATAATGCCTCCCCAGAGGCAAGAGTGACATTTACAGACTGTATTTTGGCCAAGCTGTGTGCACATCCTTTTTTTTCAGATGGCTATTAATTCCTCATCACTCAAAGCCAAAAAAAATGCTTAGACTTTCCAGGTCTGTGCTTGCTCTTCTCAGGAGACTGTGAAGTGAAGAGAGACCAAGTGAGTCCCCAAATACATTCTTCTTTAGTAACTGCAGTTTGGTAGGTGGAGAAGTCTGGTTCTGCTGCCTAGCAGAAAATGCTGCGAAAGAGCGTGGCATCTTAGTCAGACTCAGAAGATACAGCCAAGTCCTGTTTCTTTGCTTGCCCAACTTCTCTTCCTTGGAAGCCTTCCCACACAACGCCTGCTGAAAGCACTTCTACTTCCCTTCTACCACCTGGACTCCTTCCAAGGAGAAGTAAGAGCACAGAATTCACAGGAGTAGCAGCTACCTCAGATCACCTTGCAGAATTTTGTATCGAGTGAAGCTTTTGGAGGCATTTCAGGAAACACTTTATCAAAGGTGTGGAGAAAAGGTGGTGAATCAGAAATAAGTTATTGCACTCAAAGAGCATGCTTTCTAACAACCTAGTGAATTATGAGTTCTGAAGCTCTGGCACCTCATATCCAGCACTGACTTGGCAGAAGTGATTAATTTGGCAGTCAGTGTTCATAGACTTTTGAAGACACACAAGTCCTGCCTCTTCTCCAAACTCTTGTTTTTTCTGGAAGAGAGTATGCTTTTGCAATGTCTGTGACAATCTAGCATGTTTTAAAGCCATTGTAAACAGTTTCAACATGTGGTGTGTTCAGTTAAGTCTTCAGTCTCAACCACACGATATCTTCTACCAATGAAGTCTTTACATTTCAGATAATGAGGAAGGACAGGAATTTTACTGTTTAAATACTCCTAGCAAATTAGAAAGCCACAGTTCATTGCTACTAGATTCTAGGAGTGATGGATCCTGTTAAACTTAATTCTCATAGAGTTTTTCAGCCTTTTGAGGGGTAGAAAGACACCATGAGAACTAACCAACCCAAACAAAAAAATTGGTTGCAACCACTGTGAGTAAAAATTTCCCTGTTGCTTTCTTTTATTGGTGAACATGAGTGCTAATCAAGAAAAAAATCCTTCTGTAATAACATCCCCACATGTATGTTTCATGTTTAACCTGTAGAGCTCATAATGTATGAGACAAGATGAGTAAAGGATGCTAAAGCATAATTTTAACCACTGGTACTGATGCATAAAGAGCCTGTTATCTTGAATACAGGCAGCTTGTGATATAAGCAAGTATAGCAAAATCCAGATGATCCAATGCACTTCACTGAGCTCAGTTTTTAACTCTTTAATCTGTGCCTTTTTAGTCAACCAGGGAGCATGGTGGATTCTTTCTTCCTTCCAGTGTTACAGGTTAGTGCCAAGACATGCCAGGCAGGCTGTGACTTTCCACCTCTAGCTGCCTTCCAAACTGTGGGAGAGGAACCAGAGGGAAAACCCCAGGCTCACCTTGGTCTCATGAAATCGTATTGAAGGATTCTGGTGCTGAGCTGAGAAAGCAGAAAAGCTGAAATCCAAGTAGATGTGATGCTTTAGGGACTAAAATCATTCTGACATCCTCAATGCTAAATCAGTGAAGAGCAGAGAAAAATATCTGCACTTCTTTGACCTTCTGTGGTTAGCCATACCCCAGCCATATTACTGACACAGTGCACAGTGTGCACAGTGATGCCTTCATCCCTAAGCCCAGGTTTAGTTGCCATAGTAACTCGTCCTGGAGATGAATATGATATCCTGGACAGTAGAGAAACAGACTTTGATTCCAGAGATAATGGTCCCAAGGCTCAGAGCTGGTCACAAAGATGTGACTGTGCTGCTTTCTTCATCTTTCTGTCATGACCCAAATAATGGGTGGCATGTTGTTCAGCCATGTTGCAGAAATGTAGTGATGTATCATCATTGCAACCCTGGACTTAATGGTTTTCAAGGGAAGAATACACTGAAATCATCATGAATGGAATGCATCCCATGAGGGCAGCAAATCTCCAGTGTAAGCAGGTTGGAACCATTGGCAGACAGTTTTTGTGTTCCAGCAGTATCTGCTCAATGCAAACTGGCTTGTAATGGCTTCCTAGCTGCTGGCTAGGAGGACCAGTGTATTCAGGTGTAAAGCAACGGGAAAGTACATACGATTCCTTACACAGTGTTTTAGTTTAATTGATAGGCTTTTGAGTTCATACTACTGGTACTAGAGTAGGAAATGCTACATGTTAAAACATGTAAAGTAAAGATACGAAGTAAAGTAAGATACAAAGGCAGTCAGTATTAAGTTACTTTCCTGATAAAACGCAGGGAAAAAACGATCACCTATAGGTAGCTAACACCAACACGTATCCCGTGTAATTAGCCCTAAAGTGAAACACTGTTAATAATGCTGACTGTTAATAATTAGCCAACTGTTAATAATAGCAACTCCATACTTAGACTGGCTCAGAGAAGCAATCCATGTGAGGACAACCTTAAGTAGTGCAGGGAATCTCCTGGGAATGGAGCTGCTCCACAGCAAAGTGGAGCTCCTGGGCTCAGAAGTCACTGGGCAATGTCTTCTCCAGACATCTTTTCTGTGAACAACCTTCAAGCTTAGTGTTGTATTTAATTTAAAACCAGGGAACGAGTAGTGATACAGAAACAACTGAAGCAGTTTAGTGACAGCACTGATGGTGGCCTAATGCCTCTCACTATTGCATGCAATGTGTGGGGCAGAGGGAGGCTGCCAGCTGCAGAGGATGCCTCTGACTGCTGTGCTGCTTACTAAGTTAGTTGAATACACAGGATGGAATGTAAGATCTGTTTAAAGAATTCAGATTTTCATTGTTCTTGGTGGCAGTAAGGAAGATTCTGACTGATTCAGCTAATATAAATGAGAAATAAGCACTTCCATGTGATCTATTAATATTATTTTGCTTTGAGAAATAGCTTCTCTCTGCCCATTTGTGATCATTTATTAAAAATAATGTGATGATTTAGTAAAACTGGACGACTAAAATAGTGGCTTTAAAGTGTATTTATTTTGCTTAGAGGTCTTTTCCACAGGCATCACTAAATAAGCAGTAGAAATGTAAATATGAATGACTGGGTTAACTGGAAATGTCATAAAGCCCTAGAGTGTGCTACAGGAGCAGCTGGTGTGCTGGTATCATGCCTCTGAAAGACCACTCTCAGGGTTTCTTGCAGGAACTAAATTTTATAACTCCATCCCATGTGCCTTGCAAAGTCATGGGGAGATGCCTGTAGCCCCACAGCAGCCATGCAACACGGCTGGCTCAATGCTGGTGCAAGGAAATGAAGAGGAGCCCTTGGATACTTTGGCTGCTACCTGTGAAAGCCCAAAATCAGCATTTTCCTGTCACGTAGCAGTGTCCAGTTGTTCTCCAAACGTGGCCAGCTTGGCTGCTTGAAAGGCACAGGCAGCCTGCAGAAGGCTCCCCAAAAGCTTGAGAGAGTTCCTTGTTATTCCTGTAGGACCAGACTGAGTTGTCACAGGGGAAGTGCATTCCCTGTTAACATTGGCTATATTCAGCTGAGTGAAAAATACTCCACTACTTAGAATAGTTCAATTGGAAGGCACCTTCAAAGATCATCAAGTCAAACAGTATTGACACTTCAGGGCTAACTGAAAGTGAAAACATATCAGTGAGGGACTTATCCGAATGCCTTCTGCACATTGACAGGCATGGGACATTGACCACCTCTGCAGGATGCCTGTTCCAGGGTTTAACCACCCTCATGGTAGGAAATTTTTCCAAATGTCCAGTCTGAATGCATTTTTGTGGACAACCTGATGTTTACACTGAGTAATGCCAATAAAGCAGGGTGGCACTACTCTTGAGTGGCAGCAGATGGAAAATGAGGGCAGAGGCCCTTTTTATTGGCTCTATGCCCTCTCCATTTTGTTGCTTGTTTTCGTGGTTGAGATGCAAAGTAGGAGCCAGACATTTATGAGTCTTCTCATGAGGATTACAGGTGGTAGGCAGATGTGTGTTTTGCCATGGGTGTTGCTGAGGGTTTCTGCTTTCACCTCCAGCTTTTACGGTGATGGATATGTCATCACTGGGACCTGTTTTAATGCCAGCTAAACACTACGTCATGGTTTGTTTTACTATCCCCAGCCTGATTTAATTCATAAAATCAAGGAAATCACTTAAAGGCTTTTCACTATAGTTCCGTGATTATTGCCAATGCAGTGAGGTGTTTGTTCATCTGGTTTCTAAAGAAACATTGAGAAATGTGTCTGCATGGGAATAAGAAGAGTAACCCAGTTAGCAATAAGTGAAACCAAGATGCCAGGGCTGAATGTATTAAAACTCATCAGTAATCATAATGGTTGATCATAATGGTTAAGTTCCAGAGGAACTTCATTTACTCAATGTACATGGTTAATTTACAGATAAGGTGAACATTATCTTAAATCTTATTTCATTTCATAGCAATGAAGAAAACGTAAATAAATGGAACTGTGGTGGTTTTAAAATCACCAGGCATTAGCACTGTGCTTCCTTGGCTTCTTTAAATGTATGCATTTAGTTATCATAGTAAACAAGTACTCATCTAGACCAATTCCATATTTCTAGGATCTACTTTTTTTTCTCTCAGTTATTTTGTGACACAGCTAATTAAAATATACTGTTTCGTTCCTCCTTTGAATGTAATAAAACCCTGCCTTATTCTTTCTGTCACTTTAATCCCTCTTTCTTTTCCATTGACACATTTCTAATACCCCTTCAGACAGGCCAGACACTGCTGCTTCATCTGTACCAAATCCACAACGCTTAACACCTTTTGACAAAATGGATACATCCTCCCTGTGGCTTGGAATTGATATATGCTGTCAAAAAGGGTTTTCCGAATGGTCTCTCTTTGTCACCTTTACCAGATTTTTATTCTCTGTTGTAGGAATGTGCAGTTTAATGTTGCGTTTCAAATCATTTTTGGCTGGAAAAGTGTGTAATGGAATCAGGGTGTCCCCTGAATACTCCTAACAGTAGGAGATGCCTCTTTGTTTTCAACACCAGAATCCCAATAGACCCTTCACAGCAGTGAAATTACACTTTTGACCTTGTTCACTAAAGTGTTTCTTTCTCTGTATGATTAAATGAGAGTAACTAACAATAGCTTCCTCTGAAATGTATGAATTTCCCTCTGTTTGTTTCTCTTAAGAAACTCAGAAAGGATGCTGTGCAATTCTATGCTGATTGTATTCTCTACAAAAGAAAGAAAGGAAAAAAGAAGAAAAGCAGCCTCGCTCCTTCAGGGAGGGGTGGCTGTTTTATCCATATTAAAAATGCAAAAGTAATTGATGTATTGATATTTTCCCTAGGCCACTGTGGTGTTGCTACATCTCGAGTGCGAGAGCACCACTGCAACGCACAGATTTTTACCCTTTAGTTGCTTTATTTACCACGTATTTTAAGAGGGGATGTTTACTAAAGCACAAGATATTGTTTTAAAGTATCAAATATTAATATAGAAAATAAGCAAATACTGTTCTGGGTGAATGCTGAAATACTGAAAAGATCACTTCGTTGTACACCACGGTCTGTGAAGTTAAACCAATCTAAAAGATAGATGCAGTGTTTTATGTAGATTTGCATGCAGCCTTTTAAGCTCATGTTTCTTTTCATTTGTATGTGACTTGGTGGATGTAGCTGCTGCAGGCTGCACTGTGACTGTCAGCCCCATCTCACACACTGAAACATCAACGCATCAATTGCTCCACATATGGTTATTCAGAGCAGGAATTTGCTAAATCAGAAGATCCTCGAAGTGAGGTGGCCAGAAAAGAGAAAATCAGATTTTGTTTTTCCGCTTTAGACTACTTTGGCTATGTTTTGGGGATATTTTTCAATGAATTCCTGTTTCCTGTAAATATTCACAAGCTCCACACTGGTGAATATACTTTGTTTTGTGCAGCGTGCACGTGTCTGAAATGCAAGTGCAGCCCTGCATTTTGTGTGGGGGGGAGACCCTGCACTGCATGATTGAGTAACTAGATTCAAAAGAGGGGAGGAGACATAGTGAAATTCTTGTTTTCAAAAGGACTCAAAAAATACACGACTTAAGCCTTCAGGGCATGGGTGCCATTATGAACAGGGTTTTTGCTCACCTTGATACGGTGCTACATGGAGAAGGCATCAGAGCAACAGGGCTTGGAAGGCAGCACACCCAAAGCTGTAGATCTGTGGCTCCAGACCTTCTCTCCTACAAACAAACAAACAAACAAACAAAACAAAAAAAAAAAAAAAAAAAACAAAACACTAAAAAACAAACAAAAAAAGCAACCAACTTTTGTGCTTTCTTTATTACTTCTTCACTGCTGATGTAAACTAGTGATTGGTGTGGCTCTGAAGTAACCTTGTCATCAAAAAATATTTTGTTGGTTGTTGACATACTTGTTCCATACAAACATGAATCACCCAGCTTCCTTTGGCAGGCTTGCCCTGTGGCCGTGCTGTAATGTGTTTCACCACTGTGATTGAAATTAAAATGTCACCATTAAACATGGCAGTCAGATGCTCCCTGAGCACTGCATCTCTCCAAGTTCTCTGGCTTCCTATGTAGCTATTTCTGACAGTTTAATAAGGTGGCTTTATTCTGGTATAAAATAATATGTTCGTACTTCCACAGTGCTCAGGGAGTTAAATGCTTTCAGAGCACTATTTCATTATGTCTATACATCTTTCATCTGTGGCAGAAGCAACAACGCTCACGTAACGTGGTGTTGCTTGTTAGTCCATTAGGAAGTGTAAAGTTAAAATGAATTGTCCTGCCAAACTGCACAGAGCGGCTGCCGGAAAACAGCTGCTGGGCTGTTCCCTGCACCAGGCTCTCTTGGTGGAGCAAGTAGTGGTGCAGGGCTCTGGAGACTGCTCCATGGGAAAAGCCTTCAGACCGTGCTTGACAGCTTTGCTGCTCCAGCTCTGTTATTGCCAGGTCACTGAAAGGGCAGTTCAGTCTCTGAGTCCAACTAGGGGTTGATATGGTACCTCTTAAATCACAAAAACCCCACTGAGTGCGGCAGCTCCTGGGCCGGGCTTTCATGCCTGGCTTCTCTAGTGAGGCTGCCAACAAATATGTCCGTTTTTGTCATATATACAGTGACAAATATCCCTTACTGTCATGAAACTACTAAGCAGCTGGTGTGGAAAGCTAACGAAACTGCTAACAGGATAACGAGCCCAGCAGAGATGAATTCATGCCACTGACCTGTATGTGTACACCTACATCCCTCCCATTGCTAATGTCTAGAGCTGTTTAACTCCTCAGATCAAATCATTTCACTCTTATGAGCAGATGTAACTTTTGACTTGAATCAAGTCCAACTGCTGAAAAAATTAATGAAAAACATAAAACTGAGGCTCTGTTTAATCAGCTATTAACATCACTGCCTTATTTTCTCCCCACCCCCGCAAAGGTTTTCTTGTGCTAGGTTGTACTTCTCATCCCAGGTGGCTGCAATTTCTAGTGAAAATAAGTTGAGCCATGAAAGGTTGACCCACTCGCCTCTGAATTGCTTTTTATATGATGTTAGTCCCTCAGGGCCCAATTCTACCCACAGAAGTGAGAATGATAGCTATCAATGTATATCGTAAGTATGTCAGTGTACACAAAGAAAAAGATGAACCCCAGACTTCAGTGGTCTTTAAAATACAGATTTCTCATGAAATGGTGATTAAATAGGAAGCAAAGGATGATTTAAAAATTAGCTTGACACACTAAGCAGTTAAATCAATTCCACTTCTTCTAGCGCTGCTCAGACCTGAACCTGTTTCTTCTTTACCATGTGAATCTTAGAAATGCTAGCAGTTCCTTTCCTTTGCAGTAATGTTCCTCCTATTTGCATACTAGCAATATCAGATGATCATTCAGACTGTGTTAGTCCAATATTCTCTCCTGAACACTTGGGCAGTTAAACAGTGCCACTGAGTTTGCAAAGCTGGTTTGTGTCAGGTTTGCATTTTGACTTTAGAGCTTAAATTTTCAGTGTTTGTATGCCTACCATAATTCTTGGATGCATTGTAGTGCCATCAGAATGCCTGGCATAAAAGCAATACCAGCAAATTGATCAAATTATCAAGAGAAGTAAACTTGCATGAAAATGAGACTAGAAGATCGCAGAAAGGAAATAAGAAAAAACATGTAGAAACTGGAATTCAGGTGCCACTTACTTGCTTTATCTGAGCTGAATTCTATGCAGATTCATGAGGAGAGGTGGTTTGGTATGCTGCTATTACCCAAACAGTGAACTAATCAACTGATGGTTGAGAAATGGCTCCAAATCAGTATTAAGATCTCTGGGATGTTCATCCAGCTGTTCGAAAGCACCAGGCATTACTATGCTTACAAGGCTGTGCAAATAATAAAGTAATATCATTTTGTGAGTGAATACATGACCAATATATGCAGTAGGAACACTGTATAAATTTTGCCCCTCTTAACTGTGTTTCATGCAGGGAAATTACACCAGAGAAGACTCAAACCATATTTTGCAGGCAATGGAGTAGTTTAAGAGGCAACAGACAGGTGTTGGAAAACATTTCTTCTCTGCCATTTGCAGAAGTGCATGTGAAATCTCTCTACTGATCTATAGTCATTCCATTACCTGTCTGCCTCTGGCAGGTAGCTAGTTGAATTTGTGTTAAACAGGATTTTCTTTGCCATTTCCATTTGCTGTTGGAAAAGAAATGTTCTGACATGACATATGACCAATCAATAATTGGAAAGAGCTTGCTTTAGTCATTTGAAGCCAGTAGTATAGACAGTGTCAGCCCCAGCTGGGATTAAAACCTGCAAAGAGTAGTTCTGCAATCGCTGATTCTGCAGCATCTCCTCTGGGTGTCTACATTTCACTAATAAGGATGCCCAGCAGACATCAGCTGAAATAACACTTGCCTTTGTTGCTTGGATGTTTTTTGTGCTCTGAAATGAATTTGGCATATACAAATATACTTTGTTATCCAGCCTAAAGGATGCACAGCAGGAATTGTTATCCTGTCTGTTGATAACTTCAGTAGGAAAGAAATTGCTTTATTTTACTATGACTCCAAAGAGAATAAGTGTCTGACAGTACCCCCTGGTTTTCTGGGTGTTTTTACATTTTTCCCCTCTACTAACAGTGCTTTATTACTCCTGCAGGGCTATAATCATCCGAAACGGTGAAGTCATTCCAATGTCTTCAGAATTCACTCCAGAGACCGAACGCCAGAGACTTCAGTATCTGGTAAGAGACTGGAGAACCAAATCAGGCGCTGCTGCTGATGAGCACTGCCCAGGAATGTCTGAGTTTCAGACCCACATGGTTGAGTTATTGTGGCTCAGTGGAGGACCACATGTCTGCTGAACACCAATGACTGATTATGCATGTATATATGTGTTTTAGCCATCAGCAAAAGTGCAGAAAAGCCTGACAATGCAAGTACTGATGAAAGGAGTCTTACCTTTTTTGTAGAGGCCATTGGTGTCTGTGCTTTTGTACCTTGTTCAGCTGCTGACCTTCAGCAGCTTATTGATGCTGGATAACGAGAGCTCAGACATGCAGCTAACAAGCCACAGAGGTATTTCAATACATCCCAGTGTTTGTGACAGTATAAAGTACGTAAGAGTGCTCTTTGCACACATGTGAACAATATTGTTGGGTTTTATTCATTTGCTGTAATAGTATGCCAGTTGAGCTAGGTTGGGGAAAAGGTGTTCATCTTAGAGGTGATCTGAGTGAGTGTTAGTAGCTGCAGCATAGGGTAGGTGAAGAAAGACTTATTTGCTGTAGCAACAGCCATACAGCTGTGACAATACAACTACCCAAGAAGATGCAGGATGCTTTATCCATCAAGTCATGTTGGCCAATAAGCTGCCTAAGAAACATAAATGCATGATGTTACTTTTTATGCAAATGATCATGTTGTGGTTTTTTGTTTTTTGAGTTTTTCACTGATTTTCAGATCAGTTGGTTGGAGTTCTTTGGCTGTTCATCAGAAGGCTATTCTTAATGTGTCTGAGAGATTTATTTTCTGCTTCCTCTGATCTCCTGCTTTTTTCCCCTGGAAATTCAAGAATAAGACAAGACAGTGTCACTATTTGCATTTTCCGAAGCAGGATGGACAGGCCAAGGCTGGAGGCATTCCTTGTTCTTCATGCATCTGTTTTCTTTAGTCTGACTCAAGAGTTGTAGTTTGAAACTAAGTAAAATGCCAATGGTTGGAGGGGTGGTGATGGAGGATTTTAAAGGAAATGCAAATGTTTCCACAACCGTCACATTTGATTTTTAGTCAGGTTCACTGGCTTAAAGCTGAAAATTTCAGAGGAAACGCTACTTTAGGAATATTCATATTCAGAGAACCAAGTGGAAAAGAGGCCTAATAAATATTTACACTCCTGTTACATTTAAAATAATTTGTTTGCTTTTAAAATAAAAAGGTATCTTTGGTATCTAGGAAGTCTGTAGGAAATACGAGATAAAACATTGCCTACAAGGGATTTTTTTCTCTTTTGATGTCCTTTCTGGCTTGTATTTGAAAACAGGAGCTGATCTGAAAAGCATTTCTTCTGTTTCTTTTGGAAATTTCTTTACCTTTGTTTGTTTATTTTGTTTCAGTATGTAACAAATATACCAGGGCTATGGGTATCATGTTCAAAGAAAATACATGCAAGACAGCAAGAGCATGAAACAAAATTAGAGATGATTTCAAGTATAACATTTCATAAGTAACATTTTTACTTTAGTATTAAAAAAAACAAAAACAACAAAGAACCAAATTCCTTACAAGACTGATATAAATGTTACACTCTGAAGTGATATTACTCTCCACTCTTGCATCTGTCCTGTTGATTAGATCTCTATTTACTCATCACCTTCGGCTGTCCCCTGATTCTTCTGTCTTTCTGCTTTATTCACATATTTTGTTGTTCCTATCTGAAACTTACTTGCTTTGAATTTATTTTCTTATTTGCAGCTGAAGTTAAGTTTCTCTGTTCCAAACATATGGAAATGTTCTTCTTGAACGTTAGAAAGAAAGTCAGTTAATCATTTTAGCATAAATATTTCACCTGGTAAATGCAGGGGTGATGTTTCAGCTCAGGGCTGTCTATGCTGAGAAGTTGTTGCAAAGGGAAATGGAAGGTGTGAATTTACAGCAGGCAGGTTACTGAGTATTGGCTGCCTGGGAAGATTCTTTTAGTGTAATCAGAGTGGGGAAGCCTTCTTCTGTCTTTAGAGCCTGCTGATTACCTTGGCCACACAGGATGTTAGTTTAGGTTAACTGATGTCTTCTGCACTCATCCTCTGTCTTCAGGGCCTTAGCTTCCATACATAAAGAAATCTGCAGGAAAAGGACCTGTTTAGGCCATGTAAAATTTATTGCATGAAGTCCTCTGGCCCAGTCTTAGATACAATTGTGTTCCAAATAGCAATGGTTGAAAAACTAGGGGAAAAACAAATGCTTTCTATACCTAGGTCATATTTTCATGCAGTTTTATTGCTGTGTATCCAGGAGTGACCTCCAGGCCTCGGTCATGGCAGGTTCAAAAGAACAAATTCACTAACCAGTCATTCTGGATGTCACACAGCTCCACAGGGACTCCCACAGGCTTCCGGCGGGCTACATGAGTGTGGGCGAGGTAGAAACAGACTTTGCACCAGGGAGCTTGCAGAGGTGTTGCACAGAAAGGCGTAAAGAGATCCTTAAAGTCTCGAAGGCCTTACGCAAGTATCCACTTGACTCTTTGGCTTCCCCAAGCGGGTCAGGGCTCACGCTGTTTCCCCTTCACTAGCATGCTTTCACAAATCTCCTTTGGTTTTGAATTTTGGTTTCTATCATTTCTATTCAGCATTCTGGCAGGATATCTTATATAGTGCCTACTCTAGTAAGGCTCTGGCTTCCTGTATCTGTGTATCCTGAGGGAGAACTCAATCCATTATTGACTGGGAACTGCTCTGAGATGTGCAGCAGTTGTGTGGGCAAATATTTTGAGAAACAATTTTTCTTCTATCTTCTGAGGAGACTGTTAATTTCAGTCATGACAGCGTAACCTGCAGTATTAAACTGTATAGATTTTGTTACTTATTCCCTCGGAAAACGTGGGTGCTCTGTGTTTGGCACCACATGTGCAAAGAGAATGGGCAGGCGTGAGTTCAATGAGAACTTGTTCTTATTTCATTGTCCAGGTGAGGGTTGAGTAATTGGGGAACAGAAAGAGGTGGTGAACCTAGATATCCCAAGTGTAAGTTAGTCCCTAAGTTACAAGTCGGATGTGACTTAATTCTCTAACAATTCATTCAATGTAGCACTGCTTTGACCATCTGTCACACTGCATGATGCTGAGGTAAAAAAGCATTTGTCTTTTTGTAACAAAGGGAGGACCAATCCAGGGATGGATTCATCTTCTACTTCCTTCCTTTCTTCTACTCCCACCTCCTTTAGTTATCTCCGTTTGGCTCAAATGTGAACCTGGCCATATGGTGACAACTGGATGCATTGTGCAGTACATGCTGTTGTGAGAGGTATTCTCAGGTAGTAATATATCCTCATGAAGAAAATGACGTGATACAGTAAGAATACTACTGTAAGGTATGGTTGACACATGGAAAAATATGTACAGAAATACCAAGCAGTGCAGCAGAACTGCTAGTTGCCACATCAGCTGTGGAGGAGCTGAATAGGGCATCGGCAGATGTGGGAATAGAGTGAAGGAAAGAGACTTGCAAGGTACAATAAGATATGCACGATGTTCCCTGCCACCTAATTAACGAGCGCACTAGTGCGTAAGTCTGGGTTTATC
This sequence comes from Centrocercus urophasianus, assembly GCF_019232065.1. Classification (NCBI taxonomy): domain Eukaryota; kingdom Metazoa; phylum Chordata; class Aves; order Galliformes; family Phasianidae; genus Centrocercus; species Centrocercus urophasianus. Next base: position 31,329,232 of record NW_024884697.1, on the reverse strand, counting down.
TTAATTTTGTATTTGCTTTGCTGAACACTGGGAAACACAGCAGGAAGTAAATGGCCTTTTGAAAGAAACGTGACTAATATTTCCCTGAACAGACTCCATTTCATACAGCTAATGTTGAATGTACTACATCCAGCCACAAAATACACCATAAAATGGCCGAGTACCAAACATATGATACAAACCGTGCCAGATTCATGCCAAAAAAACCGTAGCAGCTTCTGAGAGAAAAATGATGGAAAATATTCCTGTTTCATAACGCAGAATAGCAATGTTGTCTGAACATGCCTCAAAAGGATACAGAAAGTGTTTGATAGTCACTGTTTTTATTACATTTTAAGTTCTCTGAATGATGTTTCTAATCTGAGGTTCTTACAAATCGTGACTAAACAAATGAAAAATTAAAATGTGATGCCTCATCATAGCTGAAACTCTGGTACTTAGCTTGTGCTTATGTTTTTTGTTTGTTTTTTTTTATCTGTTCAAGGGATTTCTTAGTGCCCATTTAGCTACTTGAGAAAACTGCAGAGTTTCAAAGAGATGCTTTCATTTATTCTTTGGTTCAGCATAGTTTGGTAGGGATGGAAAGAGAGAACAATCCTGCCTTGTAGTAAATGGAGAACGGTTCTCAACAAACTCAACTGAAAGTCACAGCTGTACTCTTTTCTTTATAGAATTACAATGAAGCATCAAGAACAACTGTTAAAAACAAAACAAACAAACAAACAAAAAAAACCAAAAACCTACCAAAAAAAAAAAAAAGAATAAAAAGAAAAAAAAAAATTCTTCACATAAGAATTCAGCTCACGGCATCAGAAGCTTCCAAATTGCTCTTTTCCCCCTGTTCCAGTGATGCCAAAAATATTAGAATCAAGTTAAGATCCCTAGATTGTAAATCAAGCATTGAGGCTTGGCTGCGGAAGAGAAATCTTATTTGAACATTAGCAGTCCTGTGGTAACTCTGCCAGCTTTATTAATCTTATTTCACTTGTGACCTCAGACTTTCCATCTGAGTAAATCTTTATGAAATGCAGTCTCTCCCAATTGCTTTCCCTTTTCAATAAAGGAAATTCTTGTTTTCAAGGGGAAAAATGCTAAAAGCCTGTAAGTTTATGTCTTCTGAACCCATGATCCAGCCTAATAAGTAATCTCATAATCTGAGTTAAATATCTCCATTTTCATTTCAGGTCTTGGAGGTTTTTGATTTCAGTAAGTCTTTTTTCACAGATAGGTAACACTATTCTTTACCTAGAAATACTTTGTAATGATTTAATCAAGATAGGCTATTTATCTTCACAAGTGAACTGAATTGCACTTTCTAAACATATTGTTGAGTTTATAAAATCATAGACTAGGAAGAACAAATAAGATAAAAAAAATGCTATGTGTAGAATACAAAAATCATTAGAGATGTTGCAACATCTTTCCAACTTGAGCAAAAATAAATACAAACTTTACATGTATTTTTATATAAAGAATCCTGAGTTCTGAAGTATGGAAAGCCTCATCTCGTCTAACATTGCTTGGCAACTCAGAAGTCAGTTCTGCTCCTCAGACATTTCTGTATCGAGTAGCAGCAATCCAATTAGATGGCCATAGAAGTTTAGGTGCAGAAGGGAACCTTGGATGCCTGTAGATTACAGGAGGAAAAATGTAATTCCCTGAACTGTGCAGAGTGAATCTGATGGAGCTCCCATTTCAGGAAGGGATCACCATGTCAAGATCATACTTGCGTGCTTAAAAGCTGCCTCTTGAAAGCAGAATCCAATCTTGTCAGCTGCACAGAGCATCTCCTTCAGCCCCGTCTCAGCTGAGCTGGGAGGTGTTTTGTGAAAGGATGGCTGGCAAAGGGAGCAGAGACAGGCTGATCGACGGTTAGCACTGTGATGTACTGAGCCTGATCCAACACCTATTAAATTGAGTGGGATCAGGTTCAGCCCTTAAATGCAGGAAATATTTTACTGTGAACTATCTGTATGATAGCTGCCAGGTAGATCAATAAGGGCTTCCACTGCTTCCTGCTGCTCACCTTTGATGAGTGCTAGATTTATGACAAACCCAGCAACTAAAGCCAGCTCATTTGATCTGCCCTGATGGCAACTGCTGCTGAAGATAAGACAGACGTTATTGCCTTAACTGGCTGGATAAGGAAAAAGAGACACCTGCAGAAAGGCTGAGAAATGCTACTCTTTCTATTCCCTAGCCAATTTGTCTATATCTTCAGAAAAATTCACAGTGTGGCTTATGTTGGGAAGAAAGGATTGTTTATGCATTTATTAAAGAAAAACGAGTAAAGTTTATTTCCAAAGGAAAAAATATGGTACGTCTAAGGATAACCTGTCAGGTGATCTGTGTACAAAGTGTGCAGTGGACAAAGTTGAAGTTGCCTCAAGCTGTGTTGATGGTGTTCTCAAGCTGTGAGGTGCTCAAGCCTTGGGTTTGGTGGAGCCAACTCGAGCTCCACATGTACACCCTCCAAGTCTTTACTTGCTCAATAGCTTTGTCATTTGACTGTTCCTTTCTCTTAAGTCATCAGCCTGCAAAAGGAGATGTTCTGCTTTATGAAACCCTGCAGACTCCTTCAGGGTCAGTGGTGAAGAGTACTTCAGTAATCACAGCTGGTGAGAACGGGTGAGAAGGAATGAAAGGATTTTAGGAAGAGAGGGCTGCTAAACATAAGACCACTACCAGACTCCAGGTAGCATGGGAACTAGTGTATATGCACCTTGCTGGAGCAAATCTTGTTGTTGTCCTTGTTTGAAAAGGAGGAAAAAGGAAAAGAAAAAATAAAACGTGTGTGGGAAGGGAGTGAGAAGGGATAGTAGTGCTGCCTCAGTAATAATAGAGGATGTTTTATAATCTTCATGTGGTATCTGTGGCTTGATTTTTACCCACAGGCTTACATGCAGCCCCACTTGCTGGGAAATGAGTTCACACATTTAGAGTTTCCACGGAGGGTGCAGCGCAAGGAAGTTGGAAAGAGGATGCTCTACCGTGACTTCAACATGACTGGCTGGTAAGGATGTGCCCTTCTCAGCAAGAGGTCAGCCTTTTCCCCAGCATATGCCTGCTTTGTACACATCTGTGAGTAAAATGCATCAAAGGTGGAGGTGTACACCTTTGTATTATAAAGAAAGGTATTTTCATCTTTCAGATGTATTTTGCTTTTAGAAATTAATATTTAAAATGAGTTGACCTGCCTCCACAGCCCAGACCACAGATCATTTTAGTACATGAGCACTCAAAGAAGAGAAAACTCTCAAGAGGGTAGATATGCCAGGAGTATTCCTGAAAGACAGATAAGCAACTTTCCTATCTTGCAAGTAACATCTTATAGAATCTGGATCAGTGGGTGACCATTCCTTTGCATGCAGTGCTTGCAGAAGAAAAGAGCTGCTTCCCATGCTCCACTGCAGCTAACACCTCATTTGGGTAACCCTTGAGGGCCTATACAAGTAAAAGTTATAGTCATCCTAAAATGAAAGATTTGAATGAACAGCACTGACTTGATGAGGTGAAGATAGAAAGAGTGATGAGTTTTTTGTCACTAGACAAACCTAATGTTTCTTTCTTTGTCTCTGTCAGTGTCTTCATTGTTTTGTGCCAGTTCAAGAGGCTCTTTCTCAAGTGACTCTCACTAAGAAAAGTCCAATGCCTTGTCATTGAGTACTGTGTATGTGACATATAAAGGCAAATGTCTTATATATGCAAATGGCTTTTGCTTCTCTGCTGTTTGTGTTTCAGCATCCTAAGAAAATGTTCATAGAGGAAAGGAGGGGATGGAGAGGGTAAAAAAGCCTGAGCTCTTGTAGATTTGGAGACTTGCACGCACAAGTACAACTTCAACTCCACATGCTTCTGATTGTCCCATGCTTTGGAGACCGTAAATATAATGATATTTTAATGGCAGAGTAATAACCTAAGTTTATTAATATAATCTGGAGTGTTTGTACTGTACAGAACATATTAATCTGGGAATACTCATAATTGTCCATCAGCTTGAACAGCTGCTAGTAGAAATATGCAATCCTTTCCTGAAAATAGCGGCTGCACATTTTGAAAAGGCTGCAGGCAAAAGCAAAAGAATGGGAACAAAATGAGAACATTGGCCCAACTGAGTCTGAACAGTAAAATATTTGAAAGGCTCTCAGTTTCTGCAAAGGGAGATTTTTCTTATTAAGTACATCGATCTCTGAAGCATCAGAAAGGAATGGCTTCATGTAGACTTCCAAAAGATTTTTCAAGATGTGAGATGCAACTTGGAGGGGGGGGAGGAAGCCAAATCACACAACAAATATTGTGGATAGATATGTAAGTAGCTCCAAAAAGGAGGGTAGGAGCAGAGTTATTTAAGTGGTTGAAAGATAAAGAGAGTTTCACCAGGTTCACAGGAGTTGTTTGGATTTTCCTCAATTGGTTAGAGGTCTGGAAAGGAAATACAGTTAGAATGACTGAACTTGCAGTATTTGCAGGTGACACAGCTCTTCTATTAATGAACAAAAAAGGTCTCTGAGGAACTGTGAAGGATTAAATGATTTACACAAATGGGCATCACACTGATCAAATTTGGTGTTGATAAATACCAAGAAAAGGATAAAAAATAACTGCTTTTTGAAAGTAGAAACAGCAAGAAGCTGTTTCAAACACAACAATGAGAGTCCTACTTACAGGACTGTTGCTTTTTTTTTTTTTTTTTTTTTTTTTCAGTAAAAATCACAAGCAGGATGCTGGGATGCATACAATGTTGGAATGGTTAAAAATTAAACAAAGGGATAAGGCTGCATATCGGTTTGTTCCTTGCTTGTGAATATGTGCACAGCACTTCACCTTATTCAGAATGGTTATTGCATAACTAGCTTGGCTTTAGAAGAAAGATAAATAGGAAGGAACATGTTTTATATGTAGAATAGCAAGTAGAAGATATTGGATAAGTCTAAACTGATTGCAGATTTGTTTTGATGTATTGTATTTCAGTACTGGTGTGTGAACTCTGTTAACTCTAGCATATGGCAGGGGGGAGAAGTGAGTTGATTTTGCCTGCTGATTTCTCTGAATTTCCTGAAGTGTGGGACACACATTGATCCAGTTACCAATTCTAATGTGGTCAGTGCAAAGATTACCACTGGTTTATCACAAATACGCTTAGCTGTAAGTAGTTGTTCTGGAACAAATACAAAAATTGTGACTTGAAAATTGAAGTCTGAATTTACCTCAGTGTTTTCCCAGAACGGGTTGGCTTGTGCCAAGCAAAAGCATGTGGAGACTGTGATGATACTACCTCTCCCTGCTGTTCCTTTGGACTTCTAGCTGGAAGTGGAAAATGGGGGCTGCATTTTTGTCCTGAGTCAAAGAATCTCAATCTCTTAGCCGTTCTGTACCCCACAGCTAGAGTACATATTGCCTTTTTCTTTTTTTGCTTCAGGACAATGAAATGGTAAGGGAACTGCTCTATTGTTGTAGCATTTATCAATGTCAGAGTCCTTTTAAATAAGGATTTATTTCTTTTCTCAGGGTGCTTTCCCAAGGAAGTCTTGTTTTCCATCGAATTACATGCAGTCATCTCCTAAGCTGAGGAAATGCAGTCTGCTTCTATTTGTCCAAAATCTGGGTCACTCTCAGTGGCTGAGGTTGTGGACAAGGTGTGAGATTTCTTACCTTGATGGCCCCTCAGAGGCGATGGTTTGAGGTGGCTGACATTTCACTGATTCTTTTCCACCTCAAGAGTCTTACTCCTGTTTTCTTCCCCTTCTAATCCTTCAAATTAATTGATGCATCAGGACGTGGCAGCCAAGGACGTATCTGTTCTCCATTTGTTTCTAAGGACAGTATCATGGAAAATGAATTAGCATATACAATTCTTTTCTAGAAAACGTCAGATGGTGCTTTGGCCAGCCAAAGCCTGGTTTGCTAAGTGTTGCCAATCCTTTATCACTTAAGATGCAGATCAATTGTCTGAATCTTTTTTTGGTCGGTGATTTCACTGTGTGTTGACATTTGCATGTACCCGAAGAGAAGTGCAGGTGATGTCAGGAAGAAACAGCCTCACACTTACTGCCTCCCTTAGTAGGAGGGTGTAAAACTCTGCTCTGGTGTTTCCTCAGGAAAATGAACTGTTTTACTTTAAAATTCAGGACATTTTCTTCTATTAGAAGTTGTATGCTTTTTTAATTTTTTTTTTTTTTAATTTTTTACCCTTATCCTGTGCACTGGAGCCTTTCAGATTCTCAACAATGGATTGGCTTGCCCAGCTCATTTGGATTATAGAAAGTTATTGTCTTTCGGTCTGTCATAATGCATTTGGCCTTTTTTTTTCTCTTTTCTTCCCTTTTTTTTTTTTTTTTCCTGTGAAGTTTCCACACTGGCTTTGTCTCAGCTGCCCACAGTGGTAGTAGAGCTGCCAAGTTTCCCTGCAGCATTAGGACAACCACTGATCCAGCAATGTGTGCTACATCACTAGTCCAGGCTGCCTGTAACTGCCCTGACACCAGCATTTCTCTTCTGCCTCCATTTCTCTTTGACTACTTGCCTTTTCTCCCTTTTCTCTAGTGGGATGAGAAATCTGCTGCATTAAATGTATATAAAATGAATCCCATCTAGGTTGAAGCTGGCCACGAGCTGCTTCTCCTGCACCATCACCCCCCACACATCATGATGGAGCAGCCGTCGCAGAAAGCGTTCTGTAGCTGGCAAAGCATCTTAAGAGCTGTGTCTCCTGCTGAACAAGCCTCCAAGCTGTCTCGAGCTGTAATTTGCTGGCAGACATCTGTGTTACTAACAGTCTTTCACAGCTGGATCTCTGGTCTGGGGTTTGCAGACCGTGGCTTGCCGAGGTTAAGCTTGAATCAGAAAGGGTACTTCTGGTGACATGGACACGTCCTGGCAATAGAAGCTTTGGGGAGGACTCTGGCCACAAGAGCAAAGTGCTGCCAATGCTAAAAGAGGTAGAAATAAATGGGGAAGAGGCGTGCCTGGTGAGAACTGTGCTCCTTTTAAGGACGGCACACAGTGAGTGTTTTCCATCTCCTCCTTTTATTTAGCATTTAAGACACGGTTGGCAGGCTTTTCTTTACATGTGGGTAAATGAGGGAGAACAATTCTGCTTTGCTCTGAATGCATCTCAGGCATCATCTCCAAACCTGCTTGGTGCCGTTCTGGCTTACTGTGCCCCTTACGGCACATAGGCACATGGAGCTGTTTCATCCAGTGTGCCCTGTCAGCCTTCTGCAGCCTTGTGTTTAACCAGAGGTATCCAGAAGGCATTACCCATTGGCATCAGCCGTTGTGGTTTCAAAATTAACCTCTTGCTTCTTCTCAGAACATAAACAAAGGCCTTTCTGGTGTTTGCGTTAAAACAGGATTTGTTGAATGCTTGTTTTCAGATCAAAGCTCTAGCTTTTTGACTCAATAAATTTCAGCAGCAAAAGAGCCTGGACAAAAAAATCCGGTTTCAGTCCTGACATGTTCCTGACTTCCTTTGCCCTCCAGGTCTGCACACAGTTGTACAGGACCCATACAGAGCAGTTTGACCCAGTGCAGCCCCAGCCATGCCGTTGGGGCTGGAGCCCCAGAGCACAGTGTGCTGGAGGGCTGTGTGCTGCACCTGAGTTTGCCCATTGATGGTACCTGCAGGGCACTACTGGCTTCTGGCGAGGTTTTGTCACAGTGCATGACCTGGGGATACGCTATGCTTGTGATTGATTCCAAGGCAGAGGCTGGTGCCCAGGAGCTAGCGCTGAGCAAAACCTATTTTATTCTAGAGTCAATATTGGCCACTTCCTGGCAAGCCGCCAGCCTATTCTGTGCTCGCCCTTTTCTTTTCCAACAGGGAATGTCTTTCAGCCTCCGAGCATCTGATTGAAAAAGCAACTTCACTTTTCAAGCCATTTTATATTGTTTGGGATGGATGCCTTTTGCTTTCATTGCACAGCCTGCTTTGCAGTCTGCGGTTCAGTCTCCGGCACACAAAAACCAGTGTCTCATTAATCACTTATTGGGGATCCAGAGTACCACGGTGAGAGCCAATGTACATGTTTTGCTTGGTAATGCACAAGCCCGATAGAACAAATACTGCCAGTGTTGCTGCTGTCTTATTCGTTACTGCTCCGCTCCACGTCCTTTGACAGCGCGCTCAGGTAGCCTGGCTGATCAGTGCATAAGCAGATTGAGAAATGCCACAGAGAGCTTTATGAAGCAGACGCCCACGCTGCACCCCCATTTAATATAAATTGATTTATTGAATCAAGCACAGAAGCCCTGCTACAGAAACCTCGAGCTGTATCCTCTGGAGAGCCACCTAATAAAACAGCCCCAACTGACACTCCTCATTAGCTTTTCCTCCGATCCCAAGGCAGTATTTAAAGTGACACTGTCCCTCTTTTTGCCTGAATTTATCTGCCGGCTAATGCCTGTGGGTCTAATTAGCTTAGCATTATTAGTCTTATTCAGATAAGCTGCATTTCCTAACAGCTTGAATCCAACTTGTAAAAAGTAATTGGAAGTCTGCAGACCCTGTGCCATAACCTGCTTGATTACGCCTTTTAGCCAAATTCATGTAATTTACAAAAAGTCATCCTCCCTGCCCCATTTTTTAATTGAGCTTTTTTTGTCTAGTGAAACCTTCTGCGCTTCTTCTGCTGAAACCCTGCCTGTATTGTTGTGCTTGGGACCTCAACCGTATCCTTTGTGCAATCACCAGGGAGAGATCAAATTTTAATTTCATAATTACTTCACAAGAAAGCAGCCTTTTCCCAAGCCATGCCTGGTATTAATTTCCTCCCAGCAACTTACATTTTCATAATTTAATGATTATGGGCCACCTTAGCAGCATTAAACCTTTCTAGAGAGTGGAGAGCGAGGATGTCACCTTCGCAGCACAAGCAGCGATCCGTGGCCTCTTGCCTGGCTTGTTGTCCTCGTGCTCCTCCGGTTGCGAGGCAGCCGGGTGCTGCTCAGTGTGCACAGCCAGAGCAGCTTGCTGGGCTGTGCCGGGATGTCTGGAGCATGGCTTCTCAATGATGAATGGCTGTTTGCAATGTGCATGTTATGCATCTTTTTAAGATTTGCAGCCCTCGCTGCAGGAGCAGCGGGAGGTGGGAGCTGGCCTGCTGCGTACAGCGTATCTCCTGGCAGTGATGAATGACTCCAGTTTCGCCAAGTGCGCACATGCCACAGGAGCTGAGCCAGAGTCTTTGGGACTGGAGAAAGCAAAAACAAAAAATAATTGTTCTGCAACAAAGAAGGAAAGTAAGTGTGAGGGTAAACTTCTTTGGAAACAGCCTCTCTGGGGCCAAGTGAGCCTGGCAAGAAAGTGCCTGGTACAAGTCATGTTCTGCAGGAGCATCTTCTGGAAGCAGTGCACCAAGACCTGTCCCTGCATGGCTGCGCAATTCCACTTGGGCTCTGCCTTGATGTAAGGTCAGGTTCCTCATGTGAAAGGACACCAAAAGGCTCCCAGACTGTGGAATCTGTTTTATTGGACAGAAACTAAGTTGAAATAATCTTCAGTCTGAAAACCAATACCAAATCTTCATCCTGGTTAAGGTAAAGTATTTTACCCCACTTCCTCTTTCTAGTCCGGACACTTTCTCTTGCTTCCTGAGCTGCACACATTCCATATGACCTCTGCTGGGCCCTCAGGAAATCCTGCTCCTTTACATCGCTGCTCAGGATGGACTTAAGTCCCTGCTCTCAGTTCAGAGGAGGCCCCTTGCTCCCAGTCTCCAGTGTTGTTGCTGGGATTGTGAGGTCTCTGCTTGCTTTGTCTTTTTGCCTGCCCCATCCTGCACTACAGGGATCTTTCTCAGAAGAATTTGCTGCACAATCCCTCCTTTCCAGAGGATCCCAGCTGGCCAGCGTGGAGCAGACACTGCGGGTGAACAGGCAGTCTTCCTACCATCTGCTTTACCACATCCTTTTAGCAAGAAGTGCAGCAAAATGTGAATTTACAAATGATTCTTCTGTCCATCACAGTGCATTAAGCCTATAGGGTGTTGACAGCCCACTTCCCTTACCCGTCTGTCTTCAGGGGTTGCTGACAAACCTTCCTGTTTGTCTTTTTAGAAGAGATGAAGTAAATTTTAAGTGCCTAAGTTAGCAAAATCACTGTGAAAAAGGCTTTGACCCAGTGAAGCTGTTGCAGAACATGAACCCCTTTGATGTGCAACTGTAGCGCCTGCACACAGGTTCAGGTGCTCGCAAGTGGTGGAAGCTCTGCCAGTTGCAAACAGTGAGTAAATGTGCCTGCAGTACGTTTGTTTTGTCCCTCCTCTTCTCCTGAGCACAAAAAGTGTGCTCACAAAAAGGTGCTTATAAATTATCCTCAGTTATGGTTTCTCCTAATGTGCTCTTTTATGGACAAGGACCTCTCCAGGTCCTTGCCCACCCTATCTGCAGCTTTTCCTCCACTGCTTTCTGTTAGTGCTCTGTTAGAGGTAAATGGATTAAAAAAAATCAGCCACACTCAGAGAAGTGCCTGAGAGAAGATGCCAATGCTCGAGTCTTTGAAGTGGGCTGGACAAGATGATGGCCAAGATTTGCTTCACTTAGGAATTACATCCACAGGAGTACGTGGTACTCCTGGTGGGGTACGTGTCCAATCCGATGCAGTCCAGACTCTGTGTTAGGACTGACTGTACACCACAGCACAGGCTTCCTGGAGGTTCAGAGTTCAAGTACCAGTCTGCTTTGACCAAGATGGAAATTATAACTGTGTGCAAGGCACACACACACACAAATTTTAAACTTTTTTTTTTTTTTTTTTTTTTTGTAACTTACATATGTGTAAACAGAGTAGGAATTTGCAGAACTAAAACATTGCACAGTTTCAGATTTGGAAAAAGGTATTTCTCCCTTTTGTGAGGAAAAAGTATTTTAAAACTTGTATGTTTCTCTCTTTACCTGGAAGAAAACCTATTAGAGTATCTTGGTGTAGAATAGATGATTCCCTAAAAACAATTTGTGCATATATGCATGTGCATCTGTCTTCTTTAATCCACCTGGGCTTGCCATCATCATTTCTCTTAACAAACATAACTATAGTTTGTGTGTTTTTATTGTATTTGTATATTGTAGTTTTGCCTCATTAAACTATATGTCAGATGAGTAATAGGGGAAAGACACTGAGGCACTGAAACATTAAAGCTAACATATCTAGAGGGTACTTAGTATCAGACAGTGCTCTCTGGATTTAAAGATCCTGACTCTGCAAAAGCACGTGTAGGGATGTTTTAAAAAATTATGGTTTCATTGAGACATAAATTGCATAATTTTCAGTGCTCTGTGCCTAACCTGAGCTACATATCACTTCTCCCTTTGGAAAATTTTGTGTGTAGCTCAATAGAAAGTACAAAGAGTTCATTTTGGGGTGGTGGTTTAAGCTCTGTTATCCAAAGGTAGCTCCAATCCACTTATTCCTTGCTGGGGCTGCGGGACGGGCAGGGCAGGAAGGAAACACCTGTTTCTATCAAACTGTGTGTTTCTCAAGGATATAAATCTCCTTTTCTATTGGTATGGCAAAGAAGGCTCGACCTTGGGTGACACAGACCAGGAGGATGGAAGGTTGTTTGGTTTGCTGGAGAGGTTTTGTAGAGTTTGGTATGTTGTTTGGTATGTCTTTGCTTTTTTTCAGGCTAGTAGAGAAACAGTGCTGGAAATACACTTTGTCTGCAAACACGTCTCAAAGGAGAGTCCTCATCCTTGTATTCAATATAAACTAAGACATTTCTCATGCCGTAGTTCTTTACCTTTGTGTTTGCCACAAGTGGGTTTTGCTTTGTGCTTCAAGCTAAAGCCTTTTGATAGTGATTCTTTTTGTTCCTCCCTAAATATCAGGTGTCATTAGCAGAGATGTGAAAAATGAGCAAGTGTTCTAAAGCCAAATGCTGTGGAAAAGCAGAGCACACAATGAGCATGGAATCTGGATTCTTATGTCATCCACAGAACAGAGCTTTTAGGTCAGCATAGACTTTTTTTGCTACCATCTTTTGTACCCAAGGATGCTGATACAATACCCTTTCATGAACAGCAGACTTGTACAATATGCTGTAAAAGAAAATACAGGGTGTTCTTTTGTCACCAAAAACTTTTATTTGTATATTTGCATCTTCTACTCATCCTACTCATGAATTTGTGTGTGCTTTCAGAAGATTAATTTTAAGAACAGAAGGCTTAATGCATGCAAGAAATTCTCTAGGATTTTGGCTCATGAAATCTGTATTTGGGAGGTGACTACCATTTCAAGCTCCAGCCCAGCAGTGTGTGTGTAGCTTTGACAGTCTCTTACTTAACAAATATTTAATGTACTACTAATGACTGCAGGTACTGCAAAAAGATTGTCTTTGGTATTTAGCTGCTTCTGATGTTTTGGGGTTTTTTTTGGTTGTTTTTTTTTCGTGTATTTAGAGCAGATTCCAGTTTGCATATGAGTAACATCATGTCAGTCCTAGTTCTTTCGTTCTGACATCTCTTTTGGCTCCCGGTGCGATTTGGCCTGCTTTTTCAAAATGTTGGTCCTGAGTCCAAATGTAACTTTGTGGGTGGTACATATGTCAAGCCCTAGTTCAGTTTTTTTGGACAGCAGCACCATTTCATAATTCTTCTGAAACGAAAAGAAGAAATGAAGTTAACTGAAAGAAATGCAGCTAGATTTAGCTGGGCAAAAGCTTGCCTTTTTTGCTCCCCCTCGCTACTGCTCTGTTTTTCCATTTGGAGAAGTAGAGATTTACGTGGCAGAAGTACTGACAGGATTAGGGTAACTCAGAGCAGCAAGCAGTAGCGTGGCCTTGTCTTCATAACCTGTCTTCTCATGCCCTGGTAGCTGTTGAATCCTTCTGGGATGCAGATGAGGGAGATGAGGAGTGTGGAGAATCGGAACCCTGCATTTGTGTTTGTTAAAACAGCAAGGTAGACTGAATTATGAAGATGTCTGAACAAGGCTGCATTGGTATTAAAAAAAGCCAAACAACCCCCTCAGGTTCTCCATATGTCTGTGTTTGATATACTGATTGCCATATTATATCGTTATGTACAGCATACTCTCTAAAGAGCACAGGAAGGTATAAATGCAACTTTACTGCATAAAGTCAAGTGAAATAGTCCAGAGGGTTGTAGCTTGTGTGAAATAAACACATGTACAAAGTACAGGAGGTTTCACATGGCATAAATCACCAGGAACTTCATAGCTTCCTTCCTTCCTTCTTCCCTGCGCAGTTGCAGAGCTGCTAGCTGAAAAGCTGTCCTTCATCATTCTTTTGCAGGAAACCACAAGCTCATATATTATTAATTCTTATTCACTAGTAGTGCAGGACTTAGGTGCTTTTCTTGAGTGTCTCAGATTGCTTTTCAGTGTATCCATGCCAGCTCTACTGCTGCGGTCACCATTCTTATGCGTTTCTCAAAGATTGATAATTTTTCAGGCAATAGCAAAATCGATGCAGAAAAAAGAAAAGTGTGAGATGAATCTTGACACCCAAGTTCTGAGTCCAAGAGGTGATTTGCTGTGAGAAACCACAAAACAAATCACTTTTGGCCTAGGGGTCTTCCCTGATTGAGTGTCATATCTTCAGGAGGTCATAAGCTAGTCAGATGCCCTTCCTAATCTCTTTATGAAACAAGTAGGCTCCCGCCTTTGCAACATAGCCTCAGCCAACATCCTTGCACTATTGTCACAGTGAAAGATGGTCTTTATGGTGAGTCCTTAAGAATTGATGGACTCAGTCATGGAGACCATTCTTTTGAAGAACACTGGCTCAGATGATAATTTTTTCCCCTCCACCTCTCTTTCCTTTTTCCCTTTCTTCCTAATCCACAGTTGGTGTGAGATGCTGAAAAGCAAATCAAAGAGAGAGGAGAAAGTGGTATGAAAAGTCAGTCCCTATTTTGGCTACTTACAAGATAATGTGGAGTGGGAGCTTTAGTCTTCAGTATTTTTAGTTATCTTCCAAATAATGTTACTTGTAGGTAAAGAATGAATTTTCTTATTCCTTTAAAAAAGGAGGTTACAAGTAGTGAAGTCATGTCAAGTTATTCATGTTTGCTATTTGTAACAAGTATGTCTAGCAACTTAAAAATCCAACAGGAATTGCTGGGCTTGTGGTTTGCATTAGTCATTTGACTCCAATGACTAGTATGGACTCAGCTGACACACCATTTGTCTTGGTGTTGGAGCACAACTGCTTCTGTGCAAAGGAATGAGAAGGATTCCGACTTCTTCTCAAGGAGGTTTTCCCAATGCTTCCAGCATTGTAGGCCCAGCTGGAAGCTGTGGGATGTGTTCGTGAGCAGCCAGGCAGTGAATAGAACTGTGGTAAAATTTTGCTCTTTGTTCAAAGCAGGATACCCAAGTTGGTGAGTGAGGCACAGTTCTGATTTATTGCCTGCTGGATGTAAAGAAAGGAACAGGAGCAAAGTCCATGACTGACTGACTCATCCTTCCCAAGAAAATGCCATTCCAAGTTTTGAATGTCAGTAAAATTTTATTATGCTGGCTATGAGTACTGATTTGTGCTATTTAAATGTTTTTTCCATAGAATCACTTAAGATGCCCAGGTATCCAAGGTATTCTTGACTACTGAGCTTCCCATGAAGTGCCCACTGTGTTTTGCAAACCCTACCTGGTTCCATTTAGTGATATCTTGTAGTGTGGGTGTGAAGACTTCCACTGCTGTTTCTTCTTTTAGTTTTGGTTTATTTTTGGTTTTTTTCTACCCTACTGCCCAAATCCCAAAAAGGACCAAACCTGAGATTACTAGAAAACCAATGGTGGGCCTTAAATATCTACACTGCTACTTCAAGTCCGAGGCTTGCTTGTTTGCTGCAATATGCATAGCTATGTAAAACATCACTATTGATCCCAGATCTATGCCATACTTTATTGAAGCAGGGGGCAGTTCAATTACAGTTTAGGACCTCACCCTTAATTTTTAATTTCCTGCTGATTTGTGTCACATTGCTTAAATTGAATCTATCTCCCTCAGGCTCAAGCAGCCAGCCCCGCTTCAGAGCCACACAGCAGGGGCTGGTGGGGGCTGGCAGGGCCCTGCTGTGGTCCTCTCCCTTCTGCTTCATTGAGGAGTGCTGACTTGTGCTTTCAATGATGGTTTTGGTATCACTCCAAGGATTGAGGCAGGCATAGAATGGAGGAAGGACAACATGCAGGAAATAATCTGGGGAGGGTCAATTTTGTAGCGCAAAAGGAAGCATGTCCCTATGGAAAGCTGTGGGGTGACGTACCTTGATCACAGAGTCTGAGCAGAATCAGAGCATGAACATTTACTTCCCATGTCCATTGGAAAAGTACTGCAAAATATAAAATTTCTGGCAACCTTGAATGTTGTAGTCAAGGTCAAATAAGCACTAAATAGCCTTTTAAAACTCTTCGGCGTGTGAATGCTGCTTGGTTTAAGCAATCTTGAAAGGTGAGAACATTATTGGAGAGCTGTTTCACACCGTGACCACGTATGCACTCAGTTGTTGCTCATCATTCCGTGTTAACTGTGTGCATCTAGTCATTTCTTGGCTTTTTGTTGGCTAATATTTTCTAATGGCACTGTATTATGGTATAGCTGTTGCCATAGCCAACAATATCTTATCTGATAAGGATGCTGTACCAGTCTACCTCTTTCTCCTTGCAGGCAAGAGGAGCAGATTGGTGTACTATGTCCTTCTTTGTGATCACTTTTTCTTTGGAGAAATTGAATAAATCTTCATTAAAAAAAATAATAATAATAATCTTTCCAGAGGAAAAGGAAAGTATATCTTGGATAAAAAACAGAGTCCCTAGAAAAATAATGATTCAAAAGGAAAAAAAAAAAAAAAGAAAAGCAATGAAGAAATCACAGCTGTTTGTTTCAGGGCGCTGGGTCACTAATTGAGTGCAAGCTTTATAAATGTTGTTTGTCCCCCCACAGGGCATACAAAACCATTGAGGAAGATGACTTGAAGTTTCCCCTTATCTATGGAGAAGGCAAGAAGGTGGGCACATGCGCTTTCCTCGGGGCAAAGAAGAAGGAATTCTGCGCTGTTTACCACTCAGCTTAGCCTATGGCAGTCCAATGTTTTCCACTCAGTATCTCTTTATTTTATCGTTTTGACAGCTTGAGAGAATATCTTGGTTCTGTCATAAATCAGTCTCGTGTCTAGGATGGAGGAAAAAGAAGAGCTCGACATTAAAAAGCAGTTCTGTAGCAAGCATAGTCATTTGTTGTTCAGTTTGATTTAGTTTTTGTTCCATTGTAAATAACCAGGCTGCAGTAAGACCTGTTCAGTAAATGACTTTAAATGATCCTGGTTTGATTGTAAGATATATATAACTAGTCTGGATGAAGACAGCAAAATAGCTCTTGTTTGCTGAAAACAAAGCAGGGAGTTCTTTAATAACAATGTACAGTGCTTTGAGATGTAAAAAACCTAATTAAGAAGAAAAGGGATCAGGGCAGGATTTAGGAATTATAACAGCCCTTAACCACATCTTCTGCTGCTGTATGTGAACTCACCTTTGAATTTTTCTGATGTGATTCCTGTTAATTTTTCTTGAAAGGAAAAAGTGAACCCTTCCATTTGGATGAAATTTGTTTCCAATTCCTTGATTAAGAACAGTGAGATCATTAGTGCTGATCCCAGCAAGCTTAGCTGGATGCAGCAATTGGATCAATACAAGGGCGCAGTGGTGTCAGTTTGCCGATATTGGTATGCTCACTGTGTTTCTAAATAGTGCTCCTCTTTATAGCTGCTTTAGGTTCTTATCTCAATGCAAAAATGCATGCTGTTCAAAATTAGCCCAAGTTTTGAAGGTTCAGACCTGCAGCTTATCTCTGAATTTGGTTAGTTTTATAATTATTTGCAAAATGTTTCATTCACATCTTTTTAATTTACTCTCTTATTGCCTTATGGAGCCAGGGGTGAATGAGACAAAATAATTTTGAGTCAGTCTCGCACTGTTACTGTTGCTGTGAGCATTCCTGCTCAGAAGCTGCTGTGGCAAAGCCAGAATTTGACAGAAGTGAGGTGCAGGTAGCAGAGAGCTAGGTTCCCCATGAGACAGAATGCCTGGTCTGTCCCTGGAGAAGCATTACTCAAGAAGAGCCTGGCACCTCTTGAGAAACAGTCATTGTCTCAAGAGGAAGATGTTTAAGGAAAAAAGCATTAGAACTGAAGTAATAGCAGAGAGCCACAGAGTCCATTGGCACCATCACCAGTGTGGTCTTGCAGTTCTTGTGCTCTGTGTATTCAGCAGCTGGCCCTTGGCATTTTTCCTTGGTAGAGAGAATATGTGGCACTATGTCAAAAGGAGGGAGCCTCAGGTTTCTTAAGTGAGTAATTAGGCTCCTTGTCCTTTTTACAGTACTTACTTACTTTGTACAAATGGTATAATTTGCTGAAGGAGTGCTCTCACTGACTGATATGGAACAGCCAGGTGACTGTCACAAATCGGTTCTATATAGTTTCACACCTCACAGGTGGTCATATTCTAAGGTGAACGTGTGCAGACTGAAATGTGGACAAATACAAAATAAGAAATGGAGATACTGTGAGTGTGAATGTTAGAAGTTGATTAGCTACGTTAAATCTTAAGCTCCTGGGAGAATAAGGGAAATTCATCCCTGACTGCAGCAGTTATAGAGTATCAGAAAATCATTAAGATTGGAAAGGACCTCTAAGATCATGTAGTCCAACTGTCAAGTAGGAATGTTGTCTCTTTCCATCTTGGCACAGTGCTTGTAACAGCTTTTGACCCCATCTCTTTATTTCTAGGCTCGGGTTATGGCAACAATTGGCGTGACTCGAGGACTGGGAGACCACGACCTGAAGGTCCACGACTCCAATATCTACATCAAACCTTTCCTATCCTCATCTCCTGAGGTAAAACTGCCAAGCTTCAACGACCTCATTTGTGGGAGAGAAACAAATGTACTTACTGTGCTTATTTGTTCTTCCCAACTCTGACTCCGTTCTGATTGCGTCTCAATCCTGGTAACATGCTGCACTTCCCAAAGGTGTTTGTGGGGTGACACCTGAAGTTAGTAACATCCTTGGAATAGGAATGTTATGAATTCCCCAGCTGTTTGCCTTCCTCCAATTGATCCTTATCCCAGCCAGAGCATTATTGACGTATTCTTTCCCTTGTCGTTGGCTATCATATATCCTCACCATTCACTGTGACCATCTCTCCCCATTTTCATGTGCTCTGACTTCCTTTGAGGCCTGGATCATGTCTTCACAGAAGCAGAGATAGACCTGCCTTCTCCAAAAGGGGGCATTGGATGTCTTCCGCAGTAGCATGCATGCTGCTTTAGGCAGAGTGTACCAATCTAACTGCTAAGTAGGAAAATGCCAGAAGCATGTTGGAAGAGTGCTTTATGCTTCCATCTGGCTGCCTCTTCACATCTTGTGCTTAATCCTTTCTGCTGGTTTTGTGCAAACCCTAAATAATGGTATACATGGCACTGCGCATTCCCAGATGATAGCATAAGGAGGAGATTATGTGATATTTACTATGATGAGGTAGTGAACTTGCAACTTACCTGTTTGGGAATCAGTTTTAAATGCTTCCATCATTTTGACTTGCATACAAGTCCAGTTTTTAATCACCATAGACCTTGCAGTGAAAGATATACAGGCTTCTAAAGGAGGTTGCATGTTTTTTTTGCCCATGAAGAAATGCAAAATTTTTACTCTGTGGTTTTATTTGTCTTCCTACATCAGAGAACAGATGACATATTCTCTATAAAATATTCAGCAAGGGCATGCCATCCTGAAAAGAGGAGGCTTTACTGCTGTAGCCCAATTGCCATCCATTGTCAGCTGGCTTTCTGTTGTTTTAACCATACCCAGTACCTGACCTTGAATCTGTTGCTTGCTACAGCAATAAATAAAGCACATTGTGACCTACTGTAGGGTAGCTGCTTTAGCAGGGGAGTCAGACTCAATGATCTCTTGAGGTCCCTTCCAGCCCCTGCAATTCTGTGGTTCTGTAATGCAAGAGAATGAAAATACACAGATGACACAACACTGTTAGGAAGGAAGAAAATGACTTAATTGACCTTGCTTATAACATCTTTGAGACTTGAAAATTAGAAAGAAACACTGAGACTTTCTGGTCCTGGGTAAAAGGAGGAGGTCCAGAGACAGCTCCTTCTTCACTTTTCCTCGCTATCAATCTAGTCCCTTCCCTCTCCCCACTTCAAGTGTGTGGAGTCCATCACTTGGGACCTGCTGCTGTTCTCTGCCAGGCAGGCAGCAGCTCTGCCCTCATCACTTCGATGGTTTTGCTTAGCACCAGTGAAATGGTGCAATTTTACCTATTTATTTTTCTGCCTGGCATGCTGAGACGCACTGTTTCTGGGGTATGTAATAGCTGCAGCGCAGTATCTCAGCAGTATCATCTCTGCCAATTGCTGCTGTTGTATTTTTCTGTGCATATAAACCAATGCCTCTCATGGGCTTTTCTAATTTGTGTGTACTGTGTGTGTGTGCACGTGTTCAAATTCTGGAGTATGGCATTCAGTTCCTATGCTATCCACGTTTCAGGATCTCTTAACTGCATTATTGAAGGGAAGCAAAATTGTTTGTGTTTCCATGTTCCCTTTTCAGCTAAATTCAGCAGAAATCTACTAGGGCAGCAGGAGTAAAGACAGAGCACCAGTGACCTTGATTTAGAGACATAGGAAAGGAGGAAAGAAAAAAGAACTAACCACAAACTTGAATTATATTAGGAAGTAACATATGCTCTGACTTGCTTGCCACTGAGCCTCTTTTTTTTTGCCATCTCTTCTTTCTCTTCCCAGAGAGGCCCCCAGTACTTCATCTCCTCACATTTTTCTTCATCTTCTTCTGTTTATATGTGGACACCGTGTGCAGAAACCCGCACTAAGAAAAGTCTTTATGCTGCCATCTGGGAAACCTGGCACTTGGAAGCAAGTGCAGTGGCCTCGGGCAGACAGTCACATTTGGCCTTTAGCGCAGCATTGCATTTTGAATCCTCTTTGTAGAGGTAGGGAAGCACAATGTCTGGTTTCCAGACCTAGAAAAGGGGAAGCACAGGAAGTGAAGGCACACAGTGAGTCGTGACATGGGGAGAATCCAAGTCTGGCTTCTGTTTCTGTGCTGTAATGACAGTGTCCTTTCCAAATCTGGGGGAAAGGTGATTTTATTTTTTTTTTTTTTACTGCTGTGTGACAAAATTCTGGTATGGTATGTCCACCAAAATTTGTCTGAAGGAAAGGTAAGCATCCCTGCGACTACATCCAAAAATAGAGAGGGAAGTAATTTGGGAGTGGTGTGAATTTACACTTTGATAGAGTGCCAGGCTATGGGAGGAGAAGTCATGTAGCCAAGACTGACAAATGTAATCAGGATTCAGTGGCTCAGCTGTTTTGAGACCAGATATGGAGAACTTCTGCAGGTTGGTGAGCTCTAGAGAATTGAGCCTTTTATAATGAACTGGAGAAGCACAAAGCAGGCAAGCCATGGCTGAGGCTCTCTGGCATGGAATTAAATATTTATTTTTCATAATGGAACAGCTCATTTGAAAGCTTTCAGCAGGAAATTCTGTGTTTTAAGGCTCAGCAAGGCCCTTCTTGTTGCAGCTGTGAAGCAGAATTTTATCCTGAAATTTTCAAGCAGCAGCTCAGCTCAACTCAGCTCAGCTATTCAGTGGAAGCAGTGTGGCTCTGACAAAAGCACTTGGTCTTTGCTGGCGATGAACCCAACATCACCCAGCAGAGCAAATGATAAGAGAGTAACCAAGGAGAATTTTTCCCTTCTCAAATGCGTTAGTGAAATCTTCCTGACAACTTCACAAATATGTCAGAGGAGACTGTTTTAGATTCACATCTGCCTTCTGGAGAAATCTTGGGGAATTACAGCATTTAAAGGAATGAGCAAGGCAAGGACTTTGAGAAGTACTGTTTGATCAAAGGGAGTCAAGGTGGTTTAAGGAAGCAAACATCACGCTTTAGTAGCTTCAAGTCCTTCAGGGGTATGTCTACTAGAGAATTAAACAAATAAAAATGCAGTAGATGATCTTGCCTGAGCACTTTGATTTCTGAAAAAGAGAAAACATTTGAGAGACTGTTCTGCATCACAGGTTATTAATATAAAAAGATATGAAGCTGTAGACTAAGTGGAAAGTTGGCACAGTCTACTGGAAATTGGCTATAGGGCAGGAAACAAAGGGTGGCAGTAAAAAGCTAAAAGGAGATTAATTGGTGAGTGCTGCAGGGAGTAGTGTTGGGACCCGCTTTTTATTATTTACATATAAATTACTTGGAGGGTGGTATTGAAAGATCTCGTCATTTGCCAGTGGAGCTGCTCTGGATAGTGCTGCACATAAAAAGGGACAATACAATTAAGAAGGGGTTTAATTTATTGCAGAGGCTGGGTTGATCAGTGCAGGCAACTGAATGCGGACTGTTGTTTGGTTTGGATTCTGCCTGGCAGGCAGCTTGGGAGCACCTCAGATGGCTGCAGTCTCCTGTGCCAGTTCTCTGGGAATAGTTTTCACACCACAGGGACTCACATTGGCCGCCTCCTAGAAACAAAGCTGGCAAGCAGGTCTTAGTGCCTTTGCAGAGCTGGTGCCATCCTTGATCTGAGCCAAATGCAGGTTTTGTCCACTGGGTAGATCTGTTTGAGATATGAATATAAAACCTGCCCACCTGTTCTTTCACTGCTTGCCTAGAGCATTTTTCTCAATGCTTCTGATTTCATGTAGGTGAGCAATATTGGAAAGAAGTATCCAGAATGAGGAAAGGCATTAAGTGGCAAACTGCTTGATACATGTTCAGAAAGGTGTCATGGGTGACTGCGGGCCTTTGTAGTGTGCATCCAATGCTAAATTTCAGCAGAGATCTGTTAGTACCAGTCAAGAAATATCTAGTGGAACCCAACTCTTAATGTCATGGGTGTTTGTGCTGTCAAGGTGGTTCCTATTTTCTGATTGCTGAAGTCAAATCATAGAATCATAGAATCATAGAATCATAGAATCATAGAATCATAGAATCATAGAATGGTCTGTGTTGGAAGGTACCTCAAGGATCATCAAGTTCTAACCTCCCCACCACAGGCAGGACCACCAACCTCCACATTTAATACTAGAGCAGAATGAATGAGTTAACGGGTCAGCTGACATCAAGTCAGATGGTAGTACAAGTATGGTGACCATACTGGAAGCCTTCACTGGGTGTCCTGTTGCTCCACAGATGTTAAAGAAGGATGTTTGCTGGATTGATTTGAAAGGGACTGGGAGAATCCTAGGGAGTTGGTGGCAGCGCTGAACCTGAACCTTCAACAGGCAGGAATCTTGCCTGAAGTCGACCCACATTGTTTTCTGTCACCTTGGCATTCTGCTTTCCTGAGTACCAGCCTGCTATCCATTATTGCTCACCTTGCTCTACGTTTTTCTCACTGGCACTCCTTTCTGGATGTGCTCAGTTCACAAAGCTTTTACCATTAGGAAATCCTAGCTTGTACTCAATTGTACTCAATTGTACTCAACTCATTATCTGTAAGAACAGTTGTTGTGGGGTGTGGAGGTTTTGTTTTGTGTTGTTTTCAGATTTTTGGGGAGAATATGTACTCTTGGTAAAGTAATCTGCTTCTGGTGTTGGCCTTGAGTGGTGCTACACCAGCGCTGAGGAAAAGGCTCTTGTGGCTAAACATACGCTTTGCCTGGGTGGGTGAGCCATGGTGGGTGTATTTTTTCTAGTGACGGTGTTAGAAGCCTTTTTGTATGAGATGCTTGCTGCTGAGCAAATGCCTGAGCTGTAGCTGTGATGCTATCCAAAATACTTGCCTGTACCTAGGAGAGCTGACCAGAGTGTGCAGTGCACTTCTGGTCACCGTGGTGGCCAGCTTGCCCCTGTACCCTCTAATTTTCCAGGTGCAACTCTGGGCTCTGACAGTAGAACAGAACTCTGGGAGATGGGAGCAGTGGCAACTTCTGCCTTTTGTGTAGCAGACCTGAAAGGAGTTCTGTGCTGCATATAAGGATCTCTATTCCCTCTCAATCTGAATAAGGCTATGTGCTCTAATTAAGAGAGTATCTTGCCTTAACTTTAATCTTCTCCAAAGTCCTTTCTCAGACGCTACCTTAGATAATGAAGTGAGGTTACATTTTACAAATGACCTTCTTGTGCTTTTGAGTGAAAGGCGAACAAGTGAGGATTAGCAGTGAGGTCGAGATGATTGTTTCCTCGGAGCTGCTTGCAGCCCCTTAAAATCATAATTACATTAAAAGGTCCAGGCATTTTATGTGCATTTCCCGCTCCTGAGGAGACAGAGCACCAGGAGGGAGAACAAAACAGCTCGGTGTCTGGTGGCTGTGCCAAGCGCTTGTCCCTGCAACATTTGTTGCAGTCAGTGAAGGCTGGTCTATGCAGATCTTTTCCTCCTGTTTGCCTCACCAAGGTTGCCAGGCTGCTTTCAATTTGGTGTTGTTGCTGTGGTGGTTAAAGTTCTCCGTGGTGGCTGCGTGAAGGCTCCCCGCTGCTGCCTGGGATCTGCAGGGGCTGGTGGTGTGTCCACTGGAATGCAGCATGTGCTGGAAGGACAGTTATGTCCACCAAAAGGCTCACTTTAAAACACTGCCGATGACGTATGCACATGTTTGGGCTCAGCTAGCAGTCTCTGGGTCATCAGCCTTTGCTGCCAGCTTTTTCCATCTCTCAGGGACAGGGCCGTGGGTGGCACTGCAGGCTGGGCCTCACACCATGCTGACAGCCATGGTCGACCTGGCTGCGGTGGTGAAGCCAGCAGGCATTGCAAGAAAACAATATTGTGAGAATACGCTTGGGGGTTCACTTCTGTGCCAGTCTAGACCCACTTTTAAGATACTCATAATTGAGCAGGTAAAGAGTTTCTGTTCATTTTGTGGAACTGTTTGCTTGCTCAGGCATAATTCCTAAGTGCAGTGCATGCTTTGGTTCTAGAGAGGCAAATGAGATGCTTTCTCCTGTGTAGACGTTTCCAAACGTGTACAATTTATTTGGCAGAGTTAAATGGATCTGGACAAATGATGAAAACAATTATTTTTGAATACTTTATTAGAAAATATCAAAAATTCATCAAATAAATTATTCAGCCTCTGTTTGACTAGCCCTGCCAGCAAGAGGGAAGAGCTCTGCATGCAGAACCAGGCTGGCTTTGATTGCTGCTGGCAGCACAGAGCCATGCAGCCCAGCTCAGCAACACTTGTATCCGTTCTGACTGGGTCAGTTCAGGGCTGAGCTGGGCGGGGAGGAGCTGCAGGAGATGGATTTCAGTTCCCTGGCCAACCCCTTGTCTCAGAGCCAGCTCAGCAACAATTCACAAACAGATTTGGCAGTTTCCTCCTTCATGAATGTTTTTTTGTGTGTTTTAGGTAAGAGTCTATGACCTACTGCAGTATGAGCATGGGCCGGACGATGTTCTGATCCTAGCTACAGATGGACTCTGGGATGTGCTGTTAAATGAAGAAGTGGCAGAAGCTGTCACTAACTTCCTGCCAAACTGTGACCCTGATGATCCCCACAGGTTTGTGTTCATCCCTTGGCTTTCCAGCTTCTCTGAAATTAAGAATGCTTTTTGGTAACATATTTGTGTAGAACATATGATGTGGGTAACATTCAGCAAACTTGCATGCTTTCATACAGCAGAGAGAGTCTGTATAGCAAGTGTGTTTTTTTCTGTTATAACTCAGAAATGCCTGCCTTCAGAGGAAAGTTGTGGGATCATGGTATCTTGGCACAAGATCCATTTTTTGTGCTGTAGTAGATTCTGTAGAAACCATAGGAGGTTGAAGACAGAGAAGAACATGACAACAGGTCTCCAGCAGTCACAGGATTCCATCTGGCTCTCCCCTGGATAGTCTTTTAACACTGAAGAAGTTGTTTCTTGCTTGGACCTTAGCAGCATCTCTCTCCCTCTAGATGTATGGATAAATACAACACAGTGTGGGTGCTACGCATTGCAAGTCACACTGTGACCTTTGAAACCATTGTGATAGTGGATGCTCAGTGCCTGCCAGCTGCCAAACGGGGGTGGTGACAAAATAGGTGCAGAGTTTGATTCTGATTCAAGTTGCTGGATTCTGTTTATTTCAGAATGATCCTTTTCATTTTCTCATGTTTATCTCCTCTTACTTGGTCAGCTTCTCTCTTTAAAGTACACCATCAAGCAAACAAAATCTTCCTAAACACTAACTAGAGCACCACAGTGGGTTGGTCTGCCTGTCTGCTGCTGAGTTCCCTGTGCCTGTCTGTCACTGTGAACTAAAGCATCATGCTGGAGATCAGAAGTCTTTCACTTCTAAAACAGAATGATGAAAGGGAAATAGCTTTATCCATCTCTAGAAAGTGTTCCAAAAGGAAAAGCCTTTCATAACGCAAGTTTGGATGGCCATGGTTGTCTTCTGCCCTCTCACTGGGCTCAGAGTATGGGAAGAGAGCCCTCAGGTCACCCCAGTTGGCCTGTAAAAAGCGGAGTTTGGGAGATAAGCACTGGGATATCTCAGCAGCCAAGTGAGAAAATGTAGGGCTGTTTCACTCACTTGAATGAATGTGCCAGTTTCAGTTGTTCAGATGTTGCAGCTCTTGAGGGTAAACCAGTCACAAAATGCTTTGTGTTTTTAATTTTTCTGAGCGGGCATTTTCATGAGGTCAGCTCTGTTCTCCATCAGCAAACAAGGAAGACAACGAGTGGATACAGACACCCTGGCAGCCACTTGGGATTTACAGTGACAGGCACTGCAAAGCAAATCACAAGCAGTATGTTCTTACCGGACACTTACTCAGAAGCGTGGAATGCAAAATAACATTTTGCTGCAAGCACTCAGTTGTCAGGTGAATGGGTGACGAGCGTGAAGCTGCAACTGCAGTACTTTGACCTTCCTTCCTCCTTGCCCTGAAGAGGAGGTGGGGCACTAACGACAACCAAGGGTTTCTCTAATTCAGCAAGGCATGAAAGTTCTTCTGCCCTCCATCTGAGAGAGATCATGGCTAGCGAGGGGCACTTCCACTTGGCACTGTGCTCTGCAGATAAGCTTTTCAGTAGGAGGGGACCCACCCAATCAACTGGGTGGTAGGGAGATTTTTCTTTGAGTTCTGCACCCTGGCTGTCCTCCTGCAAAGACAGCTGGTACAGTGTAAAGCCTCTGTCTCCATTCTCATCGAGTAATTGGGAAAGGTTGGCTCATCCTACCGTCTGGCCTGGTCCTACCTGTTCATTGTGAATACAGTGTGAGTGCACTGCGTCGGTCTTGTTCCTTCTGGTGTTCCCAGTGCTGGTGGTAATCAATGCTTTTGTTGCAGTAGAAATAGGAATTCTTTTTTTAATCTTTTTTGCTTGCTAGGTGGATGATCTCTCATCCATTATAAGTGAAATATCGAGAAATCAGAGACTAAAAGAAAAATATTTTCTTAGATGTAGATTTATTTGTGCTCGTTTGGCCCCAGTAAGTGTGGGAGATTAGTCCTGTTTGTAGCAGTGTAACGCACTCTAGAATTGAGCCTGATGTATTATGAGTTAGAGCAAACACATTTGTTAATGTTTGACCTACAGATCTGTGAATGGACATCTGAGTTGAAAATTTATTTGTTCTTTTCAGTAACTTTGTGCCAGGTCATTTAGAGGCTTACAAATAGTGGCACCAAGACATTTCTCATACCAGCCTGCAAAAGGTAATTAGAACAGTCCCTCATATAGTTTACAGTGATATTTATGAAAATTACCTTTGTGGAATTGCTGTTTGGTTATAAAGAATATTTAAAGGGTTTAAAGTACTATGTGAGAGGTTTTATATAATTACTTCAGTGGTCCAAATAAGGTATAACTAATGACTTTACAATAGCATAGCACCTCAGACTATGGAGTTGTGTTAATTCCTCTCACTAGTCAGTGACAGGAGAATTGTGTTTGCAATGTTATCAGTGTTGCATTTAGAGGAAATGTTATCCCACAGAATGTCAAGTTCTGTGATAAGTGCATCTGGAGTCTGTGATGAGGTGAGCAGCTGGGAATGTACAATCTCTAGGGATGTAGAAAACTTGTCAAAATGGAAGAGAGTTGCCCCCCTAGGCTTCATAATTCTGCAGAGTTCTGAAGAACCTACCTGTTGGAGCGGACCCTGCATCCATCTGACCCAGTAGCCTACTTATTCCCTGACAGCAGCATACTTGGGAAAAAAAAATAAATAAATAGGAAGATTTTAGAGCTGCAGAGAACTTATCAGTTATGTAATCAGCTCTTTGAGGGAGCAACATCCCTCCCATTTGAATTAAGAGTCGTTTTACAGCCTGATGGATAAGAGCTCATAGCCCTTGGGAAAGCCCCTGGGACTCTTTCCTGTTGATATTTACTGTCAGAACTATGAATGTTTGTTACCCACAGAAAAACATCTTTGAATCCTGTCAAATGTAACATGTGCCTGGGCATCTCCAAGTGCAGAGGGAGTGAAGCTGGTTCTGTCTTCAGCCAGCCATGCAGACACAACCCCAGGGGATCTGGGCAATGAGTGATGAGAACAGACGTGATGAGAGAGCAGTTCCTCTGTGAGGGCTGGGCAATTCTGTGATGGAGTGAAGAAGCTGAGCTTGAGTTGGATTTCTTTGCTAGCTCAGTTCAGACAGGAGCATGAAGGGGACCCTGAGCAAAGAGAAGGGTTAATGACACGCATTACATGACAGGTGTTTTTCGTACATCTGTCTGCAGAAGTATGAAGATGAAGACGAGTGTGAATGTTGACCATTTCCTTCAAGCTGCACCTGCTTACATACTGACATAGGGAATCTGCTGCTTCTCCTCCTCCCTCCCATCCTTTTTCATCCCCTCTCACACTCTCCTTCACCCTTGTGGAGATTTACGAGGGTGCTGGGAAGCTGCTTTGCTCCTCCTGAGTGTGAGGGGATAAGAAGCTGCTCAAACTGTAGCAAGTTGCCCCTGCTGTCACCATTTCTCCTGCAGTACTTTCACTGATCAATACTGAAAGCTTGAGCAGGAGAAAATATATATATATATATTCTTAAAACACAGAAGTTGTGTTCCAGCAAGGCTGTTCATTAGGAGGAAGTGGGTACTTTAAAACTACTTCAGCAGTTCTCTAATGCTGTCTTGACAGCTGAATCCCAAGTTCACAGCGCTGGAGAATAAAAGCACTCGATAATGGACTGCTGCTGCTATTCATCTCCAGGTACACGAAACTCACCCCGTCTCAGTGCCAAGTTGAACAGCATTGCTCCAATTCAGCTCTGTGCTAGGAAAGGAATGTGTTACCTCGCTGCTGCTTTCACCTGTTCCTTCTCCTCTGCTTCAGTGTGCTGTTTTTCTTGTGTATTTCAGTCTGCCTATGAGAGATTTCTGGTTTAATCTTGCCCTATCCAAACATTAAGCAGCAAATCATTATGCAATAAAGAGCAAAATGCATTTGTACTCTTTAGATGTGGGGAGCTCTTGTTAATTAGAAAAGAAGCAATGCAAAGTTTTCTGCCAGGATGGTGGGTGTTTTGCTTCTCTTAAGTTCTGACAGTAGCTGAGAAGCCCTTGAAAAAGATGTTCTTAGCCAAAATTCTTTTAGCATTCATGCTGTGAATGAATGCTTCAGTTTCTCGCTTACCATGTGGAGTCCTTCTATTCTTTAGCCCTGCATCTGATTTGGGGATTTGGGAACTGAAGAATGCAAGTATGTTTGGGTTTTTTTTCCCTTAGGAAACAAAGTTTTCTCTTGTTATTAGGACAGTATGACTGGTTCTTGTCACCTCCTGCTGTTATATCTCAAGGTCTTTGATGCGGATGATCTTGGAACCTGCAGAGAGCATGCACACATGTGCACAACTGTATGTGTTTGAGTTGGCGCCCTGAGTGGTGCAGAATGACCCTCAAGCCCTTCTCCAACCACTAAAAGTAAATCTCTTGTCAAAGCTAGAAGGTCCTGGGAAGTTTACCACTCTTGTCTGTACCACTGGGAGCAGGTAGTGCGTTAGAAATAACCTCTGTAGAATGTTATTTGGACTTAACATCAGACCTTCTATGCAGTGAAATGTTGGTTTATTTACAGTGAATATAACTTCTTAGTAGAGAAAATAAATCTCTCTGTTCCTGATTCAAAGGAGACTTTTAAGCTTAGGAACCTAAATTGTAGCAATAGAACGTAATAAACTGGGTATTTTTCACCTAGGAGAGCAAATAAAGTCTTTTTGGGTAGCAGATACATTTAATAACTCATTCTGTGGTGAAATTTTCTGGGATTGGAACAATTCCTGGATACTCAATTAATACACACCTTTTTCTTTTTGTCCACTGCTTCTGATCAATGGAGATACTGTTCTGTCCTGTGCCTCAGGCAGATCTGGGCCGATCACTTCTGGCCCAGGATCCTCCCTAGAAAAGGGGGTCTTGAAATGCCAACCTTTCTTGTCCTTCCTGCTTTCTGTGAATTGCAGAAGTGCCTTTCTTCTGATTATCTGGGCTTTATAGAGGGCTTTATAGAGAGCCGCTCATCCTATTAGAGGCTGATAATTAAGCTTTAAATAAAATACAGGCAGGCGCAATATTGAACTGTTGTTTTGTTTTCCTTGTGAGTCTCTTTAACTGTTTGATCATTTTTTATTAGCGAACCGATAGAAAAGCTGCACTCCACCCAGCCAAATTCGAAACATCTCAGGCAGGTGTTGGGCTGAGAACTGACTGGAATAGTTGTTCATCCATAATGAGATTTCTTTCAGCAGAAACTTCTGAATCGGCACACAGATGTGTCAATCCAGTAACAGCAGGCAGAGGGATATGGGAGAACGTATCTGATCAGTGCTGCGTTGGGATTGGAAGGGTTGCTGAATTAGGACTCACTGCTTGTTTTCAAATCACTTGCTTCATTACAGCGTCCCTCCAAAGCGAGTAGGCCCGTATTTACCTTAGGTGTTCCTGCCCACAGGCATATAGAGCTCAGTAAATGAGTGCTGTAATTTTGTGTCCTTGATTCTTCAAACCACGACTAGAAACTTAATTTGCTAAAGGAAGTGTTTTAATATGTTCTGAAAATGGGTAAAGTTGAGCACCCAAAATGACTGGTCACCTTCTGACATTCGATTGCTATGAAATACCTTGAGATTCTGAGATAAAAGCTGTTAGGGAGTGACAGACGATTGCTTTGTGGGAAGGCGATCATTAACATTTACGTGCTTCTCAAATGCTGAGTGACTTGTCCTTGTACCTCACAAATGTCCATCTCACAGGCTTTCCTCACAAGGCTAGCGCATGGTAGCAGCTGTCTTCTGCCTTCCCCCAGGTACACGCTGGCGGCGCAGGACCTGGTGATGCGAGCCCGGGGAGTGCTGAAGGACCGGGGCTGGCGAATATCCAACGACAGGCTGGGCTCTGGAGACGACATTTCTGTCTACGTCATTCCTTTAATACATGGGAACAAGCAGTCGTGAAAGTAGCTTCGAGAGTGGTTATGGAAAGGGGATCTTTTGGGGAAGGACCTGTAAGAGACGATGTGTTTTGGATGATCTGACCAGGACGTCTCCAATTGATGTAGTCTATTCATAGCTAATGCTGGAGGGGTACTTTTCTGCCTGAAAGACAGGGCTCTGCACATAGACTATGTATGATTACAGATAACCCTTAAGATTACAACTCCCCTGTAGTAAAGGTTTTGGTGCTTAATGGGAATGAGATCAAAATGCTGCTAGCATATTGTGGATTCTGTCATCCCTCCAGGTGAAGACCTGAAGTAAGAATTATTTTTTTTCAGTTTGCCATGTAGCTTGGAAGAGCCATTTCAGTTGTGAAAGTAGAAGTGAGTATCAGAAGCCAAGGAGGCTCCTGAAGTCTAACCCGAAATATTCAGAGCAGTGACTTGGATCACATCTCATTTAAAAATACTTTTATACATATAAATGAGACTCAAGAGTTTTCTTCTTCCAAAAAGTTGCTTTCATGACTTGCCTATGGACAACTGCAAACTGATGTAATCCTTTGAATCGCCATTTCTTCCCTCTGGTCTCTTCTTCAGTAGATTATATTCCTGTATTTTAGTAGGAAAACTGAAATTGTTTTTCGTGTGACTATGCCTGTTTACTGCAGCTAGAACAGCCACCTACAAAATTGTCCAGGAGAAATAGGTCACAGTCCTGTATTACGAGATCTGTTCAGGTATGAAGAATAATTTTCAAGACTCCCTGTTGTGTGTATACCAGAGCGAGGAAGCTTGCATTATGTGATGTTCACCTGGAGGTTCTGGTTCCTTTGGGATCAGAGATTTTCATTCTTTGAATGGTTCTGTCTGCCTTGTCCTGTTGGAAGGATTCCTGAACACACTGAACCTCAACTGAGGAAAAGTTCTACATTTATTTGGGCTCCTGAGTGTATTTTCAGCTGGATTTCTACTTGAAGTGATGGCATTGTTCTGGTTACTGGCTAAGATACTCAGGTGGTGATCTATTTAAGAATGATTTCACTTCTGGGTTCAGCATACCTTTGCCTGCTTGACTTGGTGACGAGAAGGTGACAGTTAATAACTTCACATCCTCTTGGTTGTTGAGGACTGTGGCTGAGGATCAGATGATCACTGTGATAGTTATGGCTAGCTTCATCAGCTTTTTCTTAGCAGTGCTAAGTCAGTTTAAATAAAGAAAATCCAAGGACATTGTCATAGTACAAGCAATAGTCCAAGAGAGTAACTACTGAGCAAATCCGCAGCTTGACTTGGCTGCCTGTTCTGTGGGCAGACAGCTCTTCACTTTACTGGCTGCAATTAAAAATTAAATAAACCCAAAGGTTCTCATTTATAGGAGATGTGTCAGCCGGGAAGTTGGATTCAGCCTCTGTTGTCCCAGACCTCATTCTTTTGGAGCTGCTAATCTGACTTGCACATAAAAGCTACTTCTTGGATAGCCAGAAGACAGGGAGCTGGGCTAACTGTGGAGCACTGATTAGGCATCTCAAAGGTGTTTTATCCTTTCTAAAGGAGAAACTGCCAGCTCTAAGAGCAGGATACTGTGTCCTTGGTGTTCCTGGAGATGTGCACTCCTGAACAAGAGTGGCCTAGAGCTTGCCAGTTCTGTAATTTATAACGTGCTATATAAACAAAGTACAGTGCTGTTTGGCATAGCAGCCCAGATGCTTTATTTGATTGCATCCAAAGTACATGTGCAACATTCTCAGTGGATTTAAAATGTCCTTTCTCTAATTTCTAGACCCAGTAGGTGTTTCAGATTGAGATGAGCCAATGCAGAGTGTATAATGGCTCAGACATGCATCCAAATGAGTGATTTTAGTCTGAGAACTGTTCCATGCATTCCCCAGTGCCTGCGTGTGATAAAGCAGTGCAGAACACTGGTGTTTTATGTTCTAGAGCTCCAGTATCAGTCATATATCTGATTAGGTGTTGCCATGCTTTATCTGTTTGCTCCTTTTTGCTTTTCCCCCTTTCCTTCTTCTTTTTTGTGCATGTGGGTGAAGAGGTTTGCAGGTTTGAAGTCTAGAGTATTTTTCACATGGTCCTACATATGTCTCAAAGTCCAACCAAGAGATCTTTTTGTGCTCTTTTTTTCTTGCTTTTTTTTTTTTATTATTATTACTATTGTTTTGCCTAATAAACTTGTCAATATGCTTTTTGTGCTCTGTGTAACTCCTGTTGTCTCTTTGCAAATGCATTTGTGTAGTCCTTTCTTTAATGGGGAAACTAATGGCAATTCCTCAGAAGTCACACGAGCAGCAATGAAGCTGGTGCTTGCTGTGACCAACTTCAATCCCGAGTCAAATATTTTTGTGCCCATGTTTTGTTAGTCTTTGTTATTTAGTGTCATGGGGTCAACAAATATACCAGTCATTAGGAAACCACTGAGTACAATGGGGTTGAAGGAATTTCCAGTGCAATGTTTGCCAAAATATAAAAGTGAAATTTTAAGGCAATGGAAATACCCTCTTTCAGAGGTGTTTTTAAATGCACCCTGAGAGTGATGGGGCAGTGAAACAACGTGGGGGGACCAAACTCACTGATAAGTTGTCAGAGCAAAACCTGGCAGGCAGTGATACGGCTCTGTGCATCAGCCTCCAGCCTCTGTTGTTCGTCTGAGGTACTGCCATCAGTCAGCCTGCTTCCCAGCAACTGCTGTGCCCACCCTGGTCACTCTGTGTCAGCTGTGAGCCCTTCTGGAAAGGGCAGAGGTGCAGCATCAACAATTAATATCAATTAGCATCAACTGAACATTTTCAAGAGTAATAAAAAGCTTCCTACTCAGCTGTATGTGACTGAAACTGTGCAGTGATGTTTTTTGTTTTGCTTGTTTACAAAGTATCTGTTACGCGTTTACAGGCTTACCTACCGTGAGTGGCTCTGGTACATCTGTGGTTCACTGCTTTGGTGCCTGGGCTTTCACTTCTGTCTGCTTTCATTTGGGGCTTCTTACATGCCTGCACTGTGCTCTGCTTCATGGCATGGAACATAGACGCACCAAGGCACGATACAAATAGGAAGCAGGAGCCATGAGTTGGGGAGATACCATGTGTGAAGCAAGGATAACAAAGCATTTCCTATTCTCTTCATGACATGCATTATTTGAGGAGTCATAGCATTAGAAATCACTGGTGACAGAGAGGAGTTGTGACCCACAGTACGCAGCACACCTTTCACTTGGGCGTGGATGGATGTCGCCATTCAGGCTTGCAGCTCCTCCACTGCTCCATGCAGCCCTTCAGTTAGGAGCAGCACCAACTCCAAAGTTTAGATCCCGGGCACATCACCTTAGTCACTGCCTGATCCTGGCAGCAGTGTGGCTTTTTGTCCAGTGAAGAAGTTCTGTTAGAACCCAATGTTGTTTCAGCATTAGCAGCAAGGAACCTCAGTCCTGGTTACCTCTATCTTAGTAGGTAGTGCTCACCATGCCAGTGTGTTGGTAGGTTATCATTTCTTGGACGAGAGCAAGGAAAGGAAGCTCTTGTTGTTCAGATCAGTGGGCAGTACTGTTAACACTGCCTTCTGGTGCCTGATGCAGTCCAATTTCTAGAAAATTAAAAGGAGCAGCTTCTGCCATTCTCCTGTGAATGCTGTTGCAGAGAGAAGTACAGCTGTGTCACAGCTTTCTGTCTCACACTACAGCCTGAAGTCATCTTTGCTTAACTCGATGAAGACAGTAGTTCGAAATTTCAGCCACATCTAAAGTGAGGCACACAACTGTCTCTTGCTAAATTAATGCAATGATGCTTCCTTTATGAACACAGAAGTCTGTTGTTTAAGAGGGCTAATTTTCAATGTCCTCATGCTGGATAAACTGGTTTTAATACAAGGAATCTGAAAGAGCGACAGGGCTGACAACTAAAGGAGAAGCAGTCCTGGTTTGCTATCAGCAGTGAATTTCCATGTCAGAGTTGCTTCCGTGTTGAAGTACAACAGGGAGGTCTGTGAGGTGTGGTAGATGCTGTGCCTCCCGGATAGTTTTGAAGAGCTAAGAACTACACTTGATGTTTTGGCTTTGAGCTTTTAGGTTTTAAAGAACACTACATGCTCCAAGCAAATCCGCTGCGTTCCTTCCTGCCTCAGCATTCCGCTTCCTTTTATTTTTTGAAACATTTTGTGCTAACGATTTCAACACTTGTATCAAACATGAGTTGCAGACTATATGGAATTGTTGTCCTTCCAACATTCTTGGTGTGTAAATAGTTTTCCTCCATGTGTCTGAGATGAAGATGCAGTGATGTGGCTGCCATAGTCAGAGCGACCAAACAAAGCTGTAACTGTGCTGCTGTATTTCTACCCGTGATGTACTTGAAGGACGATGCCCTTGTCCACCTCCACCCTCATTATTATTTTTTTCTTTTCTTTTTTTCTTTTTTTTCCTTTTTTTTTTTTTTTTTTTTTTTTTTTGACTGTTGCTGGTGATGATGTTGTTTCATAGGTATCTTAATTTGGTTTGGTTTTTTAATAGCTGCCACTTTTTTTCTTGCCCTCGTTGGACAAGTCATCTTATTTGCAGACCCGTAAAACTGTCCAGGTTCTGTATGTCTTGAAGAACAGCGGAGCTGCTGGAGGAAGATGTTTTGGACCAATGTACTTATGTTTTGTGACTGTGAAATGTTAATCTTTTTGTAACCTAAGAACAAAAAATGTTTGGTAAAGGGATATATTTTGTGTTTTTTGAAACTTTTCAGTGCAATGAAAAAAAAGAGGAGGATGCTGAAGAAGTGTATGCGCAAAATTTTAAATAAAATTTTAAATTATATATATACACATCTATATCTATAACCATTATTACTCTGACTACGTCATGAAGAATACCTGAGTCTCTGTGTGTTAATAGAGCAATGCAGACCAGCAGAACACTGTTTTAGCAGTGAAGGATTGTAGGATCATAGAATCGTTAAGGTTGGAAGAGACCACTGAGAACACTGAGCCCAACCACCAACCCACCACCAGCACACCCACTAGCCATGTCCCTCAGCGTCACACCTACACATTTATTGATATTTCCCTGGACAGTAACTCCACCACCTCCTTGGGCAGCCTGTGCCAATGTATTGCCACTCTGAGAAAAGCTTTTTCTTCATATCCAACCTGAAGCTCCCCTGGCACAAGTTTAAGTCATTCCCTTTTGTCCTATCGCTAGTTACGCAGGAAAAGAGTCTGGCCCCACCTCATCACCACCTCTGTCAGGCAATTACAGAGCGCGATAAGGTCTCCCCTGAGCCTCCTCTTTTCCACACTGAACAATCCCAGTTCCCTCAGCCACTCCCCATAAGACTTGTGTTCCAGACCCTTCACAGCTTCACTGCCCTTCTCTAGACAAGCTCCAGGGCCTCGATGTCTTCCTCGTGGTGAGATGCTGAGGGGAAGTCTCACACTTACTTAATTCAGCAAAGTGAGTCCCCATGAGGTGTCATAGCTTAGAGGATGGTCAGGAAGAGCTCCTGGAAAACTCTGAGCTGTGTCCTTCTGTAAGACTTCACTGTTCAGGCTGCCAGCTGCTATGTTCGGATTCAGTAAATTGCTATGCAAAGTGGTTGGGCATCATCTCTGTGGTGTGAAAAATTGGGTGCGCATTTTGCATTCACAATGTAGCTGCAATATGCTTTCCCTCCTCCTCAGTTTCTTAGGAACTCCTGTCTCAAATTCCCCTTTCAGTTTATATTAGAGCAAAAACCAAGGGTGAATTCATTGATTATATTGAAAGAGGTTGTCGTGGCTGGTTCAGTAACCAAAGAGGCAAGTGTAGGTACTGCAGATACAGGACCTGACACCCCAGCAGTAACCAGCCATGGGGCTGGCAAGAATAGAGCCAGGTGCTTACTGCTGTCTTCAAATGTCGTGTCATAGCACAACTAGTTGTCCCCATTCTTATTTTACTTCAAATTCAGTAGAAAAACAATGAGAACAGTTCTATGCTGCTCGTGTATGCTGTGTTTGCCCCTGGCCTTCTCTGAGCACAGCAGCATGCACAGATGAACAATTTGCTGCACTCACTCTGGTTTTCCTTACTCTTCCATAAGCCCTACAGTTTATTGCTGCAGTCAGGCCACTGACCAAGTTTAAAATTACAGCATAAATATTCTTCAGCATGACTTTGTCTTCTCAGTGTAAGCTAAGCAAGACAGTGCCAGCACTGTCAGGTGACCCTAACGGAGCACGGTCCACATCACACTATAGCTTTGCTTCTCTTATGCCCCACATCATCTGAGGTTATAGGTCAAGTAAAGCTTGTTTCCTTTTTTTTTTTTTCTTTAGATAATAGATAAAGCTCTTCAGATGTGGACATCAGTCTATAATTCCTGTTGCAATGAGTGTGATGGCATGTTCATGCTCTTATACTGAACACACTCGGTTAACTAAAGCTATATAAAGGAACAATCCCAGTAATTTCTTATATTTTGTATAGTTACTGTAAAATGGAGACCTGATGTTTTGTCTTCTTAATGTCACCTTGCACAGCAACACACCTTCACAAAAACTTTACTTCTTCACAGTACTGCGCTGCAGCTTTTATTGATTCCAGAGTCACGCTCTGCTTTCCAGGAAGGCTTATGTAAACCAGAGTTACTGCACATCCTGTTCTTGTTACGAGGAAAGACGAGGGATTTCTTTTTTGAAGTCTTTCCACTTTGCAAAACAAAGGATGCCATAACTTTTTAGGGACAAAGAATGATTTGAGGAGGAATTCTGCTTTGAGGACAAGGTTAATAAAAGCTGTACGATCGAGGCAGACAAAACTCGTCTGCAGGTAGATAAAGAACAGATGACTCAGAGAGCCCCGTTTAATAATTTACGAACAATTAATCATAAATTTGAGGCTGTAGGAATGGTCTGCAGCACTGCCATGTAATACAAAGGGAGAGGAGGAAGCTGCAATAGAAAAGATAATTAGATCTTTGCTGCAGCTAACTTGAGATAGATTGTTTAGATGCACTGACAAATGAGAACTCTGAACCTTCATGAATTTTAGGCTGCATAAGATCAGAATTACATCGTTTTTCTTGGACATTTCAGTGCATAATTTCACAGGCTCTAAAAAGTCAAAATGTCCCCAACCTTTACTCCTGAGCATTTACTGCCTTAAGCAATAGGAGGCGATCCTTTATGTGCTCTTCTGCAAAGACAGCACTGCAGCCAGCTGCAGTGATTTGGTATCACCCCTGAATCTAAGTTCTCCCTGGAATTACCGTCAGTGAGGCTTTTTTGTTGTCTGGGGCAAATCAATGTCCTTCCCAACAGGCTGCACCCAGCACAGCAGCTGTCCAGTTCATTTATCATCCTGCCGGTGGCATTTTTCCCTCCTTTCTCATTGCCCTTTTCCTCTTTGGTTTAACGCACACTGTGGGGGCTCATGTTGCTCTGTAGTTCCATGCAGCCTGCTGGTACTCAGCCTTCTGCGCATCTCAGCTCTGGTGGGCACCAATGTGCATGGCACCGCCAGCAATGCCAGGGGGAAACAGCAGAAAAGGAGATGATGTTTTCATGGCTCTTACCCATTGCGGCTCCTTACTTCAGAATGAACTCATACCTACATGTAACATGTGAATTCTCCTATTTGAAAGGGGAAAATTCTATGGCTTCAGGTTGATTTTAGAGGGTTTTACTTTTGAACCTTGTTGGCCCGGTTCTTGGCCCAGTTCACCATGCTCAGTAACCACAGAGCTGGCCAGAAGAGCCAAAAATGACCCCACAAGCTCAGATGCAGCATTGGATTTGACAGTTGTCACTTTTTTTTTCTGTAGTTATTGCCAGAACTTTTCAGGGACTATGCAAAAAACCCTGAATTTCTGCTTTTTCTTAGGAATGAGAAACAAATGTAAGGCAACTCCGCAAGAGTTGATGTAAAATTACAAGACAGTTTTCCCATGAAAGTAACTGTTGGAGACAAATGGCAAAACAGTGCCTCATCATGCAGCACAAACTGTTCCTAACCAGCCACCGTTCCCCTGCACAGTACTATATTCAGTGACAGACGGAAGTAAAAGCAACTGGCACACCTGCAGTCATTTGTACTCCTTTCAAAAATTTAGGCTGAGTTTGCCCATCCAGAGCTCTTAAATGTGTGTTAGTTTAATTTTTAATCCTCAGCCCCTCTGCAGCTGGAGAGCCTCAGCGGATGTGGGCTGCGGCAGCTG
Organism: Centrocercus urophasianus; assembly: GCF_019232065.1. Taxonomy (NCBI): domain Eukaryota; kingdom Metazoa; phylum Chordata; class Aves; order Galliformes; family Phasianidae; genus Centrocercus; species Centrocercus urophasianus. The sequence goes on along the minus strand of NW_024884697.1, from coordinate 31,290,670 downwards.
CTCCGCAGCACAGCACGGGATCACGGCACGTCCTGGGCTGGGATAGGAGGAGACAAGAGGCAGCCAAAGCCAGTTGCAGATCTCCAGGATCTGGAAGCAGGCAATACAATGATTGAGTAGGAAATTGCCAAACGATACACGAAGTGTGGGGAGCTGCTACATCTACAAGCAATTTAGACCTTGACTCTGAAAGATGCTCTCTTCCTCACGTTGTGCCTGTTTACTTTTTGCTCCTGGGTTGGTACCACAGCTAATTGCACCAAATGTCTCATTACTTATCATCCCTCAGTTTTCCCCAGAGCTTGGCAGTCAAATGTCAGCTGCATCTCAGCTAGAGAACTGGGTACTCCAATGACAAGCTCCTCATACAAACTTGTTGTGCTGCCTTTCCTGAGGAAGGAGTTTGGGTTGCTCCCAAATAAAAAAAAAGTGTACCTTATGGTTTTTGCACCCTCCCTTTTACCACTTGCTTCCCACCAGCAGTCACTGTGCATCCGGGACTTCATAACAAAAGAGACGAAACATCATTCTTACCCCCTCTCTGCCTGAGCAGTTGTGTATAAGCAGTTTAAATGAGCCAGACAAGAAGCAAAACATACCCTTCAAACTAAGTCTCGTGTCCAGACATACAAGCATTTTGTGAATGGGAAAAATATTAAGTGCAGTGTTCAGACAGTAAATCTTTCTGTGGTTACATTTTTCCGAGAACGGTCTTTCAGGGACGGTCTAGTTCACTAAAAAAAATAATAATAATAATAAAAAAAAAAGATTTACAGTTATGTAAAATTTCCGAGTCATGCTTCTCTGCTGCCCCTCCTGCAGAGCTTCCCTGCTGGCGGCTTCATTGGAGGGGGCCTCTGGGTGCTCAGTTGGGAACTGGAAGGACAAAACCCAACCAACCTGAAGCCCTGACATTAGCTAAATGGCACAGTCTGAGCACTGATAAACAAGTACTTACATACGAATGCTTACAGAAATTATAAATTCAATATTCTGTGTATGAAAAAAATGGCACAGAACTTTGAACAGCAACTGAGACATTGGAAAATGTGCTCTGTTTGTGCTTATTCCTCTGAAAGAAGACAGTGTCTGTAAACAGCGCTTTTAACCGTCAGTTACCCACAATACAACCAAATATAACTTTGTGCTTCTGTTAACAAATCCTCCTTTTATCGCTTATGGAGCGGTAGCAACACACCTCTTTCTCCTGGTGCTTCATTTCTCAGTGGAAATCAAACTGTTCTATAAATGAAACTGGGAAATATTCAGTTTTCTATTGTTATTTGGAGGATTCACCATTCTGTGAATGGTAGTGGGGTTGGAAATGGGTGAGCTTTAAGGTGCCTTCCAACCCAAACCATTCTATGATATGAATCTAAGATTTTCTGTGGGGTTTGGGGGTGTTCCTTGTTCCTTGTTCCTTGTTCCTTCCCTTCCCTTCCCTTCCCTTCCCTTCCATTCCCTTCCTTTCCCTTCCCTTTCTTTCTTGCATATAAAATACTATTTGCACAATATCCAAAGCTAGGATCAGGAGCAAATCCTGTACACGTCTCCATGTAGTCACTTCTCTGCTACTCAGGAAAATGGAGAACAGACAGACTCCTTCTGCCCTGCAAGATAGAGAGAAAGAAGAGTCTACTTTTCTAGCAGTCTAGGATCTGCAACACTGCTACACTTAAGCTCATGGTCCAGCTATCTCATAAATAGAGCTTGGTAGCAGTGCTTGATGTATTCTGTGGTACATTAAAAAGAGCATGGACAGCAGGTCGAGGGAGGTGATCCTCCTCTTCTACTCTGCCCTGGTGAGGCCATATCTAGAGTACTGTGTTCAGTTCTGGGCTACCCAGTTCAAGAAAGACAGGGAACTACTGGAGAAGTCCAGTGGAGGGCTGCAAAGATGACTGGGACATGAAGTATCTCCCCTATGAAGAAAGGCAGAGAGACCTGGGACTGTTCAGCCTGGAGAAGACTGAGAAGGGATCTTAACAATGCTTATAAATATTTAAGTATTTAATGCTCTGTAAACATGAAGAAAAAAAATATTTTGAAGGTGACAGAGCACTAAAACAAGTTGCTCAGAGAGGTTGTGGAGCCTCCTTCTCTGCAGATATTCTAAACCCAGCTGGATGCTTTCCTGTGCAACCCACTGTAGAGGACCTGATTTCACAACGGTTTGGACCAGATGACCTCCAGAGGTCCCTTGCAGCCCCTACAGTTTTGTGACTCCGTGATCTGAAGTTCCTCTCCTTGTTGTGCTCTCTTGAACAGCAGTTGTTGTCTCAACAACAACAACTGAGGTGGATTTTGCTGCTTTGCACCAATCCTGTGTTACTCCCCACAGAGAATAAAAGTATCTGGAAAAGCAGATACTTAAATTATTTATTCAGTGCTGCCAGGTCTGTAGAACTGAGTGCATGGCAGCTCCCCCACCAACTGTTCATGCTCCCTCTGCTCTCCCCCAGTGCAGTAACACACTGTGTGCAATGAGCTGCTCTCCCGGGAAGGCAATGCGTTTCCAAGAGGCAGATGCATAGCAAAAACATTTGGAAGGTGCTGCCGTGGCTCTGTGTGACCTATGCTGGGATAAAGCAGAAACCTCAGCATTGCAGACTTATCCCAGGGCTGTGCTCATAAGGCACAGGGAAGCAGTGGGGGAAGGAAGGGAGCAGAGCACGAGCAGCTCTGTTGCTTCGTGCGAAAATAAACCCTAATAGCAATTAAGGGAAAGGAGTAGGAAATTAATAAGGCAGTAAAGATTCTTCCAAATTGGTCACAAACCATTGGTTTACCCCTTGGAAAGCTCGGCTGACAAGGATTCTCTCATCCCTTTGTCCCCCTATCTCTTCCAATAATCATCCTCCCTCATGCAAATATAGATGGAAAGGGGAGAGCAGGGAAAGGTTAAAATGGAAGCAGGCTATCTTTCATCGACATGGTAATTTCTGCTGCTTGGCTCCACGCCAAGCGCTCAGTGCAGCCACGAGCTGCCATTCCAACGTGAGTGAAAGGATCTTTAATAAGAGTGTAAATAAAAGCCAGGCTGAGAAATGAGTTTTCCATCCCAGCAATCGCTGGCCTAACCTCTGCTGTAAATAGTCTCTCGGAGCAGCACAGATGGAGTACCAGCACCTGGGGATCAAGGCAATCTCTGCGCAGCGCAATTTAAACAGCTGGGTACAATTGAAACACGAATTAGCAGGGACAGACTGAGGGATTCCATTTTGTGCGCTAGGTAAAAACAAATCATTCAGTCATTTTTCCCCTTCGGAAAAGAAAAGAAGAGAAAAGTGGGGTGAGGGGAGAACTTTTGACATGATCTGGTGGGAGGTGCTCTTCACTGCAGCTGTTAGATTAATTTAACCATGAGAATTTCCCACAAGGCGCTGTAAAAACAGAGCCCTAATTTATGATCATTGATTTAACAGCTTGAAAGTGATTTATCTGACCTCAGTAAAGATAGCGAGGGGACCAGAAGAATGAGCGGTCATTCCGGGCTTTGTGTGTTTGAGATTGGCCTTATTAATTTAGAGCAGAAGGTCCGTTTCAGCATCTCACCAAGACAGTCGTAGGCAACTGGCAACTGAACCATTCAAAATACTATTTTTTCTTGAAGCATTGCTAATGCTGCTAAGCACTAAGAATTTATTCCACGTGGAAAAGATTCTCATTAGTTAAGAAATGGTAAAGCTTCATTTGGAACTGCACATAAACAGACGCCTGGTCTGGGATTTGCAAGTTGCTTTTTCTTAAGTAATTTTCTTTTTGCTGTTGTTGGGAATCCAGAGCCCGCTGTGGAATAGAATTGTTAAGCATTACGGTAAATGAGAAATAGCTTTGGAAGAGATAAGAGGTTAGCGCAGAGGAACGGTGGCTCCTGCTTTCTTTAAGTGTAGATTTTAGATATACCTAAATGCTTCACATATTTTACTATTTTTCTCATTCAGCCCTCTTTATAGGAGTTATAGAGCGTATCTGTTGACATGTACATATATCTCGGTTTTATTTCAGAAGAATATTCTTTTGGTTAAAATGCGTATAGCAGCCACTACTGAAATGTCACAACTGAGTGATGCAATTTCGTTGCACAAATAAGACGAGAAAGGCAAAGGGAAAGGTGAGTGCTCTCTCTGCAGACAGAACAACCGTTTGGAAGAGGAGAGTGAAATGAAATACAGATTGTTTGCAAGTTTACCTACACCAGAAAATCTGAATACAGAATACAGTGTGTTCACACATGCATGTGCACGTGTACAATAATCACGTAGGCAAAATTATTTCCGATATTTACAGCACCACCCAGGAAAACGGGCTGGAAGCAGTTGAGTACCCATTTTCACTTGGACTAACATGCGTTGGGTTAAATGTCACTGATTTGGAGGGCGGAGCATTTCGGTCACTGCTGGATTACGCTCAGCTTTAAAGCCCATCTACACGGACCTCAGAAACTGACTTGGCTCTCTTCGGGGCAGGAGACAGAAATGCTGCGGGTTAGGATTTCATCTGCTGAGGACAAATGCTTGCAGTCATTTCACTCCTCTGATGAAATGCTATCTGACCTGAAACTAAGGTAGTGCAGTTACTCTCCATACAGTGGGTGGGAAAAGGCAGAAAACAATATCTTTGCCCTCCAAAATATGAAATAATAACAGTTATTTTAAAAACCGAACTGACAAGCATAAGATAATAGAATCTCAACTACGTACAACACACTAACCCCAGTCTTGTACACGTTGTCAAGACAGTGGAGACACAACTTCCTGTCTCACCAAAATATGTGGGATGCCAATGGAAGCTATTAAAACAACACCAAAACCCCAAGCAAATAAAAACAAAGCTGAAGCCCACATTGTAGAACTGTAAAACAGCAAGGCCTATGTCAGACCTTCTTGCCATGCCAACTTCATGCCATCATAACGCACTTGTGTTTTTCTCTATAGTAAACTACAATAAACTACAGTATCATTTTATTTAAATTTGGATTTAGACGTAAAAAAATAAGAATGAATAATGTGAGTAGCACACTAAAATATTTCTCCACGCTGCTTTTACCCATGAAGAGAGTCTCTCAAGTAAACAAATTAAACCTTCTTCAAAGCACTCTCCTGCTTACCTACAGATCTTTGTTCCTTCCAAAATAACAATAGTTATTACTTTCCATCTGAAGTCAATTTTGGATGGGTTCTGATCAAATTCTGGAAAATTACAAGTAAGCATACGCAGCAGCACAGACATCAAGAACACTTCTAAATGACTGCTTTTCACCAAATGGATTTTGTTATTTCGATCCCTTCGTTTACCGCTGATTTCATTCTGACAACACTATTGCATACGCAGATGTAAACAGGTCTTACAGGCTAAAGTACAGATAGTCTTCACTTGACAATGCAGAAAGAAGCAACACATAAGACATCATCTTTTAAGGGACATATTCCGTGTGACATACTGAAATGCTTCTCATCTCAGAGTTCTCGTATTTAGAATTCCTAAAGATGATTCAATTGGCATTTCAGGGTCTAAACAATAAATACATCCATAGCTTCAGAAATGACACTTGGGTCTTTGCCAGACTCAGATTATGTTCTGTAAACAAGAAAAGCACAGTTCTGCCCTAGGAGCGAACAGAGTAAATAGAATAGCTTAGCGAGTGACTCTCTGCAATCTAGTCAAAATGCAGTGCAGCTTATAGCAAAGCGTAGTGTCCACAGAAATTCATATATTCATAATTCATTGTGTGAGAGAGAATTGGGAACTAAATGCCACGTTTACAGATGTGGGTAGGATAACGGGCAAGAGGAAGTGCTAGGAGCACGAGAGAATGTGCTGTGAGAAGCTGAATGTGCTCCCAGGCGCACTGCAGAGGATGCGATGGGAGCTGCCCTCACACAGCAGAGGCCGCGATTCTTCAAGAGACTTCATGGTCACCAGCCCAACACAGGTAGGTTCACCCCAAGTGATTTCTGGGTATCCTAGGGCGGGCCAAGCAAAGGAGATGGAGGGCAGGTAGTGGTGACAAGGACAAGGCCTGCCGGTGTGTCCACCTGCCCCTTGCAGCTTCACCAGAGCTGAAGATGTGCTGAACTCTTGCATTCCTCAGTAAGGAATACATGGAGGGATCCACCTGATCTCCAGGATTTCACAAAGCAGTGACCAGAGGCTGTCGTGTGTTGGCAGATGCCAGCCCAATGGCTAGGTTTGGTGCTAAATAGAAGAACATAGCCCAGCTCTGCAGGTCCAGCTCTAGAACCAGCTTAGGCAGCTGAAGTGTTTGCCCTGCTCATAGTCACTCAGCTGGGCATCCTTTTGTGGAATTATATGTGAGGTGGGGGGTTGATTACTTAGCAGAAGATTTAACATTATTTGAGATTCCCTGGACACTCAGTTCTAACAACATACTCAGCCTGATCTGATCCTCATAGAATAAAATAAAAAAGCTCCAAACTATTATCAGGTGTACAGAATAACACTTATAAATAAAGAGGTAAGATTACTTCTCTAAGTGTAGACTTGTGGCTGCAGGACTGTAAGACCTGCAAGTAATTTGTGAACCTCACTTTGGCTTTCACAAGAATGCATCACAAAGCCAATGACAATTTTGCTCAACGTTGAGCAAGTGGCATTAATAGATATAAGAGGAGGGTTCACTAGGTGTTCTGTTAGATAACATTTATAAGTGATCAGTTGTTTGAGTGCAAATGTTCCAACAGATAGAAAGCAGTACACACCTGGCAGAGGAGAAGCAAACAGAGTGAGGATAGCAAGATCAAAGATGTATGATCAATCTTGTTTACCTTCATGATGAAATCATTAATTCATCTCCTTCTATGATGAAGTGATGACATCGGTGCACAAAGGAAAGGCAACTGATGACACTAAACTATGAAAAAAAAAGACGAGAACTGGGCTTGTTTAGCTTGGAGAGGAGAAGGCTCTGGAAGGGCCTTGTGGCCCTCCAGTATTTGAGGGGAGCTTAGGAACTGGAGTAAGACCTACATTTTAGATGGGCAGATAGTAACAGGACGAGGGGGAATGGCTTTAAACTAAAAGAGGGAAGATTTAGGTTAGATGTTAGGAAGAAGTTCTTTACTCAGAGGGTAGTGAGGCACTGGGTTGCCCCGAGAAGCTTCGGAAGGCCCCATGAAGACAGTCAAGGCCAGGTTGGATGGGGCACTGGGCAGCCTGATCTGGTGGGTGGCAGCCCTGTGCATAGCAGGGAGTTGGAACTGTGTGGAGAAAAAAATGTGGAGAAAAATGTGGAGAAAAAAAGTTCATTGACAAAACAGCAATATCTCTGAAACCCCAAAAAAAGTAAGCTTCAGAATCTGAGGCACAGTAGACACAATAAGGATAGTAATTGCTTCAGTTACACTAGCATTTTTGATTAAATGCCCCACCACTACAGCATATTTACATTATCATTACAGTCAGTAATAGTTAAGCCAGTCACCTGGCTGTCAGATGGGGTTCCTCAGGTATGTCTTGAGAAAACACATTTTCCTAGGCTAAAAGTCCTGAAGTTACATGAACTGATACCACTGCATGGCAGAGACTAGGACTTTTGAATTGTTTGAGCAGTTGAACCAGTACAGCCTCCTGGTTTGCTCTGGATTTGTGCCTATAGCATGAGTTCTTGTGGATTTGAAGTGATCTGTTAAGAGTGAGCTCTAGTTTTGCATTAGCCTAGATTATGTCATACTTTAAGACAAGTTAAAAGTACTAAGTGACTGGGTTGCAGAAATGCTCAGTCATGGCCTGAACCAGTGATTGGGCATCTGGCGGGGAGGCAGGGCCAACCCCAGGGGAGCTCAGATACATGCAATGCACCTGAGCAACCGGGAGGGGTGGAGCCAGGATTCACCCCTTCCCAGATCTCATTTAAGCATTTGCAGTGGAGGCAAGGATATTTCTTGCTGGAGATCACTACTTACCTGAGGCCTTCCAAAGAAGGTAAGCAGCTCTTTTCTTTCACTTCTGTGTCCACAACTGCTCAATTTGGGCTCATTGTCATTTGCTGTAGCCAAGAATCCTGCTACCCTGCTATTATCATGGTACTTTCCATCCCATTATAGCATGACAGACTGATGAAGTAAAACTACTTTATAAAGAATTACAAATTTTGAGAAAGAAATAACAAAACAAAAAACAACAACAACAAAAAAAACATAGCCAGTAGCATCTGACTATGGATTTAGTTCACCTTCCCATCTCAAAAGACATGGGAAAGGCTGAAATGCTTAAAAACGACTTAGTTGCAATATAAAGTGCATGACAGTAGCATGACACAGCAAAACAATGGTTAACAAAAATAAGTTGTAAGATAAGACCAAGAGAAACAGTTGGAGAATGTCTAGATAAACACTTAGGAATGCAAAATAGGAAGGGACTCTTTTATTCCTTGCTGATCTTTTACGACTGTTTCTAAACTCATGAGAAGGCTTATTTTCTTAAAATTAGTCTCCTTTTTTTTTTTTCCCCCTGATCACAGAAGTCTGTCTATTGTGACTACTGCTCTAAAATTTTTGTCATTCTCTATGATACATTCTCTAGTGAACCTTTATATCCTGTGCTTCTCCCCCTTTCTATGGGTGTAACCACGGATGGTATGTAAATACAGCTCTATCTCAACTTCGTTGCCCCCTGCATGGACCTTACTTGAATCTCAGAAAACATCTGTAAAAATACCATTGAAAAACACTCTTCTCTGGTGTTCTCAGTGACCCACCACACTTTTTCTCAGCATCAATCTAAGTCAACTATTCATCATCACATCTTTGCCTTTAGTTCTTCAGGAAATGGAGAAGTTCCACCAAAGGTTCTAGGAAATCTGTCCAGTTTCGTTCATGAAGTCATTACAGTTCTCAGATCCAAATCTATAATTTTTTTTATCTTAGCAAAAATACTTCTGAACTTGTTCTCATGATAGCCTTCCTACTTTTCTTTAGAAGGAAGTCCCAGTTACATACGTGTCCTTGTCCTGATGCTATTTGTACCTTCGTTAGACCGATCCTTCCCTCCCCCCATCTTTTCTTTCTTGTATCTACAGGTCATTTTGTTATCTTTTTACAGTGAATTTCACTGTTCCTTGGGTATCAGACACTATCATCACAATTTTTGTTTTCCTTCTTTGCTGATGCTGTTTCCATTCCCCTATCTACCTGCTACTTTGTTTCTTCTTTTTTTTCCCCCCTCTTTTCTCATTCTCCAGTAAGGCAAATATCTTCCTCAATTTTATTTTTCTTTCACTTGCCAGTCTCATCAATTTGAACTATGCATCAGTGATTCAAAAGATCACTTCCACTACTTGCCTGCCTTTTTCCAAGTGTTCTCTTAAGAGATCTGTGCCCGTAGAGAAAGAAATAGCAGTATTTAACTGGAATTATCCACAGTTATTTCTGCATAATCACAGTTCGATGAAGTGATGTGAGATAAGGGAAATGGCAGGTATATAAGCTATTTTAACATAAACAGAATGTGCAGATGTAAACTTATTTTTTATGAAATGCTAAGCTTACTGCTAGAATTTCAAGCACCAGAAGGGTAGCAGTTAAGTAGCAGTCAACCTGGTCATCTGAAATGGAGTGCAATGAACTAAACTTGCTTTGATAGGGAAATAAACTGATTGGAGAGAAGAAATGCACAAGTATTAGTATAAGTAAGGGGAAGACTTAAAAATGCGTTCTACTAGAATTCATTCCCAAAAGACATTTCCCAGTGCATTTATTTACAGTTGTGAAATAGTGTAGGGAAAACAGATTCTTACTGGAATTACTTGAAATGGGAAAGGGCAAAAGTCTGGTCCTTATAAATTCAGTGTCATGTTGATACATAAAGAAGCGACCTGAGATAAACAAAAGCATCACCAGAGATGCAAAGCAGTCCTGTTGGGAAGAAGGAACCAAACTCGGAGAAGAGAGAAAGGGTTACATTATATGAACGCTGAATTGGGAGATACATTTTGCATTTATTACAAAATAAGGTAATACTGCTCCAACAAAAATAAAAAACACATATTTTATGCAAGACAAATGAGATCATTAATTTATGTTTGGAATTGGTCTGATTTCAGTTATAGAGCTAGGATTCTCTCAAATGCAGTACTATTTCTTTTATGAAAAAAAGGCTAATGAAAATGGTCACATGGGAATGGTCAAAATGGAAAACAAGATCCATCAGCAAAGTTGTGAAAAAGTGCTTGAATAGAGTCATTCATTTTAAGAAAAGCATTTTCCACATATGTATGGATCTGTTCTTTTCAAACTGTATAATCACTTAGAGAACCTAAGTTACTTTGTAAATACAAGAAGAAAGCCAGCAAAAATTATTCACTCTTGTTTTTTTATTTTCCTCAAAAAAACCAAGGAAAGTGGAATTACTGCTGGGGGAAATGATCATTCTTCTTACATTTGTGCACTTACTAATGGTTTGTTAGTTTCTGTACTTCTTGATATGAAGTAGCATGTTCTAAAATGGAGCAGCATTCATTTACTGTAATGTCAGAGAGTGTAAATGAACTCACAGTTCTTTCCATCATTTGCAAACATCACAGTAAATGCAATGATTCACAATCCATCCTGCAGACTGTCAGTTTCCAGTTATATTGGATTAAAAAGAAGAAAAAAAAAAAAAAAAAAGGAGGTGAGACTGGGGGAAAATATAAGGGCAGCTCTGAAATTAATGCTTTCTATACCCACAACATCAGAGGCGGGTGTTGGTTGTACAGCAGTAGAGGCTCAACCTAGCCACCAATATCCACTACACGTTGTTGCTGTGTGACAGATGGCAGCAGAGGGGCACTCTGACACAGTGGTGTTTGACATGGAAGCACGTATGAAGCAAAGGTGTGGAGCAAATCACCAAGCAGTGGAGGTGAGCACAGCAAGGCAGTGGGTGCTTTGCAGCAGTGAGGACAGCGGGTCACCTCCACTGTTGCACATGTTTACAAGCACAGCATGCAGGCTCTTATTTACTGCTGGTGAGAAATAGTGTTTTTTAGCTGAGAACTTGCTCTATCAATGCAATGTGTTATTGTGTTCATTTTACTAATTGTAGTTTCCTTGGAAATAATTAAGAAGCATTACTTTTGGAGCAATAAGTGTTGCTTTTCAAGCTGTACTTCCTTTTGTTTTTGTGGTTATTATGCACAGGTATCTCAGATAACCCCAGGTGTGATACTAATACAAAGTTTCTTCATCCCTCTATTTTTTTCCTACAGTTCTCAAAAATGCAGAGCTTTATAGGCACTTGCACGGAAGCAGAAAGACAGCTAACAAACTGCATTAAACAGCAATGCCCCTGAACTACAATGAGAAATGATGCTCTTGGTCAAGTTCAATATGTTTTAAGTACAGCATAACAATCCATCCTTCGCACCAATCTGCCGTTTAGGTGACAGTGCAGCAGGTGGCTGCAACTTCTCAGAAGAGCACTTAACAGTTTCAATAGGAAAGGTTAGTCATTTTTGCTATAGTTTCAGGCTACTTCTTCCAAGGCACTAGACTCATCTGTGTACCATCTTGTTCAAGTCCTCGTTCTCTCACTGACTCCCCAGTTTCACTGGGGGCAGCTGAAAAATCTCAGTCCATGTTCCCTGAACAATTCTGTAAATTGATTCTTTCAAGTGTTGAACAAGGCAAAGATTAAGTTTAGATGATAATGCTACAGTAAGTTGCAGAAGAGTGTCCTTGGAGAGGAAGAGTAATTTCTCTGCATTAACTTAAGAAAAAAGCTGTTGGCACAAACACAGATTCTTAAAAATAAATACATCATCTGTGCAGAATAAAGAATCTAAGGAAATGAGCCTTTATCACAGCTTTTTTTTTTTTTTTTTTTTTAATGTGAGAAGAAGACCATAGTGTAGACTGATTCAGTGGCCCACATCAAGTGATAAATTTGTGCTGCTGCAGCAGCAGCTTTGATGCTTCTGTCAATGGAGCCAATGGTCTGCATTGTTTCAAAGAAAGACTGATCATACCCAGCAGTGGACCAACAGTTAATGTTGTTGCCTTCTGTAGCCACAGTAGATTTGCATGGAATATTTATTGTTGAACAAAGAGTTACTCTAATGTTTCCAGTAATTTTGAAGACAAAACTTGGTAGAATTAAGATGAAAACAAAACCAAGTGTTTGGAAAGACACAGATAACTTGTCTTCATTATTTTTTTTTTTTTTTTCTTAAGCATAACAAGTTTTTAAAATAACAAACAAAATATTTGCAGTAGCAGTACTTGAATAAGCAACTCCAGACAGAAACAATGAGCTGTCTACAACCGAAGTCAATGATGATAGCAAGGAATAGCTTCAGTGGGGGAAAAAAAAAATGGAAGTCACACCATAACATAAGATTATGTTGTAATGTATGTGAGTTTTTCTTATTACAGTGTGCAAACTCTGCATTTAGGAGAAATAATTGTCTTTAAATTATAATACCAACATACATTCATATTAGGTATTTGCCACTGATACAACAAAAAACACAGTCTGAGCAGTACAAAGACTGTGACTTGCAGAATTTTTCTGACTAGCCATTTACCTCCTCCTGTCTGTTCACAGTCCAGTATATGAAGGCCTGGGAAAAGGAGCTGTAGTGTCATTGGAGGAAAAATGCACAGGAGAGTTTCCTTTCAGCAGCTGCCGTTGTTCCTCCATTCCTTTCCAAGCCATTACAGTAGCTGCCCAACCTTTATAAGAAGTTTGCAGCAGCTGCCCAAGTGTGTTTCACTCACTATCACCCAATCTGTATGGGCAAAGCCTGGCTTTTGGTTACAGGCAGAGGAAAACAAGTTCAGGAGCTGCACAGGGAGGAGCTGCCTATCTCTGTGTAGGTTTGGATGGACAAACACTGCTATAGCTAGAAGACCAAAGCACCCTGTGCTTCTGTTAAAAAAGCTATGGCTGAATGCTGTTGCCAGGTGGCAGGCAGAAGGCCACCTAGATGCATTGAAGGCAATACCCAAAAAGGGCTTTGGTGGTTGGATAGCTCAGGACATGCTCCATTATCAGCATTCATGTCAGATACATTCAGATGATCAGCAGAGGAGATGCATCCAACAAAAACAATGACAACGATGGCTCATTAAGGCTCCAGAGAACAAGTGAACCACTCCAAACGGCAAAGAAAAGTGTCACTAATCTGCAAGTGGAAATCTGCCTTGGTAACCAGAATCGGGAACCTAAGGTGAAGATGATTTCTACTAACGGTGAAGACAACAGGCTATGAAGCCAAGGAAACACAACTGACAGGTAGACAGGTATGCAGTAATCTTCTCAGACAAAACTGTGATTTACAATACTGCAACATTATATTGTTCATTTTATTTTTTTTAACCTCGGGAGGAAAAAACTCAAAATGCCAACTTTTAATCTTCAATTAATAGCCACAGGCATTCTGCAGACTTCGCATTACAAAAAGAGAAAAGGGATCATTACCATGGTCATGGATCTTTTGGACTCCACGGAGACAAAGAATGGAAGTAAAGGAAGGATGCTGGGATTAGAGATTTTTATGAAAGAGAAGTCCAGTGCTCCTAGCATGAAGTAAGGCTGACCAGGCTTAGAATCTGGTTTGTAGATTACCATGGACTCTTAGCTATTGAGTAGTATGCTAAAGACAGCCATTCCCTACTACAGCTTTGGACTACCAGTACCACTGCCTTCACCTACCCATTCTTTCATGGGGTTTAAAGAGACTTCTAAAACCTACTGCATGGAAAAAGTGGTAGAAGTGAACCAGTTAATTGTTCAAACTTTCAATTGCTCCTATCAATCAAACTGTATAATGTAAGATACAACCAGATATTCTGTATCTCTGTGTACCATTAAAATCTCCCCATAATCAGTTTACTTTGACATATTTAAGTGCTGTGTTACCTTCCGTCCTTCTCTTCAATCTGCTGAATCATATGGCTTTTGTCTTCAGGCTACACGGCCCCTAGCACTCCAGTCTTTGAATTCTCTCCAATAGTTTCATTTCCTTTCTTCATTAGTCCACCAATATACAATAATCAAATACTATACGAGGGGAAGATCACTTTGTTCAACTGTATGCTGAAGCGCTCTAGCAAAAGCAGCTACAACAGTACACTGTTTTCTAGGTCTTTCCTTAATGGTATGTTGTTCCTGTGATGGCTATCTTGGTCCATGAATACTGCCAAAATCAGTACAAAGCAGTTAACACAATACAATCTTGTACAGTATTAAATGTCAGTGTTATGAGAACAACAATCTCATTTGTGTTCATTCGTTTTCTATCCCAGGCAACCATACTAGAAAAGTACAATCCCTTAAATCATTTGAAATATAACCTAAAGCTTTAATTGTTTCTCATTAGATTAGATATACAGAACAGAAAAAAATAAATCCTGTGTTGTCAGTGCTGACAAACTAAGACACTGTTAACAGTGCTTCTTTCTAGAGATGGGAAAACAAACAGAAATAGCCTAAGGGGTTATGCTATGAATCTGAAAGGGAGGTACAAGCGTAAAAAGAGAGAGAAGAAAAGGAAATTAAATGCTAAACAAGATGATACCATTTGGTATCAGAAATTCTTCCAAACAAGCCACTACTAAAGAAAAGAGCCTTCATTCAGTGACTTCAAGTTCTGGTCAAACTGCTGTCACAGTAAAGACATGACCTTTTTACATGTCTAATAGGTAGTAGAAAGCAATTTCCTGACAAACTTAACAGGGCTTAATTAGCATGAAGGACTACAAAAGAGAAAGAAAATGAGTCAAGGAAAAGTTGTCAACTTCAGATGGCAGCTGGGGGATATAGCAAAGAGTAAGGACAGTGAGATACCTCAGTGCTCCTTGGCTTGGTCTGAGGGTTTTGTGATTTCATTGCATCACAACTGAACTTGTCTGCAACTGTGGTGACCATATGGGTGCTGACTTGCAGGTGAAGCATCATTTCACTTGCACAATGAATTTCAAAGAAGATAGAGATGGAAAGTCCTTCTATTCTACCATTTAGACTTAACTCTTAAAACACCAGGTCCACCATATTGCTTTCCTGTTACAGTATTATCTACCTAGGAGATACAACTTCGGTGAAATCTTTAAACTAGCAAGAATGTTTGACTGCATTAATTCTATTTTTTTCCTGACGTTTACAAATAATTTTATATAACAGACTGAGAGTTACCATCTGTTATCTCAAACTACTTTTAGGTCTTTATACAACACATACTGTAATGTAGCCTACTTTTTTTTGCTAGCAGATACGGTACTTCACAATTGACAGCATTAAGTATGTTGGACTGTGACTAATAAAACATTTTTTATTGCTTTGTAACAGTAAACACTCCACATATACTGTCCTCTCAATCACTGTATCATGTGCAGCTGTCATTATAGGTAGTATTTTGCCTTTAGATTGTTGATGACTGGATTTGAAGACACATAGAAAACTACAAGTTTTGGCCTTGGAATGCAACTGGCAGAGTAGACAGGCCCCAGGCAGCAGTCCTGTAGTCTGCTCAGTTGTGATGCTCAGTTTCTCTGTCCTTCTGAAGGGAAGGGGCCTTCCTGTTCCACAGCTGCCCACAGCGCCTACTTCTACACAATTCAGTGAGAAGCAAAGTTCCCAATGTTACCATAAAGGATTTTGTATAAATGCCAAGCTTAACCCTGGCACGAGCTGACCGAAGCCATCTGGCCAGTCTTACACATGATCACACCAGCTAAGCCACACAGTGGGGCTTCCTGAATCAGAAGACCCTAATGTACCTGAGCATTGCTTCTAAATCCAGCTTCAGTGAGCTGAAGCTCATGTGGTGGCTGCTGGAGGTTATCAGAGGGCACGATATCCTGAACATCATCGTACTGCTACAGCAGCAGGGTTGTGGTAGTACAAGCCTGGGAAGGAAGAAGAGAACAAACTGCATAAAATTAAGGGCCTTCGTTCTCTATAGAGCTTGTACTGATCATTTTATTTGGGTTTTGACCACTAACACTACTGTTTATCTATCTTAAGCTTTGCACTTTGTTGCCTTATCCGACTATTTTTTACTTTTCAATCATTAAAAATAAAAAATTGGTACAACTTAATTACTTGCTTCCTCTGGCATATTTTCCCATTTTCTATTCTACTCAAGCCTGCAATCATGCACTAAAGTAGGAAAGACAGCAGGATGTATGACAAAGCATGTACAACATCAAGGAGAATCATGACTAGAAAACTACCTTTCAGGTGCCAGAAAGGACCAAGGAATTCATGAGGCTGGGGAGTTGTGGAAAAGTCATGAGAGGGAACAAATACAAGTGACCTAGAAAATGTTAGCACTGTAGTTGGCAGACTGGCACACCAGTAACATTTAATGTACGTAGCAGTGCTAGCTCTCCAACTGCACAAGCATACATTCTGTTCCAGCCTTATCTCTAGGCATTCTAGACAAACATACCTGAGTTTATAAGGAAGTAACCTACCGTGACCATTTTTGACAGAAGCATTTCTTGTGTCCATATTTAAGTTTTGCAGCATGAAAGGCCACACTGATACTGATGGCACCGACAGTGGCCCAGCTCAAAGGGCTGTGTTTCACTGCCACGCCAGACTGCTAGGCTGCAGAATCTCAGCACCTGACAAAGTACTGTGTAAATTAGATAGGGTTACACGACACAGCAGCACAAAACAGGTATGGGTTGTAAATATGCATATACTGGCAATGCATATGGTTATAAGCAGGGAAAGAAGACTGCACAAAGCACAAGTGTCACATTTTCATTACAGCCCATTGTATATGCCAACACCAGCCTCATACGACATAAAGCAGGTAGGCAAGTACCAAACTCCAACCACTGTAGAAAACCTTGTTCCATCACATGTAACATCGATGGCCTTGAAGTTGTCATTGCTAAATGGAAGCAGTGAGAACCTGGTGCTATACAGCAGTGGATTGACTTTGCAAGACATGCTTAAGGTCTGAGGCTTTTATAAGACCCTCATATAAATTATGCATGCCTGTACAGTCCTGAGGTATGCAATAGATGAACAGTCCCTTCCCTGCAAGAGCCTGCATTGGCGAGAAATTTAGGAATAGCTTTCACACTGTAAAGCACAGCTGCTGACTTGCAGTACAGAGGTGACCTGATAATCTGGAAGAAGCCCAGGGCTTCAGCTCCATGAAGAAGAGTCAGACTGCATTGCTCAGCTCATGCATCTATCACAGCATTTCAAAGATGACTGTACTTTGGCCCTGTATCTTCCTCAGCTTCTAAAATATGCTTTCAATTCAGTAAGAGACAGAACAAAAAAAAAAAAAAAAAAAATGCAGATTGTAAAAAATCTCCCTCCTTGGTCTCATCCTCTTCCAAGGGATATTTGCAGTTCAGCTACAACATAGCTAAATGTTTTTCAAGAAGACCAAGCAACAGGATTCATCCCATTACACCAAGTGAACGGAAAATGGAGCCAGGTGGTGGCTTTCTTACCTATTTGTTCCTATTAAGCAGGCCATCAATTTATAATAAGGCTCTCAGAATTTTCTAGAAGTCCCATGACAGAGGGTCTCAAAGAGATGTCTTAGTTTATTTTTGGTTCCTTGGTATTTTTTGCTAGGCATACAGCCACACTTACCATAGCACGAGAGAGAGGAACTTGTGAGCCTGCTTGTCGCAGTTGCATACGTTGGTGACTGGTGCATTCTGTGGTCCTCCACAGAAACAGAGCTCATCTAGAGTATCATTTTATGGGCAGGAGCAATACAATTTTCACTGAACTAAGGACACCACTTCTTACTTCAAATAGTGAAATTTATTTAGCTATCACAAATCTTTATACTATTAAAATGTAAAGTTAATGTAATGCATTTTAATTTTCCAAAAGATTCTTTCTTCATGTTCTTACACATACTGTAATACATCAAAGCACAGATAAAATGAACAAACTGAAAATATATTTTATGTGAAGCCATGATCTCCATGCTCAGCTACCAACTCCATTTTTTGGACCAGCTTCTCCTTTACAAAAGCATGGTGTAGAAACTTTCAGAGGGAGCAAGATGTTCTTCAAACTGTAAACTAAGCTTTGGATCAAGCAGCTGCTTTAAGCAAACTAAAAACAAAAAGAAAACCACAGAGCATACTGAATTCTACCAGATAAACCAGAAACCAGATTAAAAAGTAGACTTCAAACCATTTGGAAACCTGTGACCATACTTTTTCCTTTGATTCCACACTACCTGTTTCTTCTTTGCAGGCGGCATACCAAGATATTGCTTGCCTGTGAGATCAGAGGTCTTTGCATCAAACACAACCTTCTGGGAACATGTGCCATGGGTAACAGTGGGTCACTCCAACAGTTCCTCCTGAAGTGGTAACTCAAAAAGGAACCAAAAGCAGGGCACTACCCTTCTTCCCACAACAAGCCTTGACATAGACAGTGAGGTATTACCTCGTCTCATTCAATGCCAACAATTTCATACTAATTCCTTTGTGGGACAAGGCATAAGACATACTCAAAGTCCTCACCCCTTGCAAAGGACGTGATTCATTTTCATTAAGAATCTCTAGTGCATTTACTTTTGTTAATTTAATGCTCATTCTAGCAGAGAAACAAAAGCACCCTGTGAAAAGCAACACACAAAATTTATCAAATGCACTGATATCTTTCAAATGCTTATGTGCTTATATAC
Organism: Centrocercus urophasianus; assembly: GCF_019232065.1. Taxonomy (NCBI): domain Eukaryota; kingdom Metazoa; phylum Chordata; class Aves; order Galliformes; family Phasianidae; genus Centrocercus; species Centrocercus urophasianus. The sequence goes on along the minus strand of NW_024884697.1, from coordinate 31,272,045 downwards.
TTGAAGTGCTTAAAGATGTAACTCCCTAGAAACTGGCATTTCCCCTTACTGTCGTGAGCTGCTCCCTGGTGTAAGCAGGAGTCTTGCCCATTATGTGCGCTGCCCAGGATCCCTTACAGCAGAACAGGGGCAGCCATGGTGGAGGCAAGTGCTCCAATACCAGTTTTGCATGGGAACACGGCACTCTCCTTGGTGACAGATAGGGCAACTGCACCCTGCAGGGAAGCAACTATCTGGAATCTAAGATTTTAGGTTGATGTCTGCCAGTATCTTTAGAAGCAGCATTGACAGACAGTAGCTGGAGGGGTGAGCAGCTGGTGACTGTTCTTCACAAAATAGGTAAGACAATAGCACAAAAAGACATCAAACCAGGGAATAAGAGCATCTAAAGCTTAATCGTCTATGCTGTGAATCTCAATACGTTTTTATTATTCCATGAGTCAAAAGAAGTGCTCAGAAAAGCTACGGAAGAACATTTCTTGCAGTACTTTCTCATCCAGCACAGCAAACAATACACAATAGAGATACTATAAACTAAATAACTTTACACAGAAATTCCATCAACTCAGCCATGTGCCTATTTTAATTTCTATAACAAATTCACACAAGAAGTTTGCCTGAGTGAAACTTCTGAAGAATAAAAGGGGAAAAAAAAAAAAATCAGCAAGAAACAATACCATAGACAATAACATGCCAGCAGTACAGCTTTTTAATTGGCATGATGCAATTTTTCTTTCCGAACTCATTCATCAAATTACAATAAGGGATCACTGGATTTGGAAGATAGCAGCTACTCTTTCCATTTTAGGTCTACACAGTGTTTTCAGTAATACCAGCTTCGATTTTGCAACATCACTAAGATGAGGCTCTCCACTGCACTAAGAATTAATCTTTTTTGCCTTGAAGCATCATGTCACAGCATTATTCACGTAAATAAGCTGTGCAAGTTGGACAGTTAAGCAATAAGTACTATGACAAAGCTAAGCATAGACTCATCTGGTCTCTGATTTCTATATGCAAGGGTGCTCTGCACTAAGAAAGGTCTGGCTATCCCTATTGCAGAACCATGCATCTTGAACACACCTCCCTGAGGAAATCATTGTTATGTACCTAAAACCTACCAAGCAACACATAATTAATTCCTACATGGACATGAGGACAAACCACTGCACAACCGCTCAGCAGCAATCTCCCACCCCAACCTGCATTAGTTTAGCAGCTCTGTCTTATTTTAGCACGGGTTCTTGACACCCTCCTGAACACTGAAGTTACAATCCACTGCACAAAGAATTGATTACTTCGGCAGCAAATGAAGTTTACGAGAGAGATTTTACACAGGAGGTAAATACGTACTTAATGGTAGGGTACTGGAACATCTTTTCCCATTGATTTGCTCAGCCCAGGAAAAAAAAAAAAAAAGAAAAATCACACACACAAAGGGAGCCAAATCCTAGTTTTACTCAAGTTCCCTGAGCACAGGAAAAGAAAGCAAGATAGAGGACAATTTCACACCACCCACCTACAGGCACTTAGCTTAGCTGAAGCTCCTTCACCACCCTTGCAATCAACCTGCAGAGGCAAACTCCTCTGAAAGGACCGTTCAGATCAAATTATGTTTGTTAGGGTGCTTGAAACTGTGATTTACATCAAGGATCTCTTTCTGCCACCTCCACTCAAAGACAAACTTGGTAGGTTACCCAGCTAAAAGAGATGCCTAAAGGTAGATGGTGAAAATATTACCATAACTTCCAGAGTAATCCTCGAAGGGGTTTATTTGCCAGCTGCTGTTTCCTGGGATGCGAAAAGCAGGCATCTATTGTATCCCCATGCCATTTTCAGTTAAAGTGGGAAAAACAAACAAAAAAACCCAATCCAGAGTACATTTAAAATTTGACAGCTATTTTGTCTCAAAGAGAACACTTAACATGCTATTATGAGCATGAAAATGTTTTAGCTTTATGTTATGGAAGAGCTTGAATTAGCATATAATGCACTGCTCAGTATACAAATGAAGTATTACTAAATTCAACTTGCCAGCGAGAACATTCCTTATATTCTGCAGGGCACTTTACATTCAGCTGAGGTGAAAGAGCAACCTTTATGTGTGTGTTCTAAATGCAGGAGGGCAAACATTTAAAAAATGAGGCAAAGAAACAAATATCACAAAGTTTACCCAACTCTTACCAATAATAATACGTGAGGACTGTGAACTGGAACCAGTGCTAATACATCAACTTTGAAGTGCTCAGCTATAGCATTAACTTTCACTGTGAACTGAAAAGATTAATCATAACCTGCTTGCAGCCAGATCTCACAAGGGCTGAAAAATTAACTCTCATTTTTAAAAACATAAGACACAGTTATGCACATTTATTTAAATGCTTTAATTTTAATTTGTATTTCAAGTTTAAGCCACAGTAATAAGCGGTCAACACACTGAATTTCAATCAAAATGATACCCTCAGCCAACACTATGAACATACATACCAGCAATTTTAATTAATTCACAAGAGAAGATTCATGGTTTCTTTTCCACAAAAAATAAATCACAGTACAGAAATAAAAATCTCAGAAGTTCATGTAAAAAACTGCTGGCACCAAGCTGTACAATGATAGTCAACTACACTGTGAAACAATCTTCTCACTGTAAGGAAAGCGACAAATCAGATACTTCACGTTTCTGTTAGCTATTCAGATCCTTTACTATTCAAATCAGAGCATTTAAGATCAGATATACAAGTTTTGCATATTCAGAACACAGAAAATACAAGTTAGTCATCACTCGGTCTTCACGAAATAGAAAATCCACCTTCCAGCAGTGCCATGTGAATAATAAGGTGTAAGCTCTAGAAAAAATGCAGACACTTGCTCTTCAGATTAAATTAAAGTGCCCTCCAAGCAGCGTGAAACTAATGGTTTCTCACCCGGGCTGCAAAAGCAGCAGCATCCCACTGACAGGGTCCCAGCAGCCACGGCTGGGCAGGAGCAGAGGAGAGGAGGAAAAGAACCGCTGCCACCTCAGCAGCATCCAATCCCGGGAAAACAAAGGGGATTCCCATTGTCATTGTCTTCGTCTGCAGCTGATCATCACCAGCACTAGCAAGGCAGTAGCTTGCGCAGTTATCTCCACAGCGGGCAATGTCACAACCCGACCAACAGCACAAACTACTACCTCAGCCAGGCCTGGTGCACCCGGCCCCTGCTGGGGGGAACGAGCAGGCAGACGCCGCGTCACCGATAAACGAAGTTATAGGGAGAAACAGCAGGAAGATAAAAGGGCTCTGGGGTCTTTTGATGATCCTCGTCTCCTTTATCTGCTGCAGACATCAACCAGACTCCTCTCGTCTGACAGAAAAGCGGAGGGAAACCCCGCCCAGCTCCCTCCCCAGCGCTGCCCTTTTCCTCGCATGACCTGAAGCCGACGGGCAGAGCTCCATTTATCAGATACATCACAGACCCCAGCTGGTGCAGCAAAGGGCACGTTTAATTTCAAACAGCCACCGCTCCGCACGCCTGTAACAGATGGGGAAGGGAGGGAGAGAGGGAGGAAGGGAAGGAGAGAAGCGGGGGGCAGCGGGCACGGCAGAAAATCGCCCTCAGCCCGCCCGACCCTCCCCGCGCACAGCCGCGGCCCCGGCCCCGGCCCGGCGCCGACCCCCGCCGCCCCCCGGGGAGCACGGGGCGGAGGCGCCGCCCGGCCCCGCTCCCGC
>NW_024884697.1:31007868-31268173 GCF_019232065.1 Centrocercus urophasianus | reverse complement strand
CGGGGAGCACGGGGCGGAGGCGCCGCCCGGCCCCGCTCCCGCAGCTCGGCCGCGCCGCCGCCCGCAAGGCCGGGACAGAGCTCCGCGCCGGCGCTCTCAGCGGGGAGCGCCCGCCGCCTCTCCCGGGCCGCGGTGCCGGCGGGAAGGAGGAAGGCGAACCCTCGAGGGCACTGGGGCGCGGCCCTCGCGATCGGGGAAGGAAAAGCGCTCGCCTTGCCGAGGCCGCAGACAAAGGGGCGCCGGGCGGCCCCGCTCCCGCCGCGGCTCCGTCCCTCGCCGCCGCCCGCCACCGCCCGTGTGTCCGGCCGAACCATAGAGATCGTTTAAGGCGGGGGGGAGAGAGGGGCTCATCCGCTGCCCACGTGACTGGACATGTCACTCACCCGGCCGGCGCCATCTTGGGGAGGGAGGGGAGGCCGCTGCCCCCGGCTCGCGTTCAAGATGGCGCGGGCGGGCGGAAGGCCGGTGCTCGCAGGGGAGCGCTGTGCCACTCCCCTCGACTCCCACCGGACTGCGCGGCTGGGGGGGGAGTTAACGTTCGTCCGGCGGATGCTGGGAGCGGGGCGCTCCCGCTCTCGATCCGGGGCTTCTTGAAAGACGCGGGAAGAGCCGGCCGTCCACTAGGGCTGCTTGCTGGGACCGCCGCCTGGGGGAGCTCGGTGCGGCGGGACCTCGCCCGGCTGTTCCACAGCGCGGTGGGCAGAGGGGCGCTGAGGGCGGCGGGGAGGGAGTGCCGGAGGGCAGCGCAGCGCGGAGGGACTGTGCGCTCGAACGCTTTGTTTGTGGAGTCAGATCTGAACCTGGTTTGTGTTTTTAAATGGGAATTGACCCCAGTGCGATTGCTCCGTACTAGAAACTGACTGAACGTCGTTACGAGAGCGCACAGAGTTAGGAGCGCTGATGTTTTAAGCGAGTTCATTTTGTCCCTCAACGCATCTGGGGAACAAACTGCCAAAAATCGCTACCGATGCACGAGAAGAATTGCGGGCAGGAGTCAAACACACAGATAAGGAGCTATGCAGTAATGCAGGGTGCAGAAATAACCCCGCTTGCAGCTAAACGTAAAAGAAATAGAATAGCCTTAGGTTTGTCAGCACAAAGCTACACACGCACCTTGGTCCTAGCATCAAACCCATGGCTTCAGAGTCAACTTGTAACAAATCTGTTGACAAAGTCATGCTGGAAAGCAGCCAAAACACTGCACCCGAGATCCAAAGATGGAAATACTTCATAACGATCCTGTCTGTAGTTGCCTGCTTTAAAGTTTGCACCTATGTTGGCAACAGGGTTGATACTACATCGATTGCTTGTTTAAAAGACGTTGGAACCAGTGCAAAGTTGAACGTTCTACAAGTCCTGATTCCTACAGAAAGGCACGTGATGATATTTCACGCAGGGGCAGTAAGACTTACAGTAATTCTGCTATTTGAGGTCAGTGCAAAGGAAGCTAAATACTACAAAGGAATGGGTACAGCAAGTGCAGGTTCTACTCAGCTGTTTGTGTACAGGTGAAAAAAAAGAGTTCTGAAAAAGAAACACAAATGGGAAAATCTAAAAGTGTTTATTTAAAAAACAAAACAGAAAAGTGGCTTATTTTTAATAATGATGAAAATAAGCATGGAGCTATATTTTTTGCCTTATTTTGCACTTGTATTTATCTTTCCAAAAAGATTGCTACTTTGTTAGCAATTATTTAAATGTTTGCTTGCAATTAAACAATAGCCTTTGTGCTAAGATTGCCATCTTTTCCAATTAGGAAATGCATTTTACATAATTAGTAATTCAGTATCTTATTTTTTAAATCCAATTTTTTTTTTCCAGAAAATGTTCTAAGTACATTTTTCCCAACGATTTAACATCCCGTTAGTTAGCACAGGGCTCTATTTGGATGCAAAGTAGAATTTGCAAAGGAGAAAGGCATTCAAATTAATTCTTTCTTATGTCGATCTGTTTCAGGTGTGCCAGATGCATTCAGGAAATACACAGTGTTAAAAGGAGGACAGAACTGTAGCTACTATTGCCTTCAGCTTTTAGACAAAGAGCATTTTACGCTCACAGATCAGTCCTATGCATGGAAGAGGAAAAATCAAGCTTTCTTCTTTTTCAGCTCCTAATCTGTCTCCAACTTTGAACTGATTGACTTCAGCTGGATAAAGTACAACTGAGTTGCAATCAGACCATGCTTTAACTCTTCAAAAACTTGCTTGTCAGTCTCACAAGGCAGGGCTGCGTACTACTTCATCAGTTCACTGCATTCTCTTTAAGGCTTTGGCAACACATAACTGCTTAAAAATTTAAGACATTAGAGTGCATTCGGCTTTGACACAGGTTATTGATTTCATATTTTATGAGAAAATATTTAAATAAGACTTCTCTAAAAGAAATGTAAACGTCTTTCCTCATTTGTTCCAGTGCAGTACTGTGCACAGAGTCGAGGGATCATTTTAGAGGTAAGGCAGTGCCATATCATGCTACAACGCCAAACCCGGAGGCATGAACAGATGTTCAGTAAGCATATCTGCAAGTAATACTTCTGATGTACTCCAGAAGCTGGTTCTTTGTACATGTACGTGCATAATATTCCTGTCCCTTTCCATGCCTCCTTGTGAAAGATGATCAGAAACAGACTTTTGTCTGTGCATTGTAAAGGTCTTCTATTGGTGGCAATCCAGTTTTGAGTGCTATTTTTTGTGGGGTCTCAGTCCCTTTCCTGATATGACCCGCTCTGATGGGGGAAAGAAGGGAAAGTCCTCTGGCAAGGAAGCCAGAAACTTAAGTAATTCCTTGACAACTTTAACAGTTCCAAGAAACAGCTAACATTGAAAACAACAGAGAAGGCAATGCCAGGTTTCCCAACAGTCTGTCATCCTCACCAGCTTCAGCAATCTTGAAGATGTCAGCTTTGGAAATATCACTGGTCATGGCCAAGTCGCTTAGCTCATTCCAAGCCTAAGACAGGTATTCTGTACACAGAGAGCAATAATTGTAATTGCAGCTTAAAGACCAGGGTCTTCAAAAATAAAACTCTGAACATGCTAAACAGGCATCTGACTTAGAAGGGACTTTCCTTCTTTCTTATCTCTGGGCAACCCTTCCTGAAAAACTAAAACAAAACAAAAAACAAACCAACATGCCTTCTTAACAGTATTAAACAGCCATAAGTTGGGGCCTTTGAGTATGCTTCAACTTTGCAGTATTTTTGATAAAGAAAAAAAGATGGTAGCTGTATTTAATACATCCTTTCTATTAAGAACGTGCTTCAGGTGATGAGAGGATTATAGTATTGACAAAAGAGATTCCACTGCTGTAAAACATGTTTTCAGAACTAGTTTTGATAGTGCTAATGACAGCCATTTTTAAATTGGAAAAATTTCCTAAGGAAAACCATCAAAACATGGGAAACCATCAGTCTCCTATTCAATAAAGGTGGCAAAATAAAATGGAGAAAACTCACTGCTGCTTGAGTGGAGAATCTCACATTTATCTTGATGAATTTCATCTTGTTGTTTGGGAGAGAATTTTACCAGTTGTGATGTTCAGTATAATCCTGTTTTCTAGCATACTTGTAATACCGCTTTTCATGCAATTTCGCTTTTTTTTATCGTGAAAGAATTCTGTTTAATTCAAAATCTTAGAGAGTTTTTTGTACATCCTGCCTACATCATTATCTATGTTTCCACTGAATAAAACCTGAAGGCTGAAACAAACAAATACATGTTAAGTTCTATTGTATTTATTTACAAAGAATGAGGAGCCTCGTCTGATCTACATTCCAGCATACACGAAGGCAATTACATCACTGCAATATGCTTGTATTAATATAGCAAAACACACTTTTTTTTTTACTGAAACATACTTGTGAAACTTGAAGATTATTTACTCCCCAGATGAAATCTATGTTTTACACGAACTCCTACAGTCATTTTTGTTGGAGTTGCACTTGCCCTGATAAGCAAAATACCATGTAGACAAACAGGTGTCCTTGCTCCCAAAACTTTCACAAGAGAGTCATGGACATACTAGAGTGAGTCTAACAAAGGTCCACAAAGATGCTTCTAAGAATAACCTTTCTTGTAAGAAATTTCCTGCTTTAGCCATCTGTTCCTTCTCCTTAGAGCTACAATATGATGTTAAATCCTTGCGTACACTGGGGCAGTGTTTATGGCATTGAGAAATACAAGTATTATCAACAGTCTTGATATGAGCCTTGTAATAATGTGGAAGACCCTCACATTTTCTCTCTGGATTCCCAATCCAAATTTCTTTTTAAGGTTAGGGAGAAGAAGAAAAAAAAGTGAATAATGTGGTTACATTTGGCAGTTAATGTTTCTCTTCTAACTTCCAGTTGACATATTTCTATACACTCAGCTGAACAACCTTTTCTAGCTGATTTCACTGACACAATGCAGACCTCAATCCTGAAAATGTCCATTTATTTTATTTCACATGCCTAAGCAACCCTATAGACTTGAAAAGTGCAACTTGGACAACGGTTTACTCAATAGGTAATGTTACATTTTTTCAGGAACAAAACTTGTCTTGCTCGAAACAGATGCAAGAATATGAAATTTAAATACTCAAGGATACTGTTTACATGAAAGAAACCCTAAGAATATTTAGCAAAATGTAAAAATAATAAAAAAAACAAATTGATACTCCAAGTTGGAGGAAATATTTGAGTGCTGAACAAGGCACAGAAAACAGAAAAAGTCTTATTCACAGAAAAAATTGGTCAGTTAAAAGAAGTCTTCCCTAAACTAAGTACTTTTGTTTTCAGTTCTCTATTTATACAAAAAGTGTTTTGAGTATGGTCAGCCTCGGCTTGCATGTCCAAAATGTTCTCAAATAGCACAGATATCATTATTTGATAATGAAGAGGAAAGGAAGCAAAGCAACATTAGTGGTAATTTATTTCAAAGCCTTTAGAAGATTAATATCTGTGGATGATAAAGTCAGGTAAGACTCACACACCCCCACACCCTATTTAAAATGAAGCTGAAGATTTGCTTAATTAGGACGAATCTGTGTTACCACTGAAAAATCAGACAGAAATTAATGATAAACAAACTCATCCACAGTTTGGTCTGCATTCCTCTTTCCAGAATTTCTTGTTAAGTTAGCAGATTTTATATCAAATGAATACCCTTTCTCTGCTCAACCTCTTGCTTTATTTGAGAACTTAATAGGCCTTGTCTTATCTTTCACTAAGTAGTAGAGCATTTGCAAGGGTTTCACTTTCAGAGTACGGATAATCTTGTTATTTGTACCTGGGACCCAGGTCTGCTTCTCCAAAAAGGCTATTTTGACAAAAAAAAAAACAAAAAACAACTCTATTACTAGAAAGAAGGGGCTTTGTTTCCTTAATGTACAACATGTTCTTCAAAAACTGTTCACATTTGAAGATTGAGTTCCACACAACTTTGGTCAAAGAGATATGTGCAAGATCCTGAAGCCTCCCTCTCTGATTATCCTTTTTGAAAGGATCACAAAACTGGAATTTTATAGGAACAAACTGTTCAAAGGAGTGCTTGAAAACATTATTCACAGAGGGTCCTTCTAACCCTGATCAGTTCCTTGCAACTTGACTTGAAGCTCCTACAGTTTTTGCTTCACAAGTGCCAATTAGCATCCTTTCAGTCAGTGAAGTGTAAAGCAAACAGATCTAACACCACGGCAATCACTTTTAGTATCTACAAAGACTTGAAGGCCTAAAGGAAAGCTCTGAAATACATTGAAAGGCACCTTTTTTTTTTTTTCTCCTTTTTTTTTAAACATTTGACCTCTGTGCTTTCACATCACAGGCTAAAATATATGAACACAGGCAACACATTTAATGAATCATTATCTCAACAAGAGTTTAAATGCTGTCACAAATTTTATAAACAATACTAGAAGTGTTTTGCTTCACTTGTGTATTACGTGAAATTGAAAGAAAATTCACATTTACTTAATGAAAATTTTACTGAACTTCTAAACCAGTAGCTATCTTCAAAAATACACTTCTCATGGTTTTATATCAGAGAGTTTATAATTAAAAGGTTAGAACAATTTGGATTTAAAAGACATTACAAAACAAAGCACTTAAAATTACTGAACAAAGTATTACAGCCAAGTATTTCAGATATTTGCAATCCCCTTTCTTGGGTCATGATTCAAAGACTACAATACCTGCAATAAGGTCAAAAAAGACTAATGACCCTTATGTATGTATTTCTTAAAGCAAGGCTGCAAACTACAAAAATGAACAGAGTTGAGTATAACAAACATTTTGAAAGAAATATATTATGAAGTGAGGTATGGCAGTGTTGAAGTGCTACAGTGGATTTCTGCATATTCAAACCTATTCCAGGTCAATGACACTGATGTTTGAGATCAGCAGGCTACTGCCTGCTTGCTGCAATCTTGTCATATGACCTCTTCATTTAGATGTCCAATGGCCACAGAAAAGATACATTCAATTAAGCAAAAAAAACTAGTAACATGATCAGATATGAACAAGCATATCTGGCAATTTAGAAGGCAAAGTATAAGTAAAAATGCAAGCATACAGCTTATAATAAATACTTTTTCAAGCATTTAACATTATCAATATTTAAAAAAGAATTTAAATAATAAATGCAACTATTTTATACAGAACTGTACCATTTATTATACACACAAGTATTTCAGTTCCCTTTGTTTACAAAGGCTGGTTACAGATATATGGAATGTTACAGTACCATCTTGCATAAAATTTTAGTACAATTCGTACTTCAAAAAAAGGGTGCAAAACACCAGCCTAATAAATCTGACTGAATTGAAATATTTTTAATTACATCATTAACACATACACAACAAGCTGTACATAAGCCCACTTTTCAATCACCACTTCAAGATACTGTAGCAAGTACATTAGATTATAAATGATTCCAACTACTTAGTTAAAATTATTAAAGGTTTGCACTGCTACTCACTCTGGACCTTTGAGATATAGCTTGTGTTCATGAATTACTGAGCTCTTGTTAGTACAGTTAAAGGCAGTCAGCATTGCTTGCCAAGTACTAGCCACAAGAGATTTTCTCAGTGAAACTTCACCTGGGAACAAACATTTTTGGATACCTTTTTTCCTTCAAAAACTAAAAAAAAAAAGTTTTATGGGGTCAAGACTCTCCATTCTGTACCTTGGATGCTGGTGGATGCATGAAGTCCTTAAAGGGAACTAATGCCTCTTTCAGAGCAGAACACACTTCTGATGAGGAGCAGGTGATACATTCTACTAAAGTCGGGTACAAGGCAATAACTTGTGCCCATGTGTTAGCATCAACTGCAATGAAGAAAAGAACAGATTAGTTCACTTACTACTATGCAAAATTCTTACAGCATTTTATTAAATAAATAAGTTAAGGACACATCCACATGCCCAAACACAGGCATGCAGTGCTACTGAGACACTAAGGCATCTCTATGGGGCCCTCAGGTATGATGTAGGATTTGCAGAAGAGCCACACTTTTGAAGTAGCAGGTGGAAGCTGGATGACATATCCACAAAATGGCATTGTGTGCTTTTGTTCCTACATGTGATTCACTCACTATACTTTCTTGGATGGAGAGCATCTGACACTTTGAAGATACTACTTCTGTTTAGTCTATAACACATATACATTTTTCTATTAGCTTTTCTCAGCTACTGATAGAAAGCAGAACTGGGCGCTAATTTTACTTCTGGAAAGGTCAGCAATAAGACTATTAATTTCAAATTATTTCCAGATTATCAGAACAAGAAAAAGCAGGAGAAACTCTGGACCAGGGCATAAACAATATCCATGGTAATATTTGTTAGTACAGTGAAAATAAACACAGTGTATGAATCTTATTTATTATATCAATTCCTTGTTTATCTGCTTTAACTTTGATTTCAAGAGAGCACAAAACCTTGATTTCAAACGTTAATAATTTATTACAAAAATAAAATGATTCAAAAGTAGGAGAAGTAGGAGCAAAGTGGTTCTCTAACGTGTCTGGTAGCCCTCTTCATAAGAAAGTATGCAGCAGTTTTGGAAGTCACTGCCACACACTGATGGCTCATTTTAGTAAGAAAGTTACGGGCAACAGTGCAGCTGAGCTGGCCACTCTACCCCTTTAAATGAAAGCCCCAGCAAAGTAATGCTTTAGCTGCTTCAGGTATGCTAGAAGGCTTTGTGTACTCTTGCACAGTTCTGTCCTCAGCCTTTTACTGTCAACCTAGGAAACAACACCTCCCTGCTCATTGATGCTGCAAAACATCCCACCTTTCAGAAAACCCACCTATCTATGTTCTTCTGGGAAGTCTGCTTTGTTTCAGGATTTACAAATTTTTTCCCTTTCTCTTAATATCAGAAGCAGGGAAGGTAGAGAGAAGTGATATATATGCAGATCTGTCAGAGTTGCAGAGCACAATGCAGCTAGTTTAACAAGGTATTAAGCAGTATGATGATACTAATAGTATGCATAATAATGAGCTTGAATATCTGGAACTACAGAAGGGAAACAACCCATCAGTAGAGACAAACACATTCTTAGACACATCTACTTAGCACAAGTTAACACAGTATCTCCCAAGATTTTTGGTGGGAACCCTCTGCATACAAAAGGTGCAGATTGCAGGAGGAACAGTACGTGTTCACATAAATGAAGTCATGGCCACCAGTTTCAATCAGTCCTTTAAATACATCTGTCATTCATATCACCACTTAGTATCAATGAGCAAAGAAATGTTTCTCATTTGTTTCTTATTATGGGGACAGGAGGTACTATAGCAGAAAGTGAGGGGAAACAAGATTTCACATTTAAGTGTTTAACAGCTTGCTCATCGACTTTATTTGCACACCCGTTTTACTGGGGAGTGCACCTGTGTGAACCAGATCCACAGCAACCTAAAAAAGCTATAATGAAAAGAAAGAAGATACAGTAAAACTAACAGCTATACATATGCTTCTATTTAAGAATTCTGTTAACACTTTATGGAAGTTTTGTTTTTAAAAGATACCAAGATCTATCTAACACAAGACATCAGAAAATGAAGTTTTCTATTTTTAAATATATCTTAGAACCTTATATTGTTATGTATACTGGAAAATGTTCTTTTCTACATGCCACCTATATATTCACAGAATCTTACAGACTATACTCTTTGTGTGAAAAGTACTACAGGAAAGAATAAATACATCTTTGTGGCAGATGAAGTTTTACCTCATTTAGAAATACGTTATTTAACAATAACTTACCATTTTCAGGCTGAGTTTTTTTAAGTGAGTCTATGAGAGTACTGACAGCTTTTAAAACAAATATGATTTCTGTTACTTGTTGCCTACAAAAGGAAGATGCAAATAGTCAGCAACCCATTTTTGTCTCAAGATTATAAATTTTCTGTGAAACTTACATAACATTAAAAAAAAAAATGTAATGGAAACAGCTGCCTACCCAAAAAAAGGACATTAAGAGACCAAGGTTATTATTTGTCTTTAACTTTTCCACCATTATAGCTACTGCCAGCTAGGATGGCTTTCAATTTGATATTAGAGACAGTGATAGAGCATGTGTCTCAATCTGAAAATATTCATGCACGTGATTAGCTGTAAAATGGAAAGAATCAGTTTCATCAGTCACAATCAAAATCTCCAAAAACATTTCAGCTGAGGTTAACTGAAATCTAAGTAAGTCCCCATTTGTGAAAGAATTTCCTTGTTCTCAGGGCAATTTTCAGTTTCAAGAACAATTACCTGAGTAATGATTCACAATATTGCTGTTTATATATTTTGTCTTATTGTCAAGAAGACTCTCTACCTCTCAGTTTAGAAACTAGCTCTGCTAGGAATAAAGGGAAATTAGATTTCGGAAATATTATGTTAGAGATACCAGAAACATTCTTTCAACAACTGATAATATTGATTACTGAATTACACTCCTCTTTTCAGCGTAACAGCACTGAGTGTGACCACTATTTTTTTTTTTAAGTTTTTTCTGTTCAATAGAAATTTGGTATAATTTTTTATTTGAAACATTTTTCGTATACTTCTCAAGCTTTAAATTGCATACATCCCTTACACACACCCATACACACAAACACTTCTAACACACAACAGACGTATTCTGAATACAGCCTTCTCAAAAGGTACTGGTAATACCCTTTATTTCCTAAGGGCACTGCACATACCGTGGAAGAGGACATTTGCCACTCAACCTCTCGTCTTCTATGTAGCGATGTAATACATCCTGTGACCTTTTCAAGAGCACAGAAAGTGCCATTCTAGAGATGTAGCCTTCCTGAGGAGTTGTGACTTTATTACTGAATGAAAACTGGAGCAGTGTTTCAAAACACACCTTAGAAAACTCCTCTCTCAATCGAATATCTATTTCCGCCTCTGTCAAAGTAAAACATCATAATTAATTGAGCACTGTGCATGCCAGAATGTCAGATGTTGCATTTCAATCGGTTAATTATATTTTGCAAAAAGGTTATCAGTCCTGTAATATTAAAAAAACATTAACAGTGATATGGACAAATATTAAGAACACGTTCTAAGGAAGGGATGACTGTGTGATATTCACAACAGGTCAAAAATATAAAAGAATATTCAGCACATTCACTAACGTGTCACCAACTTAATGCTGCTTTAATAACAAAGCATCAAATTTAACATCATTTAACAGCATTTAACATCAAATGACATAACAAAAACAAAAGAAAAAAAGTGACAGGAACATCCCCAGTCCTACACCACCAGTACTAACATTTGCTACTGTACAGAGAAATGCTTCTGTGTTAATGTCTGGTTAGCCACAACATACAGTTATGCTAAGGTCATTTAATTTTTAAGTACTGGATATCATGCATGCCTTACAACTGTCTGAAATCACTGTCAAGTATTGCAACTGACATAAAGGAAAATAAACTATTAGAAAGTTCAGAAAAAAAATCTGTAGAAACACAAATACAATACATTATACATGACACTGACGAAAAAACAAGAAAATAGTAGTTAAAAAAAACAAAAGTGAAACTTCCACAAGACAATACAGTTTAAAGTGAATATATATCATGGAATTTCAGGTCTTTATCAGAATAAGTACTGTCAACATTTTTGTTACTGTCTAGCAGATATAAACCTATTTTTCTGTACCTTTTGTCATTCAGCTACTATACCTGTAAATGAAGATGACTGAGAGTGTATTGAGCCTTTATTGAGCATAGTCATTATTTGACCAACAAATTCCTTAGGAATAAAATTAGCATATGGCAGTATCTCCGTACTAATAAGCTGCACCACCTAAAATAAATTAAATAAGTTTATATTGGTTTTCTGAAGAGTAACACTGCAATTCTGGTAGAAGACAAAAGGAACATTAAACAAAGAGACATGCCTAATGGAAATTTACAAAATCTTCCAATGCTGCTTTAAGAATTTGCAGATACATCTAAAAATTTTGGAACCGTGTTTAAGAGATTAAACTTGAACTACCAAACTTATTTTTCCTCTCATTTCTTAGTTTCTGAAGCAGTTTTCACTCAGATTTCCACTGACATTTGATGCATATTCTTCCAGTCAAATTTACAGTTTTGAAAAGAGAATATTTGACAATAGGAATCTCCCTCCCCTTCCACTCCATTCAATATTCTTACTATCACATCAACACGTATATCACATGCTTACAAAGTGACATCAGCAAAACAGAACATGTCAGCTAACTAAATAAGCTGACAGCAACACACAAACTGAAATGTTTTTTCTGTCCTTGGTCTTGGTGCATTCACTCAGGAATAAAGTGTGTGTAGATCTCCGTAAACTAATGTATTGGATCTCATACTTCTGCAGATAGAACTGCTCTTGCTTTTTTTGCCCTGAAATCTTCATGTCCTAGCTAGAGATGATGAGACCAGTCAGGTCTCTGCACCACACAAATCATCATTTCACCATTTATGCACGTTTTTATTCAGTATTGAGAACACACCTAGATTGCAACAATGAATGCCACCTCTCAACAAAGAGAACATTCCCTTAGGTTCAGTCATCAGCCTCCTTGGGTTTACAATTACCTATGTAATTGCTTGGCAATATCATAGTAAGTAAGAATCAGATAATGGATTAGAAGCAGAAAGACGTTCTGTTTTTTCTGCTCGTTTGAACTCAAGTGGACAAGTTTTTGGCATGCAGCTTCCTTTGCACCTTTGCAAAACCTGGAAGCAGTCAAATTTTGAGCCTCTGAATTTGTCTCCTTTTCAAATGGAAAAAAACATCTCAGAAAAATAATAATGGGCAACTTTGCCAAAAATTATTTGAAAACTAAATGCAACCTGTGAATGCCACTACCTTATGTGTTTGACAATATTACACATTTTCTATAGTCCTCTTACCTCAACATCAATACTCTCATTCTTCTGAAATTCTTGAATTGAGAGATTATCAGGAGGTGCACTAAAAATAAAGAAAATACATTATACTTCTAAATTCACAAAATGTGTAAGGAGCTAAGTATGAGAAAATGCATTAAAGTTTCACATGCATCAAGTTGGTACCATTACATAAAAACTATTAACATTTTAGAATAAAATCTTTGAATAATGATGATAAAAGTGGTTCAAAGGAAAACTGCAGTAAAATACAAAAATGAAGAGTTATGGCAACTGAGGACTTGCAGCACTGTTTTTCACATGCGTATCAAAATAATCTCTTCCGTCCTAAATTGTGCAGAACTCACAATACTTGCTCACATGCATCTGTGAAGGTCTCATTTAGGCATCAGAGGTTTTTTTTTTATTTTGTTTTTCCTTTTTCTCACTATGCATAATTTTCTTTGAGATTTTAAAAAATTTTTAGCAACCATTTATTTAGCAATTTAATTTTGTATTTTCTTTTGTGTTAATGAAACACACTTCTCATTAATGGGACATTACTCTTTTGTTGATAACCGATACTTGTTCTCCTTATTAAAGAATTCTAGGAAGAGAGAAATTCATTTTATAAACAACAATTTTGAAGAATTTCAGAACTCCGTAATTCTTCCATTGTATACAAAAATCTGCTTAAAGATAAAATGCCCAGAAGTGGTTCAACCATGAATGTCACTCCATGCTTTATAAAATCTTACCTTGCCTGCTTGCAACTTTGGAAATCTTGTATCATTTGACAGGAAATTTTACGCTAGCTATCATTCACTAAGTTTTTTTCTGGTGAAGTTCTCTCATTTAATGAGTCATTCTTCTTCCTTACTGGAATACCTGCTAAGTAGACTCAAATTCCCTTTTCTTTGCTGGATTATGCTATGGCTTGCTGAGTTACTGAGGCTAGTTCTTCAGTAAGACATAAAGCATACTGTGAAAATGTAACATGTCTTACATGTTATGTATGTACTTGTTACATGTTATGTACATGTTCATGGTATGTGGTTACGTTGCACTCTTCATTAAATACCCTACTAATCTATCAGAAACAGCACACAGAAGTCTAGGTATCTATTCTGACCCAGTTATTCCGTTCTTGTTTTTCTGACATAAGAAGAAATTAAAACCCTCATGCCCACGATCCTTTGAAATTTAAAAAACTACTACAAAACTCACGGGGTTGTACATTTAGTGTTTCTGTAACGTCTGATCTGCATGGAAGGTAAATTTATTATAGAAGAGATCGCTGCATTAACAACAAAAATCAGAGGTAAAGAACTGTAAAAAGTTTATATACTTCCATTTTGTTAAGTCCTCTCCTTTCCCCATAATTTTACGTTTTGTCTTTTTAAATAATACTTTAAGATCTTCAAATTGAGGAACAGCTGGGAAGTGTGACCATGTGAAAGGCACGGTTTGAAACATTTGAATTAAGATGGCGTCTGGTGCTTCAACTTGCTGTTGTTGTGTATGTTTGTATCTTACCATATTAGATGGTGCCTTATTTGCTCTGGAGAAGTACACAGGACAGTCACTACTGAAAAGGCAGGAAAATGATATGGCCAATCTGCCACAGTCCCCGCCTGATTTACTGCAGCATGGGCAGATGTAAGGAGAACAGTGCCCTGGGCTGAACAAAGAGCCAAGCTGTTCTGTAAGCTGAGGAATTGGTGAAGTACGGCAGCAGCAAGCAGACCAGCATCCTTTGGCTCATTTCCAAACTCTCTCCTCAAAACTCCCAGTTTTTTCTCCACCCCCATGTCTCCCCAAGAAACAGCAGACGCATGCGGTGAGTAGTTCTGAGCCAGGCATGTGCTCACTAGAAAGGCAGCTGCCAGATATATGACCATGGATCTGTGCCAGCCTTTTCCACATAGGGGTACTCATCCAGGCCTTTCTCCTCCATCCCACTTTGATTTTCAGGAATGGTTGGAGCCTTCTAAATCTCATTCAAATGTGGTTTGTTCAGCTAACAGCTTTTTTTCTTCCCACTGTTCCTGTATGATGCTGACTGAGTCAAATAGATTTTTACTAGGCAGGGTTCTTCTTTTTCCTCTCTTTTGGGTACTTAGCATGAGACACCTGGATCTGAATCTGCACATTCACTGCTAATTTTCAGTTTTGACAACTGTGACAGCATGTTCCTGTTTGAAAATAAAGATACTGCCCTGTCTCAAAGAGATTATATTGTATTTTTTATTGGTTCATGTGCTAGGCTGTCAGCAAATTCGGTGTTACGTGTCGAAGCAAAGAATAAAATATTAAGTAGCTGTTCATTCTATACATTCTCTAACATAAAATAGATAAGGATGCAAACCCTTTATATAGAAACCCTTTAAATAGAAATATGAACAATTACAATGCATTCATATGCAGGTCACGTTGAATTACGTGGAAAGTTTTCATTCTGACACTTCCTTGTTTATGAATGACTGACTTTCTGAGCTGAGGTTTACTTTAAAGAGGTTTTATGACCCTTCTGCTCAGTCATCTATATCTGACCTACCATGTAGGTCACAGATGATGCTATATTCTTGTTCATGCAGCAAATAACTCCCAGGTAAATAGATTTCTGTAAGATGCCCAAACAAAACATCTATAGGCAAAGGCTTTGCTTGTTTGATTCAGTACAGCCAAACTGTACGGGAAGGGTCATGAGCCAGTGCAGATAAGAGGGAGTGTAATGCACACTGTAGCTCTGTGCAGGATTTTCCAGGTAAAGAGCTCCCAGCTGCTGCCCAGTGTCTAGGGAGGTCTTTAAAACCTAACAACAAAGAGCTAACAGCCACAGAGAGTCCTGCTGTGCACAGCAGCACTCTGCTCTGAAGCATCTTTTTGGAAAGTATTGATTTAATTCCCTCATGTAAGCACAGACTTCTGCTCTAGTAAATTATATATACGCATGTTTGTTGAATTTTATTTTATATAATGGCTTGACATGCTTCCGTGAAAGCCTCTGGGAAAGAAGTATGATATTAAATAATAAACAGACCAGCCTCTTACTAGAAGACAATTTTGTATAAATTGAGTTATGTGAAATGTATTTTTAAATGTCGTTTTGATTTATAATAAAAATCAAGATTATCAAGCCTTCTCAGCTGCAGCTTGCTTAAAGAAACAAGAATAATAACAACAAAACCTAAACTAAAAACAAAAAAGCTGAAGCTTTTTGTTTGAAAGCTGTTAATTCTCTGTAGCAATAACATTTTCCTTTTCCATTTACCTGGGCTTTTCTGGCTGTATTTGAAATCTCTTGTGCAAAGCTCCAAAGGCCCTTTCTGCTGTCTTTGTACATTTCAAGCATCAGTGTGTATCTCATGTCATTCAGCTCCACAGCTAGTTTGCAAACCTATTCCTGCTTGAAAGAGCATGCAGAGGATGCTCACTGTTTTAAACACAGAGGTTCAGAGATCTTTTTTTTTTAAAGGGTTATTACCACACCACACCACCAACACCAACTCAATTTCACTGGTAGAAATAATATTAGGAGTTCTACAGATGTAATTGCTAGGACCACAGTGACTGGAAGAATTATGAGGTCAGAAAAAAAATGTTTAAAATGTTTGTTAGAAATTCAGAACACCAGTGAAATTGAAACAACTTCTTATGTCTACTCTAGGAAGATTTCTGGTTCCTCAGCCCAGTAGGGGCTTGGATGATATACACATAAAAATGAACAAAGGTAGAAGGAAAAATCAGCCAAATCAGCTACACGGTATTACTAACAGAACTGACTCTTTGTTCTCACTTAGAGGACAGTGAGGCCCTGGCACAGTCTGCCCAGAGAAGCTTTTGGTGCCCCACCCCTGCACGTGTTCAAGGCCAGGTTGGATGGGGCCACCTGAGCTGGTGGGTAGCAGCCCTATCCATGGTAGGGGATGGGAACAGGCTGGGCTTTAAAGTCCCTTCCAACTCAAGCTATTCTGTGATTCTATGATTCTGTGATGACAGTAAGGGATTTTCAAGGTTTACAGAGATGCAGACATTTCTTATTTGGAACCACCTCGGAAGTGGTGAGCTCTGAAGAACAAGGTTCTGAAGGGCATGCTCAGAAGGAAGATATTTACAGTTTTGACTGAAGTCTGGGAGAAGAAACAAACATAAAACATCTAGTGATAAAAATCCTGGAAAGAGTAATGATACTGGCCTTTAACAGCAGAAGACCAGATAACTAGGAAATTATCCTGCTGTTATCCACATGGTTCCATGAACCACCAGCTTCTTTTGAACTTTAAAGCTTCTAAGCGAGAGAACCAAAAAGTTTCATGCAACATCTGAGAAAAGCTTCAATTCTGATTAAAATGCTGGTCCCTTATATCCCTTTATATATGTAGCTTGTATATAAATGCACAGAATACACTCTGGTCTCTTAAGAGCGAAAGTCAAAGTTAAGAAAAGACAGAAAATTTTTGGGTATCATAAATATACACAGAAGTAATGCCTCCTTTACCTCCAGAGAATATTCTCCCAGGCATGACAGCTGGCAAAAGCTATTAATTAACTCCAACAGTTACTGTTTTTAGCAAGCAACATGTTAATATGGAATTTCTACAGTTAGAACAACTTTCAAGAAAAGTATAAATCAGTCGTTGTTAAGAAAAAGAAATTACACATTTGAGATGTATACAGAGATCTACACTGCAGAGCTCTGACAGTCTTACTTCCCTGGACTTGCGAATGGTTCATAGCCAAAACTGAACCGTGGCCAATCTGGATCAGTTAAAAACATGCAAAATTAATGTATTTCATCTTTTCCACAGATATTTAGGAATAATTAATTTACAGCAAGTAGTAAGAAGTTTCTTCAGGAATACACACAAGTGAAGATACATTATCCCACAGTAACCTGAAAAATCTTCATTATAATTTTCTAAACCTCACAATGGTATTGATTATAGCTGACTTGGACTGTTGGAATGGAATCTGGAATACTAACTGTAGCCAAAAACAAAACAAAAGAAGATACTGCAAAGATTATTATAAATTTAAGAAACAGTGAAGCAACAAAACAAAAACTGACAACTTAAGTGTCTTTGCTGCACTCCTGATAGCCTTTTTTGATTTTCTGGTCTTTCTATCTACTATCATTTCTTTCAAGTATATTCAAAGATGAAAGAAAAGATTTTCATACAATTACATTATAATCCTACTGGTGGAATTCCAAAGTCACTCATTATAAACATTTTTACTAACAGATATTCCTCTAACATTAAGTTTCATTGGTATCTCATTTTCGTCTGTTTTGGGCAAGCTGCTATTTATTCATCACTAGTAAATACAGCTGTGTTTGGTTGCTGACTCCTGTATGTTTGCAAAGTACGCACACACAAATATACACTGAATATTAGTATTAGGTACAGAAGAACCCTGCTGTTTTCTATTAAAAAGAAAGATTAATTTATGACTGAAATCAACATAAAAAAATCAGGGAATTAATTTTTTCATATTCCACATTGCCCTTTAATCTGTGACACAATTAGATATTCTCAGCTACTGCTGAAAGCTGTTTATCCACAAATGCTCACAAAAGATGAAAATTCCTTACCCCTTCTATGCAGTACTCTACAATACCTAACCTTACGGTAAAAGGTTTCCTTGCTGTTTGTAACCTTTGATAACCGTTGCTACACTGAAATGCATTTTTACCCACTGTAAAGGGGCAAAAACAATTCTTTGACCGTTTTCTGGAGACTTCCCAATGATATGTTCCTTCTTGTTCAACAAGCTTATAGGTCTAATTTCTGACCATTATCATTTTCCTTTTCTGATTTTTCTCAACACGCCCACGGCTACAGTGTCACTCTTAAAAGATTAAGCATATACATCTGTCAGTCTGTCTGCTAAACTTTTCACAAAGTACTATCAATATAGCTAGTTCTTTTCATCCTAAGTGGAAAAAAAACAATGCTGCAGTTCTGATCTAACTGAGTATATATCAGTAACTCTTTATCAGAACCCAATCCTTGGGAGTCCATATAGAATTTCTTGACCTCATCAGAAAGGCTATGTCTTGCATTCAGAGATCAGCTGAGCTTTTTCTTGCTTTGACATTTCACTTATTCAATGAACTTTTGTCTACTACTTACTGGAAGTATACTTTTTAAAACTAGATGAATTGGTTACCTCTTTTCCTTCATTCATTAGAGTCATCTTCAGATATCAAATAACTAAGAATAAGGCTGTTTTTATTGAACTCTATTGGTACAAACGACTACATTAGTGAATAAATTACTTATAAATATTTTTGAGTTTAAAAAAAAAAAAAAAGGAAATTGTGTTTACCTTTTAGTGAATAAAAAGTCTTCAAATGTATTGGCTAACTCTGGCCACATGCTGTCAAATTTTCCAGAAGATGCATGCTGCCTTGCAACTGGTAGTCCAATAGAAAGCACTTTGAGAAGAGAGGAAACAGCGAGCTTCCATGTGCTTTCAGAAGGACAGGAGTACTTCAGACTAAGAGGTATTCTCAGCGTCTGCAAAATGAAAGATCAAACTAAATGTACAGTTGCTCAGAGAAATCTAAGAGTAAGACTGATTTCTGCAGATCTCAGCAGACATTTAAATAGATGACAGTACACATCTCTACATTTTCTTTCTAAAATATGAAGACTATTTACCCTATATCAGCTGACTAAAGCACAGGTCTGTTAACACACAAAGTCAGAAACCAGATCTGATCCAATTACCAATTACACCATGAATCTACTCACTAATTCTCTTTATTACCATCCAGCTTTCTGGGAATCCTGGCAAATAGGCCTACCCAACATCCAACAGATCATATAAGTTTAGTTCTGAAGTTTAGTTCTATATCTAGGAAGTTCTCACAAGGGCTTCCAAAGTTTTAAAAAGAGAGAAAAAAAGCCATACTGAATTTAAACTTTTCCCAAAACATAGAAGTTGATCTTTGCATGTGACCACTGCAAGATATCTGGTGACTGTTGACTGTTAAACCACAGGAAGTTTAAAAGCAAAAAGAACTACTGAAATTCTAAAGAAAAAGGCTGCTACACAACTCAAATGTACAGCAGACAAAAACACTGCAAATTTGGGTAGAAAGAGATTCAGTAGCTATAAAAGAAACTCATTAACATGTTTAAACTAAGTTTATGTACTACATGCACTTTATTTACCACTTCTAGCATTGTTGGTCAACTGACAGTGAACTAACTAGGAGGTGATACCAAGTTATCTTGGATAACTAATTCTTTAATTTATATTTCAAATACGTATTACCTAAATTTGGGTATTACGTATGTGATACCTTCAGTAAAGTTTCTGATTTAAGGAAAACAAAGGGAGAACTCACTCTTAAGAGAGGGTTAATTGTAATAAATTTTGGCAGTGAGTTTGTAATCAGAGCTAGGATCTAACCCTGGAGATAAAAAAAAATATTTTCTTCTGATGCTTTTGCTCATGGAAGTGAAGTCTAATTCTAATATAAAACATGGGCTTCAGACAAATGAAGTGCTTTCACTTACTGAAGCACAGCACATTATTGTGAACCGTCAAAAAAGCAGCATTTTACACTAGTTTCACCTATCCGTTTACATCAGAAGTGGAAATCAATTGTAATAATTTTGAGATATAAACATTTAGTTCACAACAAATTCCAAATAATACCATGTAACTATTTTAAATACGTTAGTGTTTCTAAATTTCTGTATAGGAACAATCTGCATACAACTGGGTCATTACAAGCACGCTTAGGTCTGATATATTATTCACAAGACATTTACTACTACTTCCATTATTTGCCAAACTTATTTGCTAAAAACAAGGTCAAACAATTACGAGTTTGGCACTTTCACCTTGAAGGCGCATCTGTGCACCCATAACATTTTATAGCAGTATCAATGACACGTAAAGCCATTAAAAACAGACCAAAATAATGATTAAAGTGCACCTCCACAAAAATATGTGTGCCAGTTTTGTCTTCAGCCTTCTGTTGTATTTACTAAGAGGCCTGCTTTTCGGACTTTGGCACATAGTGCTTTCAAAGATTTCTGGGTTTAGCCCCCACACATTTGTTGATTTTCGTCTTAACTGAATTACTGATTATTATAACATGCAGCTAAAAAGTAATGCATACACCTTAAGCAATAGTGATTGCAGCACCACAAGAAATGACCTGCTGCTAATCTTCATAGACAATCAATTGTATTATTTACGGAAGCTTTAAGCTTCCCAGAAACCTGTTTATCTACAGTGTACTAAAATAAAACTCCATTAATTCAGAGCATAAGCTAGATAATCCTTTACCTTAATAATGTTCTGAAGAACTTTCTCATTTACAACAGCTTTATGGCAAGCTGTTTTTTGGTACAAGTCCACAACCACTTCCAACGATCTCTCAGCAAATGGTACATAATTCAGTGCTACCCATTCCGCCTAGGAAAAAGACAGTAAATTACTGAGCTGTATGTGTGAAAGTATTAGTTAAGGAACAGAAATCGAATGCTTTGCATTGAACTCTCAGTTTAATGCATGCAAGTTTTGGTAAGAATATGGTCCAAGCAACAAAACTGCAAATACAACGTGGTCCGACTATGAAAATGTACTCTACATTGAAGTAAAGTACATTTAAATTGAAGAAATGTTGCAGTCTAGGCAAGACAACTACATTAGGACAATCTTTAAGGAAATTTAACTCACCGGTGCAAAAAGTTGTATCTAGTGTGATTCCATTGTGTTGCAGGACAAATAGAATAAGAAGAATTAATACATAGATAACAGTTACCTCTTAGATTACACTGAATCAGATGCTCATGCTTAGTGAACAGCAGAGTACACAAATTTAAAATATATATATACTATTGAGTATGTCCTCTCTACAGCACATGCAGTGCAAAAATTTGCAGCTTAAAGGAATTTTTCCGTTCAGAAATATGGTGTTTTTCTATTTAATTTAGTGTCAAATATAGGAGCAGATATTTTAGATGAATTCACTGGACAAATTCAGACATATTCATTATGTCTGGTGTCCAGAGAATAATTTTTTGACATGGAGAAATACAAAACACATGAAGAAAAACAAACAGAATTCAAGGTAGCAAAAGAAGATAAAAGCATGTAAAAACTAATAAATTAACTTATTACACAACAGGCATAGCACAGTTTTTACAGATAGAATAAATGCATCCTGCTAAAGAATATCTGAAGCTGAATTGTGTTTAGCAGCCAAATGAAACGGGTGAGACTTGTAATAAATTACCTGATTATACTTTGCATTTGCAATGTGCTTTGTTTCCAGCTGTCCATACTGTGGAGGCTTGCATGAAAATTCTACAAAGGCCAACAGCTGATCAAAGATTGCAGGATACATTATCTGCATATTTTCTGAGCCCACACATATAGCCTATACCAAAAGGAAAAACAAAAGCTTAATATTTTTCTTGTGCTTCAGCACATAAAATTATGCCTCAGCACAACAAGCTCCTACATAAAAATCCCCAAGTCTGTCTCTTTGCTATATTGGCTGATTATAAGGACTACTGTTTTTTAGCTCACAAATGATTTTGCTACAGCACCATAATGCTAAAGTTCTAACAATACTACCAATATTAATTAACAGTTAATTAATCAATATTATTTAATAAATATGCAGAATTGTTATCACAGTACCATGCAGGAACTGAACTACACAAGAGTAACACTGTATAAAAGACAAAGTATAGTTCTAACAGCTTAAGAATATTAGGTTCTGTAATTTTATTAAAGTTGTAAGGATACTTGGCAACATATATGTAAGTAAACAAAGCTAATTGATTTTGTCTATCAAAAGGTATCTCTTCTTTACAAACTTTGCTTTGATATAACATATTTGTGGGTCATATAATTCCTGACTGTTGGTCCCAGCCACATCTTTTAAAAGATCTACTTTAAAGAGCATTTAAATCTCAGAAGTAATTCATACAAAGTTTCCGTAAGTAGTTAAAATTATGACTTACAGAAAGAAACATAAATAAAATCAGAATTATATCATTTTGGCATAGCTGAAACACACAGCCTTGTGTTAAAATTGGAAACACTTAGGAAGGGTGCCCTTCCAAGATGTCAGTGAAATATCATGTTGTCACAGTGTAATGATTTCCTGTTGCAATATAAATCCCAAGGAAAAGGCAGAGCATCTATTTTCAAAGCCAGATACAAAAATTCTATGAAGCTATTCCAATTATCTTCTGTCATTTTAAGACTTCCTCCCCACATCCCTCCTCCCAAAGCAAACAGCAAAGAAACAGTTTACTTATTGCTCCACAAAAAAACCTTGATCTTGTACTGTCAGTTTTCTCTGGGAAGGAATCAAATTCTCTTTCCATTAACTAAAGACCATTCACGACAAGTTGTGGCCAAACTAATTCAAGGAACCAACAGTTCAGAAGCTATGACTGCAACCTCCATGCTTGGGCAGCCTCATGAGCTACGACATTCAAGGGACTAGTGAATATCTCCAGTCCTCAGCTGAGAGAGGGAGTAAGCCAACACGGCCCGCAGGCATCACCATCTCCAGATCACCCTAAGGCCCAGGGCACCTTCATGCAGAGCTGCACCAGAGCACTCCATTAAATGGCTTTTCTCCTTTCCTCGGCTTCCTGCAACTTAGAAAACACATGCCCTAATGCCCCAAAAGCTTAACCAGCATTATAAATGTGGTAGAATACTGCTCCTTCTAAAAAGCTACACTCTTTCTCTGGTATTTGAATCCAAGACTATGCTGACCTCAGAAAAAGATAGTTTGATGCTTGATATTCCCCTGTGTGACAGAACACTATGAGTTTAATTGCTGATCTGACATACTCCACATACTGTAGAACAGTTTCAGCTGACGTGCTGCTGCACCAAAGTCCTTGCACTAAATTTTAATAGGTTAATGCAAGATTGTATATGTAAGAAATTATTTTGTATAACACTACTTGGATTAGAAAGAGAAAAAGAACATCCAGAAATCCCTATATAAGTCCCATGCAGAAGTAATTCCTGTACACATCTTCAATATTGTCACTACTGCCAGAAGACTTACATCTACAATGACAAAGTAACTTTGCTATTTCTTCTAGTTTGCTAGATTTTCATTATTGTTCTTACTGCTGATCTAGGATCAGTGCTTCTTAAGATGCCACTTTTTCTTGTACTGGTGAACAAAAGCAATAACTATTACTTATTTAAAGTTTGTGCATCAGTAGGTTCTTATCTTTGTATTTTATGAAACTTTTATAAACATTTTATTTTACAAATAGAAGCATTTTCTATTCAGTCTATTGATGAATTTTTCAGCTCTTAAAATTACCTGACACTAAAAAAAAGAAGAGGGTAGTAGGTCATTTGTCATTTTGTTTTTAAAAGTCACCTAACTAGGACTGATTTTCAAATAAATTTATATTTCTGACTGACAGCATATATCTTTTATCTAAGCAATTGAAAAATGCGAAAACAGCACAGCAAGCATGGAACCAAGGATGCTGAAAGTATCTTTAAGAGGTGCTTATAAAATAGAGTCATATTTACTGCACTGAGTGCACTTGTTTACATCCTTAAGTAAAGAGAGCTATAAATAAAAAAGTAATGGCTGGGCAACAATGAAGCACACACAAGCCCTAAAACAAACCACTTGGCTGATTGTTGTTTCCTGTAAAAATTGATATGGTACTTTACTTTTAGAAGTTTATGCTTTAAAATATCCTAGTACAAACCTTCAAATTTTTGAATAGTTCAAATTTATCAAACACCTCCCAGTGGAACTATTGTCAAGAAATTGTTATTTTTACAGCTCTCAGTGGCTAAGTCTCTACTAACTTTGTTGTAAATATAAACACAGCCTTAGGCACCACACCCACAGCTCAAGAGGTTTACATTCATACTGCCCACAGAGGCAGCATTCACAGTTATTTGATAATAACCAAGTATGAATCTGTGTTCTTTTGCTTGATGAGGCAGCTGGCACACCACAGAGCTTACCCAGAGAGAATACAGGTAGGCAGTGAGAGCAAGCAGAGAATTTAGGCTTGAGTACAATTTTTAACTGAGCTAATGTGGTGAAGCAGGCACTTAGACTACAGCAATGAATGACAAGAAAACAAGTTCTAACAATAAATAAAAAGCAAAGGAACAATGGGTCTAAAATAGACTCAACATATGGAAGTCTGAAACAGGAACTAAGCTTGCCTTCCATTCCTATTTTCATGCATTATAATGCCCTTTGCTAGTACAATCACATAATAAAATCTCTGTTAGACCAGTTAGGGACTCAGCTTTTAAAAAATACTTTTTTCATGCTATTCCAACTGCCAAGTTGTTCCAGAGATTTTTACAAAATCGTAACTGACCTAAATCCTTCTGTATTAACAAAGAACAAAACTTACTCCGATTCCATATTCAGGAGAGATTTTGTTTAAAAGAAGGTAGCAAATATTTACATATACCCCTTTAGCTACCACACGAGAGCCTGAGAGCACTCCTCAGTATTAATTCATTTCAACACAGGAAAAAGATACCATGGCATCCAGCAAACCTCTTGCACAGATGGCCTTTGCTGCACCTCCGCACTGGCAGACTGCCTTGTCATGTTAATTCCACTACTGGCAGGCTGCCTTGTCATGTTCATTCCACCACGTTATGCAGCTGGGAGAGAAGATCACGAGACTTCACAGAACTTATCCACCTCCAAATATATTTTAACTTAGTTTTTAATGACTGTTGTGCTGTTCTGTTAGTAATGTAACTATAGATGGGATGGGGTTTGCTGTATGATATTAGAGTGCCTAAGACTTCCTATTCAAGTCCTTATTTTCAAAAGCTTGTAGCTGCTATGTAACGTGTCTTTGTTTCCTTTGGGGATCTGGGCTAGAAAAAAGATTTGCTATTAAAAACTCATGTCAAAAATGCTGGAAGGTCTTTCTTTGGAAAGTTCTGCAAACATTTTGTAGCTAAGAACTTATGGATAAAGGAGACCAGCAAAGAAGCAAGAAAATCTGAGAAATGGAGGAATATATGGAATGATTAAATGGGGAAAATAAGACAGAAATGAAGAAATGAAAGACGTGAGAAAACACACAACTTCAGCAGGTCTGAGCTGCTGAATGGGACAATGAGTAAGCCTGCCTGACTGCTGATCACTAGGGTGAGAGTTCAACAAATACAACTGGTCTTCATGTTATTTACTCCTCCTACACAACACTGAGATTTGCCACCAACTTGTATTCTTAACATACAGCCAGGAATATTTTTAAATCCAAACCTAAATGTACAACTGCAAGATAATGATTTTGTCTTGCTTGCAGGGATTAAATAAGCAGGAGATAAGCCAATCTACACTAAGCTAAAAACAAAGTACTAAACCACTGCTTATTAGGTAGGCACCATGCATTCTATGAGCTGAATGAGACAGGATCTTGTCTGAGGATTTAAAAACAGGTATGTTCACACACTTAAGTAGTCATAACACGAAAGCCAAAAGGGAGCGAAGTCAGGTCACACGGACAGTTTTAATTCTGGCATTTCCCAAACAGCACGGCTTTTCTTCTTGAAGCAGCACTTAATCTAAATACATTATCTCATTCAGTATCAATGCTGCTTCTTTTGAATAAATACGCTTTGTGAATTAATAATCATCTCTGGAAAATGTTTTAAAAGTTCAGCATACTATTTTGCTGTTTTACTACCCTGTAAAAGACCACACTAATTTGCTATTCACAAATTTGTTCGCATCAGGGATTCTTTTTGAAGATGAGTTCGACAGTGTGAGTTTGTTATGTAAAGATACAGCAGTATTCTTAAACAACAGGTTAGTAAGAGGTCAGAAGGTGGTCTGCTTGACACATTTTCAGATGTTATGTTCTGCATGAACTCAAAGATCTCCTGATCATAATTCTCCTAGATTTTGTTTATAGCAGTACTTACAGGGCAACAGAAGAAATACTATTTGGTAGACTGCTTGGTAGACTCTCAGAACAGTACAATACTTAAATATTAGATAGACAAGAAAATGACTATAAAAACATCACCACGCTTAAGGTACTTCTGCAATCTGGCAAAAATGCATTTCATAACCATAATATCATTCCCCCAATGCAGAACATCTGAATTGCAACAGGAATGGAATTTTGTCTGTTCTAAGACAGTGCACTGTGCAAATGTAAGTAAAAAAATTAAGTTTAAGTCACCACACTAAAGCTCCAAGAATAATTGAGACAGTGTTGTTTCCTTTTCACTATACATTTGAAGTTCCATTATTACCTTTTGTAAAACATCTAAAGCTGTAAGCACTGCTTCCTGTAAACTTGTCAGAACTGCTTCAGTGTAAGATGGAAGGATGAAAGGGGAAGCATCAGAACTGATTGGAACTGAAACTGCACCATGCAAAATGATACCCAGCTTTTGGAGATCATCCATGCTGAAACCAGTTTTGATGTGTTGGTAAAGAGCTGGGAATATTTGAATTAAAGCTGTAAGAAAAGGCTGGCTGGGAATGAAAGTCAATTTATCACAAGTAATTGGAGGCTTTGTACTTTCTGAACCAATCCTGTACCAGCTGTTCCAAGCTGCCCACCAAAGATTCAGATCTTCAATCTCATCTGTTACTGCAGGTAGTTCAGCTCCACTGTATCTTCCCATTCTTTCTCCTATGGAGTCAGTTCTCATGAATGATCTCCCAAGACTAGTGGCAGTTGTTGCTCCTACCACCACAGGTACAGAAACATTAATAGCAGGTGGTGTGTCAGGCTTCTCTGAGTCTCGGGCTGGAGAAACTATTTGTAAGATTTCCTGGAAGCTTTTCAGAGCAGCCAAGGAAACTTCATTATTTTTGCTGAGTGCTGCTGATTGAATGTGATCAAGAAGAACATCCCAGGCCTGGGAGAAGTCTCCTGTTAAAAAAAGAGGAATATTAAAAAAAAAAATCAGCTTGGTATTGGTTTGCTATTTACCTGTCCAGTCATTAATCTCTGAAAGGCTGTTCATGTATTTGTTTCTGTAACACAGAGAGATTTCACAAGGTCATCTGATGGTTTCAATGCCTTTTAAAATAGGCCAGTTCAACTGTAGCCAAAGAAAATGAATGCAAAAGACAAACACACAAGTATAAAGAATGAATGATGAAATTGAATCCACGCATGTATGTTGTTCAATTCTATGTAATAATATTTCACAATAGCTTGGTAAATGATCTAATGTTTAATTTCTATATTGAGAAGAAACAGGGAAGCACCTAGCTTGAGAAAAATGAAGAAGATGAAAACAGGTACCAAGGAACTATAGAAGTGAAAAGGAAGACTTTAAAAAAAGAGAAAGAAGATTTTAAAAAAATAGGAAGAAGAGATGGACCCACTTCAGTTATGTGCAATTAGGAAAACAGTAAACTCAAAATTACATCTGTTTTCTAGGCAATAGTTAAAGAATGGAAAGAAGGTAGAGTGAGTGGAGAAAAACAATCACTTGAAACAGCAGGTATTCTCAACATCTTTTGAGTCCCATCTCTTTGTTAAAACATTCCCCTTCTTTTTTAATCCATATGCTTCACTGATTTTATGAGTTCTCTTTACATTGTAAGAGCATTGATAAACCTGACACATGGAAGCTGTGAAGAAGTTCTAGGTAGGCACTGTGCAATTTTAATAAGAAGGGGAAAAGTATGTTCTGAGAACCAAAAGAACACAAAAATTGTTATCAGGCTACTACAAGTTCAAGTTATTTGGCACTCAGAATTGTGATTATTGAAATTCAGTCTTAAGTACCATGGCATGGAAGATGAAGTTGTAAATGAAGTAAAATGTTTGGCTGTAAAGAATTAAAAACTCTGTAATTTTCATCATATGTGAGGTGAGACACAACCTAACACATCTCTGGGCAAAGATTTTTACTCAGCTCTAACTGAAGAACAAACTGAGAGTTCCTAGCTGTACCTTTCAGTAACTTTAAATCTATTTTTTACCTAAAGGCTGCAGTAAATATCTCCGGGTATTAAATATTCTTGCAACTCCAGCCAGTGTTAATACCCATGTTTCAGCCCACTGTTTCTCAGCTGTATCCCTTGAATGATGGATAAGGATGTTGCCTCCTCCTGATTCAATCTTCTCTTTGTCAGCTGTAGTAGAAGATTCTCGAACCCTATCCAGCAGGTGGAATAAAACCTGCAACATTCAGAAAAAGAAAAAAAAAAAAGCAACTTTTAAAACAACATAGTTGTATTCACTGTAAAACAAACAAACAAAAAAGTTTTCTGTTATTATGTATGTAATTGCATCACCTTGAGAATTCCCTTATTTAAAACAGTGTGTGCAAAAGCTAAGAGTAAGAATCAGCCTACTGATGCTTACTTAAGAAAGGTCTAAATAGCATGGTCAGAGCCACTGAGAATTGTGCCAATTTGGATCTAGAGATCTCAGATACCTCACAGCAGGCAACAGACTCCGCAATACCCCGATTTTTCCTAAAGGCACAGACAATATGACTGTCATTTTAGGATTAGGGCATCTGACTGATCCTTTTAGAAAAAAGAGCCAAACAGAGGGCAAAACAAAGCTCACTCTAATATTAGATCAATTCAATCATGTGACCCCCAAATGTCATCATGTTTTTGCAAAACAGGAGCAATCATTTGCCTGTTAAGGAAGGGAATGGCACTTTTATACAACGCCTGCATAAGAAAGAAAATATCAAGATACAAAAACTGCGTTTCATGAAAGGCTTTAAGGGCAAGAGAAAATAAAACAAAAAAATAATGATAATAAAATGAGGTCAGCCTTCTACCACCATTTGTTATCTTTCACAGAATCTTAATAAACTAGTTAAGCAATATTAAGAAAAACAGCAAGCAAATGTGAATGTGAATGAAATTCTAAAGTAGAAGCTCACGTGTCATACCTTCCATATCACTGTGTGCCATGTTGAATGTTGTAACAAAGTTCCATGAGCACCAATGGTGGAAAACAACGTCTGCCCAGCACTCTTTCTAACTGCAGGTCGGGGATCCACACAGAGTTCTCCAAGTTTAGCATATAAACACAACCAAAGACAGTCAAATGGTGGTGCGGGATGAAAAGGTCTATTCAGAACCACCCCCTTTTCTTCTGCCTGCTTCTGCAACACTGCTTCTTCTTTGTTAAGTTCCTTTTCAATTATTTCACCTCTTTGGAAAAAATAATCTGAAATATTCCACTAGAAAATAAACAAAATATTGTATTACACAATAAAATATTACAACATTCTTAATGATCATGAAATAAAACGTTTCTCATTCAGCACATAAATGCTACAAAGTGCAGAAAGTTGTTTCCTTGAGTCTTAGCTTATAAACCACAGTTACATTCTACAGACTAGAAAGGGAAACAATGTATTAACATTTGGAGACTGGTGAAAAAGCTCACAATCCACTACTACTTGTTTTACACTAAGTTTAAAATAAAGCTTATTCTATTTACATATGATTCCAAATGACAGCATGAGACACCAGCAAGAAATAAAAAAACAGGCTTTGGCTTTAACTTGTAGAATGGACTACAAATCATTTCCACTAATTAAAAAAATTAAGTCAGAAGCAGCATCTCTGTAGGTTAATGTGAAACTCACCAACAAACCAATTGAAGTTAAGCTAATATTTAGCTCTTGATTGTGAAGACCAAAGCTTCCTGCAACTTCAACAACTATCTGCAGACAAGTGCATGGCATTGTTGGAAGAAAGTCGGTCACAACCAACTGAAGACACTGGAATGCAGTCCGTATTAAGGACTCTCTTAAAAAAAAAACAAACAAAAAACAACACAAAATAAAAACAAAACACACTCACACTCTAATTTCAGATTTCCTCAAGAGCAAAGAAACTTTCTGAACAAAATACATCGGGAGATAGTATTATTTAAATACACATATTGATATTTATAAATCTTTGAAATGGATTGACATTTGAAATGGATGGCATTTGATTTTAAATGTTTTAAATAGACATTTTTTGAAATGCAACATTAAGTTGAAGCCTCAACTTAAAATAAGCAGGACAGATTAAATGTATTTTATTTAGTAAGAAAAATGTGCATAATGGTAGTTGTACACGTTTCAGTACTATATATTATATTAGACAAAATCTTTTGAAAATATCTGCTGTTAAATACATATTTAATAAATATTTAGCCTTCAGAATTAAATTATGAATACAAACAGATAAAATACAAATGTAATATGGAAAACATTTGTGAGGAGACCTGTGAGCAGGAATGTTATCCAGAAACAAAATCTTGTTGTGTGAGAGACAAAATGAAGGAATCAAAAAAAGAGCACTGCAGTGTAGATAATGCAAGACTACTACAGCTGCATTTAAATTTAGCTACTGGGCTTTTAAAATGCTTAATATTTAACACAGGAAAGAAAAAGCCAAATGTTTGTAGCACAAAAATTGAATGTCCTTCAGAATACATATTCCAGGGGGAAAAAAAAACAACCAACCAAACAGAACATAGATATGCTACCTACTTGTTTCAGAATCTCAGTTAAAAACACCATCTTTTTCCCTAATTAATTGAAAATGAATATCATAGGTGGGCCACTTCTATTGTATTGTAACAGCCAACATAAGATGGAAGCCACAGAAATGCACACAAACTTGTGTGTGGACAGTAACATTATAACTATTACCTCCACGTGATAAGATGCATCCTACAAACGGGTATCTATCCTACCATGTAAGTATTCATTCTTGCTATACTTATGGAAGAACTGTTCATACACTACTTTGCTCCGTGTTAATTACACAGTTCTAGAAATTGAAACACACACAAAACTGGAGCACCTCCCTCTACCACAAAATTCCAGAAGCATGCACTCTTCAAGGACTCTAGAGGAAAAGGAAAGGAAGCAGGAAATGAAAGCATGGTTATACAGCTCATTTTGAAGAGCTGCATTGATGGGTAAGTAATCTCTTCTTCTGTACTCAAATGCAAGGCCATTGCATTATCTCATGTTTGGAAAAAGGTTTCAAAGTCCTTCATGCAAGTGGAAACAGCGTGACAGTAAAATAAAAGTGTTCTAAAGGAAAAATTACCAAAATTACCGAAACTGTGCGTCTGCTGAGTAAAATTGCTCATAGGATAAAAATAGCACAAGTTATGCTACTATCAAAATGGTTATTAAGTAGGAAAATATAAGTAGAACTCTTTCTGCTACTGTCACTTTACATGATCTAAATATTTTATTTTTATCACTTACCCCTGATCACTTCTTATTGCTCCCATGACTCCAAGGACTAACGGCCAACCAGGTCCTAAGCTGTCACCCTGACTCTGTAAAATCTGTAGCACACACTCCAACTGCTTGATCCTGATATCAGGATGACTGATGTTTGACAGCTCCTTAAGTGGATTCAGTAGAAGTAGCTGCAGTCTCTAAAAGTAAACAGTAAATGTTAGCGTCCTTAATATGCTCTGATTCATAATTATTTTTACATATGGTAAGTGAACCATACAGTACCAATTCCTAAGAAGTTTTTAGAGCGATCCAAATTGCTGGAATTCAGTGTCAGACAGGCCCTTCCAAAAAAACCTTTTTATAAAGTATCTCACAGCAGGAAATCCGCATTTTCTTTTCTTTTTTTCTCCTGACATTTCTCCAGGTTCCTACAGCATATCCCTACTACAGCATGCTGGCACGGTTGCATAAAAGCTATCGTGCAACTTTATGCTCATCCAACAGATCTTAAAAATACTATTCACTGAACCCCAGTAAAAATATTAGAATATTTTACTAACAATTGATTGAATAGTTGTGATTCAGAAGGTAAGGCCATTTATTTCTTACATGCCACTACATCACATATTTACATACTGGAACATATAAAGCATTCTGGAATTATTTTGCACTCATGAAGGTGATCCACAATTTGTTCTAACAAACTCACATAATATTCAAGCCTCAGTACTCTTCATCATGCATTTGAAAAAGGAGAGGGTAGCTCATTAGAATGCACAAGGTGATTTTCAGTAGTTACAACTGAATGTTACAGCTGTAGGCTTTATAAACTCAATGGTAAAATTGCTTTATGAATGCCTCCTATTCAATGAACTGTAGAAAACTTCCTCTAGGGAAGATTCTGATTTCATGTTCATAATAAGTC
Organism: Centrocercus urophasianus; assembly: GCF_019232065.1. NCBI lineage: Eukaryota > Metazoa > Chordata > Aves > Galliformes > Phasianidae > Centrocercus > Centrocercus urophasianus. The sequence continues at coordinate 31,235,681 of NW_024884697.1, read as the reverse complement.
CTAGAAAAGGAGGAAAGCAGTTTTTCATAAACTTACTTTACCTGATTCTGTGATAATGGAGGATCGTGGCTGAATGTCAGTCCTGCTTTAATAAGAGAGGTTAAAGCTTCTGCTCCCCATTCTCTCATTCTGGAGTTGGGATGCTGACAAACCTGAAAGCATAACAGTGCTTTGTTTGAAGGCACTTTTATTTAATCAAGATTTAAGCATATGTAATATATAAAAATTGAACATTTAAATTGTAGTGGACGTTTAGATAAAATATTCTAGTAAGTTTTTTTTTTTAGAACAATGCAACAGATCTCTAAATGTTAAAATCATGTTTAATACTAAGAACAAATAAAAATATTATCTTTCGGACAGACATACCTTCTGAGTAAGGAAGCAACAGGAAGCAGGGAAAGACACAGAAGGAAACAAATTGAAAAGCACAGTAATTCAAGTCAAAACATTCTTTAAAAATCAATATACTAGCTGCTATTTCAGATATTCATAGTTTAAAAATTACCAAACAAGTCTTCAATGACTGTCTGAAACTCTTGGGTTTAACTCAACCTTGAGCTACTATAAAATTCTAAATTTCATTTTTCACACACAGCCTAACATTCATAATCAAGCAAGGGAGCATGACACTGACTAACACAATATGTGTCTGCCCTTCTATGAACTCAAACACAGAAAGTAACTACATAATGAATGTAAAATAAACCTAAACATTACTATTTCAAAAACATGACAAAATGACAGTGATCATTCTTTCACTCTTAAGTTTCAAATGTCTTTCTTCCTCTTTGACTCCTAGTTACCTGAGCCTACTTGTTTTTTTAATTGCTTTTTTATAGGAAATTAAAAACACTATGCATAGACACACAGTAATTGTACTTGCAATCCTGTGTCTGTTAGCCTCAAATAAATAAGGCATTTACAGCCTCACTGACTTCAAAACAATTATTTCCATCCATGCTTCCTGCCTGAGCTTAGCTGGTATGAGAATCCAGTGTCTTTCAAAATCCAAGGCAAGATCATAAGGAAGGAAGATGGTTTAGATTGGTGTGGGTTGGAGGACTGTTTTGTTATTAGACACCAGCCAAACTGAAATGGAGAACAAAGCAGAAAAGCTAGCTTCATGTTAAAAAACACAGAACAGAAATAGCTCGTCTCCTAAATTAATTTATTTTTGTTACTTGACATAAAATGATAGAATTTGAACTACATCATGGTGCTCTGAATCTGATCAGATAATCAGTTTCAGAAATAGGGAAAGAATCCTTCCTTCAGGTTGTGTTTAACTGAATTTGCAGCTGGTGCTTTCTCTTTCCTCACTGTACCTCAAAGACATAGGTTTAAATGGAAATAATGCAGTACTTTAAAATCAATTGCATCTCCTGAAAAAATAGTGGCAAATATTCATGATGGATGATAGACTGAAACAGACTGCTTACGACAGGAAAACACGGACTCCCAAGGTGTGGATGGTGAACCTTATATTTCTCTTATCTTCCAAGACTTCCATGTCTACTTTAAGTCGTTAAACCTTTAAGTATCCATTTTTTTTTTCTCCTAGATGTAAGACTATTTGGAGATGATCTCCATAAACAAGATCAGAGATAGCCAATTCTTAATACTGTTTAAAATAATGCACTGGTTCAGAGGAAGCAGGAAAATGAGGAAGATAATCTCTCTGCTTGCACTGGGTTTATATGGCAAGGTATAGCGTGGGGGGCGGGAGTGGGAGGTGGGTAGGTGCTGCTGGAATGCCTTTTGTGAGAAGAGACCAGGAGCTGCTCTATGGTGGGAACTGCCAGTTCCAGCCAGCTTCAGAGGGGACCCACTGCTGACCAAAGCTGAGCTGGTCAGAGAGCTTGGTGGCACACTTCTGTGATAACGTATTTAAGAAAAGGTTGAAAGAAAAAAAAAAGAAAACAAAGGTGAAATGTTGTGCAGCAGCTATTAGAGTGTGTAGTGAGAAAACGTGAGAGAAACAACTCTGCAGATAGAAAAATCGAAGGAGTGCTCAACACACTGGAGAAGAGATTCCCCCTGCAGCCCAGGAGTACCTCAGCAGAGCAGATCTCCATGTGCAGCCCAGGAAGAAGCCCGTGCATGAAGATAAAGCCTGAAAGAAGCTACACCCCATTAAGAACCCCTACAGGAGCAGGATCACGGACAGATCTGTGGTCCATGGAAAGGAACCCACAAGTCCACACAGGAGCAGGTTGTCTGGCACAAACTGCAGCCCACTTTGGGCCCATTGTGGAGCAGTCTTGAGGAACTGCATCCCAAAGGAAGGATCCACTTTGGGGCTGTTCATGAAGGACTGTATCCTATGTGAGGGTTACCACACTGCAGCAAGGGAAGAGAGTGAGGAGGCAGGAGCAACAGAGAAAATGCAGTGGATGGACCACAACCCCCATTGTCCATTCTCTGCATTTCTGCGGGTGTGGAAGACACAGAAGAATCAGGAGTGAAGCTGAACTCAGGAAAAGAGAGAGGCTGTTCAGAAGGTGGTTGTAGTTTTATTTTCCTACTCTGTTATTTTACTCAGTTACTAATTGTCAATAATCTTCCCAAAGTCACCTGTTTAACCCATGACAGTAATCAGTGACCAATCTCTCTGTGCTTATCTTGATCCATGAGCTTTGTACAACTTACTTTCTCCTCCTATCTTGCTGAAAGATGGAATGAGTGAGCAATTAGGTGAGCACTTTGGAGCCAGCCAAGGTTAATCCACTACAGTCCTTTACTGTCTTTAAATATACCTCACTCTTCTACCTATTCCTGCAGAGGATTAAAACTTTACAAGTACACTCTGTAATCTGGTTTTAGTTTCAAATTCTAAATATAAGATCTTTTCCTTGACAAAAGCAATTTTTCATCTAGGAATTAAAATATTTACTTTACAAATGACACCTATTTTGCTATTTTTATAATGGTATTCTCATCAAGAAACAACTGAAAGTATTACTTCACATTTATTAAAAACAAACAAGAAAACTTTGTTGGTTTATCTAATGGCTTCAATCTATTCAGTAAATACATCTTAAAATCTCCCACATATTTGCACCACTTGACTCCAAAATGAAAACTCTTTGTGTTGCAGTAAATATAACGCATATATGGTGCACAAATATTGACAGCACCGTAAAGACAAAGTCAGTAAGAGCTATAAAATACTGAAATTTAAATATTTACATTAAAATTGCAATGCAAACTGCAAAAATATATAAAACAACACATTTAAACACACTTTAGATTTAAAAAAACCCCATACACTTCGAAAATGCACTGTCATAAGGCAATACCTTATTGCACGCTAATTTCTAGTGCAATTAGTTACCTCCAGAAGATGACCCGTCAGAGGTCTCCAAAGAATCTCAATCCTGTGCATGTTAACTAGTCCTGTTTCCAGTAATTTAGCAACAGCAAAAAGGGATGGTTCCTTAGTAAAAGAGAATTTGAATACATGACTTTGAGATAACTCAGATGATGTCAGAGACATTCACTACACTGATTTGTAAATTAAGATGTAACTAGTCTCCATTGGAGTGCTGTATTTCATAAGCTATTATCACAGCATTTACAGTCCAGGTAACCTAGCTGGGAAGTTTCCACAGCATCTGCAGTACTTCATGAGAAGCCACAAGGGGGTAGCAACAGCATATAATCAAGAGCACATTTTTCCTAATTTTTCATGGTTTTCTCCAAAACCTAGTTTTTACACTCATAGGCCTCCCTAAGACCAGTTTTATTACATGTTTAACTAGCAAAACAGTCTCTTACCCATCACAACTTGCAAAGATAAAAATTGTATATGAACAAATAAAATAAAACGTTTTTCTCCCTACTCTTTATCTTATATTTCCCATTCTTCAAATACATATGCAAACACTGATTTGTTGAAGCTTATGATAAATCAATGAATGTATATTGAAAAATGATTTGCAATGTAATTTTTCCCATTTCCATTGAATTTTAATTCTAATTTTCAACTAATTTTAGACACAACATTTACTTATTTTAATTTATTCTCTTTTTCTGCCTTGTTACTGTAATTGTCAAATATTACAAAGAACATTTTCTATCATGATTATCTCTATGGTAATAGATCAAGTAAAAACTTTCAGAAATTCTCATCTGGGATTAGATTATGACTAGGAGAAGACATGCTCAATTTTCTTCAATCACAGGATCTTTAACAATCCTGGGCTAGGTTTATTTTCTCTGGCTGACAGGAATACTATTATTTCCCCAGGCAAGTAAGAATCAGTAGGTTTTTAATACCTGAGTTGTCATGCTTTATCTGAAGCGTATTATTAAAAACATACTGAAAATTAACACCTAACAGAACATAGTGTGCCAGACAGCAATTCTGACCTCTGAAATTATAAGGGCTTTCTAGAGTTTTATCTATTCACAATCTGATTAATAGAAACATTATTTTTTATTCTGGAGTAAAAAATCAGATATGTTGCTGTCTTAATATTGGAAACAGTCAGTTTATAAGATAAATATAAAGTATATATAGACAAGTATATCACACACACACACACAAAAACAAAACAAACAAACAAAAAAAAAAAAAAAAAAAAAAAAAACAAGAAGAAAACAAAGAACTCTTTTTATACCTTATTGTTTCCATATGCCATATCCATGGCTTCCAGAGACAAGGAACAAAGGGCATTTATTAAGTGATGCAAAGATACATCATCAAGGTACCTGAAAAATAACAACTATCAAAACACTGTCAAGTTTGATACATATATGTTTTTTTAATTATAAGGTTTCTTACTGCGAGCTTTCAAAAAGTCTTGATAGTATGCTGGATATAACTGGTAGATCAGTCATAACTGCTGTAGTCAGAACCTTGAAAAAAGACAGAAACGTATCTTACAGACTGCAACAGAAAATACCACATAATTGTTAACTATAAAATGTGCAACTTTGCTTACTGTGCTGGGCCCTTCTACAGCTCTTCCAGGTTTTAAGGCACCCCCAACACCAGGTTTCAGTCCCAGAATCCACACAAGATGCTGAAATACACAAGGATGGTTTTCAGCATGAAATCTTCCTCAAGCAGCAGCAAAACTAACGTTCTATTCAAGCTAGCTGGTAGCATTCCAACTAAACAAAATTCAAGGAAAATGCCACAGTATTTACTCAAGGCAGTTAAAATATGCCTGGATCAGAATCAAAGCTTTTTCTATTGGTCACATAAAAATTCAAAACCAATGTATGCATAATGAAAAAGTAAGGTATCAGAAACCATAAATACTTCCTGTTATACCTGAAGAGTAGCCAAGACAAGTTGCCATGATGTACCAAGAACAGCCCCATGGCAGTGAGCTAAGTTGAGCAATGTCCTCATACACTGGATATTTTTCGAAGTCAGCTGGAAAAAAAAAAAAAATATATATATATATATATATATATAGTTTTATTACTACAGTAATAGTATTTCTAGAGGCACGAGTTTTGACTGGAATAGAGTTAGCTCTCTTCAAAGCAGCTCACAGTGTGCTACAACTTTTTTTTTTTTTTAAACTTACTGAATGGCCTTTATCCCAACCCACAAGTTCTCTACCTTTTGAACCTTTTGATTCTCTTCTCCCACCCTGATGTGGCGATAGGGCTGAGTGGGAAACTAAGCACCTGAGTTGTGCTTAGCTGTCTTTTAGGGCCCTCCAGGGTTAAGCCATGACACTAGGAAGGCTGCAATTTTTTACTAAACAGTTTAAAGACTATATCTTGCCTGCACTGGTGCAATATATCTTTTTTTTAGGTGAGTAATTCAGTATCTCTCCTTCTCTCAATCTTCCTGGGCTTGAATACAATTTGATCAGTGCCATCTCCTCCCAATATCACATTATTATCGAAGACACAAAGTAAATTACCTCAGATTTAAATGCATCTTCTCTATAAAATCCAAGTCAATCTTATGACAAAACATAAGCAAACTTTTATATATAGGCACAAATGACAGCTGAGACCCAAGTTTTTTTCAAACAACAGATTCAGGCTGAATAAAAGCAGTTTCTGAAACATGCTGCCCTGGACAGCCATCCAAAAGAAAGCTTAAGATAATATTTCATTCTTTGTAAGAATGCTGCTTACCTACTGCCACTTTTGAGACATACTAAGATGCAAAAAGAAGTTAGTAAGCAAGACAGGTATCACTCACAAGTTGTACTTACCATTACTGTTCCTTGTGGCTGAAGAGCTAAGGGCTGTCCTACTGCCACAACTTGCTGATGAGACTCGCTTGAGGGACTGATCATTTGAACATTCTGTCCCTGAATGGAATATGCTAGAGGAAAATGAAAAAATATCCAAATTTAAAGTCCAGTACCTGCTGTAGTAACAACAACCACTGCTCCTGAGTAGTGGCAAACCTCCTGAAATTATTTTCACAGTATTAGCTTTAAGATAGCTGACTGCAATTAAGTCTTTGGTTGTACGCAGACTACTACATCATTATGCTACAGGGTTAAATGAACCAGTACTAATTCCTCCCTCCCTTTTTCTATATAAATATATTTTATGTCAAGAGTAAAATTTTTTGCTAAGTTGGTAAGATAAGCCTCAGGCTACGTCTCAACTGGGTTATCTGCAGTTATTATCTATTAGTACTATAAACTGTGTGCTACCACTGTAATATGGCACTCAGAAAATGAAGATTTCACAAGTGTTACATAGTGATGTCTTCCCAATACAAGACACCACAGATCCTTTTTGTAACTCATCTGTAAAACAAACCTAAATAAAATACCATTATCAGTGCTTCATCTTCACAGAAGTTAGAATACCTCAGTAATATGTACTGCTTTGTATACCTGTGGTCTCATAATACACTTAGTTTGTTCACGGCCTAGAGGAAAGATTCTGGTCTTTGTTCTAATACTGAAGCATTCTTGTTTTAAGAGATCTAATGTTAAATCCACCTGCTTGCTCACTAGGCAGTTGCAGTTCTGGCTACAGAGCAATTAATTTTCAAAATTAGCAAGAGTATATTCTCAACTGGCATATCCAATGATTTACAACACTATCTCACGATGTAGAAAGCATCAACTGAATCTCTTGTAAGCTGAACAGCATCCAGAACTTAAGACCTATTTATGCAGTAAGTTCTATTAATCACTATACAACTGTAGAAAAAACCACAGCACACTACAAATGCACAATATTCTAGTCAGTGACTATCTGAGTTTCCTGCCAAGGACTTTTTCAGAATTTGAATGCCTTAATTACATACCCTAACAGATCTTTAGGATGATAGACAGACCTCCTTAGAAGGTAAATTTCTGACATACACTAAGCATCTGGGGAGGTTTTAGGCTGGATAAAATTAGACCTAATAAATGGTGCAGGTTCTGGAAAGCAAGCAGTCTAGATTCTGACTCTAGATTCTGGCTAAATTCAGTATACTCAAATACTTTATGGCAAACAGTAATACTGTTGTACATCTTTACACAGAATTACAGAATGGCCAAGGTTGGAAGGATCATGAATCATGAATCAAGGATCATGAATCGCCAACCTCCCTGCCACATGCAGGACCACCAACCTCCCCATTTAATACCAGACCAGGCTGCCCGGGGCCCCATCCAATCTGGCCTAGAACATCTCTAGGGACGGGGCATCCACAGCCTCTCTGGGCAGCCTGTGCCAGCACCTCACCACTCTCTCTGTAAAGAACTTCCCCCTGACATCCAACCTAAATCTTCCCTCCCTCAACTTAAAATCATTTCTCCTTATCCTGCTGTTATCTACCCTTTCAAAGAGTTGATTCCCCTCCTCTTTGTAGGTTCCCTTTAGGTATTGAAAGGCTGCAATGAGGTCACCTCACAGCCTTCTTTTCTCCAGGCTGAACAAGCCCAGCTTCCTCAGCCTGTCTTTGTAGGAGAGGTGCTCCAGTCCCCTGATCATCTTTGTGGTCCTCCTCTGGACCCTCTCCAACAGCTCTCTTTATTTCTCGTACTGGGGGCTCCAGACCTGGACACAGTACTCCAGATGGGGCCTCACAAGAGCAGAATAGAGGGGGACAATCACCTCACTGTCCCTGCTGGCCAACCCTCTTCTGAAGGAAGTCAACTACATCCTGAGAAAATCTGGGTTTAGATACATTTACAGCCATAAATTGGAGCACAGCCATAAACTGCAGCATGGGAAGTTCCTCACCAATATGCAAAGAAACTTCTTCACAGTAAGGGTGACAGAACACTGGAACAGACTGCATAGGGAGGCTGTGGATTCTCCTTCTCTGGAGATATTCAAGATCCACCTGGATGCCTACCTGTGCAGCCTGCTGTAGGGAGCCTGCTTTGCAGGAGAGCTGGACTAGATGATCTCTGGAGGTCCCTTCCAGCCCCTACAATTCCATGATTCTGTGATTGATGGACAACGTGTAGAGCAAAATTAAACACATTTGAACAACAGAGGAAAATCTATATACTTACATTTGCTGGACAGAGCTGCAGTTGTGCTATTTAATACAGTAAGAGCATAGTGAGGAGGTAAGGATCCTTTGCAAATGGCAGTAATGAAGGCATCTCTTGATGTTACAAGACCTAGTCTTCCACAGAGTGCAGCCATAGTTAATTCTGCTTTTAAAATATTTTCAGTAGCAGCTTCATCAGTGCTGAAACGGTAGACACTGTTTACTAAGAATTAACCCATGGCACAGAAGCAGCTAACCCAAACTGAAATCAATCAGAACTCATACTTCGAAATCGGAGCACCATAAACACTGAAGAACAAGCACAACCAATCAACAAAATTCTTCAGAACCATTTCCTATAAAACTGTTCCTCAGTTATGAATGACTTCACAAAAGAGACTATGAGGAGATATTTAACACCAATTTCAGAAAATAGTGTTTGATAAGAAAAAGACTCTTTGAAAGCCATGCAATAGTTACTAAAGTTATTACTTAGTAAACAGCTCCTCCATTTGAAAGACTGTATATTAATACCAATTGTTGAAATATTAACAAGTACTGAGATTCTTATCAACACTAATCACAATGTGAGTAGAATCACTTCATCATATTGAAATATTCAGTCAAATTAAAAAAGAATACGATTTAGTTTAAATGGAAGTTTTTGAAATTCAAATTAATTTTCCTGTATTGAAGGACAATAATGGTTCCATGTAGTTTACACCTAGTAGATCTTCACTCAGCCTCGCAATCACCAACCCCCAGACATCTTCTTGCATACTAAGAATAGCTCTCTCAAACAACAGTCAACCAACAGACAAACTCAGTTCAAAGTATAACTGAGAATATCATCTCTGAAAGATCATGAGAAATGGAAGATCAAATACCTTGCATCAAGTAGGAGGGACAATGCAGCAAGAAGACCACACCAACATGCATTTACCATTTCTTCCCAAACAGCTCTGCTAACTTGAAATAAATACATAATTATTTAAAGTAGAAACAAATAATAGAAAGTTTCTGAACTAAAATATTATTACAAACATACAGTGTCTGGTGTTGGAACTTTAAAGTTTGTGTGTGTATATATACACAAACACACATATGTATATATAAATACACATGCACAGATACATGTATGCATGCACTCATACCATTACCAGTTAAACAGACCGATTTATAGCAATATTGCTAAGGTAAAAATGTAACGAGTGCAATGCTTATTCTAAATTACATTTCAAAAAATCCTACAAAGTTATACAAAACTATTTTTAATCCTTTTCTACAAAAATAAGTGCACACGTATGCATAAGTGCATAACGGTGGAATATCAGGCAAACAAGAAACATTCTACTGAAATTCTGCAGTGCAGGAACTATCTCTCCCCTTGTCTTTTAGCGCTTTCCAGGCTACTGGATATATACAGACACTTCATTTCACTAATGTATTAAGAAACAAAACTGGCCTAACAAAATTAAAATGTGCCTGTAAGTCCACAGAGCTTTCTTTTTCCCTCAACCACTACAAGACCCAGGCCAAACTTGTGCTGCTTGCAGCACCATGGAGAGCTCTGCAGCATTCACGGAGGGCTCTGCGTTTGGCAGGGACTGCAGACGATGATTAAAGCAGCTCATAGAATCTCAGCTGCCAGGTACACAAGTCAGCATGTCATGAGATGGATCTTCTGCTTATACATATACAGACTCTCCATATCTTGCACAGATACAAGCCCATATTATTTCCGGTTTTAAATAAATTATGCTCTTCCCACATACTTGTAACTCGCTTAAAATCTTTCCATTAGAATATTTTTCTTTTCATCTCATTAGTAACTACTACTCATTTGTAGTACAGTCTTAACTGGCACATTTCTTTCAGTTAAGTTTCTTCTTAAGAAGAGTAAAGGACACAGGAAGGAAGAAAAGCCATTCTGGAAAACAAAATGCCTAATCTTTCTCTCACATTCCCAAAACAAGTAAAACAGTATCAGTTCACTATAATGAATGTAGAGCTAAGGTGCTAGAGGACAAAAGCATTATATCAAGTCAAGTTTTGTAAGACTACTGCTGTTCTGTTACAAAATAAACCAAAAAAAAAAAACCCTCTTCCATCATTAAAAATATTTATGTAAGATTTTAAAGCAATAAATTCAAGCAACAAAGCATTAACTCCCGTAATCCAGCTTTACATAAAACTGTTGCACATTAGACAGCATTTGCATTTTCAAATACCTAGTTCTTTGTCTGACTGGTCAGATAAAGACTGCAAGTCCTGATGCTTTGAAGACTGTGCTGGTAATGAAGTTGTCTCTGCTGTGCTTTGACTGCCTGTTTCTGCCTCTCCCAACTCTCCTTCAATCATGGTAGTGATACCACGGACAAGATCGAGTAAACAGTGAAATGCCACTGACATAGCATAGCCTTCAGGAATTGTAGGTGGTTCCACTTTGTCCAGCATTTCCAAACTGAAAAATCGAAAGCATTACAGGTAGGTACGTAATATTACAACTGTGATTAAAAACAGCAACAAAAACAAAGATTCCAAATCAATACCAAGTGCTAACAGGCCCCAAATAACCTTGACAATTTACAGCAACTCAAGAAAATCAACTACTTGATTAAGTAGCTAATTAAAAAGGTAAATGAAGCATTAAGTAAAATAGTAAACTAAAGTACAGTTATGAAGTTAATACATACAGTAGGTATCACTCAATAAATTATTCTCCTTTTTTTACAGTACTTATAGCTGCTGAAAGTGAATGTGTCCCAAAGAACATAATTAAATAGAAAAAAAACAGAAGAAATAGGTCAGAAAGTCACAACAGTGGGAGCACTCTTATAACAAAATTGAGGATAAGCCAAATGTTCCAAGCTGAGTCCATACAACCAGAAAAGTCTGCCACAGCAAGATAATATATGAGTAAATATTCATAAACTGCATGCATAGTAGACAATGGCAGTTACTTGTACAAAGAGGAAATGCTGGATTTCACTGCTGGGTATCATGCAGTTAAATCGTCATCATTCTAGAAATGCAGCCTCATTATCACTTTTCTTCATATTTTACCTTAAAAGGTTGTAAAGAGTTGCTGGGCTAAAAGCCCAACAAGAAACAGGTCATAGCTGCTGCTGCAGCAGTATCTGCACAAGCAAAGGTGGTCTGTTAAAGAAACGACCTGCTATCCCAACAACTTCTGTTCCAGGATTTGCTTTACAAAACATTCTTAAACAGATTAGGCATTCCAACTGCAGTATACCAAGGATTTTACACTCTAGTGCCTCCACAGCTTTCTGCCCAAAGATTCACCTTTCCCTGAGCATGTAATGCTTCACTTATTAATTCAACTTTCCTGAAGATGGCTGTTTGAGGCATCTGAGGGAATATGAAGTATAGGTAGATCAAACGTTCAACTTTTCTTTCTACTCTTAAAGACATGATGGAGGGCAGAAGAAACAGTACTCATTTCATATTGAAAAAGTAGCAACAACAATAAATAAAGAGTAGTTGTAACACCAAAAACAGAGCAGAGTGTGAAGTGTGATGACTCCATAAAAGCAAATAGTAACAGTGTCGTGACAAATAAAGCATAGCTTTGTCAACTGTTTGGCATTCAGACAGGTACTGATTTCAACACCTGAATCTTGGATCAGCACTACAACACAGGATTTCCATACTGAATTTAGTTTATGCCTGACTATGTTGGAGAATGTGGCACAGAGGAAAAAAATGACTAAGATGAAGTAAGTCAAACAACCTCTGCTGCAAAAAATGATAAGTAAAGCCATTAAATTAGCTTACAATCAAATATATCATTTATCAAAATGTTACAGATTTTAGAAATTGCTACTTTATTTTTTGAAGTCTTGAGTCTGATTTCTGTAACACCTATTTTAAGTTGAACCGCTAAAAGTGACGTTTGGGGGATAAGAGGTCAGCTGAAAAAAAAAGTAAAACTGAATGGATTCCAAAGATGGGAAAGAAGGCATCAGACAAAAAAAAAAAAAAAAGCAATAGTGATCCAGGCTTAGGTGATGGTCTGAAAAAAGCAACACACTCACATGTAGGAAAACAAGCTTCCTGAAGGGAGGTTATGATGAGCAGGGGTTTGGCTCCATAGGAAATGGCCACAAGTTGTATCAGAGGAGGTTTAGGTTAAACATAAAGAGAAACATTTTCTCTCAGAGAGTGGTCAGGCACTGAATGGCTGCCCAGGGACGTGGCGGAGTCGCCATCCCTGGCAGTGCTCAAGAGGCGTCTGGATGAGGAGCTGTGAGATGTGGTTTAGTAGCCTGTGGTAGCAGTGGTAATGGGAGGACAGTTGGACTAGATGGTCTTGTAGGTCCTTTCCAACCTTGTGATTCTATAATTCTAAGCAATGTTAAATGTGGAGGGTAACACAGTCCAACTAAGGAAGTCCCTAAATTCTGCTCCAGCAGTTGTGTAATGCAGTCACAATGTAGTGCTTTTCCCTCTTCCCTCCATCAATACATTTCATCCTCTATCTACTTACAAGTACATGGCTCTACTTAAAATTACTAATGGGTTTAATAGTTACAGCACGCCTGTGAGGTGGAGATCATACACACTAACTTCCAAGGATGGGAAAGCAAACTGCAGAATAGAGTTGTTAGTTCCATGGGAATGGCCACGAAAAATGTTGAATGCAAGTCTTCATGCATTCAAAAGAAAACAGCCCCACTCCAGGAAAAAAACTCTGCTAGCTCTGTTCACAGAGGTCCCCAATTAAATCAATATCTGGTACAATACATATACAATATCTGGTAATTTTAGGAAAGCCTAATGTCAGCAGTAACAGAAAATCAAAGCAAGGGTGTAACCCAAATCTACAGTAATATCGTAAGTGAAGAGACTACTGGAGAAACAAACTGCTGACAAGACAGAGTAGCAATAATTCCATTATCTTTCACAGAAGAAAAACAGAATGCAAAAATTACTGAGACAGAATCATGGACTCACTGGAGAGATCCAAAGTTAAGATGCAAGCAAATTCAAAGCAGAGCACAGGACACCTGAATGGAGGCGGCAAAATGTTTCTTTCTGAAATTGTTATGTACTATACCAAGATCTAAAAGCAGAGTTAAGTCAGCAACACTACAGTAAAAATAAAATCCAACAGATGCTACAGCTGTAGAGGATATTCAGAATGGAATCCAGATAATTTGGACAAAACAGTTGAAAATTAGACCACCTCTCTCTGCTGAAAAGAAGAAAATTCATAATATATCTGAATATCAGTGAAATGAACAGCTCATTATTCACTAATTAACAAAAAAAAAAAGCCTTGGACAAGTTGTAAATAAAAGTATTTGTTATATATTTTTTCAGAAAGATAGTGGTACTTACTAGGTAGCTTTAGCACTGCCTTGTACTGTTACATTCAAGATAGGTATCCAGGTACCTCTGTATTCAAAGGCAGGTAATACAGTTGCACCGCCTCCCATTCCAAGCACTCCTGGGTTTGTCTGTGCTGATCCAGTGCTCCCTGATGCATTGCTTCCTGTTCAGGAAAACCAAGGGTTAAAATTAACCATTCTCACAATCTAACTTTAGTAATCAGCAAACACATAATTTTTTTCTACACTTCTTCTACACTTAATTTTTTAACTTCAAATACACTGATTGATCTGAGATGCCCTACTTGATGCATCATCACCAACACAAAAAACTACTTTTGAGCTCCCCCTGCTGTCTACAACACGGTACAATGTGCAAAGTAATCAGTTTAAAAGGCATGGCTGTTCTGTAGTAACTGCCACCCCTTAGTACTTTAACTCAGAATAAAATGTGTCTGTATCAGGCATAGCAGCATTCTTAACACTGAACAAACAGAACATCAGTGGTCTCAATGAAATAATAAATATTTCAGTGAAGATTCAATCCGTTTTCAAATTTAAGGACTATTTGAGTTGCACTTAGATCTCAGTAGTAGTAGGAAAGAGAGGATGATCATTTCAAGAATAAAGATCATCACTGACTTTAAAGATTTCAGAAATGTAGGGAATATGAAGAGAACTGAAGTGTCTGAATCTGTTCCATGCCAAAGCAGAAGAAAAAAAACATCAGGGAAGACCCAATCAGCAGATAGGAGGTACTGGTTCCAACTCAAGAAAAAAAAAAAAAATTAAAAAATCCCCAGATGAAAGGACAAGGAAGTTTGTACATATATGGTTCCTGTACGTGGAAAGAAGAATACATGAGCTAGAAGGACGTGCCATAAATTTAGGTTCTATCTGTACAGACAATGCAGAAAAAAGGCAGAGTTCCAAAGGTGACTCACAGCACCTACCAACAGCATAACAGTGTGCTCTCTTGTAAGCACGTTGAGAAGCTAATTTACTAATTCAGGCAATATGAATACAAGCAGAAACCTATGTATACACACTTCAATATAGTAAAGCTTAACAGATTAAAAAAAAAAAAAGTCACACTGCTAAACTGGTAAACCACACACTGCCACTGATGTGAAAGTAATTACAGCAGTATGGTTTTCTGCAATCCTACCAAAAGCAGTTAAAATATTCTTTTCAACACGATTCCTTACAGTAAAAAAGAATGACACAAAACTTCGGCAGATGCAGCTTTCACCTTCTCATAAAATCATAGAATGGTTTGGGTTGGAAGGACCTTGAAGAACACGCAATTCCAACTCCCTGCTCTGAGCAGGGCTGCCACACACCAGCTCAGGCTGCCCAGCACCCCATCCAACTTAGTCTTGAGTGCCTCCATGGATGGGGCACCCACAGCTTCTCTGGGCAGACTGTTACAGAGTTTCACCACTTTCTGGTTAAAGAATTTCCTCCTAACAGCTAATCTAAATCTCTCCTCTTTGAGTTTAAAGCTATTCCCCCGTTCCCTATCACTGTCAGACTATGTCAGTCTGAATGTCAGTCCCCCTCCTTATAAGTTACACAAGTACTGAAAGGCCACAGTGAGAAAATTCTCTTCTCCTAAGCAAGGCCAGCTCAACTTTTCTTCATAGGTGTAATCCTCCAGCCCTGTGAACATCTTCTTGGACCTCCTCTGGACCCACTCCAACAGCTCCACATCTTTCCTGTGCTGGGGTCCCCAGGCCTGAATGCAGTACTCTAAATGAGGTCTCACAAGGGCAGAGTAGAGGGGGACAATCCTCTCCCTCTCCCTGCTGGCCACCCCTCTTTTGATGAAGCCCAGGATATGGTTGGCCTTCCAAGCCACTGATGGCTCATATCCTGCTTTCCATCCACTAGAACCCACAAGTCTTTCTCCCCCTCAGGGTTTTTGCAGGAAAAAAGAGGGCCCCAACTGGCACTGTTTTTATCTATAGACACAAGAGAGAAATCCTTCTGATTTTCTGTCTGAAAACCCTGATACAAAATTGGGCCCTGGTGGGCTGGTGAGCACAGGCCAGCAATACGTCTTAGCAGAGGTACAGCCAGCAGATCAAGGGAATTGATTACCTCACTCTGCTCAGCATTTCTTAGACTGCATCTAGATTCTGCATCCAGTTTTGGCCCTACGCTACAAGGCACGCACAAACTGCAGTGTGTTTAGAGGAGGTCTGTGAAACTGGTAGGACGATGGAGCACTTGTACTGTGAGTGAGGAGGAGGAAGAGCTGACTACATTCAGTGTGGAGAAATATCTCTGGGAGAACCTCAAAGCAGCTGCACTCTGCTCTGTGAAGATCTCAACCAGAAGAGCTCCAGGCACACTGGAGTGATGTATGGTGGGACAGAAGGAACTAATTGTCTTACATTGCATCACAAGGGGTACAGACCCATAAGGAAAGAAACAAGCAGGAGAGGAGGCTGTCCAGAGAGGTTCTGCAGTCTCCACTGTTAGAGGTCCCCAAGAGCTGACTGGGTAACACTCTGAGCAATGTGGCACAGCTTTGTGCAAAAGGCATGAACCAACTACCCTGTTGCAAAAGCAAAGCTCAAAAGCCAACCAGGTGGGTACAACCACCTGCTACCAAAGGACTGTCATTACAGTCAGAAGATTCCATTCAAAAATCAAGTTGCATTGATCTGTTCTTTGTCAGCTGTGGCCATAGAAGAAAAAGCGTAGACAAGAAACGTATGAGAAAGAGACATGAAAATCACTCAGTCAGAGAGAAGTAAAAAGGTAAAGGAGAAACAAACTGAAGTGACAAACCAGGGAAATAATGATACTACTAAAAGTATGAGCCTGCTGCAGTCCCATTTTACATGAATGGAAAGTGTAAGTTTTGAGGAGAAGTTGAATGGTTTTCTTTGTGCATGTGTTTTATGATGAAAACTGCTTTTCTAATTTTCTTAAATGGATTAAACTAATCCAGAAATAATATTCCACTAACAGTTTCCATACATGTAACTATCAAACAACTACTAACAAGTTAATTAATGTAAATAATATTAACATCAAATTTTAATTCAAGCTTCATCAGGGAAATATGGAAAGTATGTGTCTAAGCCCAGATTTTTTAATGTTTATTTATTTAACAGCAGACATGCTTCCAGAACCCTGGGAAGAAATAGAAAGCCCTAAACCAGATGTGACTACTTGCAAAGGGATTAACAGGAAGACCACTCCTTCTTATAATCAATAAAATATACCTAGAGAAATGCCACAACTCTGGTTGCACAAAAAGATAATCAAGTTTATTTTCAGTAAGCAACTACTTTCATTTTACAGAAAACACAAAGATCATCTGTAAAACACAGAGCAGTCTTTATACCCTTTGGCTTCCTCAGTCCAGTTTTGCCCTTAAAAATCCAGAAGAATATACTATTGTCTCTCAAAATAGGAAGCAAATGCATGCTGGCCAAAACTTCAGTTGTACACAGCCCTAAGTGACATCCTTCTCAGTCAGACAGAAATCAATTTATAGTAGTTAGAAATTAGAAATAAATCTCTCAATTTCTTTCTGAAAAGATGTGAACCAAAGAGCTTGGTAGCTGTAGAAACAGATACACATGCAACTATGCTGTTTGAGGGCTAAATCTTCTCCATGATACAGGTATGTAACATCATCTATTGTAGCAGATCTGAAAATTATTGATCTGAAAGTTTCAGTTGCTCTGAAAGTAATGCCTCATACTTTATTATGTTGGCACAGGGCATCAGAGGCAGATGCTGGTGGTATGGCAGTAGAGGCTGAACCTTCCTGCCAATATTCCATTCCATTTTGTTTCTGTGTGACAGATAGCAGCAGAGGGGCAGTCTGACAGAACAGTGCCTGACATGGAAGTGTGTATGAAGCAGAAGTGTGGAATTTAATTCCTCCATGCAGAAAAAATTGCACCCACTGACATTCATTGACGATGTTTGCTGAATGTTTATGGAGACCAAAAAGTGGGTGTGAGCACAGTGAAGCTGTGGGCAGTGCATTTCAACAGCACTGACAGTAACAGTGGATCACCTCCACTGGTGCAAATTTTTACAAGTGTGGCATGCAGGGTTTTGCTCACTGCTGGCAAAAATACAGAGCTAATGGTGGTACGTCGAAAAATAGTGTTTTGCAGCTGAGAATTTGCTCTATCAAATAAGGCTACTGGACTCTTCATATCTATCATATTTTCCATGGAAATAAACATGGGGCATTACTTTCAGAGTGAGCTACAGTGTTGGTTTCAAGCTAGCTTTCCAGATAAATAAACAATAAAGAACAGGACTGTATCAAACCAAGCATATACTGAATCAAATCAGAATTTACTATTACAAGAAAAAAAAAAAACAACAACTGGAAAATTAAAACTATAATAAGGACAAAGCCTTACCAGTTTGGTTTGGTGTCACTGATGTATTCCCTGTACTTGGTACAAGAAATAGAGATTGGATGAAGGACCCCAATGCATTCACAATATCCCGGAAAACTTTAGTGGAATGTTGCTTCATATCATAGGACTGACAAAAGGACCTGAAAAGTATTTTATAAAATATAAGAACCATTTGATAAATTAGAGACTAAAATTTTTTCTGCAAATCAGATCATTTACCCCATCAGCTGGGGATAAATGTTTTTTGGGAATATGCAAATAACTGTAATTCATCCCTTCCTGGGTAATCAGCATTGCCTAATGCTTTATATACAATTACCTTCAGGAGTTTATTGAATGTAAGTTTCATCCTACTTAAAATGTTTTAGAAAGCATTTTCCAGCAAAGAAAAATAACAAGATTTCTTAAAATGTAAGTAAGAGGGAAACTTGCTGTACGTTATACCTTAATAGCTGAGGCTGCACACAAAGCCTGTGAATAGATTCTACTGCAACAGCTCTTAGCCACTGTGGTTTGTCTGCATCCAGAAACTTAACCAGCAATGACAGAAATATTTCACATTCCGTCACCTAAAATACAGAGTTTATAGTCACTGAATTAAAAGAAAAATCTTTATGCAAAATATCTTTCCTGAATTCTTGTGTCATCTTAAAACAAGTTATGCACAGGTTTAAAAAAACAAACAAACAAACAAACAACTACACTTCAACAAGCATTTACTCAAAAAACATACAAAAACCATATCTAGTACTTATAGTATTGTTTTGACAAGATAACAGTACATATGCAATTGTATTAAAGGCTTTAAAATTCTTTATAGATACTTTTACAAAATAAATGCACTACAGTAAATAAACGAAAAAAAAAAGATTATTTTTTAAGTAAATGCCTAACACTTAGAAGGTAAAGAACAGCTGAACATGTGTTTTTTATGAACATTCTGTCAACAGCTTTAGCATCAGAGGTCCAAAGCCTCTTAGCAATTACTGACAAAGCACAGTAGTTGACAATATTTAAAGCCAGGTAAACAATATAAGATCAAAACTGGCTTAACCAAATCAGTCCATTACAAAAAAGACAACACTTAACCTATTCTAAGAATTTATGAAAGTCTACAGTTAACAAAATCATATGTGTATCATACAGGTAAACACAAATATCTATAAGAGAATGATGATTTTTACACTTTTCTTCTTTCAAGTCAGCATTTCCCAGCTATGAACTTATGCTATTATTTACCACAGCAATGGCATATACATGGCAAAACAGGATAGCATAAGGAAAATTTGAATGCATTTCTTACCAGCAAACTGTAAAACTGCTTAATCAAAACAGAAACTACTCTTAGCAAGCGCATACAGATGGGGAAATATGGTTTTTCCACTGGTGCTGGGGAAGATGATGTGCTAGAACCTTGTCTGAATTTTATATTCGGGGAGAAGAGCTTTATAACGAGAGGGCATACTCTTTCTTTAAGAAGAAAACTGAATTCTTGATGCTGAAAGAAAATGAAAGAAAAACTCATGCTCAAAACAAATTATTAACAGATATTCTTCAATTGCCATCAGTAGCACTGATTATGCATCTTATTTACATGCACTGTTAAGATCGGGGACTCTGAAGTCATGTAAATCCTGGTATCAATTAAATGTTAGTGAAATGAAAAGAGTGGCAGATATTGTAAAGTTCCCAAAAAGCATGATGAAATCACACTCTCAGGTACATACTTGCACTCCTCTTCCTATATCTTGCAAACAACAATAGCCTGCAAGTACATCAGTTTTTACATATTAAGCTTCTTAATTTAGACAACATCTGCTAAAATATGCTACCACAAGATTATGGTGCCTTAGTATGCAGTAGATGCACACAAATCAGAGTTATAATTGCTTCTACTTTGCAAGTGTTGCAGAGTTAATGTTCTCATTAAGTTACGCAGCTCAATCATCGAAAGTTTTATACATAATTCAAGATAGGAAAATACAACTTCATAGGGATACAACAGGCAAAATAAAATATGAAACAGAGCAACATGTTCCACAGAGTGCACAAATTGAATGTGATGGAAAGAAAAAAAAAAAGGTGGTCAAAAAGCACTACTTCCCCATCAACTAAAAGATCAAACATGTAATAGTCTGTTTCTTTTGAAAGTGGTATTCATGCTAAATTAAAGAGTTAATGATGTGGAATTATTACTACACACGTGAAGAAAAGAGTTCCTAATTTTCTCTCTGACAACTACTCACTTGTAAAAACACTTGTGGAAAGTCATTGAGGACTGACTCAAGAAGTTCAAGGCCAAAAGTTCGGGTCATTTCTGTCATACCAACAAGCCAGTAAGGAGCATCAGCATTAACTAACTGACAAAGATCCTTAAAAAGAAACACAGTAACATTTAGATTTTCTTCAGAGTCCTTTGCTGTAATAATTTCCTGAGTCTACAACAATATCTACACACATTGTATCCTTGGTAAGTAACAATTTCAAAGCAATTTTTCCTCAAACACATCTTAAGTTCTTATGAAAATAAATAAATAGAATAAAATAAAATAAAATTACTTATTTGCTGGTATCCCTGCAGTAATTCTGTTTGTTCTTGCCCTCAAAAATATCTCAAGATTAGTGACTTTGCAAAGCCAAGAAATTTTTATTGGTATGCTGAATACAATTCTTACTTTTTGTCACACATTTTACACTAATATACATTACTAAAGACAAAAAGTATGACTATGCTAGCAGTGTGTGGCTAAAGCAAATAAGAACTTCAAACTAAATGTCAACATGCATACTTAAGATTCATAATAAAGCATTTTCTTACGCCACTTTGTCTTCATTTTCCAACCATCCCTCTTGGATACAGCATATTATTGCCAATTATAATAAATACATATAAGAAGGCCTGAAGCTCTAGTTAAGGACCTCACCAATATGCCAAAAAACAAATTTCTGAAATTTCTTACAGAGACAGAGAGCACCCAATCACAACTGCAAATGTGTAAGCATATGCTGCCCAACTACCTGAAAAAGCATATATGCATCTTTAGCACATGGCTTCAGTGTACTGACAGATCTTCTGTTACTATTTCCTTGAACTGCAACTGGCTGTTCAATAATGTCTGTGTGAAAACAAAAATCAGTTTTGTGAACCAAGGAACTGTTCAAAATCAAGTATACATTAAGTGTTCTCACAAAGAGGTTCTAAAAGAATGGCCAGATAATTCTTCAATAGCTTATTATTTCTATAGAAATAGAGATTAGATGGAATACCACAGATCACGAATACCAAGCTCTTCTTTACAATGAATGCCCTCTTTAGAACCACTGTTGTGGCCTATTCCACACTAAGTGTTCTAAGGTATCTTCACTTTAATTGGCTCCCTCACCCCAAACTCCTCCACAATACTAACCTGAAGATAAGCTCTCACACTTGGGGAAAAAAAAAAGAAAAAAAAAAAAGATTTTTTTTATTATTTTATATCAATCTCTCTATATAGTACTGACTTGGATTGGCACTGAAAATTTCATCACTTGTAAATACAAGTCAACGTACAAAAGACCATAAAAATGAATAATGCTTAGATCTTTCATAACGTTATCTGAAAAAGATAAACACCTGATGTCTGCTGAAACAGGCTAAAACAAGCAAGCAGAGAAAAAAGTATGCTCACCTTTGTATCGTTCATCTTCAGCAACCACTCTCTCAAACACCACAGTAACTACCTGTCGCACTGTAGCTGCTGCAGTGTTATTTGTGATATTATCTTTTGTGAAGTGCAATCGAAAGCAAAGTACAATTGCCTGAAAATAAATAAATAAATAGATCACCTCACAGCAGTAAATCTTCACCTTTTAGCTAAGTCAAGATAGCTGACTGGGGAATATTTTCCACTATCGTTTGTCAAAAGGTTGCCTGAAAAAACCTAGTTCTATCACTTTAAATTTGAAGAACCAGAATAACTCTTATGGATTATTCTAGCCAAAATTCTCTTTAGTAATCCTCCCTAACAGTAAACCAGAAGTGGTAATAACAGATGATGCTACAATGCACCAATAAAACAGTAACCATCATACTGAGAACACACAGCAATCAACTACATAAAACAATTTGTATGAACATTAAGGTCAATAAGGACATCAGGATTATACAGCTAATTACAGAAACATTAGGCAACTTCAAAGCTAAAACGTGAATAACTTTACACAGTTCCTCTACTACATAAATCACAACACTTAAATAACCACGTTAGCTGGGCTGCTATCGTTCCTCCCAAGGTGCATATTTTGATGTGCCATTGTGCAGGCAGTGACCTGAATATTGTTTGCCATTGGATTTGTTATTGCATCTAACACATAATTTCATAATTAATGGTCTTATAATGAATTTTGAAGATTAACATCTGTATGTGTGGTAAAACCTGTATTTCTTGCTCTTCTACCTTTATTTCATGACCTTGCACTTGCATGAACTTCAGCCACACCCAGGCACGGTGCCATGTGCTGCCATACAAGAGTCACAATTTCCTTTTACTTCCTTTTTTTTGTTGTAAACCATCTGTGGACTCCACTTAGATTATGCCATACATCATACACTTCTGGACTTTCAAAAAATGTTGCATTACTTGCAGGTTAATCTAACTGTAATGTGCATATTAAGGGTCTCTACAAGAAGGTTTACCAGTAATTTTCATAATTTCAATCACTCAGGCTGAAACATGAATATTCAACACACATCTGCCTCAAACTCATTTTCTTCATGAACTTTTCAACATGGAAAAAAAAACCTTTCAAACAGTTCTCCAAATAATCTTGTGGGAAAAAGCAAACAAACCAACCCATTATTTTATTCATATTAATTAAGGCTTACATTTGACCAACTCAGAAACTCTAGTGATTCCAAGCCTTGGATAAAAACATGAATTTTTTTTCTCGTCTCAGACAAAGCCTGCCCCAAATTGACCATATAGTTCTAAAATACACTAGTTTTCATTTTGCTGTAAACAATTTGTTAACAGTGCAGCAATTAGATTTTCTAGTAATCGCAGCATGTGAACATTTGCCTCCTTCTACAGCCTAAATTCAATCTATAACATTACCACACATTGCTTTAGAACATCTGCTACTGAGAATCCTACATTCTAAATGATAAACATTTTCTTCAAAAAATATTATTTTGCCCTAGAACACAGCATCTAATATGGAAAATGAGCAGCATGTGGAATAAAGAAACAAGTTGGTGATGCAGTGTCTCTGCCATAGTGCAAATACCCAAGACAAAATGGACAGACCGGCAAATCCTTCAATCCTCAGTAAATTTCCATTCTGCCATCTACACATTTTTCCATCATCTTTCTGCCTTCAGCAGACCTTTATAACCCAGCCTTCATTTCTTTTCATGTTTTTCCTTTCCTTGCTTAGATTAGTAATGCTTTTAGTAACTACTCATCTAACTGCAAAGATATTTCTCCAAAATCTGAAGGAAAGAATAACTCAAATCCCTTCGTCAGAGCAGAACACCTTAAAAATATTCTTGAATTCTGTTCTCTCAAGGAAACACAAAACCGTCCCATATTAAACCAATACATGGAAGACAAAGAAAACAAATATGGAAGTTTGCAGTGATCTGTCAAAAAAATTCCTTATGTTAAAAAAAGAATACCTACATAGAATCAAGAAATCAAACTTCATAATTTGCAGATGGATATCACAAATATAACGAGATCAGAATACCTGTGTTTTTTTGTTTCAGCTAGAACACAATATCCAAAGCAGTACTAGTTTAAAATTGTACCATAACATTATTTCAGTTCTGACTGAAAAAGCAATAACTGTACAACTTATGTGATAGATTTAAGGCAGGGTGGGGGGCAGCTTCTAATATTTGCTGCATTCATGACAGCTTAAGCTGTGCTATGTGTGCTTATTTCAGTTTGAACACATAGAAAACAAAGAATAAGCATTACCCAGTGTTTTTTATTTAATGTTCCCATTAGGTTAGGAATTTTTATAGTGGAGGAATTAAAAGACAGAGTGAAAAGGAAGATAAAAGAAATCCTATTTTCACGGTTCAGTATAAAGCCAATACAGAGTCAAAAAATTCAAGATATCTCCCTCTTCTTCCATTATTTCCAAGAGCTTTATACATAAAACTTCTTCCCAGTTTTCCTCTTGGATATTATAACTACTATAATTGGCACTAACATGTACTTACCTTGGATAGTGCTTCATCGTGCACAACTGTATTGGTTGTTAAAAGAACAAGAACTGTCTGAAGCAATTTCAGTTCTTCAAGACTATTTTCCATCAGTTGCCAAAGCATGTTTATAATGTTTCCTGCTGCAGCCTACCAAAAAGAAGTCATTTTGTGCCAATAATTATGATGTTTATATATCATTTACGTCATGTGTACACCTGTCAGAACAGCACTTTCATAATTGTATGTAACTGAGTATCACAGCAATCTCTTACTGTATGGTCCAAATTCAAGAGGGTTCTTTATTTTCTGCTCATATCAGATAAGTAACAGTATAATTTTATACTATGCAAACACAAATAAATATTTAGATATATTATTTTCACCAACTTCTTAACACACTTTATGGAAGCACCATAATATATCACCTCATGTTGCAATAAATGTGTATACATTTATTTTGTTTTTAAAATAACACACAACAAACAATACAGAGCATTTTCACATAGAATAAATTTCATGGATACAGTCTTAATCAGGTTTATTAGTGACTGTTCCTGCGCTACAAAAAAGCAAACTAAAAGTGCTTTTTTTTGAATATTCACAAATTCCTTCTAGAAGTTATTATTTTTCTCCACCACATTTTTTTTAATGATGAAAAAGGTTTTCTTCTAAATTACATTTTTAAATCAAAACGAGCAATATATTTTGCAAACTGTGTTCAGTGTAACATAAAGAGCCTCCTCAAAAAAACCAACTCATCTTCAGTTTGAGCTCTGTGCTACTCACATTGAAACACTTAGTAATTTGTGTAAAGATTGATCTTACCTCTGAAACAACTTCATGGGACATGAGTCTTTGTATGGCTGCTAGACACAGCTGAGTGATCTTTGGTTCCTTTGTTCCACAACCCATGAGAAAAGGCTGAACTACCTCTGAGCTGTTCTCTTTCAGTGCTTTTGAAAAGAGACATGGAAACAGTCAATTTTTAATTCTTTGAAGAATACAATGCAAAATCTGTTAATCATAGCTATTATGAAAATTTAATCTCCAGTCCTGGAAATCTGGGAGTTACTTCTGTACCACAGGGAAAAGCCAAATGAAGAAAGGCAACGGGCTGCCAAGGCATGCCGCCATAACCACCATTAACGCTCTAATTCCAAATATCTTCTATCCTTTTTCAACATTTTGTCTTTGAGCAACTTTCCAAATCCAAAATGTCTACTTAGAGCCAATTTGGTTTCTCACAAACTGTAAGATTCTGCCTACACCAAAGCTCTTGCTGTCTGCACAGTGCTGACCTCTCTCTTTCCAGGAGCCTTTTCCTTCTGCTCTGCATCACCTCAGAACTGTATTCAAAAGCGACACAATGTGTGGCACAAGAAATGCCAAATACTTGAAAAGAAGAAGAGCAAAATGCCATCAACAAAACTGCTGGAGAATCCTGGACACAGGTCCTGGATAAACACACCCAGCTGTGAATTTTTTAACCAGTGTGTAAATGTGAAAGGGTAGCTTCCTAAAGAGAAGTATTTTCATCAAAATTACAAGTTTCAGAAACTTTTTTTTTTAAAGGAGATAAAACTTCACAATTAACAGAACATAGCACACTGACATTTTAAAAAATGTTTTCCCCATAAGAGCATTTCTAGAAATAAAAGCTTAGCTTCATAAAATTAAAAAAGAAAATATTTCTGAAAGATCAAAGCAATGCACACCCAGAACAATGAATGCTTTTCTGCTTTCTGTATAGCATTGTTGATTCATAGAATCATAGAATCATAGGATCACAAGTTTGGAAATAGCCTGTAAGATCATCTAGTCCAGCCGTCTCCTCATCACCATTGCCACCACAAGCACTAAACCACATCATGCAGCACGTCGTCCAGACGCCTCTTGAGCACTGCCAGGGGCGGCGACTCCACCACCTCCCTGGGCAGCCATTCCAGTGCCTGACCACTCTCTGAGAGAAGAAGTTCTTCCTTATGTCCAACCTAAACCTCCTCTGATACAACTTGCGGCCATTTCCCCGTGTCCTGCTCGTTGCCTGGGAGAAGAGGCCAAATCCCTCTTCACCACAGCCTCCCTTCAGGAAGTTGTAGAGTGCAATGAGGTCTCCCCTGAGCCTCCTCTTCTCCAGACTGAACAACCCCAGCTCCCTCAGCCTCTCCTCATAAGCCCTGTGCTCCAGACCCCTCACCAGTTTCATTGCCCTTCTCTGCACACGTTCCGGGGCCTCAACATCTTTCCTGTAGTGAGGGGCCCAAAACTGAACACAGCACTCGAGGTGTGGCCTCACCAGTGCTGAGTAGAGGGGGATGATCACCTCCTGCTCCTGCTGGCCACACCATTTCTAATGCAGGCCAGGATGCTGTTGGCCCTCTTGGCCACCTGGGCACACTGTTGGCTCATGTTCAGCCGAGATTCATGCAAACTTTTAAGGCTTTAGCTGCACATCCTTATTTCATATATTAAAAATATCCTCGTGGCTGACAATTGTGAAGAACTTACACTGAATGTCATTCCCATGCATTCTAGCTATCTGTAATAATAAACACGTGTAGAGCACAAATATCACCACAAAGAAAGAAAAAAAAAACATCCTCACATAAATATGTGAAGTTTATCAATTTTATAATCAGTTATTGAAGACTTTGAAGTTTTGCTGTCATGAAGGTCTATTATTAAGTATCACTATAAGCTATTTGAAAAAAGGCCCAAACATAAGGCAGTATCTTGTATGGGTAACACATACACAGTCCAAGTCAACTACTGCATGCGCAATTGAAAGAGGCTGATCTTGTACCAAATGCATTACCAAAAATAATAAAACATCAGCATAAATGTGAATGAAGATGTAATTTTAAGCATGTGTCAGCACGAAAAAATGGCTAAGCTGCTTTGTTTCCTATAACAAAGCCAACAGAGCTCACTCACAAGTGGACACAAATGCTTCTTTACTCACACAACTTTCTGACTCACCAACAAATTCAAACCATCAAATAGAAAGAAGAAACGTTTTTTTAAAAAAGATAACATAAAACACTTAAGATTCATGACAGAGTTCTGAATGGCAGAACTGCATGGGATTTAACAGTAAATACAGAGATTAAAAAGAAACAAATTTTCTACAGTATTTTTTCTTTAATCTGTACAAGTACTTTCACTTTATGAAGCTGAAATAAACATCTGGTAGATCTAGTTTGGTATCAACTACTACATGAGTTCCAGTCTTAAAATACACAAAAATGTTCTTATATCCAGCTGTGCTTCCATTTGCCATACCAAAATTAAGTAACATTTTATTTAAAAAGACATCTATCATAATGAACCACATCAAAAATAAATTTGGGGAAAAAGAGACTACTTCACTCCATCAGCAAGGTCACAATCTTTTAAAAATAATTTCTAAAGCAAAAGCATGAATTATCTAAAAACAGAACATCTCAGAGCCACGTGGAAATAATTTCTCACATCTGTCTCCCATGCTATAAATCACAAGCTGACTTCTCTTTGGATTTACTCAAGTTCACATAAATAAACTCCAAAGCACACGCAGGCTGCCAAAAATGAAGATTCCGAAACTATTCAACTTTTTTCAAGAGAAAGAAACAAGTTACATCAGAGACCTCAGGATTCTGGCAAGTTAGATGTATCACCAGACACAGCACTACTACTGTGTTATCACAATAAGTTTGTCATTTTAAAATTACATCTGTTTTCCGTTTTTAATTATTTGGGGTAATTATAATTCCACACAGTGTATAGCTTCAAGAAAACATCAGGTCAGCTTATTTTTAAAAGTCTGATATAGTTACCTACTTTAATGAATCAACAGTTTATGGCTAATAATAATATCCTAATGAAAATATATTTTTACATTAACAGAATGTCTGGTAGATATTAATAAATCATCCAACAGTCAAAAATATTTACTCCACAAAACTTCACAACTACAGTAGTCTTTTTCAGCTAATGTATACGTGCTAACTTCCTTCAAAATAATATCAAATACCAGGTGGGAGACAATAGAGAATCTGGATATTAACTCATCTACAAGAGCAGGTTACAACTGATTCTTAAAAAAAATAAAATAAATACAGGAGTCCATGAAGAGTTGAGAATGTTCAATGGCACTGCATTTAAATTAGCAGGATAATGCGCAGGCACAGCGTAAGTTACCCTTTGTTCCTCAATTTCTCAATGGGAAAAAAGTTATTAGCCTATTATCAAAAGAAACAAGCCTGTACAGTTTTGTTTTGATGAATGAAACAAATTCTGACTACATTCTAGTATAAGCCTTACAAAAGAAAACTAGTAACAAAATATGACCAACAATCAGAAGGCATTCCCTCAGAAAGATAAAGGACTGCCTACCCATGCCTCAAACTAATAATTCTTCACATCTTCCCGCTTTGAAATGGAAATTAAAAATATAGTTTTCTAAAATGTAAAGACCTTTATACAGCTATACGTCGAAGAATGTTGCTAGCTTCCCAAATGGCTGACTGGAGATTTCTCTTGTTCATTTGTGTGTTTTGATGCATAGCTGACATTACCTGGCATAGTTTTTCCACTTATGTCAGCATTCATGACAGCAGTAAAAACAAAGAAAATAAACAAATAAAAAAGAGGCATTAAAGGGAAATATTGAGGGATGGGACTGCTATTTCAAATACTTCTAGAAAGTGCCTCCTTAACAACAACTGATTTGCATACCTCAAATTAAGAAGTAATTTTGCATCTATTTCATTTGGACCTTTCAAATAATTGAGTACTGTAAAGAAGTTGGACTACAGCTGGGGCAGACATTAATACAGGGACATTCAAATCTGGCCAAAGGTTTTGCCAGCAATTGGTAAAAAGCCATCAATTTACATGCTATTTAACACAGCTGAGGAAAGTCAGAGATAACAGCTTTAAGCACTTACAAAGCTGCAACTTGCAAAATATCTCCTGTCCCTCAAGGCAATGGTGCATCCAAAATTGAATGACCTTGTCTCTGATTAAGATGGATTTTTGCCTGCCAGGTACAAGTCTCCAAAGGCTAGACTCTCACAGTAAAGACACAGATGAGGATCTCCAGAACTCCACACTGAACACTCAACAACAGCTGTGGCAGTGAATAAGACATGGAGAATGTGAAGCTGAATAATTTCATATTTTTCTAAGTGGATGATTACTTTTTAGAACAGTCACTGAAAATGGAGTCCTTGCTCAGGCAGCATTAATATAGCATGAGCATGATACAGAAGTAGAATTTCTCAGCATTCCTGGTTTTTTTTGCTAGGTACCTACAAATATAGTATCACTGATATTGCACACACTAAAAGGCATTTAGGATTACAGCACATATCCAAGACGTATCTTTAACATTTTGATCTATAACACAAGTTTGTTTTTCCCACTGCACTGCAAATAATTACCTGCCAAAATATCAGTGTTCCGTGCAGCTATTGTTTTCACTTTTATTATTCCTGATTCAGCAGCCTGTAGAAGGAAAATAAGTAGTTTAGATGCTGTTGCATACATCAATATCTGCAAAGAAATAAACATATCTAAGATAAATAAAATTGTACAGTCTTGGAAGAAAAAATATAAAATTGCAGCATTTTCAGTAAGCAGAGTTAATATGGAAGTGAAATTCCTTCCCAGAACAGTACAGAAGGGGGTATATTCCATGGTTCTGATTTTCAGAAGGCAGTTTTCATTGTATTACTTTTCAGTAAAGAAAAGTCAGTAGCAAGCAAAAAAACAAACTGGCAAGCAGTTTGTGTATATCCTCAATCTATGAAACAACTAATTTGATATATTATAACTTGTCACGTTCATCAGGTTGAAATGCTGAAGGAACTGAGAATATTAGTAACAGTATCAATGTTTAATACACAACACTTGAGCAATTAAATCCAGTTAATAAAACTGACATGGTACACAGCACATGAATTCTATCACTGTTCTCCAAGTCAGGTAGTAGCATTTTCAGTTTGTAAGCTAACACTTTTACTATTATTTTTGGAACAAAATCAAATTTCTCATGCAATTTGTGTCCTGAATTCCCTCTACAAATTAACTGCATGTAAGCTCTACAAGCCTTCTGTTCCCAACAGTACCCACAGCACTCCCCAACATGACACCCCATTGACATCAATGCCCCCCCCATGAGCAGCACTGTGGTGCACCTCACCACCCATCCCTCCTGGGCCAGCAGCCTGAGGGATGCTCAGGGGCCAGTAATGGAGCAGGGATACCATGAATCACTGAGAGGGACCAACTCTCCTCTTAATCATCCAGCATTGCTTTCTAACGCAGTGAAGTCAAACTGAACATTTCACAGAGGTGCTTTACCTTTCAAAACTAAAATTACTGGCAAGTTCTGTGTAAAAAATGCAAATTACACTGCAAATGGCTTCTTTCCAGTTTTTAAATTCATTAATACCTAATAAAGCCCTGGATACAATTGAAGAAATCTCCATAAAACATTGCATACCAAAAGAAACTCAACAGTTTTTCCCGAACAATAGAAAACATGTTCCTTTTCTGCCTTTGAAAGTATAAGTGCCCCTTTTAATTCTGTTTCATATTTCTGTGTACTTTACACACTAAGCCTTCCCACATTTCCTTGGACTTAACATTCCTGCTAAGAGAACGGTGCTGTCACTGCACGGCACCAACCAGAGAAGCAGCCAGTCTGTGCTGGCAGAAACATGAAAGTGACAGCACGTAGCTCTGCCAAAGAGAACCATTTCCCCTCCATCTGAATCCCATTCCAACAAGATTTCCCAGAAAGACAGACAAAGATGACTGCATAACTAAAGTATTTGATTTTGAATTTAAGATTTGATAAAGGTTATTTCTCACAACAGCTAGATTTCAAAAAATGAAACCTAAAATTTCCATGCTTTTTGTTTGTTTCCCAACGTAAGCATAGGAATACTTCACACAGCCTTACCATCATTTGAATACACCTGCGAAATTCTGAGGAATTACATTAGCTTTGCTGAACAGTATTTGCACATGAAAAATATTTATAGAATAATATCAACAGTGCCTAAACTAATATACTACATGCTCAAATGAGTGCATGGCAACATGCAAATACATATTCCGCATAATTAAATTGAGGAGTGCCAAATACAGTTTCATTTATTTTAATTACATTAACTTAAAACTTAAGATGGTGCAACATGTTAAGTCGACCCTTGTTCCACTTCAGTTATACACTGTCAGCTAATGAGGTGTCGTGTCACAACAAACTGTTCCCATTCATTAATACGAAGGATTTGTCACAGTCCAACTTCCAATTACCTTCAAACTAAGCCTCATCACATCAACTGGAATTGCTTTCTTAGTAGCCAGTAGTGACAAATTTCCTCTGAATCAAAGAAATAATAATGCCAATTTCTAGTCAGAATTACAAATCAAATTGTTTACAATTAAAAGTTAACTGCACACAACCTATTAAAGAAAACAATAACAACAAAACACCGTATTCCACTGTAAGTATAAAAAATAATCACTTATTTACAAAAAAGGACTTCAATTGAAAAAGGAGACAGTAGAAAAAAATGAGGCTACAAACAGTTGCCTGCTTATCTTATATCCATCGGTGTAAAAGTAAACTTGGATAGGCTTGGTTTAGCTTGGTAAATAGTAATAATAGGTATAAAGTTTGCAAATTTACACCAATGTAAATGTTACTACAGCACTCTAGATGTTACTGCCCCATTATAAAAGGATATTTTAATAAAGAGTATTACAACACTGATCAAGCATACGGCCAGTACCATTCTATGAATTTACTGGTATAACTACAGTTATTTACTTTCATATAAATATAAGGCATCTGTTTTAAGCAGTCACCACTTGTAAAAGCAGCATTATACAAGTTTCTGGTTGCACCACAGCTAACTGTAGTCACAAAGAAGCAAATACATATAATTCCTGTACCATAACAAAGCTCAAGTGTACCTGAAGCCTTTAGTCAATTACATTTCCCATTCTGTTACTTTAACATCTGTGAAATGAGCTGAAATAAAGCGCCTCAAGCACACACTTTCACTATTGCATTTTGTTTCATGTTTCTGCTGCAGTAACTGTAGGATTCAGTTTTGGCTGGAGAAACATTGAAGAAAAACAGAAATGGGCTCTCAGTGATAACATATATTCAAATCAATTTCATCTGGATACTCCTATTTGCTTCTCTTCAAACAGTCTATAATCTCACAGCAAAATCCAGAAGGACCCTCCAGCCCTCCATTCAAACCAAAGGCACCAGCCAGGTGACAGCCAACTTCTGCTCAGCACTCTGCTAACACCAAGCAAGGGCTCACACATCCTCAGAGAGGTCAACAGCCAGGTAACACTCCATTCCCAGAATGGTATTTCTCCACACAAAATACATGCACACAGACTACAGAGATCTGTAACTCATAAATACTAGTTAATATTGGGACTGTTAGATATGCAATTCCACTTGTTGATGTTGAGGATGACAAAATGGGAAGCCACCAGTACCCACAACCCAGTCACAGGTGACATGACGTGTGGCAGATCTGCAAATGATTAGGGACTCTGTACAAGTTCTCAGATCTAACTGGAATGGATCAGTCTCCAGTAGCAAAAGATCACAGAATTGCATGAGTTGAAAAGGACCACCATGATCGTCCAGTTTCAACCCCCCTGCTGTGTGCAGGGTCACCAACCAGCAGACCAGGCTGCCCAGAGCCACATCCAGCCTGGCCTGGAATGCCTCCAGGGATGGGGCATCCACAGCCTCCTTGGGCAACCTGTTCCAGTGTGTCACCACTCTCTGTGTGAAAAACTTCCTCCTAACATCTAACCTAAGCCTCCCCTGTCTCAGTTTAAAACCATTCCCCTTTGTCCTATCACTATCCACCCTCATAAACAGCCATTCCCCCTCCTGTTCGTACGCTCCCTTCAAGTTCTGGAAGGCTGCAATGAGATCTCCCCTGAGCCTTCCCTGCTCCAAGCTAAACAAGCCCAGTTTCCTCAATCCTTCCTCACAGAAGAGGTGCTCCAGCCCTCTGATCAG
Source organism: Centrocercus urophasianus (assembly GCF_019232065.1). NCBI lineage: Eukaryota > Metazoa > Chordata > Aves > Galliformes > Phasianidae > Centrocercus > Centrocercus urophasianus. Next base: position 31,202,245 of record NW_024884697.1, on the reverse strand, counting down.
ATTAGTGGTCCTCCTCTGGACTTGTTCCAAGAGCTCCATGTCTTTCAAGATCCCAGTATAGCTAATGTCACAATGATAATGTTATCTGGTAACCCGAGCAAAGAATGCCATTAGAAGTAATGGCACTCAGCGTACATAACCCTGAAATTATTTGGAATAGTGTTTTACCTCTCACAAGCAAAGACATCACAGAAGCCCCACTGCAATGTGGCAAAATGTGTGTGTACAGATAGAGTGCTGGTAGGCAGCTGGGCTGAGAGCTGGCAGCAGTCAGCTGCTCCACAGTGATTCCTGCTCTCTTCCCCAGGTGTCAGGGTGAACGTGCTATCCTTCTTTCACTGATAAACTGGACAGTTAACAGCTCTTCCTGAGGAAAATATAACACATAGTTATAATCCTGAACCTCTTTCTTATCAGCTGCCCTTTTCAGAAAATGAAAAGTACACTGTTTCAGCAATTTTTTAAATGTTTCAGAAGATCTTTTTTAAGAAGGTTTCAAAAAGGATCGACTCGCTCATCCTCAAAGAAACTGGTGTCTCACCGTTACAAGCCAGCAATTATTTTTTCTTTTTTACTTTTCTTTTCTCTTCTAAACCAAAAATTACGCACCTGCATAAAGATGATTAATGTAACAACCACGCAGGTACTCATTTCAACTATGGATTGATTCCACTTCAAATATATTTTTATATGAACTTATAATTAGATTGTATTTTTACAAAAAAAATTAAATATTTCCACTATTAACACTCTGAATGACCTCGTGTTTCAATTACATGCAAACTGCTATCTCAAGAGATATCAAACCTGCTGGGAGGTTTGCTGCCCTTCCTCTGCAAGTTTTTGACTTCTGTTTTCTGAAAAGAAAAGCATTCAGTACTTCAGGGAATGCTGGCCTGTGTTGGTACTTACATCGTACTGTTTGCAACCCTTTTACTGTGATTGGATGAGAGTAACATATATCATTTACAGTCACTTTCACATCTATCATGAAAAAAATGGAGCAATTTCTTTTTGTCTATAATTATTTGCCTCTCTCACTGTAACACTAACTCTACATCCAACAGATTAGCTAAGAGATTCTCCTGGCTAAACTACTGTCTCAATTCAATGTTATTCTGGCTTGCTTTGCAAAAGTACATTCTGGACCATTACTGCACTGCAAAACTATTATTTAGAAAAGGCACACCCACAAAAACTCACACAGTAAATCAGCATCATGAAAGCACTCAAGTGTACCGCATCTGTGCAAAAAAATCACTGTAGTTCCCTTCTGTATTTTTATCCTTCTCCTCAGGAGACCAATCCCTACTCAGACCCTTTTCTTTTATATATACTCATTCTACCTATGATTTAAACTGGTGAAATGCTAGTTCTGATTGACAGCACTCTGTACGCACAGGGAATTATTGTATTCAGTGATTTAATGTACTTGGATTACAGCTTGCTCACGTTCTCCTGGCTTGGAACAAAGTTACCAGCAGAGCCTCTGGAAAAGTGCCACCATCTGCAGAAGCAGTTTCAGAATATGTGAGTTTAGTACTTAAGCCAACCAGACCAGACACAAGCCTACAAACCACACCTGATTAGTGTCAAGGCAATGAAGGAAGGTTATTTAATGGACTAGAAAGACAACCAGGGACGTCTCAAAGGAAACCAAGGAATAGCACACAGACATCCACACCAACTACTGGGAGGTTATGGGCCAAGTCATTTCTAGGCACAGGCAGGACAAGAAAGTGACCAGGAACAACCAACACATGTTTAGCACGAACTTGACCATCACGTTCTGCAATGATCTTATGGCCAGGTAATGGGAAAGCAGCACATACTGTATGCCTTGAGCATAGCAAAGCCTTTGATGCCATTCTCTGTGTTACAGTATAAGCCCCCTTAGAGTCCAATCAGTGAGGTGTGGACCAGCAGACAATAAAGTGAGTTGATGATTGACTAGACTGTCAGCTCAAAGAATAATTACAAGTAGTATGAAGACCAGCTGGTGACAACTTACTAATGTTTCTCTTTGGGGATGGGCAGTGGGGCTAATTGCATTTAACATCTTTATTAGCAGCACAGGTAATAGCGTAAAGCCTACAGACAGATATCAAATTTGGGGTAATTCCCAATGCACAGGTGGGTTTTTATTCAGAGGAACCTAAACAAGCTGGTAGGAACAGCTGGGCTGTATTAGTACAAGTGTAGTCAGCAAGCCAAGGTAAGGGAGTCTTATGCCTTTTGCACACTGTTCTCCAGCAACATTCTCACAAGAGTAGCTTCAAGCTCACTAGTGTAAAGCAGACACTAAGGTGACAGGATGAAGCCAGAGTCTACCAAGACCATAAGGAGGGGAGACGAGCAGGGTTGGAGATGATGCGAGAGCTGCACTTGTTCAGCCTGAAGGAGACTAGGCTAAGAGGAGAGCTTGCAAATGCCTACAACTATCTGATGGGAGGCTGTAGAGAACGTGAACCTGGCTGCAATCAATGCTCACACGTATATGCCATCCTAGAGTTACATATAGGACAAAGAAAGCAGGGAAAACAATAACTCTTCTTTCAAAACACTTCTAATAATAATTCCTACATAAGTTTCTCAATTTAATTTTTCTGCCACAGAATCTCAGCAATCATACTAAAATAGTATTAGTTTTCCAACAAACTGAATATTTAATTTCAGTAAACCACTTTCACTATCATAAAGCCTTCCATCCAAAAGCATCAGCAGCTACAGTTTTTCAGCTTGATGTTTGGAATTTGTGATTTATGTGAATTGCCAAACAGCCCTATTTAAAAATAATAAAAGAAATACCATACTTTGCACTTTAAAAGTTTGTGTTACCTTTATTTAGCGCTTAAAGACAAGAAAGTACAGACAGATGGTCAGCCTCTATTCACACACAAAACAGCTTTCACCTGAGACGCAAACAAAACTCATCTCTTTTACTCTGTATCATTATCTACTAATAGAGGGAACAATTAGTTCACAATTCTAACCCCAAGAACAGGGACTACAGTTGAAGATGCCAAACTAATTCCTGCTGGATTTGACTGCACTCAAGGATGGTGCCATTCCCAATTACAGGAGTTCCATGCTGAGGGAAAAATAGTAGCGCTAGCTGAATCTGCTTTAAATTTTCTTGACCAATTCAAGATATGATATTGCAGATTTTATTTTCTTTTTATTTTATCTATTTATTTTCAGGCACTGGAATGGGGTTCCCAGGGAAATGGTGGAGTCACCCACCCTGGAGGTGCTCAAGGAACATTTGGATATTGTGTTGAAGGACATGGTTTAGTAAGAGCTCGTGGTAATCAGTGGATGGTTGGACGGGGTGATCTGTGGGTCTTTTCCAACCTTGGAGATCCCACAATTTCCAGCTACAGTGCAACCAATGTATTTGCCTGATGTTAAAAGTGCTATTTCACTTAACTGGAGTCATTGCTCCTCTGGTCCATAAACCTTCTGAAATTGGCTGCAGATACTGCAAGCTGTTCAGAATCCTGAAGGTTAATCATCAATAATGCCAGAAGAGGAGCCAGTTAATTGCTTCCGAGCTGGTACCTCTGGAGGTACCTCACTTGACACAAATGTAGAGGTTAGGATAACGCAGTGCAAACATTTTATATCAAGAGTTTTCATTTGACAATCAAAACACTACACCTCAGCTGGAAAACCATCACATACAAATCAATGGAGCAAATCAGAATGAGAAGCATTCAACAATGATACAGGCAGAAAAAAAAATAATCAAGACTTGATACAGAACAAACAGTGACAAATTTTCAAGTTATATTCTCTCCTGCACAGTAAAATAGAATCAGGATATATTTTTGTATTATACATTTCAATAATTTATATTTATGTATCTATATACAGCATATGGATATCCCGACATAGCCTGCATCAAGCATTGACACATTTCTGAGTGATCCATCAAGTACAGCATAACTGCTTATAAATGACTTGAAATTTCATTACATACTTTTTCACAATGATCATCAATCTACATAAAAACCTGCTTCAAAGCTGCAGATTTTAATTTTGCCTTCAGCTTGTTGATCCAAACAGACTGGAGTAGGATGCTTCTGAGGCACTGGTACAAGCACTGGCTGCAGTCACCTAGTCAGACTGTAAGCCTCTGACAGTAACATCACTTTGCTGAATGCTGTTTCTTCACCAGGTGCCAGGTAGTTTGGGTACAAGCTGGATCTTGAGTTGACAAGAATTTCTGCTACAGGTTTCCTGTACAATTTTCAGGAAGCCACGGGAAGGAGACAGGGATTCAATAAAAGATCGAGACACACATTTATGTAGCTGAACTCCCATCACACCGAAGACGAGGGAGGAGAGGCTTTAAGAACTAAGGAGCATTAATCTGACCCACTAGCGGGGGTTCTCTGCAGGTATCTAAGCCTGAGTCTCTGTATCTGAGACTACTACATGCAGATATGTTCTATGTTCTGGACCAGCAGCTGGAAGCCAAGATAAAAGACTTTAATGTAGCCATCCATTTGACAGTTGGACTAGATGATCTTGGAGGTCCTTTGCAACCTTGTGAGTCTATGATTCTATGAATGTATTTCAATAGGTGTGTTGGCAATGGACTAAAACAATCCCCTGGCTATCTGCTCCATCAGTCCTATCTCCACAATGAACTGATCCTGCAAGATCAATGAAGACACCCAAAGTTCAGCACCTAATCTTACTCTGAAGCCTACCGTGAGAAGTTTACAGATAGACTGAGGTACAGAAAATACTGGTGCTTTTTTTTTCCATTCATTCAATTGTAAAGTGTTATATGATGGTGAAATCAGGTCTATAATCATACTGTCAGCCATTCTTGAAAACACAGTATTTCTTATCAAAGACTGAAATGATGACATGAAGTTTAGAATTAAGTCTTAAAAAATGAACTATCTGTATAGACAACACTCCTCTAGAAATGCAACAGCGCAACTGTTAAAGTAATTTTGAAAAAACATTACTGTACATGGATCAATATTGAATAAAAACACTTCAAAATTAATAGATTCCAAACATGAAGCTAGAAGACATGGCAACTGGTAAAGCTCAGGAACTACAGAAGAACTGTAGAAAATAGCCTTGCCTGTTTCAAGTGATCAGCTCTGCTACTGGAAATCAAAGAAAACTACAGAATAATCTTCAGTCACACACACGAGATACATGGTCAAGTGCAAGCTGCCCAATTTTGACAACAAGCATTTTACAAGTCAGCTACATAGTATTTGGAAGGCTCATTTGAAATAGTTTAAGTGAATACCCATTAAAGCAAATAAAAAACTAAGGACTTTACACCCTTCTGAAACATTACTGAGAAAACCTGGAAATTGATCAATCTGGAAAGCTTACCATAGCTTAGGTTCCCAACACACTACAGCTTCAGAATTATTTAACTCATTTTAATAGAAAAATAAGGCAGAAGGCTCCACATTTTGTTACTCCTACAGGAAATGGTCTACACACAAAGATTTGTTCTTCTCCAGTTCCATTTGGCTCTTGTCTTTTTACGGCAAGAGCAGCATGAACACAGAACTCTCAAAAAGCCATCAATGCTAGGAATGCATCCAGGGACTCAAGTGACCAAATCACATGGCATTTCAGCATGCCATGTTCTTTCTTAGCTTAGGTTGTACTACACTGCATTTAACAAACTTTCTGAAATAGTTACCGTTATGGAATAAGCCAATTTTTAATACTTGAATATTAGCTTTTTCTTTTTTTTAAACTGCTCCTTACAGTTGCAATAGGAGTCCTGAAGATCTCTTCAATGTTAAAAGCTGATTAACTGTTTTGCATCTTTTTAGCATGTATTTACATTTCGCAGCATGTCCTCACACGTGCTTTCATACAGTTACCCAGAAGGCACTGACTGAACTAACGCTTTGATATCAGCCCTTTGATACGTTCAGTACCAGCACTCCCCCTAAAACCAGAGTGATTCAACCCAGAGCATAGAGCTGTACGTGGCTCCCTGTGCAGGCAGGACTGCACTCCAGGGACGAGCCACGTCAACAAAACCCGTGTTCACAGAACACAGACAGCCTCTCAGAAAGCGAAAAGCCCATCTCTTTGCCCAGCTAGCCCACATCACTTCTACTGCAATTAAGCAACCCTAACAAATGTTTGTTTTATCCAGAAGCTGCACAAACATAGATGATTTAATTTCTCCTCAAAGAATTTAATAAGGCTGCTTGTCTGCAAGTAGTTACTTATGAGAGAAGGAAAACAAGAATCAAAATTGGATTCTGTTATTTTTCCTAGATACAGACGATCAATTGACAATACTGTTTCAAAAATATTTCAGTATGCCAAAGGCATACACAGTTCAATAAATAGTTAAACAAAGGAAATCCTGCTCCGATTCAAACACAGGTTTGGGAGAGAACCAGTACAGACAGGATATCAAAAGCTACCCTTCAGAAGTCCCCAGAGAGCACTTTAGTGCACCAAAGAACTCAGAGCTAAGAAAAAAAACAACAAAAAACAACACAACTTCAGCTCCTCTGAACAGCCATGTAATGCTGACGTAGCTGAACATTATTCCTTCCCCAGACCTACACTTCCAAATCACCCCAGCAGCAAACACCCTAAAACACACAGCCACCACCACGTGCATCACCACAGGAGCGCTCAGCAGGAGGCAGCTCCTGCACGCAGCAGCCCTGAGCCCTGCCAAGCCCACCCTGCCCAGCATTCAGTGCCACCCCTTCCCGTTTCCTACCACAAGTGTCTCCAACCGTGCTGAGCTGGATCAGAAATATTTTTTGCTGTGTTTTTTCAAGCTCAGTTCACTTCTGCAGCTATTAGAAACAAACCAACCCACTTTGGCCACAAACCAACCCTCTGTGACTACAGGCCTGCTCACGAAGCCGAGATGGCTTGGTTGCATCTGTGTGAACAACACAGAGTTACACACCACTGAAACAAATCTGGGCTTCAGACTGAGTAGAACTTTGTGGGTATGCTTGTGTTCTCCCCTTCAGTTGCATTACTTCTGCTATATACAAATATTTTCCATCATATTTCTAACACTTCTTGCCCAGTGAAGCCATCTACCCAGCTCAGACGTCACTTACTGCAGCGTTATCATCCAGCAATTAGAACAGAAGGTAACCTTTTTGGCACACAAAAGTATTTTCAATTTTGCAATAATACAGAACTCTTACTCCAGTTAAAAAGATCCAATTAAGGGTTTGCTGTTAACAATCAAGAGGAAGCACTTCCTCTAAATCCTTAGGGCTGACAGCACAAGCTTGGCCAAAGGGAGTGCTGCCCGCCTCCCACACACCTGCACTGCACACTGAGCCCCAGTCACTCACAGGTTACAGTAAAATAAAGGCCTGTGCGTCCCACACAATTCACCCAGTCAGAAATTAAGTGTTATAATGTTCTAACAGAGAACGAAGTTTAGAGCCTGGCTTTTTACAAACACGGGAATAATAGCCAAGCACTGCTGTTGCCTGGCAGATAAGTCAGATTACTTAAGATAACACAGGCACGACTGATGCTGATACTCCAGACTGCTTCATCCTCTGTAATTTCAAACTCCAAGGATACTGTTTAATTCACAAGTGCCCTGAGAGCTTCTATCACATCTCAGGCTGATGTCTTCTTCCGTAACTGGGAAATGGAAATACATTGTGAAAATAGGAATGCAATTTTTCAGCTGTGTCATTACTTGTATACGTGAAATATTAATTTGGCACATGATAGACACAGCCACTATAATCACACTTTGGTAACACTCATGCTGAGTATACATCTGCAGTCAGGGCCAGTCTGAGAAGCACCACGAAGGATTTATACACCTATCCAACACAAAACAATGAGAACACCCAGTAACAAACAGATGTGGGTCTTTTGGAAATTAAGTAGTAATTGGTATTTTCTGCACTTCTAAGAAGTAAGATTGGCCCTTACTAAATCCCCAGATACTGCCAGCAGCACAATTTCAAACCCAGGGATTGCTTCAGGAGCTCCCATTTTACAACGCAGTGAATGACATCACTGAGGAAAACAAATGGTTCTACTCATGAGTTTTTTATCACACACAGATGAGGTGTGGATTGCTCAGAGGCCAAAAATATATTTTATTGTTTCTTAGCTATAAACAAAGTGATTATCTGGGGAAGAGAAAGATTGCCATGTAATCATCACGAACCCCACAGACTGCAGACAGCCAGCTGCCCTGCTCCTGCTCGTATCCCCCAAATCAGATGAAGCTCCTCCTTTGTGTCACCTACCCTACCCACCGTCTGCTCAAAGTACTATTTAATATAGTTTTGGTCTCACTGTACCTAGCAAACAAGTATGGAATTAGTTCTTAAGAACATAAGCATTAGAAGCACCATTACAAAGTGAAAATTAAACCCCTTTTTAATTACAGAGACAACATGTGTCTGATTGCAGCACTTTCTAAGGGCAGTACTGATTAAAAATGACTTGTCGAAGTAAATCTTTTGAGCAACAAGCATAATTTAGAACTATACTGCTACTTGCATCAGCAGCAAAACTATCAGCTAAATGCATTTTGCAGGATCTTAACAGTATTAATATCAAAACAAAATCAAATAAAGTAGACATACGTGATTTTAGAAAGGGCTGACAATAGCAAACAGCTGTGAAGAAAGCTTTAGATTCCCTCAAAAACTGACAAAATTCACTCCATAAAGCAGTGATTAAATCTAACAACTACAGCAGAGCTCACAACTTATTCTGGCTGAGGAACTTCTCAGTAGGCCCCTCACAGTACAGTAACTTCACAAAGTTACACAGAAGTTTTAGGAAGTTGCAAAGAAGCTGCAAAGTGAGCTCGTAAGTTATACTGCACGTGATGGTGATGAGGACAGTGTTGTAAGAGAGAAAAATAAGGTGAGATTATGAAGTAGCAAAAATATATTTCACAAATTCTACAATAGTTCAAAAAGTTGGTGCTAATCCCAGACACTCAGAAGAACATGCCACTCCTCTGATGGCTCCAGTCAAATCCAATCACAATTAGAACAAATGCATGCAATTATAATACCTGTCTAGCAGCTGCTATTTCAGAGTAAAGAGGAATACTTGCTTCCTTCAGAATCAGGAGGAGTAAAAAAGCTTCCAGCAGCAAGGAAATAAGATCATTTCCTGCAGCTGTGTCACATGTCCTGCTCAGCCCCTGTTGCTGCTCACCCCAGAACTCTCTGAGGCCAAAGCCCACAGCTGGAGTCCTCTCCAGAAACACCTTTCACTGCTGTTCCAGAAGCACAACTATCCAAACTCTCGACAACTATGAACAACTTCATCCGAAGTGCTTCAGTAACAAGGTGAGCTATGCAAATCACAGTGGAAATGTAAAAGGGAACACAGAAGTCACACTCGCATGGGAGTATGGCAAACACGCTCAGCATGAAGCAAGCACTGCACACACAGAGGTTATTCAAACCTTCAGCATGGCAAATGTAATGCAGCATCATTAAAAACACGGACTTAATAATTGCACTGCCCATCCCCTTCATGAATCTTGAAGAGACTGAACACCAACACAGCTGAAAGCTTGTTCAGGTGCCAAACAGCCCACCTGGAGTCACACAGTACCACAGGAGACCTCCCCCAAAAACACAGAGATTTACTTCCCTTCTACTGACTGCAGCCACTTCTTGTTCTTACACGACTTACACCATTTCTCAAAATACACCAGCACTCCTCCACAACCTGCAATGACAGGTAACACACTGCTGCAGGTGCCTTCATGCCTTTCAAGCACAGTCACTTCAGTTCACCTGCTCAAGCACACAATGCTTTATATGACACTAAATATGCTATCGCTTAATTGGAACTAATGCCATAGTACACGCATAATTACTTTCTTCTAAACTGACAGTCTTCTTCATATTTCCCAGGTACTTGTCTGGTTCTACAGCTTAATCCAAGTTAATATATCAGTACTTTTTCCCTGTTGCGTAGAAGAAACATTCAAAACAACAAGTAGCAGTGAGGAAGAAGTTAAACTAAACTACGTAACACACACCAGAGAAACACAGTTGTGTCCTTTATCTGCAGGAAAATCAGAAATGTTGTCTCTAACTTGAAGTAATGCCACGCTCCCAGGGCAGCAGGCACGGCCCTGGGATGCCAGAGGTCGAAGAGCGTTTGGACACTGCTCTCAGACACGGCGTTTGAATTTTGGGTAGCACTGTGTGGGGCCAGCAGTTGGAGCCGACGGTCCCCTTGGGCTCCTTCCGGCACGGGATATTCTATCATTCTGCAGTTAAGATTACTGAACTCACGGGTAGCGTTTAGAGCAAAGTAGGATTTGAAGAAATACAGAGACGGTGCTACTAACACACGTTTATGAACGGGATTTTTGAGGAGGGAGAAGAAATCAACTTCTGTCTGTCAGGCTTGCTGAGGCTCAGCCGCAGCACCAGCCGGCACAAGGCACAGCAGCTCGCGGCGGGACGCAGAACCGCGGCTCCCCGGCGGGGCCGTGCCGGAGCGGGGCCGCCTCTCTCCGCACCGCGCCGGCACCGAGCCGGAGCCAAACTTCAGCAGCCTTAACACCGCCGGGGAGCTCTGCGGGCTCGGCGCTGACAGCGGCCGCGGGACCCGAGCCGTCCCGGCCGACCCACGGCCGCAGCGCCGCTCCGTGGCGCGGGGAACGCCGCCTCCCCTGGTCCGCTCGCCCCGCCGCCTCACCCGGCTCCCTCCGGACCCCGCACCGTGACGTCCCTCCGAAGCGGCGCTGCGGCCCGGCCGCTCCTCACCTCCTTGACGGGAGGAAATTTTTTCCTGCACTCCAGGCTCAGGCCCCGCAGGTCTCCCTGCATGTTTTCCAGCAGTTTCTTCACGGCTTCGGGGCTGCTGGTGCCGGACATGGCGGCGCCGAGCCGGGCGATGTTCCGACGGGGCAGGGGCAGGGGCAGCGCCTCCGGCTCCGCGGCCCCGGCCGACACGTCCGCGCCCGACACCGGAACCCGTCAGCCGCGGCCTCTTTCCTCCCTCCCCGCCGCCCGCCCTCCCCGGGTCGCCGCCACCGCCCCCCCCGCTCCCACAATGCCGGGCGCCGCGCGTCAGCCGCACGGCCTGGGGCGGGCGGAGCGGCCGCGGGGAGCTTCCAGAGCGGCGCGGCCTCCTCATGCCGCGGAGGGGCCTATGGCGGCCTCGCAGCGAGAGGAGTGCGGGCAGGAGGTGCTGAAGGGTCGCGGCTTTGGGCTGCTGCCTGGCTTTTAGGGGCAGGGAGGGGGTGCGCGGAGCGCAGTTTGAGCGCTCCCCGGGTAACGTCAGGGGGTGCCACGCAGGCTGAGCGCTGTCCTGGGCTGCTCTCTGCAGGACGCCATCCCAGCCGCTCACCTCTCCCGGAGGTGTTGGTCCTTGCCGCAGTAACCATTCGCTGTGCGTCTCTCCTCACAGTGCCCGCCGGCCGGTGCTCCTGCGAGATTAAAACTCCCCCCCCCCTTTCTGTAGTCTGTTAATTTTTTGTCTTGAGAACCTTGACAAAAATAAAAAACGAGTTTCTTCAGAACTTCCTATGTTTTATTCAGAGAATGTTCTAAGATTGGCATAAACGATGGGGTCGGGTGCACCCTCAGTAAGTTTGCAGATGACGCTGCGCTGAGTTGATGGTGGCAGGAAGAAGGGATCCATCCAGAGGGACCTGGACAAACTTGGAAGGTGGGCCCAGGTAAATGCCATGAGGTTCGAGGATCCCAAGTGCAAAGCGTTGCGTTTAGGTCAGGGCACTCCCAGGTATGAGTACAGACTGGGAGAAGAACTCCTTGAGGGCAGCCCTACAGAGAAGGATTTGGGGGTCCTGATGGACGAAAAACCAGACATGAGCCAGCAGTGTGTGCTTGCAGCCCAGAAGGCCAACTGTGTCTTGGGTTGCATCAAAAGAGGGGTGGGCAGTAGGGCCAGGGAGGGAATTGTCCCCATCTGCTCTGCCGTGGTGAGGCCACATCTGGAGTACTGCAACCAGGTCTGGGGCCCCCAGCACAGAAAGGATGTGGAGCTATTGGAATGGTCCAGAGGAGGGCAATGAGGATGGTAGGAGGGCTGGAGCACTTCAGCAAAGACAGGCTGAAGGAGCTGGGCTTATTCAGTCTGAAGAAGAGAAGGTTATAGGGAGATCTCATTGAAGCCCTCCAATCTTTTAGGAGAGATTATAAACAGGAGGGAAATCAGCTCTTTACGTGGGGTAGATAGTGATAGGACAAGGGGAATAGTTTAAAAGAGGGGAGATTTGGGGGAAGTTTTTCAAAGAGAGAGTGGTGAGGTGCTGGCACAGGCTGCCCAGAGAGATTGTGGACGCCCTATTCCTGGAGATGTTCAGACCAAGCTGGATGCTGCACTGGGCAGCCTGATCTAGTGTTTGATCCAGCAATTGGCGACTTTGCTTGTAGCAGGGGGTTGGGACTAGATGATCCTTCAGGTCCCTTCCAACACGAGCCCGTTCTATGATTCTATAAAGATTGTTTTTCATCTTTTGTGTGTGTCTTTTAGTGACAAAAGAAAAATAGTCATGTAACACACACTGCATATCGTGTGGCATGGAGGTTGCCCGTGGCACAGCACTGCTACTTTTAGTCTGTGCCCTTATCTGTCAACATAAGCCCTTAGGTTTGCTTTAAGAAGCAAGAAGTAAAGGATTGCTTTATAAATAACTTATTTTAATGTCTTTATTTTTACATCGTTTTCAAACCACCGGCTGTTAACTTGGCAGTGCTTGATAAATGGATGTGACATTTTGAAAGTGAAGGAAATGTTGGCACAATTAAATCAGGTGGTCAGAGTTAGAGGCTGCGTTCTCATGTGACGAGGTCAGGATATCACCTGTTCAGCGTTCAGTGAAGACAAACCTGGACTCTGCAACATTTGAGATTCAAAATGCATTTTCTGATGTATTCTCAAGGACTTCGATTTTTATGTTTAAATACAAGAAAAAAAAAGTGTTTTTTTTCTGTAGTGCTATTTATTTGCTTAACCAGTAAGCATTTTGCTAAGGATTTTCAGAATCAATTGCATTTTGGTGTTCAGTCTCAGTGGCAACTGGCATTTAAATCCAAATACTTCAGTGAGAAACCTGGATGGATTGCTGGGAGACTGAGGAAATCAATTAAGGCAACTGATGACTGTGTGTAGGTATTTCTTGGGTAAGCTTCGATTGCTCACTTCCTTTTTGTTGTTTGGGCTTTTCCACGTCTGTTTTATACCATCTGCTGGACACAGGCAGCTGTGGGCGTATTGGTAAGCATCTGCCTCAAGTAGAAGGACTGCTCTTTGTTGTGCAACCAGGGTCAGGAAACTGTCTTGTAGCACTGCCTTTCTCACAAAAAGGGACTAAGTGTTTTGGGTAGAATCTGTTTGAATATGACATCTTGAGTTAAACAGCTCTTGTTCTAGTCAAAGTGATGTCCTGCTGCCATATTTCCTTGTGAACAACTGTGAGACAAGTAGAAAGAATTGAGATTAATATCATTTAAAGGAAGCAAGTTATTATGTCATGAAGTGCAGGTGCACAGTTATTTCCTGCAGGCTTTCTTGTTTTACCAAAACAAGTACTGCAAACATCTAGGTTAGGAGGGGGACTGCTTTTAAATTGCGAATGCCTGTTCAACAACTTCTATGAAAGATAGATTACATTTTCTTTGATCAAAACCATAGCTGTTGATTTTCCATTCTTCCTCGCAGATAAAAGCCTTACTTTCGAAGGAAATAAAAACTGTTTCTGGCTGATGTTCCGCCGTTTTCACTGGTCAGTGCTCAGAGTTGCAGACCAGGAAAGAGAGGACCATGTGTTAACAACTTTCACAAGCAAAAAAGATTAACATACTTGATTCTTAAAGTAATTTTCTCATTACACTGTAGAATTTGGAGTTTATTGGGTCTGTTGAAATCCATGACAGATTTTTACTGTCGCTCGCTAGTTGAATGTTATGTTGCACGCTATTTAGCTTTTAGCTGTCTGCTGTCCTCTCTGCAGATTAACAGCACTCTCTTCTAACAATGTCAAACAAAAATTGGATGTGCAGTTGTAATAGCCCAATTCATAGTGCTGGAATGTAGAATTATTCATAAAAAATACTACGGTAACATATTCTGGGAAATTCTTACTGCTTCCTAAATTGAGATTATTAGGACTTTTTAATATCACACTTGTTCCTTATACATTGTGACACGTCTGAATCAAGTGGAGCACTTATGAATTTATGGAGACCTACTGTAATTGAGGAAATTGAGCATAAAATGACTTAAATAAGCAACACATCTATTAATAGAAGAGGTTTTTTTCAGGTTAAGTGCAGTCTCCTGCATATCTTCTGTGAGGGCCATTGTGTGTCTGACATTTAAATCTCAGTAACTTAGGTTAAAATGTGTTCTACTTGCACTCTTTCACTTTTTGTCATTGACATTTGTCATACGTATCATTTCACCTACTGCTTTGACACTGTCTGCTCAGTGCAGCCAACCAAGTACAAAAAGATTGCTCGTGGGTTTGAAGGTGAATCATGTAAGTGCCTGCAGAATTGTAACCTCCTTCGGACCTGCTGAATACCAAACATGGGAGCTGTACAGTTCCTGAATCTCAGACGTGTCTCGTTAGCATATCTTTATTCTGTTGTACGCTTTCTGTAAGAACAGAAGATTTATTACTTAAGTTAAAACAGAGTGGTTAAAGTAAACTAGTCAGGAATCTTGAGTGATGCTTAATCAGTGTGAGGGTGACTTACTATAGAAGCAAATCTTTGCAGTAGCTACTATTGCACATACTTATAATCACAGGTAAAAATGCTTGCCTATCTTGACCTGCTTTTAATGCCTTTATTTCATTTCCAGTCACTTATGAATCAGAAAGTGGAGCAGATGTGTGGACAACTCTAAGAGCACATTTTTGACTAGCACGTTGAAATGCTTGTTGGCTTTCAGGCAAACCTGGTGTTGTGCTGTAATTATTATCTGGTTGCTTGTTTTGTTATTAAATTATATGTTGCGATGGGCAGCGGATGATTGAAATCATTCCCCGTAGCTCTATTGCCCTAATTACCAACAGAAATGCTCATGAGACCTCTTGTGATTCATTCAATTACCTCTCAGAACCACTGTTCATATTCATTCCAAGTGACATGCATCAGGCCTTTGGATTTGATTAAGGATGGAATAGTGCTCAGCTGTATTCATTTCAGGTGTCTGCCTCTAGTTGCAGTCCTTTTTGGTAGAGGTATACAGATTCAGATTTTGAATACAAGAACGAAGTCAATGTGCCTGTCATGTGGTGTTATGATATGGAATACTGATAAAACCAGGACAGTTGCCACAGCATACAGAGGGAAAACCTGGATGTCACTGTGGCAATAAAAGCGGCCTCGTGCTGATGAATAGAATTGTAGTCCTTCCTCTGGGTTTATTTTACCCATCCTCCTGTATACTTCTGTAACTACTACAAATCTATACATACTACTAAGCAATCTTCAAGATATTAAATGTCGTATTTTTATTTAGATTATAAATTAAAACAAGGTGAATGAACTCCCCTTCTTGAACATTTAGGCTGTGTTCATTTTTTGCACAGATATGAGCATGTATTTACAGAGTAGTAGGAGTTTTGTTTGAACGTTTGCATGTTAACACATTTTATTTTGCTTAGTCAACTAACAGAGCAATCCCAGTTGCCTGCTGGTGACTTGTCCTCTTCGTCATCTGCAAACTATCAGCAATTATGTTACATTATCTTTAAGAACGTTAACAAAAATGTGAAGTAGGGATGCCCAGAATTGTAGACCTATGACATGCATGAGATAATTAGATGATTAGATTCTCCATGAAGCTGCAGCACCGTCACTTCAGGTCCTATACACAAATCTCGGCTGGAGGCATAGATGTGTTCACGCCTCCTGTGTCACCAGCCAGCAAAGCTGTTTTTTAACTTTTCTTGCTTTCATGTTGTCTGAAGTGATTCTCAAAGGTTGGGTTGTTAATTTTTGGTGGTGGTGGTTTTTGTTTGTTTGTTTGTTTGTTTTTGTTTTGTTTTGCATTGCCCTTTTGAGCACTGGTAATTGAATCTGGCTGAACCTGTTAAAATCTTTTCTGAGAAAGAACTGCTGTCCACTGCTTGAATTAATTTATTGCTGTCTTAGAGCTCACAGTGTGACAACAAACAGATACCTGATAGTCAGAAAATCTTTGAGCAGCACCCATACTCTTCACACTGACAACTGAGGATGAGTCAGAATAGATTAAATAACTTTTCCAGCTCACACAGGAGGTATGGGGCTGGCCTGGGAGATAAACGTAGTCCAGGCACTAAACCGAGCCTGTCCTTATTTACATTGTATCTGAACTGTTATTTATTCAGGTAGCGCCTGTGAGTTTTCCTTAGCAGACAATGTAGCATGGAATATTCTCATGTTTCTTCAGAAAGTTCAGTGATGTTCTGCTTCCATCGGAATTCACCGCAATCTGCACGGCCATGGTCAGGAATGTCAGTGCATACATGAAGGCACAGATCTGCTGAAGCAAAAATAATCATGGTTCCAGCAGTGTTATTTGATCCAGGCCTCTTGCACGGGACGGGGTTCAGCTGCGCTCCCTGGCACAGTCTCCCAAGTATCTCATCCTAACTGCAGGGCGCACAACATAAACATGTCAGAAATGCACATCATGCTGCAGTCTGTTTACATTGCTGCTCTCACATCGACTTTCCAAAAGTCTCCCTACATCTTTTTAATCATTTCCTTTTTATCTCTCTTTCAGGTTGTACGTATGAGAAGTATAGGAACGTTTCCAGATGCCTTGTAGCCTACAGGTGATCTGCTAATCACAAAGCAACACCTGAGAGCAGAAGAGTGTTCCCCTGTGCAAAAATAATTTTTTGGGGCTGCTCTAGCAGAGATGAAAAGCCACTGTCTCCTCAGGCTTTGGTGAATCCTTAAAGAAAATCATTCCAGATTGCAGCCCTGGGGCTGCAGGGTGATGCTATTCCTGAAGGAAGGTTTTCATCTACTGAATGGAGTATTGTGTGTCCTTTGTGTTAGGGGTGTCTTCTGTGTGTGTAGCCAATGTTGCAGCAGAATCTGCAAATACAGAAGATGTGTCTATGTGAATAGATGTACTCCCCCAGGTGGCATGGAGGCCAGCACTCTACATGGGCATTCTGCTGCTGGCATGGCCCACAGGACCCAGCGTGGCCCTGTGCTGCTGAGTGCCTCCAGAACTGCTCTTATCAAAGCTGATTACAGTGTGACCACTTGGGCAGTTTACAGGCAGTTCTTTCTGTAAACCTGCAGGGTCAGAGATTCCTCACGGAAGAGATCTTGATGAAGAGGTTTTGATATAGAGGCGTCGATTTACCTTTTCAGCTGTGCTCATCTTTGCTGCTTTTGGAAGAGTGTAAGCCTCTTAAAACAGTCCTTTCTACACATTTCACTGGGAGGACTTTGCCCTTTGTGTAAATATTTGTGTGGCTGCCTGTGTGGTTGTGCTCATAAGCAGCATCTGAAAGAAGTTCTATGTCTCAGATTGAGTCAAAGCAGATGAACAGAATGAACATACTTCTCAGGCTATTGGAAGACATCCAAAGAAATCCAGTCATGTATAGCCAAATGCTTTCCTTTGTAGTAAAATGAGTAGACAGACCAATTCCGTGTGTGAATATGTATTTCAAATAAAGCAGGATTATCTCATAGGAGGCTTCTGTCCTGGGTCATGTACAAACAGAAATGTTTGTATTCAAGTACCTGTACCTATGGCAAATTCAAAATAAGTGCTTAATACACACTGAGTATTGACGAATTCCTCACAAAATGGCTGTGCTCCTGATCAGCTTGGCCACTCTTGGGCAAGCAGGATACAGATGGGCTTGAATGTCAAATGGGGTGAGAGACAAAGTCAGGAGGGGGCCAGGCCCAGCCCTGCTAACAGATTTACAGCATCTCTGACAATTTAACACTGGATTTTTTTTTTCCCCTTCAACACACTGGGGCCTTCTTTTGTTAACCTGTCCTTCAAAATTATCCTCTGCTTGGACACATAAACTATGTGGTAATGACTGAGGACTCACATCACGTGGCATGGCTCTTCTGTTACTAACTTAAAAAAAATCCTCATTATGTGATAGAATCGCCTGTAGGTCGTTTTCTTTCTAGTGGTTTCAGTAAGAAGTTAAATCCATTACTAGGAATGAAATTACTTTTGTTTTCTTTCCCTATTCGGTCGCCTGTTAGTGGCTTCTGCTGTACTTGCTTTTTTTATTCATAGGATGCTGCTTTTTTTTTTAGAACTTATTTGAAACACCGTGCCTTCACCTATTAGCATTCTACAGCTACTTTCTCATTACATTCATTTTTTTCTGCTGTATTTTGTGCTGTATAGGCCTTTCTATATTCCTGCCTCTGTCTTAGCTGTGATTCATCGTTCTTCTATACATTCACAGTTCTGCACCATTCCTTTGCTTAGCCAGGGGTCAGACTTGATGATCTCCAGAGGTCCCTTCCAACTCCAGTGATTCTCTGATGATTATTTTCCTTCCATCGGGTTGCTGGGTATTTTTGTTCATGAACGGAGTAAGTAAATTTAAATTTTAAGTCTGCTTTGATTCCTTTTTAACTGTACATTTGTTCATATAACTTTTTGGGAAGATTTTATGGGTTACATTAGGTTGGTATTCCTATGTGGGCTTCTTCTTTCAAAGAAGGAATATCGTGTTAGTAAAATTCTAATAATTGGCCAAATGCCACTGGGAAAACTGAGATATTATCTTCTATCACACTTGATATTAAGGGAGTTATTTGCATCATAAAAATGAGGTCTCTAAATGATACTTTCAAATGAGCACGATGTCAACCAAACAGAAATCAGAAGACTGCAGAGATGCTTCCCACATCTGTGTAGTGCCCACAGTGGGTAGTTCTAAAAGTTTCTTTATCTCCTGATGAACTTATTTCAAAAATATTGCAGAAGTGTCCAAAGTTACATTTTCTGAAGACAACATCTAGGGCGTTATTTCTGATACCAAAAATCAATTTATGTCTGATTCCCTCAAGTTATATAAAAGCAAGTTAACTGAAGCAATTAAGAATCAATGTTTTATGATTAAACACCTATTGTCTCCATCCCATTTGTTGACTGTTGTTATTAGCATTGGAAATCCAAACATTATTATTGTACTTCATCACAACATTTCCATTGACTCTGTTGTCCAGAAGAGAACTGGGTTAGTTTGAAGCATGAGGTTCTTTTTTTTCAGTGGAGAATCCAAAGAATAAAGTGTATTGAGTATATCAATGATTTATAGTGAACAACAGAAGCATTCACATGGTGTCAGTAGCCAGGAACTTAATGATGGCAGAGATTTTTTTTTAAAAGGAAAGACATGAAAATCAAAGTGCCGTTACTGATAATCCCAGCAGAGTCCGGAAAGGTGTGTCTCAATGTTTCTGTCCTACAAATGTTTGTGTATGAGTGTATTTGCTTTTGAGTTGCTGCTTTTGAATGTCCAGGAGATGAAAACTTGCATGGACCGATAGTCATATCATATCACAGAATCATAGAATGGCCTGGGATGAAAAGGACCACCATGATCGTCCACTTTCAACCCTCCTGCTGTGTGCAGGTCACCAACCAGCAGACCAGGCTGCCCAGAGTCACATCCAGCCTGGCCTTGAATGCCTCCAGGGATGGGGCATCCACAACCTCCTTGGGCAACTTGTTCCAGTGCATCACCACCCTCTGGGTGAAAAACTTCCTCCTAATATCTAACCTAAACCTCCCCTGTCTCAGTTTAAAACCATTCCCCCTTGTCCTATCACCATCCACCCTCGTAAACAGCCATTCCCCCTCCTGTTTATATGCTTCTTTCAAGTACTTTCAAGTAATGAGTTCTCTCTGGAGCCTTCTCTTCTCCAACCTAAACAAGCCCAGTTCCCTCAACCTTTCCTCACAGGAGAGGTGCTCCAGCCCTCTGATCATCTTAGTGCCCTACTCTGGACCCGCTCCAAGAGCTCCACATCCTTCCTGTACAGAGGGCCCCAGGCCTGGATGCAGTACTGCAGATGGGGCCTCAAATGAGCTGAACCAACCTGAAGTCTAACAAAAAGCACTTCTCAACAAAGTAGTCCAAGTTTCCCCCATTTCCAAATCCTTTCACCACTTTAAAATATGCTGTTGCTTCTCAAGGTCCTATTCTGCCCTTGCTGTATGTGCATTAGAAACACTTATCCTGAGCAGTTCCTTTGGTTGCAGTGCGCAGGGCTGTGCCTGGCACAGGAACATCTGGGGCAAATCTAGGGGTGCTGCAGCATGAAGGCACAATGGAGAAGCACTTGTGGAGACACCAGAGAAGGGGGACAGTGAGGCACAGCCCTTGGAGGGGAGTGCTGGCACCGTGAGCACACTCAGACATCTGTTCATCTGGATAGCTGAACTGGGCATCTGAAGACAGAACAAGGCACCATCTCAGCTTACTGCCTGTGTTAGTACTTAGGATCCAAGTCATTCAGAGCAAAACGACACAGAACACCAGTCTTGCCAAATGAATAGATCATTCAGATGCTGTTCAATTCCTCAGGCAGCTCTTAGTTCACGCACAATCAACCAACATCAATGAAGCCTGTGTGGAAGCTTCACCTGGAAAGGAGGAGCAGAACTAAAGCAGGACCTGAACCCTCTCCCCTCTGATCAGAGGTTGCAGAAGAAAATGAGTACCATGTGAGCACTTCTAACTGGC
This sequence comes from Centrocercus urophasianus, assembly GCF_019232065.1. Taxonomy (NCBI): domain Eukaryota; kingdom Metazoa; phylum Chordata; class Aves; order Galliformes; family Phasianidae; genus Centrocercus; species Centrocercus urophasianus. Next base: position 31,181,526 of record NW_024884697.1, on the reverse strand, counting down.
AATTCTTGAATCCCACAGATAAGCGTATATCTGAGTTGGCAGAAGATATGTTCTTTGCAGCAGTTCTTAGCAAGTACAGATGATGCAGAGCTACAAATTACCGTCCCTTCTGCCTGAGGATTTCCTCCTCAGATGTGAGATGCTCACACTGACACCCACCCGCAGAGCAGTGTGTGTTTTATAGCATCAACAGATGCTGAAAACAAGCAGCGTGCTCCTGAATTCTTTCCCCATGCTTTTCATTGCATTCTGAAGAATGGGTTCCCCACCCTCAGACCCCCCACAACAGACTTTATTTTGACTGCATGATTTGTAGTTCTTAATTTTCCTTTTGGAGGAGTGGTGTGCTTCTCAACATGGGCACGTCTGCGCCTGCCAGTGTTCATCAGCAGAAATCCTATCAACAAGCAGCAGTGCTCATCCAGCACCAGAGTGGAAGAACAAAAAGGAGATATCATATATCTTTTTTTCTATAATGTCTCCCAGGTTACATCTCAACTTTAAAAAGGTCGTAACTGGCACACTGTATGTTCCCAGGATCCGTAGTGCAGGCAGACCTAGGAAGGTTAAATCAATCTCCTGTATTTGTTTCTGCGTCCCAGAGGAGTTCTCATGCTGCTGTTACCCACTGGGAGCTCACACTGAGCCTCGTGCCCCTCGGGCTGGATTTGGATATATGTTATTTCCTGGGATATAACCCACTTTGTACGGCTATGAGGTGAGTATTCCACACACCAAATAAAAACATTAATTTGAGAACAAGAACCTCTGAATTCTCCCGCAGTGCCCCTATTCCACAATGATTTGTGAAAACTGTTGATCAGTTGCTACTCCTTGAAAATGTATTGGGTAATACTGTATGATAATCATGTTGATGTGATATTTAAAGTGATAATTAGGTGTCAAGCACTTAAATTATTCTAGGCATGCCTGTAGTGTGATCTTAACGATGTTACTTTGCAATTTAGAACACCCATAATTAAAAAATACATCAATAACAACGAGGCTGACTAAAACCATACTGATCGACATGATTCTTTCAGTCCTCTCAATTATTTGACCCTGGAGGACTGTTAATGCCACCCAGCACACAGAAGCCCCATTCATTCCCTAGTTAATGTGGTACTTGGCCATAGGTTTGTCACATTTGGACTCGTCCAGGGCTTCTGTACCTTTCCAGAGTTTCATTCATCTTCTGTGAGATTGCTTCCATTGGATGCATGTGGTGCCCCTGGAAATAAGAAAGTGGAGCTGTTTTCACAATTAGTTTGTCCACCCACAGAAAAGGACAATAAACTCCAAAGAAAAAACGTAGTTTGCTTCCTCATTAGGAATATTTATTCTACCAAATACAGCTCTCATATTAATTCTGTCTTGTTACATTTATGGTGGTTTTCTTTGTCGAAGTAACTAGTACTTGAAAACAATTTGAAATCATACTCTGCTATTAGTCTGATATTAAGGAAAGAACAATTTCTGAGGAAAGCTGCAGCTCTGCCAGTTGAATTCTTTGACTATCACTCTGGCTTCCCCCAGAAGACTTCAAACGCTTAGAAAACACATTGCACTTGGTAACAGAGTGCAGATTTGCTGGGAAAGCTGCAAGGATCAAGCCTTCCCCTTAGTAACTGCTGCAGATGCTGAAAAGTGTCCTTTGTCATCTGGGGGGTGTTATCCGACAGCTCTTCTCACCTGTCATCTCAACTGCAAATCGCAGACATCACCTCAGCATGCCAGGAAGGCAGGCAGGACCTCAACCCAAACGGTTAACAAAGAGACCAGGGAACAGAATGGCACCAAAGCACCCAGAGAGCTGCTTGAAGCCAACTGAAACAAGAGGTCACGGCACACCTCCTCACCTCCCCTCGCCACAGCCCTGCTCTGCATCCCGTGCTGCTGTCACAGAACCAGCGCGGTGGCTGGGAGCTGCACGCTGTCTTCTGCCTCCCACTCTGTTTTGTTTCTGTGACTATCGCGTTCACGAGGCTTTCTGTGCCCTGCCAGTTTGGGTTTTATGCTGACACGTAGAACCGCCAAAAAACCAGCTGTCACTGCAGCTCCAAACAACCCGGTGCTGTAGAGTTTTTTTTTGCCAGAAGTGACCCACAAGGAGAGAGGGCAGGAACCACTTCCTTGTCTGTTTAAAGCACCAGATGAGTTCCAACACCTTTGGATAGGCACCGTGAAGAATGTGTTTTCTGGAGCTTTGATTTTAAGCTTGTCCGTGCTGAATGAATTATCCCTTCCATGTGAATACATAATTTTACCAAAATATCAATTTGGCCGGATTCCCAGAAATCTTGGAGATGTTCACATAGAAAAGCCGTTGGTTTTCGTATCTGGTTAAGAAGCTTATAAGCTCAGCGTGCTGGAAACCAAATTAAAAATAATAAAAAAGTCCCACGTCATAAAACATTAAATTATGTTATTTTTCCTTAACTGGCACTTTACAACAACCTTTAGGAGTTAGCCTCACCATGTTGTAAAAAGGCCTAAAGCAAAGAGACCTCATGGAATTTCTGCTTCCTCTCCCAGATTATGGAAGTTGCATTCTGGAGAATGCCTACTGAGAACTGACTCTGAAAGTAAGCTTTGAAGCAGGTAACACTGCACCAAGAAGGGAGTCACGCACACAAAAACCAAACTCCAACCAATCCACAAGAAAATCTTGGTCCGGAGTTCTGTTGGTTTTGCTCAAGGGAGGCGATTGCCCTGCTGTACTCCACCCTCGTGAGGCTCCACTGGAAATACAGCATCCAGGCCTGGGGCCACAGCTCAGGGAATATGTGGAGCTGTTGGAGGGGGCCCAGAGGAGGCCATGAGTACGATCAGAGGGCTGGAGCACCTAAAGAGAAAGGCTGAGAACATTGGGTTTGTAAAGTTTTGAACAGAAAGATGGTCTATTTAGATTGAATGTAAGGAAGAAACCTTGCGCAAGGAGCATGGTGAGGCACTGGCACAAGTTACACAGAGAAGCTGTGGGTGCTGCAATCCTGGGGGTGTTCAAGGCCAGGTTGGATGGATTCCTGGGCAGCCTGAACTGGTGGGATACATCCCTGCCCACGGCAGGGAATTGGAGGGCCCTTACAACACAAACCATTGTATGCATCTGTGACATGCGGACCGGTTTTACACCTGGTGCTCAAGCAGTCCAGTCCTGTTTGTTTGGCCCATACAACCAACAACAGGACTTCTAAGAAACTTTCTTCCAAGTTAAAATCTCTATAAAAAGAAAACACAAACTCTACCAAGCAAGGTATAGGCCAACATGATACACTCATACTCCCATTGCTTTTCTTGTACGGGGCCCTTTTGGTAGAGAAGGAAAATTGTGCACGATTCTCAAAAAGGTGGTTCCTTCTCTAGGCTTACTTCCTCTGCTCCACATTTGTCTCTGAAGTGCTCTGATTACTGTGAGTTAAACTCACACACAGTTTTCCTTCGCTAGCTTTGTATCACACTGCTGTCTTCCACACTTCCAAGCAAGAAGCTTTCATCATTTTTCTTGCACCGTGCCAGTTTGTCTAACTTTAAAATACATTGCCTCACTCCACAAACCATCTCAGGGTTAATATCTTGTCACTTGATCATTACTTATTAAAAAATTTTAAAAGAAAAGCTAATCACAAAGGTTTGTTTTTGTTGCCTTATAAATGTTTCAGAGCCGAACAAGGACAGAAGAGAATCTGTCCTACACATACATGTTATCTTCTGGAGATGCCATTACTCTCGGTTCATGTTGGTAATCATGTAGCCATTCTTAAAATCGATCACATAAATCTTTTGGTTAGATAAAGACTATTCACTACACGAAGGCTGTGGTAAAAGAATGTGTAAGAAACTGAAAGACTAAATAAGGCCTTGAATAGCTTTATTGAAATCTGTATAAATAAACATGCGCATTTCAAATGTAAACCCAAGTGAACTCAAGTGCAGACAAAATTTTAACCTCTGTCATGCAGGAGGTTAGTTTACATTTAAAAAAAAAAAAAAAAAAACCTCAAAGCAGCTTTAAAATACCAGGATGAAACACCAGTTTAATATCAAGGTATAAAGCAAAGCCATGTCCAACATACCTCATTTATATCCTGGTCAAATGCAATTTTTTAAACTTTTTAATGCTAACATAAATAAATAATTTACCAAAATGTGCACTCACAGAGTGAACTTTTATTTACAATACACAATTTATAACCTATTGTATTTGATTAGTTCAAGTGAAGAACGTCATACTTTTTGCTTTTATCTTTATTTTTAATTATCTGTTTGAACAGTGGGACACAAAGCCATTCTCCAGGTAGTAGATATGTGAAATGTGCCCCGCAATCAAGGGTTCCTCTCAAAGGCAGTATTGTATACAAATTAACAATACATTCTTCCAACTAGATCGAAGGGAAAGCAGCAAATTAAAAAATGTTTCTAATTGTCACACTTATTTTGGCATCCTGGACCCCTGAACACAATTAACTGAAACCCAATTCAAAGTTCTTATGCCTTATATACTGTACAGGTTCTGACTTGAACATGCAAATGCCAATTCTCTTATAATGAGTTACCTTTTCAGAGCTGTAAGGCTATGGTGAATTCCAACAGGAACACACAAAGAAAATTAACAGGCCTACCTTTAAAACCAACTTGCTCATTAATGATTTAAAGGTAGGTTATATCGAGAAATTCTCATCTAAGCCCGATACACAGTCATTACTATGGATACAGAATACTATTAACTCTGACCCTATTACAGAGTAGTTTGCAAGCTGTCAAACTATGAAAACTGGGGAGAGAGGACTTACAGCACAATTTTAAATTTTGGACTGACATCAGATTAAAATTATGCATGTCTTATAAGCAAGATAACAGGAATTATGTTTGCAGAGTAGATTCCAACAAGCAACAAAGGATACTTACATTTAATTGAAAAACTTTGTTAATGCAGCATGACATCCAGAACCTGTTCCACAGCAGCAGTAAGGTGAACATAATATTCTGGATGCACAACTATATCACAAAAGGTTAAAACACCTTTTCAAGCTATTTCTTCTATCATGATCAAATTAAAAAAGGTATTTTCTTTTTTTTAGGGAGAAACATAGAAATTTGATGTTTTGAAACTACTGCTTATGTTTATGACATTTTTACTTATAGTCTGTGTGACAGCCTAAGGGACATGAATATATTCATCCAGAAACTAGACTTGGCAGTAGTATTCTTGCAGTACTAAGAAAATAAATGTCAGAAGTCCACAGATTTAACATTTTAGTCATTAACTCACATCCAAAACCAAAGAAAACATAATCCATCAGAACAGCAGCAGAAAACTTAAAAGGGGTTTATTTGTGATTTCCTATATATAGCTTGTGAATACAAGACTGTAAATGCATTAGAGACAATTTCTGTTAAAGATTTTATTGTTTCACTTCAAGTACTGCACATGTTAAAATGTAATAAAGATTTACATTCTGTTATCTGAAATTCCCCATCTCAGATTTTTATTTTTTTTAATTTGGTGGGCAATTTCACTCTTTCAATAGGTATCCCCTGTAGGAAAGTCTCTTTTATGGCTTCTAGTTCTTCCATTAGTTAGTGTGCATACAATTTTCATTTTCTATATCATTATCATTTTCATTGCTGTCTTCATCGCTTTCTAGTGGGATGCCTGTGGCAGCTGAAGCACCTTGTTTAGTTTCCCGGTCAAGAGGAAAAAAGCCAGTTCCACTGATTGTATCCTGTCTCTGGTAGAAGAGCACATACGCTGCTTTGGACTGTAAAAGAGTGCAAGACAGTGATGAGACTCCAGGCAAAACACTTACAATCAATTACAAGTCGATAACGTGAAATTACACAGAGATCAAAAGCTTCATATCGATTCTTCCTGCATGTTCAAGAAAAACATTTTTGTTGTGTACAGTCCTTTAGAACGAGACAAACTACTACATGCAGATTTACTGCTGGGTTCATTTAAACTCCCTCAAGTTAGTATCACCAACAGTCTCAGTTGTAGAAGAGCAAAGGGTACTTGCCACTATTTGATCCTCGCACGCAATTGACACGCTGCTGTCGTCAAAGTAGTACCATTTTCCATCGTCCTTATTTTTTGCGAAAGCAGTATCTAAGACAGAAAAGTGCAACCTTTGTACCTTCCTAGATTCATTACAGTCAGTTAGAATCATAGAATCACCAAGGTTGGAAAAGACCTAAAAGATCACCCAGTCCAACCGTTCACCTATTCCCAATAGCTCCCACTAAACCATGTCCCTCAACACAGCATCCAGCCTTTCCTTGAACACCCCCAGGCTCGGTGATTCCACCACCTCCCTGGGCAGTCCGTTCCAGTTGCTACAGTTTGTTATGGCAAAACGCTTTTACCTACTAAAAACCCCTGTCATGATAATCAGGCGTTTTCAATTTTTCAAAACACCACCACCAATAACATTCCTCCTCTAAATAAAGAAAATATACATAGAGAAAGAATATTTGAAATGAAAACCCTTAACCATTTCTTCATTATTCTCTCTGCTTTCAAGGAGATCTACAGTATACAAAAATACAAGTAAGACAAAATTAGTTGTCAGAGAACAGTAGCTCCAAAGGAACTCTTCTTCTACACTTTTCACAATATCTGGAACTAAAAATTAAAAAGAACCTGCAATCATTCTTGAACTCTCATTTCACATAGATTCTTGTATTAAAACTCTTGTGAAGGAAGCAAAAAAATAATCCCTCGACCATTAAGAAAAGCCAATGATTGAAAGTGATCAGTATTTAAAATAAATATACAAAGTTGACATGTAAAGTGATGATATCTGAAATAACTTACAGTGCCCTCCTCCCATTCCTCCATAGTGATTGGAGACAGCAATCAAGTTGTAACGGCACGGCCCTGCGTTTGGATTAATAAGGAACTCTGACATGTCCAAATCACTATTAAAAAACACAAGCAAACCAAAAGATTTCAAGTTAATATTTTTGTAAACCATCTCACCCTGCAATGGTCTTTGAGCCCTCTACTTTACATTTTCCTCAAAACAAACATACACTACGCCACACTGACAACGCACCTCCTTGACTCTGAGAAATGCAAATGGAACCAGTAAATTTGCCCAATGACACTGACAGACTTCTTAATACTCACCTACTGTCATCTGTATTTAATAGCTCCAATGCAAGGAATCCAAGAATAGAACCACTCTACATAATTGTTGGATTAAACATATGCCCAGTCATGCATTATACTTCTAGCACCAAAATACTTAGGTTTCTTACTTTATTGGAAAGCCAACCAATGTGTCCAACTTGTCCCTCATGTATCTGCTGTAGGAAAAGCGTTTTAGATGAACCACCAGTACTGGGGGAAGCGACCACAAGTCTAACTTTTTGGTAGCTTGCTGATGTTCTTTACAGTTTGGACAATACCTAAAAGCAAAAAAAAAAAAAAAAAAAAAAAAAACCAATTTAAAAAAACTGCATGTTAAAATACAGCACCATAGGGAAAGCCAATAACAAGGGAAAAACTGAATTAGCAAAAGTTTACACACACATTTCATCTTCTGTTACAAGTGCCACTGATCTCTCTTCCAGTTTAAAACAGAAGATGCTACTCGAAGCAGGTTCACGGTGGAGTTCAACAGTATTTTAAACACATCAGTAGCAGCTCCCTCCCTTTCTTCACCTACAGTAATCTCTGCAGTCTTTTCTCACAATTTTCTCACGTTTTGTGAAGACTAAAGATCAGGAAAACTGAGTGTAAGAAAGCCCTTAAATAACATGCAGCTGTGTATTTCTCAAGTTCCAGTTTTCAAATCCATCCGTTTCCCATCTCATCCCACTGGCTGTTAAATTCACGTAGCAGTGATTATTGGAATCTGCAAAAACTCTGCATCTATTCTGTAAGTAGGCAAGTGCCAAAAAGGCCAAGACCTGTGTTGGATTAGTGATGGCAAGACCTGAAATATCAAGAAATGATGCAATGATTGACTTTGTGTCAAGCAACTTCTTGAGCTGAGCAGTAGAATTTTTTTTTGTTTGTTTCAACCTTCTGCTTAAAACATGCTACAAAAATAGAAGCACTTCACTGTACTTGAGTTATATGGTATCTCAAATTAAGTCTGTCCAGCATTGCATAATCTACCCAACTTGGAAAAAAACAAGAAGTTTTAAGTCAGCCTCCTCTACTGCCGAAATAAAGGACAATCTTTGGTTATGAAAGTTTGGAAGTGTACAAAACTTAAGTATTCACAAAAGTGGCAGACCCTGTCTTCAAACCGAAATCTTAGCTTCAAGTGTTTGAAGAAGATTTTAAGACAAATCCCAGAGAAGGATGACCTTACAGGAGCATTCTGTAACTGTGAACATTCCAATATCACTCCTAATTCAGAATTTGGAAGAACCACAAATCACTATAAAAATCAATGGCATATGTTTGGTACATGAATTTGAAAGGTTCCACTGATTACAGAGACCTCCCATTCCACAAATCTGCTTAAGCACATCCCTATTTCATATATCAGCGCAAGGCAAGTTATGCATATTTGCATTAAAAAAGCTCTATCTAGTGATAGACTTTGTTTCCATCTCAGAAAAGAATATTTAACTCACCATACTGGATTTGGCATAGTATTTAAAATGCACTGTGGATCACATCTGACAGATTAAAGCGTCTTAAGAATCTCACCCTTCCTCCTAATTCCGAATACACAAATCACCTCCCATACTAACATCACCTTCCACGTATGGTAACAACTCCAGCTGTATGATCAACTGATATAAAAATACTTTTAGAATGTAACCATGCTCGAAGTTTACCATTTGGAGAGATTCAAAAGACCATAAAAAAAAAAAACAATCAGGTATCTCTGGAAGTATTTACATTTGTTTTTGAATACCTCTTGAGAAACACACCACAAAATGGAATAATTTTGATGTCTCGTCCTTACCATGGGTCTTCAGCACCTAGTTTTTCCTTTGTTGTGAACAGCTCAATGCAATCTTTTAATTTCACAAAAGGCTTTTTGGGAGGCTTATATTCCACACTTTCATGTTTTTCAAAATCCTAAAGAGAAGTATTTCTTGAGTTAAGAGAACAAATGAAACAAAACTGATTTTAGTGATGTCGTCTTTCTATTAAGAGTTACTGTATAGCTCCTATATATGGAAAAACTGATCAGAAACCATTCAAGCAAGAGTTCTATCACAGCTTCGGATTTATTACTAAATTAGTAAGTCTGAGACTTGCTACTGGCTTACACATGTAAATGAAGTTTGTTTAGGGCATCGCTTTTGCTATCAGTAATGTGGAAAAAAGTTACCCTAGTGCTTCTTTCAAACAGTTTTACTATCTCTATGCCACGGAAAGTTCCATTTTTACACTTCAATTTTATTATTGCTGGAAAGGGCAGCAACATGAAAAGCTTACCTCTGCTGCACTATCATCAAAGTATCTCTTCTTCAACTCAGGATCCCAATCCAATGCAAGGAAAGATCTTTCTAAGATTAAAAACATGTGTTCTCTTACTATTTCTAGTTGTACATCAGATCGTATCAACCTTGGGTAAACACTCAAATGAATTAAAAATCGAAGCACACACATTTTCTGCATTTCCCAGAGTTAATTACAATAACAAGTACTTACTTGGAATTTACTCTCGGAAAAAAAAAAAAAAAAAAAAAAGGTTTTTCAAGTATCACACAAAGGGAATTATAAAAATATTCCATGGAAATGGAGTGAGAAAAAAAATACCAGAATCAAATGTTGCCCAATCCGTTCCCCATGACTTACCATCAAGCCTAGGTTGCCTGTCATCAAATCTAATATGCCTGGTATCATCTTTGATGTAATTTATGTCAGTATTGCCTAAGTTATTGAACTGGAATGTAAACAGTCGCTTTTTGTGTCCCGTGAGTGGTTGACCTTTGCAAGTATCTTCAGTACATAATCCATTTTCAGAATCATTGTCACCTCCAACTGAATCTTCTGATTGGCTGTTTTCATTCTCTGAAGGAAGCTCCTGATCCTGGCTGGATTCATCATCCTGTTCATCTGTTTCCATTTCACCTGAAACAATTGAGCAGTGAGATACGAGGTAGAATAGATAACATAGAATTAGAATCAGTTTCAAATTGAACACAAAATACTGAACAAATTTAGACATTCCAGTCTTACTTGGAGAGCCCTCTTCATGTATTCCATTTGGGCCGTTACCATTGATACCATGCTCCTTACAGCACCGCAGGGATCCTTCAGTGTCCTCAGTTTCAGTGCACGTTTTTACGTATCGGCTAAATATAACAAATGAAAACAACACTTAGAATCAACTGATTTTTTTTAAACTTGCACTGTTTGTATCTGAGAATTAAAAGGCTACAAATCCTTCATAGTGTACTCCATTCCTGCAATCCTTTCTGATTTATTCAAAATAAATAAGTCTAATGCCTAACATCTACTGCTATAGGCAAATCTAGAATTCTGCTTGACTGTGATCTGTTTTCAACGGTTATTTGACTTTCTACCACTTGATTCTTGGTACTAGATTATGTTTGATCAGAAATCACTTCTTTAACTGTTCATTAACCATATTTTTAATGCAAGAAATATACAGGTTCACTTACATGGAAAGTTACATCAACAGAAAATAAAGCATAAATTTCAACTGGAGGCTATAAGACTAATTTCTTGCACATAATGATACATAGTACAGTCTAGTTTGTAAAACTGTAGTTTTACAACATAAATTAATGTAGAAATTCTATAGTACCTATAGGGGGTGTAACCACAATGGTAACTGGCAAAACATTTCTGTTTTACTAAGATCTAACAGCTAAGTATACAGTAGAATTACTTCCCTACTCAGGCAAATAGAGATTGACTCTCCAAAGACTTCTTAACTTTTGGATAAGGTTGTGATAACAGCAACAGAGAAATAAAATCAAAAGCCTCACAAATTCACATTTCAAAGGGCTAAAATTTATTTGCTTTCTGCTAAACATATTCAATCTTAAACTAATTACTGACATCTACTCAATCTGTCAGCAGTGAATGTAAAAATAGGTACCCACCCCCTATAACTATTAGCATTTTTCTTTAAGCAATAACCTTACCACATTCTTAGCAGCAGCAGGTTATACAGTTTATCTTCAGTGTTGTTTCTAGGCACTGCTATGAGAAAAGGTTGACCAAACAACGAAGAACCACTATGGCTGTAGCTAGTGTGCCTGCACTTTTCCCTTAAACAAACAGGAATTATAACTTGTTCCGTATCTTCTGTTCTATTGATAGCGATTTCAAACCTAAAAATAAAAAATTGGAAACAGAAAGTTGCTATTTAAAATGCTACAATGGAAAAATAAACTAAAAACCCAACCTGATTTGTCTTTGCCTTATGTTCCAGTTTTTATCTTATGCTAATAACAAAAATTGAATGCAGCCATGAAACATCCTATCTGTACTTACACATAAATGTCATCACGTTCCATAATACTACTCAGATTTTCATCCATGGCAAATATCCTGTGGAACCTGTGATTGTATATATCAGTAACAATCATCTAAAAGAAAACGGAGTATGTACGATTAAATCAGGTTAACAAACATGGAGGTGTTAAATGCTTTGCTTTATATAAGAAATTACTCTCACCTTATCTGCAGCAACACCTGACAGAGCCGACAATGCTGTGCAAAGATCCAATATATTTCCAATTTTTGGAACTACTACTTTGTACTAAAAAAAAAAAAAATTACATAAAAAAAAACTTTAATTCTTTATAGACCAAAGATGCATGTGAACAAAAAGCAAATAAAAACCTTAATTTGTTCAGCATACTTCATATACTCTTCTTTCATTCTTAAGCTATTAAGCTATTAAGTATTTAAATCAGCTAATACATTAAGTTACTGAAAACAGTACTTAGACCTTCACAGCTTTACTCATACGGACATGCACATGTTGAATACATTTACTAGTCTGCACACTGTTGGTTTTTTAATTTTATTTTCTGCATAAGGCAACTAACAGCACCAACTTTCACTTACATTTCAACAGCACCTACTTATTTAGGCACTGAAATATTATGTATGCTATTGAGTAGATTCTTAAACTTGGTATACATATTGTTTTATGAAGTACTATTGGAATTCTTTATTTTAACTTGTCCTATAAAAATCTTTGGCCTAAACTTCACAACCACAACAAAGAAAGCAGAAAAAAAATGAACTATTATATATTCTTGAAGTCAAAGCCAAAAGCTTTTGGTAAGAAAAGCCAGGATATTTCTTTTCTTCAGGATGGTTATACTCTGGATTTCTCCTATGAGTACTTGTCTAAGTATCTCAAAATATCTCCACGGCCTTTCCTGATGTCTTAACTTACAGTTAAATGAATTGCTACTGTGCCAGCAGCTTTTTCTTTGGTACTTTCTGACTACAAAAAGCAGTGGCTATTGGCTGAATTCTACAATTTCATTTGCAAAGGCAGAAGCTCATAATTAACAGTCAGAAAAAACCTCTCTGTGCTTCTTAGTGAGTACACTGGCAGTTAGTAATGAAACTTCAAACAGCTAAGAGTTATTTGCATAATAAAGACAAGATTAGCTAGAAACAAGCATAAGAAATAAGGCATTGTAAATTTGTAATTAATTCCAACATACAGTATGCCTTTGTTATCTCCTATACAATTAGCTACACTCACAAAAGCATGCCTGAATTCATGCTCTTTCCAATCTCTCTACATTCCTATATGCACTATCACCTCATATCATAGAAGGGTCACCTTCAAATAGTGTGCATCTCTTGTGTATATCCAATCAGGATACACCCAAACTCTAGTTTGATTATTACGTTCTCTCCTTTATAAGATATAACCTGTTCTCATAACTAACTGGACTCATAGTAGTTCTAACAGTAGTTCAAACAAATTCCTTTGTTTCTGACTTCCCTAACTCATACCGACTCCAAGAACGTTCCTGAAATCCCCTCCAATTTCATTTTTACAAGTCTACCTGTGTCTTATTTATTTCACTTTTTCTCCCTTATACCATAAGGTATAGCTAGAATCATTTCATTATTATGTTATCATAATCTATGTACATTTCTTATGCCGCTTTTAGGTTTGCAATACCGTACTTCCTCATAAATAGGCAATAGAACTTATCAAAGAAAGAAACAAAGAAATCTCATCTGAAATTTTTGACTATTAAGTCAAAGCAGATTTGGCCTATTATGACAGCAAAGAAGGATTCAGCATAACCTAATAGATTTAGGGCTTTTTTGCATCATTTATCACCAATCCTCTTATACTTGTCTTCTGAGGCTAAGAAACGGAAGAACTAAGTCTGGATTAGGCATACATGTATTTTTAAAAATTCATACAAATCCATCACAATGAAAATCCATTACAGTAAAAAAAGGAAGATAGCACATATTTTAAAGATTAAGAAGTCTTAGTAACACAGCCATAAAGAAATCTCTAATATTGCCCTTGAAACTGACTGAAATTAAGAGCATGCTTTTAGTCTTCCTCAGACACTCTAAGAGGCACTTCACAAATCAGAAAAACTAAAGCTTGATGAATTTGCTTATTGAACTTTTGAATTTTAACAATATAAAGGAATAGAGGATCATTTTCAATGCTCCACAAAGGAGGAATTTCATACATTAACTAAGAGGCTTACCTGCATAGGCTTAGCAAGTGGATCCATTCTGACTAAAAAAACTTCCAAAGTGCGTTCTTTTTTCATGGGTAATGGAAGTGTCAAATAACAAAATGGATCAAAGGTTACAGAAATCTTAGCACATTCAGGACAGACAAGAGTGGATTTAAAAAGGCCATGAAATATGTCTACGATGATGGAATCATTTCTTTTTAAATGGTTTTCCCAGGCTTCTTCAGCAACTACCTGTAATTAAAGCACAACCTGGGTTATAATAAAGCAGGAAGAACGAGTAGAGAATTATCACTAATAGTAATTGTTAGAATATTCTCGGTTACCACCCAGCCATTGAAATCTTACTCCAAAGGACTTGGCAATTAATCCACCAGGATCACAGTTTAAATGCTTTTTCCCATGACAGAAAGAAATCTTCTCAGTTTTGGGTGGAAAAACTTCACGTGGTTTGGAGTAGGACAAAAGGACAAAAAAAAATTCCACCTGCAGTAACCCTTACTACAAGAGTAATGATCAGATCAGTATGGTTGTGGCTCAATGCCAGAGGAGTTTCCCTGAAGTAAGGGTACTAGAGAGAGGACACTGCATACTACAGACAAACATAAAAGAAAAAGAGAATAGAAATTGTTTTTCTAACTGAATTCAGCATTGAATGGAATAAAAAGGATTTGAAGTCTTATGACCCAGTCCCCTGCTTCTCCTCAGATGGAACAGAAACGTATAGCAGTAACTTGAATAAGATCTCAATTTTAAGGTCTTGGTTTATGCTGTGAAGTCTCCTCCAGAAAAATCAACAGCTCATCAGTATCCCAACCTTTCAGTGCACAATCACGTAAAAGCATCCCGCAGCTTATAGCTTTGACTAAAAGCAAGATGCCCAACATCAATAAAGACCACCTTGTCTGGTCTTCCATCCGCATCTTTTAACTGAATGTAAGGCTTTTTCCTAATTCGATTCAAATCCTCATGTAAGCCATCCAGGAGAAAAGCCAGTAGCTCTTGACAATCTTGTTGCTGATAACCAGAAAACTGTGGTGCAAATCGTCCCACTTGTGTCTAAAAAAGAAAAACAGAAATATGTCCAGCATCTTATTTGTTATGCAGAAGAGCTACTTCTGAGATGCTATAGAAGAAACTTGAAAAGAAAAATACTTACAAAATTATAAAAAATAAGCTTTTCAATGGTGACAGGAAGTCAAAATTCAGTTAACACATTTAATAAATGAACGCATTGCGTACTGATGATACGACTTCAGATTCTTTTTTTTGCCTATTTCTGTAAGTTTTGAATTCTAACACTACAAAACCAAAACTGACAACAAACATTCAGGTTAAGTTTCATACTAACCTTAAATGCTCTTGGGGTAACATAACTGTATTTGCCAGACCACATTTGCTTGATGAGCTCTGCATAAGATTTTGCAATTTCACCACGCATTCCCAAAGGATTGTCAAAATTCAACTCTTCTTGGTATTTGTCATTGAGAAAATATTCTGTTAGAGGAGGTGTGTTGCTCAGACACTGTAAACAGAAAGAATTTTTAGAATGATGATTTGAATTACTTTTAAACAAAATACAATGAAATAAGGAAAACAATGTTAGAACTTTGAATTTCTGTGCTACTCCTGACACTCCTTTGAAAAAATAATTTGCTAAAGTAGCCTTAAAAAGTACATTAAACTGTAATGTCTACTGCCAGCAAGGATGAGAACAGGTATTTTTCAGAAATAAATGTTTTTAAGCCAAGAATGGCTGCAGCTATCATTATAAGTCACATATGAATGATGTTCCTTGAGCCACAGTGCAACAACACAATTTCTAACCAGGTTCAAAAAAAAAAAAAAAAAAAAAAAGAGAAGGTGGTTTTTCATAAACGAACAGCAGTATTATGAAACTCCTTGTTGAGAGTTGTTATAAATGCACGAAACATAGAAGGCCCTAAAGAGAGACAGTCAAATAATGAGAACAGACAGTGGGGCTTACTGAAGTCAAAGTACATAGCATTCAGAAAAAAAAGTGAGCTGGAAATAGGTGAAAACAGATTTTTTTGGCAGGTGTGTGAAGGAAGGGAAGGTGGTAATATTTGCCCCATTCCTTCTCTTTTCATGCATCTGCTTATGAATGCTGTTGAAGACAACAAACTATGCTGAAACAACAGGATTCGGGATCAGAATTAGTGCAGCCTTTCCTATGTTTTTTTAAATGTTGTGAAGCTGTTCAGTGCTGAAAGTAAATCAAGGAAAGCAAAGGCCTTAGTTCAGATTGAGATCATCATTTATTCTCAGTATACGTTTCTCTTTCCTGTCAGCACTTACAGATAGCAGGAAGTAATCACTGAAGTATCATTTACAATTTCAGGAAACCACTTTGAATTTCTGTGCTACTCCTGACACTCCTTTGAAAAAAAATTTCCATCACTTAGAAATTATCTCAATTCCATGCCTCAGCATATAAGGTGTAGGAAAGATTTATGACTACATATTTTAAGTTTTTTGCATTCTTTATTCTACTGAGGTATCTAAAAAAAATTAAGACATTTTGACAGTCTCATCTGCCTCTCTGCAAAAACACGAAAGGAAGAAAAATTCTGGCTTTGCATGTGCTACTGTGTAAGATGCAGCAATTGAAACTGGAAGAATTACAATTTCATTAGGCAGGATAAAAACGGTTACTCTGTTGTTGCCTCTATTGTTACACTGGTGAAATACTTCAATGAAAAAAGAGTTGTGCTACAGAGCTGAGTTTGACACCCTTATTACACTCCTTGCTTTCTTTCCCTCCTCATCTCAAGATTTCATGAGCTGTAAACATCGCAAAAAAATATCCTACTATTACAAGCCTTTTGAATGCTGACTGCTGATAAAAACTCATTTTTCTCTTGCCATATAGCAAAGAATTCTTACTCCCATCCCAAAACACCACCTAAGATCTGTTGTCAGCCCTGAACTGATTCTCACAGATGAGAGTTCGAGAATAATCTGGTCTCTCAAATCCATACCGAAACTGTCAATTTTCAACATATCATTTTTAGTATCAATCTCAATGAATAGATGGACTTCAAGTTCCACCAGATACTTGGAAACAGTTCAGTGCAAACCATGCTCAATTAACTACAAATAAAACTAATCTGAATGTAAAACTGAATGTGACACTGCTGACATAAAAAGTTTTGTTCCTTCTCTGCTGATTGTGATGCTCATCTGATTTCATAATAAACGTATTTCTCTCACTAACCTGTCAAAAAACTATTTTTTCCTCCTCACTTTTCTTCTGGTCTGGACTACTCGAGTTTGAATCAGTTCAGCTGACCAGCTTAGTGTGAGTAATATCAGAACAAGGAACTGTTCTGATGCAAAATGCAAAAATAGCAAATTTTCCTATATACTGCCAGTAAAGCACTGTACTTAATGCACTGACAGAGTGTTGTTTGATCAAGAAGTAAACTTACCTTTTTCCATTTTTCACCTTACAAATGGGTTTTGTCACTTTTTCAGACTACTCTTTTGTATCTGTGTATGTATGATGTGAAGATTACAACAGAACATTTCCCTTTTGTTTATAACTATTTCTACATTCCAATTTATGATTACACTGATGGTAGAGCTGGAGAAAGTATCTATCTGAATGTGGTCATTTCTGAGATGCATCTTTTCTGCAATCTCTAGCTGTTAAAAGAACTAATAGAATTTGTCACATATCTACTGATGCATAAACTTCTCAACATAACTGATAAAGCAAAATACTAGCAAGCATGTTTTCTTCTTTAAAAGGTTGATGAAAGAAACCTATTTAAGGTCTTGATTAACACCAGAGAAAAAAAGCATCCAGAAGCCACTTAGAAAGAATTTTCTCCTTATGATATAATATACTGTAGTTATCAAGGAAGACTTATGGAAAGAATCAGTAAGAGAAGTAAAAGTAATAATAAAAAAAATTATTCCAATCTACTAGGCAGCAATATCACTCTGTTTGACATAAGGTGTTTTGTGTATTTTGCTTTAAAAACACAGAGCAGTAAACTAGCATGTATACCAACAGATGAAGAACAACAGAAAATAACAAAAACTAGACAAATGCTGTAAAACTACATAAAACTTTGTGAACAGATGAGCTAACAGGATAGCACTTCATATCAGGCTGTGCAACCTCCACAAGTTTTATTTAATCTAAAAAAATTTTCTGTAAAGAGAAGTGTCTTGGTGTCTGAACCCCAACTAGAAGTTGAGCTCCACAATCACTGGGAAAAAAAGAAAAAGCAACAGAATGTAGAAACTTCAAGAGCAATCACCAATTACATGTGTGACAAAATAGAGAAATATTAGCCTTCAATGTGACAAAGTTTAATATTGGAATTATAGTTCCACATTACATCCTAATTACTTTATAAATGGAAAAAAAATATATTTTCCAGTAGCAGAACAGTCTGTGGATAGCAACTCCCTACTATAATCAGTATTAAAAGATCTTAATCTCCAAGAAATCTAGACAACAAAACAATGCTCTGTGCATCAACTGCATTACTAATGCATGCATTGCTGGTGCACACACGAGCACACAACCAGCCTGTGGGAGTTCTAAAATACTCAAAAAGGAGACCTAATCATCTGTAAACACATATATACAGCTCGCTGTTTAAAATGAATAGCTCTAACTGGTATGGTGTGGGAGGCAATAAGATGCACGAGAAATTGAATAATAAATAATGATTATTTTTAGTGCCTTATATATTAGTGTTGTAGCTTCACTGGAGTACTATAATCTTACTGATTCTACCTGTCATCCTATGAAACTTTCATGCAAGATGAAAAATAAACAAATTATCCTTCTCTAAATCCACATAAATTAAATATGGGAAAACTTTATAGATCCAAGGACTCGGAAAGAGGAAAGGAAATGCATGAAGAAGGAGGGGCTGGAACATTGCTCCTCCTGTGAGGAGAGGCTCAAGTATCATGGCTTATTCTCTTCTGGAGAAGACACCATCTCAGGGGGATCCAAAAACAGCTTTCTTAGAGGGAGGTAAACAGGAAGATGGAAGCAGGTTCCCCACAGTGGCATTTAGTGGGAGGACAAGAAACAATCAGCATAACGTGAAACAAGGAGAGGTTAAGGAGATGAGGCAAAAAGTTTCCATCATGAGGACAGTAAACACTGGAGCCAAATGCCCAGAGAGGCTGTGCACCCAGCCTCCCTTTTGAAAACCTTCCAAAGACTCAGCTGGGCAAAACCCTGTGCAATCTTGTCTGACCTCAAATCTGACCTTCCTTTGAGCTGGAGGTTGCATCGAATTATCCTATGACCCAAGGGTAATCAGGAAGTATTAATTCCCATCTCATAGGGGATATTATATAGGAGTGATAATGAAACCTCACAGCAAATTACCTATTATGTCAGTAAACTGTGGAAATGGGGAGATACTGTGATCACGAAATTAAGCTTAAACGTTGAGTATTCATGCAGATATTTCACTTCTTGATCTGTCCTACTTAACAACAATTTTACAAAAAAAAAATACATTAAAATTTCTTATTTCAGCTGCCTCGTAAGAGACCAAGGTTAGATCAACTGAAACAGAGATCTCAGTTACAGGAGAATCATTTTTGTCTGACATGATTAGTATCACATGTGGTGAGAAAAACGATTCAGTTAATACACTCCTCCTTAATCCAAAACTCTGTATGCCTATGGCAACCAAAACAGAACACTAACAACCTGCTCATTTCAGGTTTTGGTGAAAATTTTTATATTAAAAAAACTTTCATCTTTCTATTTTTGAATCATAAAATGAAAACTATGTGAATTCTCAGGTTTTCACAGCAAAAGATCATTATCCCTCCAAAATGGCAAAGCAGTACTTAGGAAAGATCCACAGGTGGCAGCACAGCAATGCTTCAGAAAATTCATATTTTCCTTATTTTTTCAGTTTACATCATAGTCATGTATATGAACGAATGTGAATAAAAGACTTAGTTGCCAAGTACACTTCTTTTTTGCTTGGCATGGGTTCAAGCATTTATAATAAAACGTTTTCATAAAGTCTACAAGCTCCCTTTCATCTTCCCTGTTTTATTGAATACTGAGAACTACAGGAATAGTGCTACTAAGGGACACAGTTTAGTGGGGAAATAGTGGTGGTGGGAGATGGTTGGACTAGATGATCCTGGAGGTCTTTTTCAACCTTAGTGATTCTATGATTTAGGCTCTACTAATAAAATCAAGCCTTAGGTTTTAACACTGAAGTAAATTAAAGTTTAAAACATGGAATATGCCTTCAAAAGCATTTGAAAAGCCTATGCAAGAGTTCCAACTCATTCATTTGTTCCATACTTGTTTTGAACTTTGTAACACTGAAAGACCCTATTTGAATAAACAAAAGGTCTCTTAAAATCAATCAAAAATCAACAGAAGATTAAGGCACTAAGCCTAACTTTACTTCTAGGTTGAAAAACTATATTGAACTTGTAAAATAAAAACTGCCCAGAATATCTATATAGTACAGTTTAGGTGCAAAATCCTTGAGACAAGTCTGCCAGTCTGGACAGTAAGATATAAGGATGTGATTCTCCTGTCTGAAGAACACTGATAACAGTTCAGATC
The DNA here is from genome assembly GCF_019232065.1 of Centrocercus urophasianus. NCBI lineage: Eukaryota > Metazoa > Chordata > Aves > Galliformes > Phasianidae > Centrocercus > Centrocercus urophasianus. The sequence continues at coordinate 31,161,272 of NW_024884697.1, read as the reverse complement.
CAAATCATCTTTAGTGTAACGGGACACCACAGCAAAGAGAAGCTGTCTGAGAAATGAAGTGGTTTCTAAAGCAGAAAAGCCTCTTTTGGGAACACTAAGGGACCTCAATGTCGGCAGAGTAGGAGAAAGATCAGAGAAAAGTAGGAATAAGCAGATAAATGATTAAACTTACCTCTGTTCAAGGAAACTACATGGACATTACTCAGTGAATGAAGCAGAGCTCTTGACATAGAACATACTATGAATCTAAATGGAAATTATTTCAGTGCTTTAAATTCTACAGCAAACTCTTTTCTTTAAAGACAACAGATTTATCCTGATAAATAACTGTGTTTACCTAATTGCAAAGGAAGACACCTGAAGAATATAAACTGGAATAAGTAAACAAAGCAAAATACAGAGTCACAGAGTAGCTGAGGTTGGAAGGCACCTCTGGAGATTGTCTAGTCCAACTCAAAGAAGGCTCAAAGAAGGACCAGCTATATCAGGTTGCTTGGGACTAATGCTTAATCAGTTTTCATGCAACTTTAAAATGGAGATTCCACAGCAATACTGAGCAATCTGTTCCAGTGTTTGATAAAAGATACAGTAAATTAAAAAATTATATATTTAAGTGTAATTCATGTGTTTCAAGTTGTACTCGTCATCTCTTGGCCTTTCAGTGGGTATCACTTAGTTTGGCTCTGCATCTTTATTCCCTTGCTTGAGGTATTTCCACATGCTGGTAAAGTCCCCCTGAGCACCTGTTTCTCCAAGCTAAACAGCCTCTGCTCTGTCCTCACAGGTCAGATACTCCAGTTCCTTAATCATCTCTGTTGCCTTTCACTGGACTTGCTCCAGCATTTCCATCTCCCCCTGTACTGGGCAGCCCAGAACTTAACCCAGCACTCTAGGTATGCCTCATCAGGACAAAGTGTCAAAAACAGGCTAAGGCTCACCTCTCTCAATGTACTGGCGATGTTTTTTCAAATATTGCCCTGGAGACCGTTTGGCTTTCTTTGCCAAAAGCGTGCATTGCTGACTCATGATCAGCTTTTTTTCTGCCAGGACCCTATGTGCTTCTCTGCCAAGCTGCCTCCCAGCTAGTCAGCCTCCATTCTTGCCCCACAGTGCTGGTGCCTGCGATTATTTCTCCGTAAGCACACGACTTTGCATTTTCTTAATTTGATGACACCTTTATCTGCCAATTTCTCCAGCCTCTGGAGTCCCTCTGAATGGCAAACTTGTCTATCAACAACTCCTCCCAATTTTCTATCATCCCTGAACCTGCTGAGGGTGCACTCAACTATCCAGGTCAAAGACTACGATATCCAACATTTCTAAGCAGAATTCCCTAGTTTCCTATCTACATCCTATCCCACCCCTTTTTTGCTTCCAAGATCTAGTGATCAAATGTGCTCAGATTGCCAGGGCCGTAGGCATTTCACATTTCTAAGAAAGCACTAAGTACCTTTAGCATGAATAATCAAACATAAACTAAAAACGTAATTGGAAAAAAAAGCAGAAGCAAAGAGGTAGCAATAGGGAAAAGAGAGCAGACCTTGCAGCGTATGAGACTTTAAATTTTCACTAAAAACAATTCTCAATGATTTTTAGGATTACATTATGTTCTTCAAAATGGTTTCCTGGAGAGATGGAACTGGAAGATGCTCCATACTTCCTTGTACAGAGTGCCAAATAAAACATTTGAAGAAAAAAAAATTGCTAAAACTTGCGATTCAACATGCCAAACTGAATCTGCCTTTTAGTTTTCTTACACAAAGCATTACCTCGTGTATCAGCAAAACTTACCTGCACTGCACAGTTTCTTATAATTCTTATTTAAACACCCAACCTCTTAGATATAACCAAATAGCGACAAAGTCAAAGCTGACTTTGTTTAAAATGCAAGCCTCAGGATTTTCAAAATCCAGTTAATATAGTGGGATACTAATAGAGTGATAAAAGCTATGTAAGACACTAAATGCTAATCATTCTCATCTGGCAATTTTAAAATCTACATATACGCAAATGCAAGCCTACTTTGACGAAGTTTTGAGCCAGCAGTCAAAATTATCCCTATTTTTTAGACAGTCTAGCTTTATTAAAAAAACCCTGTTTTTACTAAAAATATTCTTTTACACTGATTTTAATAGTGATTCTGGCCCACAAAGAAAAAATATGTTTTTGGACAGCAGTATAATGATGCAATTCAGTAATCAAGAGAGGTTACATACGGAGTTTTATTCACAGAATTACATAATGGCCAAGATAGAAAGGGATCTCCATCTGACTCAACATCCTGCTCAAACAAGATCACCTAGAGCAAACTTCCCAGGATCACGTTTAAGGCAGCTCCTAAAGACCTCCAAGGAGAGAAACTAAAACCTCTCTCATGGCCTTCCAGGTACAGCCTCGTCAGCACTGGGTAGAGGGGAAGGTTCATCTCCTTCTACCTGTTTCTTACTTTACCTAAAGCAGCCAAGAATACTGCTAGCTTTCTTAGCAGTAAGTACACATTGCTGACTCATGTTCAACTCTGTGTCTAACAGCACCCCTGGGTCCTTTTCTGCTTTCCAATTGGTACTAATTCCTGGAGTTTTTGCCTCCTCATGTGTTGGACTTTGTACTTCTTGTTGAACTCCATGAGATTCTTGTCTCATGTCTTGTCTCTCTCTTGTCTATTTCTCCTGTCTGAGGAGGTCCCTCTGGATGGCAGCATGACCCACTGGTTTATCCACCACTCTCTCCAGTTCTGTGTCATCTGCAAGCTTGCTAAATGTGCACTCTGTCGCACCATTCAGATAATTAATGAAGATACTAAACGGAATTGGGCCCAATATTAACTCCTGGGGTATTCTGCCTGTTACTGGCATCCAACTAGATTCTGTGCCACTGATCACTATGCACGCTGCACTCAGCTGCTCAGCCAGGTTTTCATTCACCTTATCATCTGCCTGTCAAGCCCATACATCAAGAGCTTCTCCATAAGGACCCTATGGGGTACACTGCGAAAGGGCTTACAGAAGTCCAAGAATATAATATTCACTGTTGTCTCCTCATCTACTGGGCTGGTCATTTCATTGTACAAGCAGTGTAGAACACTGACAAAGTTCATTCAGAACAGATGACACAAATCCTCTCACTTTCAGATTAGCCACCTTTCCTTGCAGCGTGCTAAAAAAAATCATTCATTACTTCCCTCACTATTCAACTAATTTTTAAGTATCCTTGAAACATGAATGCATCAAACCTTATGGATGCCTTAAATAAAATAAGGAATAACCATGGAATAACCATGTATACCATTACAGTTGGGGTTAACTGGACAGAAAACAGCTTTACATAATATGATCCAGAGGCACTTTTCTGTGGAAAAGCAGATGTGTCAGCAGTGCATATTTGTGGCAAAGGTGGACAATTGCATGCTGGACTGTATTCGTAATAGTAGCCAGAGGCAAAGGGAAGCAAGTCTTCACCTTTATTTGGCACTTGAGAGCCTGTTATTCTAATACTGCCCTTTTAAGACCTTCCCAGTGCAAGAAAGTGTGCCTCCAAGATGGTCCGGTGGACTACAGAACTACATAAACAGAAAGGCTGAGAGCTGCAAGCATCTGTTCAACTTGGGAAAGACAATAAATGGCAAAAAGCTCATTGCTGTCTGCAGCTGCCTAAAAGGAGGCTGCAGAGAACACGGAGCCAGACATCTCAGAAGTACACAGTGACAGGACTACCATCAATAGACAAAAGCAAAAAGCTGGACCCACGATCACTCTAAGGTCCTTCCTAACCCCAATTATTCCCCGAGTCTATATACAAAGAAGGGACAGAAAGTTACGTATCTCTAGAATGTAAATTCTTCTGAAAAAAAATTCAAAAATCTCATAAACTTAGCTTACAAATGTATGTGAACCTACTTTTTACCTAAATAGGCTAAAGAAGGAATTCAAAGTAATTATGGAATCCTTGTGATGACCAAGAAAAAGATTAAATCTCAAATATGCTTGGTAAAGATCCAATACCTTTATATACTTTGTAGAAAAAAATGCAAAAAAAAACCCCCTTAAGTACATTTTACAGTTTTTTGAACTAAGACTGCTTCGAAGACAAAAACATGAGTTCCAGAATTAAACAGGAAGAAACTAAGTTACTGGATCCTTCCAACACTAATGTATTTAGCTCAGAGAAGAGAAGGCTTTTGGGAGATCTCATAACGGCTCTTTCAGCATCTAAAGTGGGTCTACAGGAAAGATAAGGAGAGATTCTTAGCAGGGAGTGTAGTAATATGACAAGGAGGTAAATGGTTTTAAACAAAGAGAGGGTAGGTTTAGATAAGATGTAAGGAAGAAACTTTTCAGTGTGAGACTAGTGAGGCATTGGAACAGGTTGCCCAGAGGAGCTGTGGATGGCCCATCCCTGGAGGTGCCCAAAGCCAGGCTGGACGGAGCCCTGGGCAGCGTGACCTAGTAGAAGGTATTCCTGCCCACGGCAGGGAGTTGGCACTAGGGGAGCTTTAAAGACCTTTCCAACTAAAACCATTCCACGATTCTATGAGTATCCCACTGAAGCTCCCACTTAAAAGTAAAATGACTACATTGTTTTTTGGTCTTGGTAAGAGTACAGATACACTACTATTTCCACTATTATCATAGTAAAGAACCGAGACTTAATATTCCTATAAAATATCTCATTCATGAAGGAGCAAGGGTCATAGGGAAATATGTTCAATGGCTCCTTGCATAGTAATCTGTGCTTTGAAAGGATATGATAATTGCATATAAAGGCCCAAAAATACACTGGCCATCTACTTTCTGACTTCAGAATTACAGTCTGTACCCAAGTATGTCTCAAAAAAGTATTTTTTGTAAAATGCCTGCATAGCAATCATTACGAAATAACGAATCACATTTAAGGTTTCATTCATTTAGAAGGTTCAGTCTCCTTCTGAAACAGATCACTATCCCCAGTGCAAGAAACGAGGGAAGCAATGAATGCAGCTACGAAAATCAGTTTTCCCAGTATACCAAAACAGATATATAATTTCAAAGTATTAATCCTATTCTGCTCCTTACTCGCATCTCAATGCTATTTCCCAAATACGGCAAGATATAACAAAATATTATTTTCCAAATAATACACCAAGCTAATTTTACTCTTAAGTACATACCTGAATTGCTGAATTCATGAAACATGTGTTCCCCAAGTTACTCAGGCCACACAGGCCTGGCTGTTCATTATGCCTTCCTGGCTCTGAATAATCGTAATTCTTATAAGCAGTGTATGATGGGAGACAATAATTTGAATTTTTCACACTGTAAAAAAAACAAAAACAAAAAAAACCATCACAATGTAAACATGTGATCTGCAGTACCTCCATGCATACTTTAAAAGCATAAATGATTAAAAATTTTAAAGTAAATTCTGTGAAAAAGAAAAGATTAAAACCATTATTTAACTTCGGTAATAACATTAAATTCAGTTTAAAAGTCACCTCTGCAAACAACCAAAATCTAACATGCCGCAATGACTGCAGATATTACATCCCTACCCCTTTCTGACTGGAGCAGCTTCACAGCTTACTCTTTTCTTCACTGCTCCATCAAATTTAACACACTCAGACTTTAGACACCACCAGCAGCAATCAATCATTTATGCCCTCTTGCATCCTGCTACTGCAACAGTGAGGGCAGTGGGAATGGGAACGCAGAGTTACAGGTGAGAGCTGAGATTTCCAAGGCCACTGTGGAATAGCTGCCTCACTGCATCACACACTCTATTTATAGCTTCCCTGCTAGGACAGCACAATCCAGCATGCAAATGCAGGAAAGCCTTGAGAGGTAAAAGAATGCGCAAAATGCTTTGCAACAACTTCATTATCAATCACTATGATGCATCTATTTGGTGAAACTGGAGAGGACTGAAATAGGTAAATTGGTAAGATTTGAAACAATTTGTTTCTGGATGAAGACATGCAAAACACAAAATATAAAACAACAGAGTATAAAAAAGCAGAGTGTAAACAAGTGTAGAAAGCATAACAGAGAACACTAGAAAAGCAGAAGAATCTTCTAAGATGATGCTCTGCAATATATACATATATATATGTTTACATATATATATATATTTAAAGACCAACCAAACAGAATGCTTAAAGTCTTTAATTTAGGCAGTGACCATTATTAAATCTGCATGATAGTTTTGACTAAACTTCAAGAGGATTTCTGCAGTCACTGAGTGTTATTCATGTTACAAGATATTAGAACAAAAATGTGAAAGTCAAATATTAAGAAAGACAAAGAAAAATATGCAGTGCAAATAATCAAAACTAGTAAATAATTCAGGTTTATGATTTTAAAAGCCTGAGGATGCAACAGTACCCAAATCCTTTCAAGAGTGTAACACTCTATATCCAACCGAATTTCAATTGTCTCCACTGTGTACAAATACTCACTCTTCACAGATAAGAGTTGTTTGGTTTTAATAACAAGATTTATTGAAAAACAGAAGAAGAGATTTTCTGCATTTTTTGATGGTCTCAGATATGAGCTCCACTGTCCCTTGTAGCAACTGCTGCCAAACTTCTAAACCTGTGCATTTTAATTTAGTAGGTGACTTTCCATGCGTCCATACTTCCCTTTCCCATACTTACACATATTCCTGCCCTCTGGCTTGCCCCAAAAGTGCTAGTGGACCATACCCCAAGTTAGAATCCCTGTAAAGTTCATTCTGCCTGTTCAGTTTAAGATTAGTTTCTATCTTTCACTCTAGTTTACAGAAGGCATTTTCCAACTTCCAGAAGCTCCATTCCCTTCACATATGTTTCTCTGATGAACTCCTTCCCATCATTAGACCCAAGTTCATCCAGGGAAAGTTACCCTTCTATTTCCCTTTATAACTGCAGCCCAGCTAGTGTCATCAGCCCCAACTCCCTTAAGCTGGCAGCCTCACTACCCCCAGCACAATCAGGTCCTTGTTGCAAAAGAAACGTGCTTCTCACAGGTTGCACACGTACAGGGTACACAGTAAGCTACATGCATCCTTGCTTGCTTCCTACTGCTTTCCTCATATGATTCAACAAGTACACTTTTCACGTGGTCGGTAGAAGAGAGATCTCTCTGGGAAGTTCAGGAGATGCGGGGGTAAGAAGCAGATTGAATAGCATGGGGTTTTTCATTCTCCTTTTTCTTTTCCATAGCTTCTTCACTGAAAAAAGGTCTTCAGCGGTGATTTGCTCTGAGGCAATAACTACTGGTATTTCTATCGTAAAAGGGGAAGTCACTTCTACTTCATCTTCTATACTGGTCCACAGAAGGACATTTTAGAGATTCAGAGAATGCAGTTACCACCTGTTGCACATGCAACAAATATTCCTATTTCTTCAACTAGTGAAATAACTGTACTACTTCATTTATTAATCAGATTGACAACCATAATGGCCATCAATGGACTACAGAGGATACCAGAAACCCAATTAATCCTTTTTTGAGTTAAGCATCACATTTATGCAGTAATACTTTATCAAAATGCATCAGGAAAAATACAGGGCATACTATGTACAGGGGACTTGTCTTCTTAGCTTTTTCAGTCTGCAACTTTCACTTTTTCTAGAAGAAAAAATTTTTTGTTTAAACTACATTGTGCCTCTTCATTCCTTTAAGACTGGTCAAAGAAATACAAGGTTAATAGCAGTCATTAGTAAAGGGCATGAAGTACAGTGATAGGACTAAAGGTATGAATGCTTCAAAGTAAAAGAGAGTAGATTTAGATTAGACATTAGAAAGAAATTCTTTACAAGAGTTGTGAAGCACTAAATCTGGTTGACCAGAGAGGCTGTGACTACTCCATTCCTGCAGGTGTTCAAGGCCAAGCTGGATGAAGCAATCTGGTCCAAAGGAGGGAGGGTCCCTGCCCTTGGCAGTGATATTTTAAGTCCATTCCAACCCAAATCATTCTGTGATTCTATGATGAAATTTTTTTCTTTTTCTTTTTTCTTTTTATTTTATGCTATACTTATAGTGTACATTTCTATACCATTATAAGGAAACAATATTTTTCAGATTAAAAGTGCTGTTAGAATTCTATGATCACACTATAACAATTGGAGTAACAGCCTTGCAAACTACTACCATTAATAACTATTGCTACAAATAACCTTTCATTTCTCTGTCTCAAAAATCAGCTTAGTCAGATAAAATTATCTTCAAAACAAAAGCTGTTATTTCCTTTAAAGTCACAGCATCTCATGTCCAGATGGAGGTGCCAATGGATCCTGGAGAGCCACAGATGTGTAACTACACTACTGTACTGAAGATAATATGCAATGCGAGAGACAGTAAGGCAGAAGCATGAAAATAAGTTTCAGCCTAGGCTGACATAACTAGTTAATTATAAAAAGCAAAGAAAAGAAGATAGCATAAATTAATGGAAAAGTTCTTTCTTATAGGAGGAGATATTTAGTAGAAGAGTAGCAACTAAGAGGAAACCGAGCTCTACCCAGAATTATGAAATGCAATCAAATTTTACTTCTCAATTCAATTTTACTTCTTAAAGCCAAACATTCTTAATGCAACAGCACATACTTTCAAGTACACGGTACACTAATGGTATGAATTCTCTATTATTGACCTAGTTAGCCTTGAACGTGTATTCTGACAAAAGTGTTACTATGGATTTTAATGTGTATTTCATCATAATGTAAATTAGTGGGGCTTTTTAAGAATATTTTTAAAAATCCATAGTTGGATTATTGCATTATAAAGAAAAACATGCTTCTGCACCAAGTATCTGCATTATATAACATTCGTATCTACTGTCCTTTAGGTAACAAGAGAAAAAAGGCTGGCGTTTCATAACACTATACAGAACATACACCTACTTTCTGATTTAGAAACCCTTAAGTTATATTTAAGGCACTTCAAATGATCATTTCCTCAACAAATCTGAATTTTATATCACTTCCTTCTAAGTAAGTATTTCTGTTGAAAATCCTCAAGTTTAAAAAACAAAGCCAACAAAAAACACCCCAAAAAATTTATCTTAAGTTTCAAAAGCTTCCATTTCAGTTTCAGAAGAAACCATAAATTACTACAGCATCACTAGAGAGATGCTAGCAGTAATGACAGAAAGAAAAAAACTGTGGTGACTACTTAAACATGGGTGCTCACTAGGAAACAGTGTCTGCTTGCTAAGCTCTGCTTTTGGCATTACAATGGTATTTTGCATAAGCAATGGGGGAAGGAGAGATTAGTTCTCAGCTAGAGGCTCAGCTCTAGACAAGTAATTTTTCATACAACAATAGATAGAAAATATTTATTTACTACACATTCACACAGAGTACAATAGACTGCATTTAAACACATGGATTTCAACTGTTCAACAGTGAGAGTTGGGGCTACTCACAATTGGTAGAAGCACAAGTGACACTTCACCCCTTACGAAAAATCACTTCTGATAAATGCAGTATTTAACTGGAAGATATTGCATAAGATACTTAATATTTATATCACCTTTTTAATGTTTAACATCTTCATGTTTGATCATAAAATGCATGTTTAGAAAAATATTTTAAATTTGAGTGAACTGTAAGAATAAGGCTCTTAAATTTTACCCCAGATTGCATTAGAGATGGGTGTTTCATGGCTTCAAACATTTCAAAGGTGCTCAACCTAGTACTCCGTTAAAGTTAGATAATTCCACGTTCGTCTATATTCACCAGCTTTTAGAGTTGTGTCGCATATCAAAAGACTACACACAAAGTTGGTCACTGGAATGCTCTTCTTCTGGAGCCTTACTGCAATCTTTACAAAACTTTTAAGTTGCCATATAACAGATAAAGCCCTTAAAAGTGAGAAGCCCCTTTTGCTAAGCCTCTGCTCATGGCAATGCTCAAGCACATCAACCAAACCAATCTCTCTCAAATCTCCTAGCACTAAGACAGGGATGTTATGTTGCTAATAGTTAATCAGTGGCTATAATCATAGCTAAAACAACCCAGCTGCTGTGGTTCTTAAGCCCACGTGTGCTATCATATATACTGCTATAATACCTTAGCATCAATAAGTCAGGAGAAGTAGGTTACACTTTTTTGTGGCCCATGTAAAATCAGACATTATATTAATGGATTTAGAGTTTGCCATATCAAAAATAAAGTCCTTATATATTTTCTTACAGAGCTCAATGTTATTTTTAGCATATGAATACTAAGAGTTACCAAGTGTCTTGAACTGAGTTTTTTCTGCTATCATGTTTGACAACATCTGTATTACAAAATAGCCATCAGTAACAATTCATTATCAAAATACTGACAAAACAAATCAAAATCCTTAAGCTAGGTAACATGGAAATTTGTTTATGTCACACTGGGGTGATTCATTTAAAATTTTTAAGATATATTGCTTACTTTCTGTTGTTCATGTTGTTATAATTATTTGACAGAGATGGAGAGATCTTTGGTAAAGTTGAAAAATTGGATGCACCTGGGGACCTTTAAAAATATGAAAATGGTAAATTAGATAAAAATTCTGAGATATTAAAAACCTTGAAAGCAAGCTAACAAAAGAACAATGCATATAAACAAGCATGGAAAATAAATACTTTATAAAAAAGGGCAAAGTACGAAAAACACCCAAGACATGCAAGCTCTCAGAATGCTTCACAATAGTTCCATATCATGTTGAAGGAATACTGAGTGCAATTAAGAGAAGCAGGCAAACAAAACAAAGAACCAAAACAGACCACTGTTCTAAAAAAGCCGCTTTCAGTTTGTAGTAAGACAACAGGTATTGCAACCTTCTATAACCTAGAATGCAAATCTAATATGAAAATTGTACATTTTCTTCAGTTAACCATAAATGGATGTTGAGACGTGATATAAAAATGATTAAGACATGTATCCCAGTATTAGTTTAATAGCAGCATGAAGCCATTTCAATATGGTTGTCTTATTAAAATCATTAAAAGAATTTCAAGATATCATGCAGAATAGTAAGCAAATTTTAAAACCTTTAGCCAGAAGTAATAGCATTATCATTCATCCCCATTGCTTAAGCCTATTCCTAACCATAAGAATAATGAATATTTCACTCATAAAGATCCCCTTAATGCAATATATGCAATATACGGAAATCTTGCTGTGTTTTTTTCTTTTCCTTTCTCTTCTTTTCTAGACCTTACAGAAAATCATGTGAAAGGCTATGAATACTTATAAAACCTTTTGTGTTTTTCTGTGGGCTCTATGCAATCCAGCTGGGTTAGAAAAAGCTCCAGCTGTCCTAGTGAAGCTTTGAAATACGTCTCACGATATTAAGACAAGAAATTTTGTATGCTTATAATATTTTAAGCACATAACAAGCACCAAACTGCAAAGACATAGACATTTTTACTCTGGGAATCTTTCCTACTGTATTTTGACATTAATTCAAAACTTTTGATCAATAAATCTTTTCCAAAAAAAAAAAAAGATGCTTCGCCATGTTAAGAAAAATTTTACTGAACAGCTTTTCTGTAGATTTCCTTTACCAATCTAAATCTTCTTTGATCATTATCTTCAAAGTAATATACACAGACATGTCCACAAGAAAGATACAGAACTCAAGTTATTAGTTCAAGTTAACTTGAATTCAACACACAAATTATGCACATTCACTGTTTTTAAAGAAGGTATTTCTACTGAATCATTTTGAGTGGAAATTTCCAAAACAAATATGAAGCTTTTATATAACTTAAGACAAATTCAACTGCAATACTGTTTTAAAATTCAAAACGGGATTTATAATAATTGCTGTCTCACAATTCAAAGAAACAAAAAAAAGCTAAAAAAAAAAAAGAAAAAGATCTGGTTTTCAGCAACAGTTATCTTGTTCGTCAGAGAACAGAACGATCTGCAGTTTTACTCCTTGCTCCGATGCGCTGCTGCCTGTATGATAAAATAACTGCTTAAAACTAAGCATTTGCTATCAAATAGCAAGCAATAATGATATGTAAAACAGTAAGAGCTTGATAAAACTCCGACATGTGCAGCTATCTGCTTACATTACCAAATCCTGCGTGCAAAGATTAACATCATTCATTCATAACTCCTTCAGAGCTTCAAGCACATTTCAATACTCGTGGGAAAGCTTTGGTAACCACACCGGCAGAAATTCTCCCATTATTAAAAGGGAAATGAAAAAAAGGATAACAGAAGACTTTGAATGGACACTAAGTGCTACTACTGTAAGTATTGCTCTACCTTCAGCTCCTTAACATTGTACAAAAACAACCACCAAAAGTATCTTGCAATAAAACAACTGCAACATATTGGTGGTTTTGTTTTTTGTTTTTTTAAACTTAGCATCACCTTGTTGCAAAAGAAAAGCAGCATTTTTTCAGCATTTCATCTCATTAACTAGAAAAATAAATGACAAGTATGAGTAATGTTCAACACCTCTACCTCAAAACTTTGTTGACATCTATTTAATAGTGATACAGCTGACCACTGAACACAGAATTGCACAAGAATGTTCTTTTATCCATACTGAAGGACAACTGAATACAGACTATATTCTTTCCCATGGACAACCTACCAGAAATATTCTGAGTACTAAAAACAAATAGCAATTTTGCTCTGGATTTTTGTCAATATGCTCAGAAGACAAAACAAAAAATTCTGGTCAAAACTGTGCAGTATTTTGGTCTTAATGGCAGAGCAAGGTTTATGTTCAAATCCCAGTGTATTTGCTTATTGCTTCTGTCAGTGAAACGAAGCAAGTTCCCTTGCCAAAACCAAAGACTTTTTTTTTGCCAGTGCCTGCTTATCAGCTACAAAGCCATCTTAAGTCCCATTGTCAATATGAACCATGACTTTAGTCCACTACACTTCTCCAAATACACTTTCAAGAAGCAAATGACTTATTCTGTTAATTTAAATTCATCAGTGTTTCTTTGCAGACATTCCATAGCTCCTTGAAAACCCATAAACAAGCAATAAAAGACTACTAAATGACAACAAAAAAGAGAAAATATTCTAGGAGCAGCGATCTCATTTACAAGTTATTCTGAGCTGACATAGTGAATAGAGAAACCAAAACACAAGACTAAAACTCAAGAACTGGAATTAGGATTGAATAAAATACTCAACGATTCCTGTCGGTCCCTAGTAACTTCAGATATTCTATGACACAGAACAAATAGCTCCCTTATTTCTCCATTCTCGACACAGACAGAGCACCAGGGTAATAAATTACAATGTAAAAAGATTCATAAATTATAAGCGATATTAAATATTATAGGCTAGAATGCAGATAATAACCATATCCTTGTCAGCAGGATGTACATATGTAGCTACACACACTTGAACAAGAGACATGCAAATATCTATCTAACACCTACCTGGAATTAAATCTGGAAGTGATATGAAGGGCAACAAGAAAGATTCTAAAAGTATACAAACAGCAAAAGAAGACAAGAGAAAGCATGGGTCACTGCTAAATAAGGCAGAGACCCTAGTGACAAAGGGCATGGGAAATGCTAAGGTCCTTAAATGTCTTATTGTTTACCAAATCTTCAGAGTTGCAGGTCTCCAAGACCAAAATCTGGAGCAAGTAAGAATTATCCCACTGGAGGAAAATCAGGTTCAGGAACATCTAAACACACAGGAGATGCATAGGATGGAGCCTGACAAGATGCCTCAACTGCTGAAAGCACTGGCTGATAATACTGTAATGCTACTCAGTTATCTTTAAAGATTATAGCTACTGGTGGAGTCCTAAGGATTGGAAAATATGGCAATCATATCTTCAAGACAGCAAGCCAGAAAATATAGGAAAATACAGGCTGCTCAGGCTTATCTTACTATCTTAAAATATGATAAATATTCTAATAACTGATTCTGGAAACCACTTTCAGACATATGAAGGACAAGAAGGTGACTAGCAGAAATCACCATGGACTTATGAAATGGAAATGATAATTAAACCACCCTGATACCCCCCTACTACTGAGACGACTAGTTTGTTGATGGGAGCAGATACATCTGCTTCAGTAAGGCTTACAACACTTCTGACAGGCCAGGTAGGCATAATGCTGTTCAGAAGGACCTCCACAGACTGGAGAAATAGGGAGATGAAAGACTCATTAAGTAGGTAAAAGAAAATGCACCAGTACACACTTGATAAAAACACAGGCTGACAAAATGAGAAACAACTTGATAAAGATGGTCAACAGCCTCCAGGGCTGTATTCAGAAGAACAATGCCAGCATGCTGAAGGAGGTGAGCCCAGCCTTCTCCTTGGCACTTTATCCTGATGAGGCACGCCTAGAATACAGGGTTCAGTTTTAGGCTCTGTAGCATAGCAGGGACATGAAAATATTAGAGCAAGTTCTGTGAATGGCTACAGAGATGGTTAAGGAACTGGTGCCTCTGACCTGCGAGGAACAGGGACTGTTCAGTCTAGAAAAGAGAACACTGCAGAGGGTCATTCCAAGAGGTATAAATGTACAACAGGAAGGGATGAAGAATACTGTGCAAGCTAGCGGATTACACTGAAAGGACAACAGGCAATGGGTACATTCTTATATGGAAATTCCCATATTTCAGACAATAACAAAAAGGGAAAAAGGGATAAACAACTAATTTATTTTTATTTTTATTATTATTATAAATAGTGAGGGTAGTCAAACACTGGGATTGGCAGTCAGAGAAGCTATGGCTGAGTGAAGATTTTCCAATCACATAATATCCCAAGTTGGAAGGGACATACAAGGATCATCGAGTCTGAATTCAGGCTCCACAAAGGACCACCCAAAAATCAAATCAAACCGTATTATAAGAACGTTGCCTGAACACTTCTTGAAATTTGGCATACTTGGTGTCTTTATCACTTCCCTGGGAAGCCTGTTCCAAAACCCCAACCACTCTTCTCCATAAACAACCTATTCTGATCTCCAACCCAACCCTCCCCTGATGCAGCTCCATTCTGTTCCCTGGGGCCCTGTTATCACTGGTGCCCATGAGCAAAGCTCAGCGCTGCCCTTCCGCCCACCTCATGAGGAGCTGCAGGCTGCCTCCCCTCAGCCTCCTCTGCTCTGGGCTGAACAAACCCAGGGATTTCAGTTACTTCTTATGTCTTGCCATCTAGACCCTTCACCATCTTTGTAGCCCTCCTTTGGGCACTAATAGCTTGTCTCTGTCTCATACTGGCACCGTGGCACACAAAACTGCACACAGTTGAAGAATTACGGATGTTTGCTTCCTAAAAACTTCAGATACACAAGCAATAAAATATTTCAAAAAGGACAGCTATGTACTTTCTACTTCCTTTTGTAAAGTATATACAGAGATATATATACAGAGATCCAGGTCAGAAACAAAAAAACAATTAAGTTTTGAGAGATTCTTCAAGAAAGGCATGCAAATTGAAATTAGAAAAGATTTTTTTAAGAAAAAAACTTACTGTGTGACAAATGTTTTAAGAAAACATTTTTAATTATAAAAGAAAAAATCATAAATGTGTCTAATCTCAAAAAACAAAAATCAATGTACTCTTTCACATAAAATTGTTAAGGCTAAGAGCAGGCAATCTGTAAGTCACAGAAAGAAGCTGTTAACTATTTGAGGACTTATTTCACAGCAATATCAAAAAGAGCAGGCCAGAATTAAATCTGTTACTTTTATTACACACATATGTATATGGTAATTTAGTTGAAATGTTTTGGGCCACATAAGAAGCATTTTTGAAGAAACTAAAATGGACTTCAGTTTTAAGTTCTCTGAGAAAACAGTGAACAATGCCTTCCTAAGGGTAGAAGAAAATAAGATTCTAGTTAACAGTATCTTTGTATTTTTATCTAATTTGCTTTTATATAAATTTGCACATGAACAGGTAACAATATCTAAACAGAGAACTAATAGAGAAAGCTTGTCCCCATTATTCATTTGGTACCTCATAGAACTTCATAACGTTGAGTTCCTTTCTTCTCCTTCTCTCAAGTTTTGGGATCATAGATTGTAAAAAGATTTTAATTGTTGCAGAGTATTTCCCAGAACGTGAATAATTTGGGTTTTTTGTTTGTTTTTGTGAAGTTTGCTTCACTTATGTGAACTACAGCCTTAGATTTTTGTTTCCTATCTTAAAACATACGCTTCATGACAGCAAACCATTCAAATAGTTTCTCCCACCCACACGTGTGGGATAATCTGAAGAACGATGTAGATTTGCAAAGTTAATATAACACAATTTTCTGTGGAGCTATCCATTAATGCTGAGTAACAGCTATTTTGGGAGCAGATGACAGTGAAGACATTTGAGGTGAAGCCACTCTCAGCTCCCCAGAAATGGTCTCACAGAAGCCAAGCTTCCTGAGCAAAAAAAAATCCCAGTAGTTGATATAAACAGTTGATATAAATAGAACCTCTCAGAGGGCCAAAATCCAGCTATTCCCAAGACAGAAGTCTGACTCTTTACACCACATTCACATACTTCCGGGCATAAAAAAAAACACTGAAGTCTGTGTTAAAATGAGACAACAAAAGATATCAGTAGAATTTAGAGGATTTGCTTACTTAATTTACAGGAATTTAAATTACAGTTGCAATTACTTCCTAAATGAAGTAAATTCAGAAGTTAGAAGAACAATATACAACACAAATGTAAGCACTGACAAGTTTGAACATAGGGCTGAAATTCTTAACTGCACAATGGACCGAAAAAGCTGAATTTCCTCCAAGTTTCCTTAGAAGAGAAAACAATGGTTTTGGTATGCTCATAATAAACATTTTCATTTTTACCAATTAATTACAGTTATGAGCAAAACAGCATTATTTTCCAAGGCAATGTGCTCTATACTGAACTCATATCATAATTCTGCTACTTTCAAAGTAAATCTTGTTCTTCTCTTGCTGCAGAAACGATGATCACACCTTTAACATATTTCTTATTAAAAAGAAAACAAACAAACAACTCTGCCTTCATTCATCACCTGTAAGTGGTAAAAAATGATAACAAATGAAGCAATCAAATTAAAGATTGCTGTTATGTTTCTGCTACCAAGAAAGAGGAAAATGTGCGAAACATCTAAGTATCTGAGCAGACAGGAACCTCATCAAGTTGATAAAGGAAATGCAAAGTCATTCATCTGGGCAGGAATAGCCCTAGAAACCAGTACACACTGGGATGAAAATGAAGGCTGACAGGCTGGAAAGCAGCTTGGCAAAGACAGTCAACAGGCTCCAGGGCTGCATTCTGAAGAATGCCAGTACACTGAAGGAGGTGAGCCTTACCCCTTTACTTGGCACTTTATTCTGATGAGAAATACCTAGAGCGCAGGGTTCAGTTCTGCGCTACCCAATACAGGATGGCATGGAAATACTGGATCAAGTCCAGTGAAAGGTGACAAAGATGATTAAGGAACTGGAGCATCTGACCTGAGAGGACAGAGCAGGGACTGCTCAGGCTAGAGAGGCTTATGTAGATGGAACTGTTCCAGGGTGATCTTAGCAATGAGTATAAATCCCTAGTGGTATAGAAACATCAGCGGTGCCCATAGAAAAGATAAGGCAAAAACTGATGCACAGGCAATTCCGTATTTTAGTTTTTCAGTGACGGTCTGTAAACAATGAAACAGGTTGGCCAAGAAGGCTGTGGAATGTGGCATTTCTCAAGTAGCTTACTTTGATCCTTATTAGAATAGGTAGCTTGGATTAGACAATCTTCAAACTTGCCTTCCAACCTCAACTATTCTGTGATTCTGTGAAAAGCTTAGCTGATGTTCTGAAATAATCCTGGCCTTTTCAAGCATTAGAAATCTCTTTCTATACTTTCTAGTGATCTATATTTTGGTCTTTCAAAATATGGTATTTTACCCTGTAGCCTCAGAACGTATTTACAGTTTTTACCCTTCTAAAAACGGCACTGCAAACAGCTACTCTCAGCTGCCAGTGCAATGTGTGTAAACCATGACAGGACTGCAGGAAGGTGTATGGGGATACACTGGTAGCAATGACATACTAATACTCCTGGTATCTCACACAGGAGAATCAGAAGTAGCGTAATATATTTTTTATTCCTCTTATGATTTATTAGATTTTTCACAAGGTTTTATATAGATGTAAAAATCTGGCCCCATTACTGCTTGCTTATAGCTTTTATGTGAACCTACTAAATTTTGCAAACCTTTTGAATTTGAATATGAAATTTCAATCAATGTTTCTGATAGCTGCCAAATGGCAAAACCATCACTTCATATTGAAACTATTTATTCTCATTTTCTGAGTATCTTATAAACCTTCTCCGACACCAGAACTTTCTATTGTCATTTTACTTGTCCCCAGATCAAACATTTTTCAGGTGATATACTTCAATTTATATGAAATTTCTCAGTGTTCTCCATAAGGTGGAGTAAAAACATGGCAGGAAAGCAGGGATGTCTTCCTACCAAAACTTTTTTTTTTTTTTTTTAAAGCCATGACAGTCAGTCAACTGAATGCTTTTTAAGCTCAGATATTACACTTCCATGTATTTGGCATACTATTCTTTCTGCTGCTCCACAATTTCAGTTCTCTTTTTGTCATAACATCCTGCTAAGTAAGATTAAACTGTTCAAATTAAGCTTAAATTGAACAGCTCAGACTTCATTAAGCAACTTAATATAAACTGTTGCTCCTAATAAAAATGTTTGAGATGAAACGTCAAAAAGATTAAAAGTCTGTACCTTTCAAATGATAAGCAACTATACTACAAATAAATCTTAAGCAACATTAAATCTCATTGCATTAATTCAAAATAACAAAAGAAATAAGAGGAACTTAGAACATTCAAATGAAAGATAAGCTCAAGAATCTACCAAAGGGGAGAAAAAGCAGTTAACAAAATATGTACGGCTGGCATTAAGTTCACTAGTAGTTCCAATTGTTCCTCAAAACCCTTGTGTATGCTGGAGGATACCATTTAGAATCTACAAATGCTGCTGAAAAACGTATTCAACTGAAAAAAACAAAACACCATGCTGAAGTCTTTTTTTTTATCCCTTTCCATTATATGTAGGTGCTGCTCATAATGGCAGCAGGAAGAACAGAAATATAACATCATACTCTGTAAACTGATGACAGCCCAAGAACAAAAGTGACATCCTGGCAACACAAGACAATCTAATAATGTTTATGGGTAAATATTACGTGCTCTGAAGATAAAAGGAAAAGCTATTCACAAAAACATTCAAATATACTGATGAAATTCAAATATGCTTGAAACAGGAATCTAAAATAAGCCAAGTTTCACAGTTTCCTACTAAAGATTTCCTTCTATTTTTAAACAAGACAAAGTATATTACTGGCCAAAGTCACCAAAACTGTGCAACGAACATGCAGGAAATCACCTTTTTAATATTATGTTCTACATTGTGCAGCACTTAAAACAGACAAACTACTTTGCATTTATTGAGACAAAAAATAGAAAAGGCGATATGCAGAACAGAAAGAAAAACCAACTGCGTTTCAAAGGAAAATATTATGGGAAAATAGATAAGCTATGGTGAACAATATGAAAAACCTGTCACTTACTTAGGAGTTGAAGAACCTCTTGGCCATGTTCCATCCTCATTCTTCTGTTCTATTACCAGTACCTACCCACAAAAAAAAAAAACACACAATAAGAATACCAAAATAAAAACAGTATTTTCCACTGTTTTAAATCAATTTGCTTACGTGGGATGGAGACAGAACAGACTGATGTTTAAGTTACTATTCTCTGAGGTTAACTGATATCTTTTCAATTACAATGCACCCTTACTCACTCTCTGTTCATTTTTCTGGCCTCACCTTGATTTGTACAACTTTGGGTTTCAACAACCTGTGGGTATAGTGACAAGATCTGACCTCTCAAAGAGATCAGATGATCACTTGCCTAAATAGAATCTATGAATCTATAGAGATCACATCTACACAACAGTGCAATTAAGAAATGGGCATTCCTGAACAAATGCTGCCCAACACACAATCCAAGTAGGCAGGAAACAAAAAAAATAAAATAAAATTCCACCTTATATCCTTAAATCATAGCTTCCTGTTTTGTCCTTCTTTTTTTTTTTAAAGAAACGAAAATATTCTAGTCAATGTGCCTAATATTAATTTTCCAAATGGAGAGTAGACTAATGAAATACAATTAATTCAAGTTGTTATTGCTACAAATGGGAGAACAGAACACTCAGTCCTAAACACAGGCAAGTGCCATTTGAGATGTCTTTGGGTATTTGAGATATCTGCCCTATGCTGGCAGATACGACACTGGACCCACAAAAAGCTCATGCCTTTCTGGACTGACAGCTGGGATAGCCCAGATCATCTGAAATGGCAACTAGATTCTAATATCTTAACTGAAACTACTTTGTACTTTGTACTTCAAGTACAAATAATTTTATGTATTTGTTCACTAATATTTCAGGATGCTAGCTATCTGCCATGCCATACTTTTGTGTGTCTGTGTCTACACAAACACATACTATAATATATTCATATATACATATATTCATGTATACACTTGTCCTCAGAATCTTACATAAATCATGCTGTCTCTTGAAGATGAAATCAAATTTTCAGTCTGCATACACTAAGGAAACCATTGAAAACCAGCTTTCCATTACAGTTTTCAGCCTGGAAAATAGTGGTTTACTATTTTGAATCTCAAATGCTGTAAAATGTTCTGCTCATTCTTCCTTTCATTGGTTTTCAGAGACTACTGAATGAAAGGAAGATGCAGATGTATCAGTTCAATGGAAACCTTAAAAGCTCACTTCAGAAATCAGCTGCTGAATTCAAAACATTCACCCACCAATCACGCACACAGCTTAGTTTTACATGGTAAAAATAACTATTAGATTAGACAGACTAATAGAATAACTATCACTAAATTAGGAGGCTTGATGAGAAAAACATCAGCCCTGTATGTCAGCAAGTACAACTGACCCAAACACACATGCTCTGCTTGGGACATTTAGCATTTTTCAGAAACCATGGTTCAACTGTTTTGAATAATATCTGTTTTCCTTTAAGTACAGATGTCACCAGCAGATCTTTTCATGGCTATATTAGACCATGCACAGTTCACAGTTAATGTTTCACTGGGATAGAGGCAATTTTCAAGATATATCTTTGACACAGGTTCTTACAGCAGGACCTGTGCATTGTGAAAATAAACTGCGAGGCTTTAACTGAAGTTAAAGAGCACAACAGTCCAAGCTGTTATTTTGGTGCAGTGTTTACTTACCTTCCATGCCATAAAAGAAAACAGAGGCACAACATAAACAATGTTGTTAAGTAAGCTACAGTCAAGTATTTTGAAGAAAAAGGAAATATTTTAATATAATCTTGCCTACAATTACTGCCATCAAATTTTATTCATTCTTGTCTGTAGTATAACAGTATGACCTATAGTTGTTGAAAAAAATTCAACTTGATTTGAAGAGTAATGAATCAACATAATTTGAAAAGTTATTCCAATAACGAAATTGCTCAATCAGTTCACATGTAAATTTGTATAGTTTATTCCCAATTCTAATGGTAAAAAAAGCTATCTAGAAAAAAAAATCTTCCTACAAAGGCATTTATAAGTAAGGATGTACTCTCATGCATATTTTTATTTTTTCTTTCTTTCTGAAAGCCAGACACTGCAATTTGAGTCTTTTAGACAAATTTTTATTTATTTATTTTTAAATAAAGTTGGGTTTCATTATAGAAACATATCCCAATTTTGGAATATTGCTTATTTCAAGTTTTGCCAAACTGAAGTCAGCAATGTTACATTTATTTCTTTATAGTTCTCTAGTAAATTCATATTTAAAGATGAAAATACAATTACAAGTCACTTCTATTTTTGTTTGTTTAAAACAAGTACCCTGTCCCTAATACAATTCATTAGCACTTTTAAAAGTATGGAAAATACACTGGGTACAGACACAGCTTCATGAGCAAAAAATAAACGTTAAAAAAACAACAAAATAAATGGTATGACACAGTACCTGTCCCTGATATAAACCAGCATCTTGTATGGTACTATCTGGTTTATTCAAAGGTTCAAAAGTATTACTCATGTATTTGTTCCACAATCTGGTCTCTTTTTCACCTGGAATATTGAAGATTTTTCTTATCTCTTTTTCAATTGTATCTGTTTTGAAAAGGAGAAAACAGAATTTTAGCACTTATCTAGACAAACACTTCAAACTGAATAAAACATCAGAATCAGTAGCCCTCATATTCAAAATATGGATCAAACTCTAGAAATGATCATATAACTGTATCATGCTGTAGAAAAAACAGGAAGTTGCTAGCTGGCATGCCCTTAAGATGGAAATAGTCAGAGGAGTGTTTTATTTCCTCCTGAATCTCCTAGCAAAGTAGTCCAAATATATAACAGCATAGGAGATGACAGGAGCTACCCTAGGTACCTGTCTACTCATTTCCCAAAGCGTGGTTACACAGGAGTGTGGGTGGACAGAGAATGATTAGAAGTGAAACTGGCAATAAAACTAGGGGCAGGAAGGGCAATTCATTCTGTTCCTTTCTCAATTCCACTGTTTTTTAACCTTCTACTACCCATGTCTCAGTGCAATTAGCACTAAGTTCAACACATACACTCACAGAAATTAAACTCTACTCTGTGCTGAAACACTACAATTCTCCTTGCCCTGTACTATAAGCAAAGCTTGAGTTGCTTTTTTTTTTTCTTGGATCTTTCTTTCCATCTCAATCAGTTCTCAACCAATGACTTCAAATAACTATATTTGAATACAAGCACGAATCTATTTGGCACAGTCTTAAAAAAAAATCCAGATTTATCAACGGCTTCCACTAAAAAAAAGAATTTGTGGAAGATATTTGCTCATTAACTTATTAGTAACCATGAAAATTAAATACTTGAGCATTTCAGCTTTTGTTCTTCGAAAGTAAAAAATTAGTATCTCCTGTTCCAATTTCAATTACAGAAATGCTATGTAACAGTAATCATCAATCCTATCAGATGACTATACGGTACATGATATAACCAAGACTCTGGGCAGACTATGTTCTACTTGGCTGTTGTGCCACTTTTAGACTGTGGAATTGAGTTGGGTTTTTTTTAATAATTTCTTAAGAGCTTAAACAATTCTGACTGTAAAATCCTAATCCCTGCACCTTCACCAACTATCACTGAATTACTGACTCATAACCTAATATCAATGTGCCTGTTCAAGTATATGAACACAATGTATTTAAACATGCACAGTCTGAGGCATATTGTGTATTCTGTCATTATCAGGTCTATCCTCTATAATTATTTCTTTTCTCTACCTCAAACTAACTTATGCTAGTTTCTACTTGTGCAGAAAAGCAAAAGAATTTCAGGAATAACACACATTTGAAGACTGGCTAGTGAATATTAGATTACGCTTATTTATTTTTCTCCAAAACCTCCTCTGTATATTTAAATTAAGGAAGGTCTGACCTGACCTCCTGAGGGTAACAAATACTGTAAGTAATGATAAAGGGTAGATACATTAAAACTTCTTGAATGGATCTAAGTATGTTACGTCCATTCACCTCAGTGGAATTTATACTAAAGGGACGGTAAGAGAAAAATTCCAGGAATCAATTATTCTTTCACTCAAAAAAGGTATCTACTTTTCCAGCTCTTTTTCTGACACATAAACTCTTTTGGATGTCCTGGCTATGACGGCACAGTTTGCTGTTCTGCATAAGAAGATTTAGCTTCAGAAAGAACATATTTTCAAGGCTTCCAAGAGAATCTTGTCCACACCTCAGAAAAACAATTAAGGCCAGTGTCCAGAATGGGGTTGCCAGTGAGTCTGCTTCTTATTACCTTTCACGAGAACGTTCTCATAATTATCATTATTTCTACGCTAAGAATAAAAATGAATGTATATCCAAGTAACATTCATTCTGCATCTGATTAGAGAAAGAAAAAACAGAAATTTAAATATAAACTATAATTCCAATGATATGGCTTAATTCAATATGGCTAAAAAGTAGCTTGAATTTGGTATATATAATTTTGAATAACATTAAATTGGTTTATCAAAGCTACTAGTTTTGCTTAGTGAGTAAAGAGGTACACCTTGCCAAGTTAGTACAGGTCCCAAGAAGGGCAGTTAACACACAACATTGAAGGCTTGTTTCAAGGACATATTTCACAACTCCTAGGTGGTTTTTATTCCATTACAAGCAGCTGATTATCCATTTATCTTTAAGATTAAAATCTAACAAGGGAAAATTATTCTGTTTTTATGATATGCATTCTGCAAAATACTAACTATAAGTCACTGCAAGTAAAATCTGAAAAAACCAGCCCTGCTGTCAAGCAATGCAAGGTAATGGTTGGACTCGACTTTGTCCTTTGTCTAAACCACAATTCTAATTGCAGAAATACAACTCACTGTAAGAATCCTACCCCAGCTACACATGTACAAATACACCAAAAACCTGGAATATGTGATCAATAATATCCTGTGCATGTTTTGTTATATTCAGGGACAAAAATGACATTATGTTTAAAGAACAGGCAAAATAACTATGAATAACTGCAAGATCTGAATATAATAGAGGATTCAGTTACTTTAGAGAATGTGCCTGGCCTGCCAACTCACAGCCCAACAGTTACCTTTGTACATCAGCTTTAGGTATTAATTCATAAATCGAATTTGTTCTTGTGCTGTGTAATATACCCTTTTATGTATTAACTTAAAATTGAATGAAAAAAAGACATCAATGGAAGGACATGAAAAAAATGGTATTTCTTACACAACAAAAGCCATGAAAAGCAGTATGGCATCTAATAAAGATACTAAAAAACACTGTCATGCTGTTCACTTTCTGGAAAGTGCAAATCTATAGAAATAACAAAATAACCCAGATACTTAGATAATAAAATAAAAAGTTTCTTTTTTAATTTACTGATAACCCTAAATATTCTAAATTGCTCAATTTCTAATTTCAATTCAAGCAAGACTAGTCCCATCCTTTGTAAACATTATAATGCTCATTTATCATTTTACATAGATTTATTCAGAATTCACTACTAAATACAATTTAAACAAGTAACAAACACACAGTTCAGAATGCTTCTACATACCTATTGTATCAGCTTTACTAAATCTTCGTGTGACAACATTGTTCATATTTCCATTTTCACAAAGCTTTAATTCTGTCAGATACACTTCTACTTTGCAGTGCTTTACAAACATACCCTGTTCAACAACCTGAAAAACAGATTGACATCAAGTATTAATCCAAGTACATTTATGCACACACAGTTCAGAAGTTTTGAGACTTTTTCAAGAAACTGACGTTCAAAGAAAACAGGACATTTAATAAATGCCAAAAATTGAGACTAAAATTCTCCTATAACTTTTTAGAAACCTACCTTTTAAAAAAGTAGAAATTTTCCTCACAAGATTATACCTTATTAATTAATACCACGACTTTCAAAGCTGTAAGTACAGTGCAAATCACAAACAGGGATGCTTAATTCCAAGATAAGATGCTTAAACAGAAGGTTAAAAGCATCAAAAGTTATTTAAAAAAAAATAAATCATCTCAGGACACATTCAATGTATGCTGTCTCTTCAAAACATGAAGGACTAGGTTTCACAGCTAAAAAATACTTATTGAAAACACAATACACACTACTAAATTCTAAATTTCACACGTGATTTTTAAACAGATCTTATATTTAAAGTAGACCCACAAATCTTCCAGCTATGCTCTGGTAATTAATACATTCATTTGAAATTCCAGCTAGTCATTACAATTGTTTATTATAGATTCACTTTTGTAACTCCTATTACAAATTAGTAAAATACAGGATTTTTTTTTTTTTAAAGTAAAAATGTAAAAAAAAAAAAAATAATCAGGGTCACCTCTTAAATGTTTTTTCCCTTTGATCTTCCAAAGTGTAACTGCAGTACTTAGTCATGTAGACTGTTCCCAAAATAACCATCACCCTGATATGTGATACATCTGACAAATATGGTTAAAAAAAAAAAGCCATCAGCTACTCACTAGGAGAGATCTGCTATCTACTGTACAAATATAACTTGCATGCATGTGCCATAGGAACAAAAAATGAGTTAAGAATTCCACTGTAGTGCAATGGTTTGCCAGAGTTACGACTTCCAGCCATGACATTTAAATAAAAATGTCTTTACTTAAGCAGCTTATTAGGATTTTCAGCTGCTAGAGTAACAACAAAATAGTCATAGTAAACAGAACTGAGCAGTGTGGGTAAGACATTTCTGAGAAAAAAAAAGAGAATGTAGTAGTTGTATTACTGTATGCTACAACAAATTCATAATGTCATTTGACTCAGAACAAGTACAACAGTAAATCAATTTAAATATATATTAAATATATAAACTTAGATTCACATCTGAAAAAACACCCCTCTTCGTCCTCCTCCCCACTCTCAAAAATCAAAGAAAAGCATCAAACCACTAGTATGCAAAAACAAAAACAATTAACACATTAATATAGAGAGGAGAAAGACTCATGAACAAAATGGGAAAAGCAACACAATGAAAAACTCATTCACCTGAACTGGTATCTCAGATGACAATTACTGCTTATATTGGCAGAAGGTAATTAATCTATGCCAGTTTACCCGACCACTCATTACACTGCACTTATTTTTCCAGTCAGTCTCTTCCAAATACAAGGCAAGCTACTTTCATTACTTTCTCTCCCCTTCTATTTCCTTTTAAAGGCCAAAAAATTACAGAAGCTCTATCAGGATGATGGAAGAGTATTTATTTTACTGAAACGTATCCTCAGGAACAACAGTAACAAGTTGATTATATATATCATTAAAGAAAAGACATTACAAAAGATTTCAGCTTTCACAGGACTAGATAAGCAAGACATACCAGCTGTGTCTCTGTAAAATAGAACACCTCTTAAAGTAGCAGTGGGAATGTTAAAACAAACTTCCCTTGCTGACCAAATGGACATTGAAGACATAAAATTCATTCCGTAGCTTAATCTGGCTCTTCAATTAAGTGGTCAGCATGTACTCAGACTACTGATGTCACAGGAGGAAAAAAAACTGCATTATGCCAAAAACCACATTCCAATTAGAATAGTTTCTTTTAACATTTAAGGAATTAAAATAAAGAGCTGTGTTATAGAAAAAAAATATGTCCTAACGATCAATTTAGAAATGACAAATATCACAGAATCACGGAATCACCAAGGATGGAAAAGACCTGCAAGATCATCCAACCATCCACCTATCACCAACAGCTCTCACCAAACCATGTCCCTCAACACAACGCCCAAGCATCCCTTGAACACCTCCAGGGTTGGTGACTCCACCACCTCCCTGGGCAGCCCATTCCTGTGCCTGACCACTCTTATAAATACGTCTAAATGTATTTTAAAACTTAGTAATTTATTACACTACAGATGCAACTCCGATCACTATTCTGAAAATCCCAAGAAACAAATCAAACAAAATTATTATCTCATCAATAAACTGGTAAAATATTGTATCGCCTTAACAATAAGGATGGTATGTTCTGGAGCAAACAGATTAACAAATATGTTAATTTTTATGAGTTTGATTATGTGTGATGGAGGGTCACAGTATCTGCTGTACCAGGGACTATTTATGTTCAGGTAAGTTTTTTTGGCTTGAAGAAAAAATACTACCCAACAAGTGACTGCTCAGAGATTATGATCATCAGGAAAGGAACTATCAAATTACTTCACAAGCATCAACACTATTAGAACTGGATTTTTCACTGATACAGTCAGTGTATTTTTTAGATTTTATATTTAATTTCAAAATCATTTACATCAATAGAGTTGAAAGCTTATAAAGTAAGATCTTCCGTAAAAACTAGAGGGCTTATCTCCAGAACTGAACGATTACATTGTTTCTCAGTTTTCAAAACTTGAGTCTCTAAATCTGAATAAAAACTAGGCAACCAAAGTAGAATTTGTATATGAAGTCACAATGGACCAACACTTAAAACTTTCTAATAAAATCAATTTCTAACGAACTTCTGTGGAACTCCTACGTATTTGCAGGACTGTATTTGAATCACATTCATCCCAGAGGGAAATTTAAGAGTACCTTGCGTGCTATTGGTTCTTGACCTTCCATTAGCGTGTACCAGCTAACTAGCCTATTCCAACCTTCAGTTGGCAACAGGATGTAGTCCAGCTCATCAATGAGATGTTCTTTGAGAGACTGGGAATCACCATCTGTAAGAGAACAATATTTTTACTTCAATATAGTAGTTCTGTTAGCTGACCTTTTAAAGAAACATTTTTCATGTAAATAGCAAACAATATTTTGAGTCCAAAGCAAAATTATTTAAAAACTAGGCAAGTTGTAATCATTACAATAGAATTCCTACTCTTGTGAACCCTGATGAAAACACCACATCCAACCATGAGCACCTACCTTGTTATCATGCACAGCTTTCACAGGATCTGTTTTCCCACTCACTTTGCACTCAAATCACTATAAATATTTTCTTTTCACACTACTGCCACATCCTTGACTAAAAAGGAAGGAATGGGTAGCTATAGTTGATCAAGACAAACTTCAAAATCATTCACTCAATGATAAATTGGGAAAACAGCATGGTACAATTCTCCTACTCACAGAATCCGATGTACTCTGGAAATACAGTCCCTGTCAAATTCTTCACAGGGACAAAGAGGCAGCACTTGAAAGAAATACAGCTTGGCTACCTCCTACATAAAGAAGCCTGCTTTTAGCTCACATTCGATTTTTATCAGTAGTAACACAGCAGCTATCCTGTATGTGCAAGAAGTAATTTCAGATCTGAACCACTGCAAGCCTCAGACAACTACAGCAGCTTTCTTTCCAGTTGGAAGTACACAGCTACAGGGCAGCAAACAATTCCCAATACAGGGAAAGATCAAACAGAGAGACCCACACATGGAACTCCAAAGGACAATGCAGGATAACAAGCTTAGTTATGTATGAAGATATGTATCAAGAATGGACTGTAAGAAGTATACAGCTTACACACTTTCATCATCCTATCTGAATAAGCTATTGAAAATACACAATTAAAACTGAGAATAAAAGAAAGGCAAAATAACATCAAAATGCTTTCTCTTGGAAAGTTTTTGTAAGTAATATTTCTAAGAAAAATATTTCCTGCAAGGAAAAGGATACAGCTCTCAGTATCATACACATAAAAAGCGCTAAGAACTTCCTTTGCACCTCATCTGATTGGTCCTTCAATATTAACTATTTTTGTGTGTAAATATTTAATAAAGTATGTTCTAACATATTCCCCTTTTCCACAGGAAATCAACACATTAAGAACATATAAGAGATGTTTAAGAGATGTGTTCTCTTCCACGTGGGAGGAATAAAGAAGATTCCAGCTTACCAAGACTTTCAGAATCTCCCTCCTTTTCAATATTTACTGTATCTTCAGTTCTGATAAGGAGAGATTGATAGAAAATGCAGTGCTTTTTTGCTTTAATCACCAGAATGGTGAAGACATGGGAAAAGGATGCAAAGTGATCCTTTACTCCTGTTAGCTGTTCACTGGTGTCAACTACCTCTTCTCCCTCTATCTAAATGCCTTCACGTGTGAACGAAGAACTGTGAATATGTGCGTTATTTGTTGCTACCAATTCAGAGATGACAAAAGCAAACAGTTTTGATAAAATATAATCTATCCAGAAAAGAGATGACTTGTTGTAGCAGAGGCTGTAATATGGTTTGCATACATTTTTCTCCAATAAAAATCACAAATGATCTAGTAGGAAGAGCTAAACAAAGAGAACAGAGCAACAACACCCTCTAAAATGCAGCCAGGTTGTTCTTAGAATTAATATTTTAGAAGAGGGGAGAATGAAGTCCAGCCAAAGTACTTGTTGCAATTTTAGCAAGAAAAATCACAAGCTTCAAAAATTCTCTTAGCTTAACTGGTTTGCTCCTAATTACTTCAAAACTCTTCAGGATCTTAAATTCTCAACAGCAGCGTATGATTTCAGCTGCTTTTTATTCAATCTTCTTCCATCCTTAGTGATGGCAAAGATGGAAGACCTACTACAAACAGAAAGTTGTCTGATACTGTTTAATCTATTGAAATCGGGTTACATAAAAATTGACTCCTATGTTGCAATGTCAATAAATCTATTATTTACTTCCCACTCTACTACTCTGCTCAAGCTAGCAAATGCTAGAAATAATAATTCAAATTATAGAGCAAATAATAGAAAATATATAAGCAAATAATTATAAGCAAATTATAAGCAAATAATAGAAATAATATTGTTGTGCTGACAATACAGAGCCACTGTTCTAGAACCATACATAACCAAACAGTGAAGTTCATAAAAGTGTGTGAGAGCATCAAAATAATACTAAGAAAAAAGTTTTTCATGAACTTTTATCAAAATGGTTAACATGATTTTGGATTTACACGGCTAACCCTAACACAGACTTCGTATTTATAGGAAATTTAAACCATCTGAACACATGTACAGATTAAGAAAATTATCAATAATCCAGCACAGTGCTGTTGTGCATCTGGAAATAGTGCTTTTTTTTGAATGTGGTTTGACACAGAAGAAAGAATAAGCTGTTGCTGCCTCTCCGAGGATAAAAAGGATGTTGCTATATCTGATTTCAACTGAGAATGTCATCTGAACATGCCTGCCTCGCCACAAGATTTACTACAAGAATGTACAGAAGATTTAGATTCTCACATCTTAGAAAACAAAATGTCATCCATGTGGAGTAAAGTTTGTGGGTAGAAGAGAGCATATAGATATGTATGACAGTGCAACATCTTCTCAAAGGCACTGATTCTACTGTCAGAAACATGCACTCAGTGACAACTAGTGCAACACAGCAAGCCTATTGTATAAAAAAGACAATAATAACATTTGAAATAGTAAGAAGTGAATTACAGTTGCAAAGTTTGGAAGTCACAGCTCACTGCAAACCTGATGAAACTATAAAAACACCTGCACTGCTATACATAAATTACACAGTACTACTATATTTTCGGTGCCTACAAAGATGATGACCAATTATGTTCAATTTTTTATCCACTAGATTTTGCATGTTATGTAAAAGTAATTATAGTTTTAATGGTAGTTTAATACTGAACATTAAATCTAAAATTTAACCTAAGGATTATTTAAAAAATATGTATCTGGGAAAGTATTTTGAGAGCTGTGTCTACTAATCCAAATACAGTATAGCAAAATTCAGACAGAACTTTGTAATTAAAACACAGACAGAGTTTAACCACACTTAAAACACTATAAAGCATTAGGAAAATGCCTTCTATCATTTCAGAATACTTCATATTGCCACTAAATCATACATTGTCCTGCATTGTTCCAGAATTATTTACAAAAAAAGAAATTTTAGATTTCAATTTAAGAATGTTATCTAATCCCAACCAATTTAAACTAGAATAATCTTGGTTAACTAAGGCTGGCTATTTGTCAGCTTGACCAAATTTCATCCACCAACGTATTTCCAAGCTATCATAATAAAATATGAATTTGCACATTATTAAATATTTGTTACCACTGCAAAGGTGTTACAGTAATTTTGTTTCTAAATTTGTATTTCACTAGAGAAAGCTGATCCAATTCCTTTGTCACCGCCCGAAAACAGCAACCTACTTACCTTCATAAATGATGAACTGCATTTCAACTACGAAAGATGAACAACCTGACAATTTGAGTATTATTTGCTTACTATACAGTCAGAAGCAGTTACCTTTGAGAAGTCCAGAATTATCAATAGGACCAGGGTACACATTCTGATCTCCCATTTGATATTTGTCCCAGCTGTCGAAACCAACGTATTTTTTCCACTGTTTGAACCAACGACTATCCACAAGATACCTTAAATGGAAAAAAACAAATAATTTCATTATTGGAAAAGTTGCAGTATTTTAATGTAATTGAGAAAATAAGTTACAAAGTATATTTTGATTTTAGTGAGACAATTCTTGTCAGTAGCCTGTCAATACAGCACACCAGAAGTTGAAGAATAGCAAGTTTCAAAGACATTTTCCTACTTAGCATGAAAAATCATCAGGTTTAATTCCCGTTCTCAGTTTGTGAACTCAAAAGATTCAAACTATACCTTTGAAATGAGCCCTTTAACAAATGAGAGAGAAACCTCACTGAAGTATTTTTTCCGCTGTAGTTTTATTTATAACATTTACATGCATGCTCAAAAACTCTGGAACTCTGATGCCCTGTCAAGAACCTGAGTGTCTAAGTGTTTTCGTCCTTTGAGTCAACACCAACACATACAGGAGCTGTACTGCTTTTGGGGCAGTACTGGATGTTCCTGCTACATAAAACTGGCAGCTTCACACTTCCATTTACAGAATATCTATAAACTCAGCTTTGCAGTACAGTTCCCCGGTTAAACTACTGCCAGTCCAGTGATATCTACATCTTTTCATCCAAAATTTAAGACACCAAATTTGTTCAGAGATCCTGATTTCTTTTCCTGATGACTCCACTTCTGTTATTTCCTCTTTCTAGAAGTAGCCAGCTTCTCATTTGTTCTCTATACAACTCTTCTGCTACTAACCTACTACATGCTATAATACAGTTATCAGGATGAAAGGGTACAACAAAATAAAGATCACAGGTAATCTCCACTGTTTTCTCCTGAAAAGTCCAATATGGAACTACTGAGCTCCTATTTGCAGCATATAAATAATATCCCACTGAAGTTTCAAGATATTTCAAAACTCTTCCTGGTGACTCAAGTTCCACTCTGCTAATACACACAGCTTTATTAAGCATTCATCCTGCTGGAGTTACTCACAAGTACCATGGAAGAACTCAGCACTAAATCAATACACACAGCTCTTCTGATGAAAGAAGTTGGTTATGAACAAAAACATTGCTTGAGTAGGTACACATATTATTGTAAAGGTTTTAAAGAAATACATTAACTGAACCTTAAATCTGTAATTACAGTAAGAATTAGCAAACCTAAATTAAGTCTTGACTTGAAGAAATAAGTCTAGCTTTTCTCCCTTACACACTCAGATCAAACCCGAAGACAGCCTCCAACAGCACTGCTGGTGAACCTTAGACAGAGGACAAATTACTACTTCAAAGAGCAATCCTTTGTACTCAGCTTATCAGATTCGCTTCTCAGGAAGTCCCAGCTTTTCAGTCTCTACAAAATGTACTCCTTAAGCACATGAATTTATAGAGAGAAATCCTTTGGAAAGTAAGAAGGCATTGGAGAGCAGTATATGAGATCCAAAACCACAAGGTTTTGGAGGGTTACTTCTCCTTTATTCCTTCTAAACATCAAACATCAAGGTCTCAAGGGCAACTTCACAACATCTGTGACAACAGCATCCTAACTCACACAGTAAACAGTCTCGATTCAAAATACTATTACATCAACAGTAATAATAAGTCTGTGAACAAATGACTCCTAGCATTAGGAATAATTAGGAACCATAGCCCTAGTTTGTAACTACCATATGCAAAAACAAAATAAATAGCTGAGGGTGAGATGTGTCTCACCTGTCACAGAAACAAGACTAACAGTAGAAGAACTTGCTTAAAGACCAAATTTCTCCCTTAGTCTCACAATGCCAGCCATACTCTGTACCAGGTACCTCTACCACTTCACAGTCAGTCTTGTTGCTGTTCTCCCAGCACAGCCTGTTACTACTATTCAGATGTCATCCTGACTATGACTTGCTATCTCTTCTGAAGTTGCTGAGCACTCCTCCTACTTGCAAACCATGATTTCTTTCTGTAATTTTAAACATTTAGCAAAGCAGTATGACAAAAATCTCAAACTACTTTTTGAACCACAATTAAAAAAAACACAAGCAAAAAAAAAAAAAAAAAAAAAAAAGCTTAGTTTCAAATATTAGGGATATATATACAAAAAGAACTTTACTTTGTTGCAATAATGTCCCTTCCTACTCTTACCAAGCTCAGAAACAGACAGTGACCTAATGAGCTGTTTTGTACACCCTGCATGCTATTAAACTGGTCATGAATCAGCATGGCTGAAGCCCTGCTCCAGCATGACGAGATATTTTTCACTGTGATTTTAGTAAGTAATCCAAAAGGAGGCTGCCCAGCATCAGATAGTTCACTTTTGGGGCAGAATTCCCTTGACATGTTTTGCATACAATACACTTAAAATGCAAAAAGAAACAAGATAATACAAAGCTACACTGAAGATAGCAAGTAAAAAGAAAAATATAGCCTTATACAAAAACAAATGCATAGATTGAAATGTTATAAATGCTGAAGTAAAATTTATCTACAACAAATCTGAGTTAGCTCCAGTTCCAAGAGTGTCACAATTCAAAAATCAAAATCATTCTGTTAGAACACTTTGACTGCTTGACTGTGTTCAGTTGTTCATGCTGTTCAGCAAAGCAATTAGAACTAGCTAACAAAACAGTGAGCTTCCAAAAACACCGGCTGGGTGATGAGCGGATTAAGCAGCCCTGCTGAGAAGACTTGGGGGTTCTAGTGGATCAAAAACTTGACATGAGCCAGAAGGCCAATTTCTGGGCTGCACCAAAACAGAAGAGGCCAGCAGGGCGGGGAAGGGGATTGTCTGCCTCTGCTCTGCCCTTGCGAGGTCCCATTTGGAGTATCATGTCCAGCTGTGCGGTTCTCAGCACAAGAAGGACAAGGAGCTGCTGGAGTGAGCCCAGAGGGAAGCCATGAGGATGTTCATAGGGGTGGATCACCTCTGTTATGAAGAAAGATTGAGGGAGCTGGAGTTATTCAGCTTGGAGAAGAGAAGGCTCTAGGGAGAGAGCCTTTCAGTACCTACATGGAGTCTAGAGGAAAACTGAGGAGGGACTCTCAGGAAAAGAAGCAGTAGGACAAAGAGTAGTGGTTTAAAATTAAAAGAAATTAGATTTAGACATTTCTCTATGAGAATGGTGAGGCACTGGAATGGGTCAGACTGCCCAGAGAAGTGTGGATGTCCTATCCCTGGAGGTGATCAAGGCCAGGTTGGATGGGGCTTCGAGCAACCTGGTCTAGAGAACATGTCCCTGCCCACGGCATGGGGGTTCAAGGTGCCTTCCAATTCCACGATTCTCCATGTACAGTAAAACATTTTGCAACACATTAAAGTAGGAAAGTAAAGCTTTACATTTCTATGGTAAAGTTTTACTTTTAGCATTTAAGACTTCTGCTGAACTTACCCTTTCAGGTTCCAATAATGCCATACCAGATTTAATGATCACTTGCAAAATTAAATGAGAATATACCAAAACTGACAAGTTTTGGTATATAACGTGTTTGGCATATAATATAACTATCCACACATAATTCAAAAGTTTCTATTAGCATATTAAAATAAAACAATAAAAAAGTGTGATTATGTTTTTTAAATATCAGATGAAAGCAAAGAAACTTCAAAACACAAAACCCCCCAAATCCCATGTTTGCCATTATGCAACAGATACAGGAAGTGAAGCAATACTGTAACAACTCCTGCATTAGCTCTGAAAATGGGATATTTTTGTTACTAGAAGCTTTCAAACATATTTTTACTATCATAAATTCCTCCCATGCAGTACTGCAATATAAGGAGGAAAAACTTATATTAGATTTAAATCAGACCTAAGATAACTGATATATACAAGACATATACAGATTTAAGTAGCTCCTTTTCTTAAAATCAATAGCCACAAGCAGATATCTTCAAATATGGCTTTGTACAAGGAATACAATAATTTTTTTTGGAGGTATGGAGTCAAAAGACTCAGAAGGTTCTTGTAATTTATTCTCTAAAAGATTCTCTATCAAATTCATGCAGAAGGTATTTATCTATTATCAGAAATGAAAAGGGAAAAGAAAAGAGCGGACAGAAGCTTGCATTAGGCAATTTAGCTTTCCAAATTTATTTAAAAGATCGCATGAATATGAAAATTCAGGGAAACCCACAAAGATAGTCCACTTGAAAATTACAAAAAGAAAATCAGATGCCTTGCAGACAAGTTTTCACCAAACTAACCACTGCAATCAAATGAGTATTACCTTCTGTTTTCTGGAAGAGAAAAACAGACACTACATCCTACCATGAAAGACTGAATTGGTACAATTATGTTAGAGAGATTTTACTCTACAGAGTATTCATATTACTGAATATAGTCTGATATTAAAGATAACTGTACTT
Organism: Centrocercus urophasianus; assembly: GCF_019232065.1. NCBI lineage: Eukaryota > Metazoa > Chordata > Aves > Galliformes > Phasianidae > Centrocercus > Centrocercus urophasianus. The sequence continues at coordinate 31,125,111 of NW_024884697.1, read as the reverse complement.
GCAGACTGAGGGTAAAGGATAAAGCTGATGTTAATACTACTGAATCGCTGGCATTTGTCTGACTTTAAGTACAACTAGCAGCAGCTCTTCTTACATTAGCAAAAATCCAGTTCTTTCACTCTGCCTATACAAATCCCAATTCCTTTTATAAGATGCTTTTTATATTTGAGTCACGTCTCTTTAATAAGTGGAGAAAGGGATACTGAATTTGATCACTGTTATATGCCTTCACCTTTTGCTTTGTACAGAAGGCTTTCAGTCCTAAGGACTGCTAAAGGCCAACAGCATTCTCACCTTTGTCCTCCTCTGCCCATGGTTTGTCCACAACCATTCAAACACAGCCACAAATGTGTGTGGTCAGGAACACAGTCACTCTCAGGCACCCATTCTCCTACCAAACCCACCAAGCCTCGTCCCCTACCCCGTTCTGCGGCCTCTACTTTCTTAATCTACATTTAAATGAAACAGTGATATTAAAGAAATGAAAGCTATAATTTTACAGAGAAGGGAAATTATCACATTGGCATTAATTAAAACAATAGGTTGGCAGTGGTTCCTTTAGAACTATATTACTTTTCCAAATGCTTTGCACTAGACAATCATGCCAGTAACTTTGTGAGTAATGGAAATTTTGATTTTGAGACGCAAGACAACTGGGGATTCACTGCTGTAGACTTCAAACATTCACCAACTCAATGCTTCATCTACTTTTATTTTTTCACATGTAATTAATGAATTTCACTACTGACTAGTTTTTTCTCTGCAGTGTCTCTTTACAGATCTCCTTACTGAAAACATTTCTGTTTCCTAACACAACAGCACAAGAACTTTTATCACTTCTATTACAATTTACAAACCTGTATTTACATGCACAGATAAGAGATTAATATCTCTGGCATAAAAAGTTGAAAAGCTATCCGTAAATCATGCAAGAATGTAAGTGTGATAAGAACTAAACAATAGAGTCAAGCTTTCTGCCTGAAAACAAAACCACTACAGGACAAACAAATCTTAAAAAATATCACTTGAAGTCTGAGATTATCTGAACAAACTCTGTCCACTATAGTATGAGGTAGAAAAGTAAAATGAAGAATGCATGAATGCCAATAATAGGAAACTCAAATTACTTTGCATCTTCTTTCTTTCTTCCTTTCTTGCATTCACAATGAGTAGTATTTGGTTAGTGCATTTTGGACATATGAACAAAGAAGCAATGATTAATTAATGAAATAAAGAACTTAACTGGTGCTAAACACTACTCTTAAGATTGGATTCTACAACTGTTAAAAAAGAAGTTAATATTTATAAAGCACAAGCAAAACTGATCACTGCTGACAAACAAGTGGCTTCATGCATTTCTTGCAAGATGCATTCTACTGAAGAGCGATGAAAAGATTAAAGAAGAAAAGATCATGTAATTTGTGTGCACTCAAGGACAAAGCCTAACACTTTGGTTAAAACAGTTTGTAGTATGAAGTACTATATAGCTAACCTCATGTAGTGATTTTAAAATAGAAAAATCCTATTAAAAGGACTCTCCTAAGTAAAGAGCAAACAGTCAACTGCCAGTTCTTCATACTGCTTGCACACCATATCATATCCTAATATTTCAACTTGGATTTAAATTATTATATATTTGATATGGCTCAGTAGATGTCTTGCCAGAGCCTAGTGAACTATTCACGGACCACAAATCACAGGTCAGAAAGTGCTGTCGTACTCAGTATTGCAATATTCAACTCTTAACACCCTTTGTGAACAAAGGTAAGTAGGATACTTACATAAGAAGTCTGGTAATTAATTTAATTTCTATTTAGAGACAGCAGCCTTTCATCAACACAGGATCTACCGGCATAGTTAAGACTTCTTAATTTAAACAAGTAATGAGTTTATTCTCAGCCAGATATTTTCAAGAGCAAGTTCAGTAGACCAGCTAACCACAGCTGTGAGACAACACACGCATTGCACCAAACAGGTTTTAGTAGATACGTTAAACAAGAAATTACAGGAACACATTCTGAAAATGCTAACAGAAACTGCAGTTGTGAGTTCTTACAGCTAATTACTGCCCATATGTACGTACATACAAGTTTCATGTAAATCTCAGGCATTTTATTCACCAATGGTTACTTTGACTTCAGTGGCATTCTGACTCAGGTAAAAGGAGTTGCTTTGATTTAGTATAGAACACAGTAATCTTCTACCTTTGCAAGAACTTGTCAGACAAAATATCATTTTGCCAATAAGATTAAGAAAAATGGAAATTTGTGTTCAAATGCAATACAACTCCCTCATCTTTACTCAAGATGGGCTTATCATGTTAAAGATTATACTGCAAAAAAGAAATGCAATTATAAGTCGTGCAGCTTAGCGGATCGATCTGCTAAAGCACATAAAGTACATTAATAAAATCCACTCCTTACCACTAAGGAAGAGAGTAAAAAAAATCGGAAAATTAGATGATATATTCTGATCCTAAGAACACGTTCAATACAGCATTCTTGCCACGATTGACAAGGCAGACTGCTGATTCATTTACACAAAACGAGGCAAACCTTAACAAGTGTTGCAACTTATTTTATCTTTTCATCCATGTTATATCCATATGCAAGCAACCATCAGAAATCAAAAGTATTTACCAACAAAAGACTTGTAGTTTTGTTTATTTGAGGTATATCTCTTCCTCTTAAAATGCCGTATCTGCTAAAACCTCATTTCTTAAATGAATGTCAGCAGTCTTTAAAGGGAAACTTATTAAAAACTTGCAGCATGCACTTGAGACCAGATATGCTTCACTGAATATGTACTGTCCCAGATACAAAAATAGCGTAACTTGCATGAGTAGAACAGAGATACAACATCTGCATGTTAAGCTTGGTACAACGTATCACTTTTGTTACTATCACCTAACACAGGAAAGAGCTCCACCTCAATACCATGTTAAGGGAGTCTCCTGAACTTTGCGCCCAACTGAGAAAGCTGTCCCAGCACAACTCAGAAAAGCTCAAGGCAATGGAATATTCATAGCATAAAACCATTTTCTAAAGTAGCGTTTGTTACTTATCCCTCATGGAATCAAGATTTTCACTCAGGAAAGAAATTTAGCTTATAGTCATCACCAGTCAAGCTAATGAACAAGCTAACCAACCTATTCTGAGATTAAATGACCCTGGAGGACTTTCGGTAGAAATTGATGGACAGAACTGGCTGAGACAGATTTCTAGACACGCTGGTTTGAGGGGCAAACCTTTAAACCAATACAATCTCACCCCAAGGTTAACTTTAAACCAGCAGATGTTTGATATTTACAGGCATTCCAAATAAATCACTCACCTAAACCCAGCTAGATTAAAACAACATAACCAAGTTTTATTATGTTAAAGTCACCTAGAGCCAAGAAGTTGAAAGTGGAGAAACAAACACTGAAGTAGCCCCAAAACTTTGTCTAAAAGTAAGCAAACCATGCATATGTGATTTACTCAGAATTACACTGAAATATGACGTTAGATGTTCTGAAAGTACCTCAATAATAATGGAAACATTGAGACAGTTGGATACACTGATACAGACTCTGACAGAACTTGTGCTCCTCCGGAACGTGTAGAAGCTGCAATAATTGAGATCTACATCACATCTGCAGACATGTAACGTTTCAAAAGCGTGCAGTACATCTTTAGAGTATTCAGAAAAACTGAAATTTGTCTGACCACGACAGAAAAACAACACATGGTGACAAATGGAGCACAGTACATTTTGGTGAAAGGTTCCATGTCCCTTTGATACACAACAGGTCTTCATACCGCACAGATTCAGTGCCATCACCAAAGGATGAAGAGGTAACATTCACTTGTCTTTTATTTAGGTTTACTTAGAAATAACGTAAACCAACATGAAAAAGTGAAAGACAACTATTTTAAACTTGCTTTAGTAGAAGACATTAAAGTGACTAAACCTATATCTAGGAGAAGTTTACATCAATTATTTCATCTTCATCTAGCACCCACAGACCACCACTAAGAAAAGGCTGTCGGTGTTCTTGCTCTTTGGGTCCATTACCATGAAACAAAATGTTGATTATTTCCTGCATTTACAAAGGACTGCTGATCTCTGTGACGGGCCTTAGTCTGATTCCTGCTTGTATTCTCATCAATTATTGCACCTACAGCATCATCTACAAACTACACAGTATTCAACACTTTCTGTACCATTTCCTAGTACAGCTGTAAAAGTAAGAAATACTTCTCCAAGTCCTATATAACCAATTCAAATGCTAAATTACCAGCTGACAGCCATACGTTATATTCAAACATATGTTCTTAAAAGGTCAGTCGATTAAAATTACCATAAAGGCTGTATCCTTATGAACGATCAAGTGCAGTTTCCCTTACTTAGACAAGTAAAAAGGGATGACTTCATAGCCTTTACACATTAACTTACAAGAACAAAAGAACGATGCTACCATAGCACTTGTACAAGGGCCGCTCCAAAAGCAATGCCTCCTATTTTACTATGTTGGCCCACGCTGTCAGAGGCAGATGTTGGTACAGCATTAGAGACTGAACCTTCCCACCAATATCCCATTACATGTTGTTGCTGTGTGACAGATGGCAGCAGAGGGGCACTCTGACACAATGGTGTCTGACATGGAAGCACATATGAAGCAAAGGTGTGGCATCAAACTCCTCCATGAAGAAAAAATGGCACCTATTGACATTCATTACCTGTAACAGAATGCTTAAGGAGACAAAACAGTGAGTGAGGTGGCTGGTGGTGCATTTCAGCAGTGGTGACTGATCACAAAAGTATGACTGGATTCACTGTTTACCTTTGCACACGGTTTGACAGAAAAAATGTTTGAACAACACTATCTCAGTATTTGCCACTTTTGTCAGAAGCATTCTGAACGCATTACTCAGTTATATACTGAAATAATAAAACAATATTTGATGTAAACTTACTTATGCTAACTGGTAGATTTGAAGGTTTTAAAGGTTTTACTTTCAAAATCAAAACAGTTACCTTTAATGTGCAACAGGGATACTTCACAGAGACACACTCATTTCAGCACCATGTACTGCTTAGGACACCCTACCTTATGAACATAAACTATTATACTTTCAACAGTAAAATTGTGCAAATTGTCCAGAGAGATGGCTGAGAATTTTTTTCCCACCCTCACTGTGCATGAATCTATCTACAGTATTGCTTCATCTAAAGTAGAACTGTGTTGCTGAAAGCAAATTAGGACTCCTGCTTAAAGGCACAGCATCCCATCTTTATTCTTGCACCATTCCAACTATGAAAATAATAAAGGTAAAAATTAGTTTATACTCTTGTTTCTACTTGAGTTAGGCCAGCCAAAACTGCTTGATCAACTACATGATTAACAGATTATTTTAAAATTTAAATTGCTTTCAGAATTTCAGAAGATTAAATAATGCAATTATTCTACTTTATTATAGAAAAATCCAACCACAGTTTTATTCAAAAAGGTAAAGCCACAAAAAAATTAGAGAAAAAAAACCATAGAATCACAGAACGGCCTGGGATGAAAAAGACCACAATGATCGTCCAGTTTCGACCCCCTGCTATGTGCACCAACCAGCAGACCAGGCTGCCCAGAGCCACATCCAGCCTGGCCTTGAATGCCTCCAGGGATGGGGCATCCACAGCCTCCTCGGGCAACCCATTCCAGTGCGTCACCATCCTCTGGGTGAAAAACTTGCTCCTAATATCTAACCTAAACCTGCCCTGCCTCAGTTTAAAACCATTCCCCTTTGTCCTATCACTACCCACCCTCATAAACAGCCATTCCCCCTCCTGTTCACATGCTCCCTTTAAGTACTGGAAGGCCACAATGAGATCCCCCCTGAGCCTCCTCTTCTCCAACTTAAACAAGCCCAGTTCCCTTAACCCTTCCTCCAGCCTTCTGATCATCTTAGCGGCCCTCCTCTGGACCCACTCCAAGAGCTCCATGTCCTTTCTGTACCGGGGGCCCAAGAAAATATCATTTAGTTCCAAATTTTACGAAATCTTAAGTCTCTTCAGAAATGAAAGCTTTGTTGAAGAAAATGCACTAAGATCCTTCCACATCTACTAATTAGATTGTGCCAATCCAATTCTCACTACAGCACTTCCATGCTGCATATGTCTAAGGAGACATGCTGCAATAGTCTAAGGAGCTCTTCATATATACTAAGTATTGACCCAACCCCCTAAGAAAATCATAACAAATGGACTGCATTTTTATGTTAATTTTAAGTTACTTGTGAACATTACATAAACAAGCACTTTAAATACATTCATAAATTCTCCATTTAACTAAAGGCTTCTCATCAAAAAATTATATTAATTCCTAAATCAATGTCTGCCTTCCAGTTTTGAAGCCTGACCCCAACACACCTTTTACTTTAACACACTCTCACTCTGCCCCATCAATCAACAGAAGAAATTTGCACCTACTTATTTCAACCGCAAGTAATGTGCCAAGAGGACTCGGAACACTCTGTGTATCTCCATATAAATGCTGCATCCTTCTTCATACAGTGAAAAAAAATCTAACATAAAACTTCCGCTATAAGATATTGAAATAAAAAACAACCTTGTTCCTTGTTTACCATCATACTTATTTCTGGTAAGCTGAAGATATTCCAGTTGTTACTGAGGTATATAGGTCCATTACATCTCACCATGATGCCACTGAAATCAAGTAGATCTTCCAATAATGTTCAATCTAGGTTCTATTCATGTACAGCACAATGATGGATTATCAAACATGGGAAACACTGGTACAAAAGGCTATTATAGAAAAGCATTTCAATGTCCAGGTCATCATCAGTGATGGACACTTCAGGGTTTTCAAGTAGAGCTGTATATTCCTGTTCATCAAGACTAATGAGTTTTTACCATTATCAATTTTTTTTTTTTTTTTGAGGAAATCCTGAAGACTGAACTTTTCATATCATTCACTGGGGAGGATTTTACCCCACTTAAAATTTTACCTATTCTCTTCAGCAGCTATGAGCCTTAAAAATGAGAAACAGCCAATACTTCTCACTGTGATTTTTCTGCACCATATTTCCTTCACCTTCCCAGAAATTTATGTTTTACAATAACAGCAGTACTCCCTCTGCAATCACTAGAATTTCAGGAGCGATGTGCATCAGAGACAGATCTGGAAGAACACAAATAATTTGCAAGCCTTAAAAACCACAAACAGATTACACATTTATCTCTATCCTAAAAAAAAAAAAAAAAGGTGAAGAACACTACCAAAATTTGTTGGCTAGCAAGGCCAGAAATTCCAGTCATTACCTGCTATCCTCAAATCTCTTATATTAGAAGATGTCTTCTCATTCTGTGTGTATGTCAGCACAGCACTCAACTATTGAAACAGACGAAAGCTCTTAAGCTCTCTTTTGTAATGCAAGAGTTTCTTCTCCTCTAATAAAATTTGAGGTTGTTGAGCTCACTCCAAATGAACACCTATTGCGACACGTCAAGCCAAAACTGAACAGCATGAATGGTTTTATACAACTGCACTTCTTTGTACTGCTACACAGTACTCCCTAGGTAAACATCTAAGGGTTACATTTGTTCCCTTGGACACCAAATAAACTTGTGATCCTTATTTGTCCATTCTAACAACCTAATTATTTTCCAGATTACAGCATTTAGCAATATAAATATCATTTACGTTCCTATCTGCTCAGAAATTAACACAGTGAAGAACACATTAAAGAAGCACAGAGGGGAAATTCTGGGGAAAAGAGAGGAAATTTGGTGGAACTGATTGTGCTGTTCGTCATTATTAGTCACTGTTACCCATTACATAGTGAACCACTTACTGGCAGGTGACACCTGTGGCCTCTCAAGCTTGGACCACGGAGGGCCAATATCCATAGGAGGTATGAAAGTGAAGAATATGAAAGCATTTGTAATATCTTATTTAAGTAACTGAGGCAACATTGCTGACTAAGACAGCCACAGCAGAACAGAAACTGCAGGGAAAGCAGAGCTGAAAGTGGTTTTAAAGGTAAAGACAAGATACTATTTCTCAGTAGGAGGCAGAAAATTCACACAAGAAGTCACAACTAGGAACTGGCAGAGTCTTCATCAACTCTCTGAAAAACTGTGCCAGTATCAGTAGCTTTCAGTGCTGAAAACTGTATCCCAGTGACACAGTAAAAAACACAAGTACTTGGCAAGGTTCTCAAGAATACCACTGCAGCTCCAAAGGCATTAAATGACAACATTAAGACCAGTTGGCCACGCAAATTATTTGATGGTTATTAAAAAAAAAAAAAAAAAAAAAAGAGATGCATACCAACAGTTCTGAGCACCAATCACTTTCTGAGAGCGGATATAGGAGGACACTGATTGAGTTCACGTTTATTTGCAGTCATAGCAATCAGTGTTTTTGACCGAGAGGTTAAAATCTTCACAGATACTAAAAATTTTTCTCACTTCTCAATGGTAGAATTTCAAAATGCTGAGAAGCAATCATATCAGATCCTAAGACTGCAAGATACAAGATGAATTGTGCATTTCTTTTCTTTCAGAACAAAATCATAGCCCTCTGAAACATACAAACTGTGCATTCTTCGGAAAATACTGCAAAAGAGAATTACATGTAATTCAAATTCTGTGTAATAAGAGCATGGTTTTCAGTCCTGAATTCATGAACAAAAGTAGTCCCAATTATTTAAAGCAATTAATAAGCTAAGGATTTTCTTGCTTGGAAAAGCTTAAATTTGATGTTTAGTTAATACATCTTTTAAGAAAAACAAGAGAAATGGAAAGATGGAATAACCTGCAGGTTCTCCTAAGTTAAGCACTTATTTTATTAACTGCTCATAAAAGCATGCAGGAAAGGTAACCTGAACAAATCAGCCCAGAATCCCATCCCTGAGGACTGAACAGGCAGAAGACAGACACTGCTCCTGCCCATCCACCGAGGCAACATATTTTTATCCATATTATGCCCCAGGTATTCTTAAAAACATCCACTGTAGCAAACTTTACAGCTTATTAAGTTGCCTGTTCAAATGAATATTTGAAAATGTGTATTCTACAAAATCTTTCCTAGTATCTAACTTTTGAAATATTGCACATAAATCAGTTTCTTTCTCTCTGCAGTAAACTTGAAGAACTAAGAAGTTCATTGCCCTCTACAGATACTACACGACATGCCTCTCTTTGCCCTACTCTTCCTTTTTCCTGAAGAGGAAAACCCAGAAGCTTTATAAACGACTTATTTTCTCTGTGCTCTAAATTCTTGAGAGTTTGTATGTTTAAGCCGGACATTTTAAAAGCACTGTGTTTAAGTACAGAGCTTGGAAGCTCAAACAGAACAAGCTGATACAGCACGCATTTTTCACCAAAATTTACTACTGAGTGAATGAATGGAATTGCAATTCTGAGTCATGACTTAGAGCATGTAAACTACCACGCTTCCTTACTGATGCTCCAAAAGACCAAAAAGCAAGTACCAAAATGTCTCTGAATTACTACACACACTCCTTAAAGTTAAATACATAGCTTTAAGTATTAATCCTATCAACAGACCTATACACACATTTGTGTTCCTAGATTTAATAGTTCATGAGCCACAGTTAATAGGGCTCTGCCACAGCTCATTCAGCCTTAAAACGCTTGATTAATATTAGTGTCATAATCACAGTGAAATACACTTATTTTCAGAGAAAACTGAAAAGCTTATTTCACTAAACTGGTTTTTCCATGTTAAAATATTTTATGTAGTAAAAAAAAGTTACAGCTCAGTCAGTGCATGCCCTGATTTACTCATTACGTAAACTGCTCATAAAGTTACTTTCATTCTGAATAACATTAACCGTTTGAGATATTTTTTTTTTAGTACTCAGGAAGTACCCAACAGAATCATAAAAGAAAAAAAAAAAAAAACCACATTAGAAGACTACAAGCCTGAGCAGCCTTGTACTACTGCCAGTCGTTTTTAACAGTACCATATGAATCGATTTCCTTTTTCTAGTCACTTATACTTTTCCAGTTTAAGAGCAGTCTGTTCATATGCCAAAAACTGAACGTATACTCAGCAGTATTTGAATAATGCATCAGAATGTATGCTTCTGACACATGCTGCAGTATCAACACTGTTAAATATAGTCTTTTATGGAACTGGAACAGTGAGTGATGACAGCTGAAATGAGGTGGGAAAGCTCTACTTTTGTGTATTCATACTTAATTTTCACTGAGCTAAGGTTTCAGCCTTTGTCTTTGGGTGACAACTTCGCAAGGGGAGAGATGAGGAGGTTGGGTGGTGGAAGGAGTGGCAGTTCCTCTTTTTTTTGTCTTCTTTAAAAGAAAAACCAAAAACAACAACAACAAAAAAAACACAGAACATGCCAGCCAGCCTCCAAGAACTACACCTACATCAGCCCGATCACCAAATACACACTAGAAGGACAGTGTTTATTTAACCTAATTCCCCCCCAACCGTGGCTCACTCTGCTGACAACCCGCACGGCCCACTAAGACATATTTTCCAGGGACCATGAAAACACACGTCGGCTGCGGAGGAGATAACCACAACAGCCTGTTCGCACCTCCGGGGGCTGCTTCGTCGTCTATTAACACGTTCGCAGCCGAAGTCTCAACGTAAGGCCCAACCCGGCCGCGGACTGGAAGGTGACGCCGGCGCCGCTTCCTCCCTGCAGCCCGGCTGGTGGAAGGAACGCTTCCGAGCAGATCCCTCCTCCCGCGGCCCCGCTCCAGCAGTTCTCCCCGCGGCCCCCATTGTGAGGGGCGGCCATCTCGCCCCGCACCCCGCCGGGTTGGCTCCCGGCCTCTCCTCCCTCGCCGACTCGCACCGAGCTGACCTCGGCGCCTGCCCATACCGAGCGCCTCGGCGCGGCCCAGAGCGCTCGAAGCCCTCCGGAAAGGGGCTGAGCGGCGGGGAGGAGGAAGAATGGCGCTGCTCTCCACCCCCCCACCCACCCCCCACACTCCGTTCTGTCATCCGCCCGCTCCCGGCGGCCCGCGGCGCACGCGGGGTTCGAGCCGCCCTCGAGAGTGAGGAGGGCCGAGGGGAAGGAGGTCGGTTCCTCCGGCAGGCGAGCCCCGCCGAGGGCGGGGGAGCCGCCCGAGTCGCTCAGCCCGAGCCCCCCTTCCCTCCCTGCCTCACCAGGTGTCGCCCTTGCGGAGGGCGGTTTTGAGCAGCGCGGCCACGTCCGTGCGCTGGGTCTCCAGATCCGCCGCGCCTCCCTCCGCCATCTTCTCCCCCCGGCAGCAGCGGCGGCAGCGGTAGCAGGGGCAGGAGCGGGCCGCGCTGCATGCTGGGAGTGACGCTGACGTGAGACGCCACAAACCGCGGGGAGGGGACCGAGGGAGAGGCGGCGCCTCCTAGCGGCGGGGAGGTCTTTCCTCTCAGCAGAGCCGTGCGCATGCGTGCTGGGGGACTCGGTGAGCTGCGGGGCCGTGTTTTGGCCGGGGCGTGCGGGCGGCGGCGAAGCGGTGCTGTCCGGAGGGGCGGTGCGGGATTCCGGCCTTCCCCGTTCGCTTCGTGTTCTGTGGCGTGCTGCAAAATGGGTCAGAAAGAGGAGGTGGCAGTTTTGGAATAAAGTGCTGCCTGCGATCTTCTCTTCGATGTTTTAATTAGCATACGCGTAATTCAGTGCTGTGCGCTCTGCTAGCAAATGAATGGTTGGATTCCCATAATTCTTATAATGATGCAGCTCGTACTGTTGCATGAACGCTGCTGGCAATTGAAACGCACGGGGTGACTTGCTTGGACCAACCCAGGTGCTTACAAAATCCCCAGGGAATCGGCCGTGTTTGCTTCAGCCCCTCCTACCCGAAATGCTGCTTGCACCAAACACCGCAGCCTCCCGCTGGTGTGCCACCAGCACCGACACGCAGCCCTGTTACACGGCGTTAACAAGGAGTCTCCCTTCCTTTTCATTTGCGTATAGAACCACGACGTTGTATAGAAATCCTGGGCCGGAGGGAAATGCTGCTTACAAGTGCCTGGAAATAGAATTAATTCCTCTAGATATCATGGTGCTCCTCACTGCAGGAAAGACATTGAAACCCTGGAGTGTGTCCAGAGAAGGGCAGTGAAGATGTGAAGGGTCTGGAGCACAAGTCTTATGGGGATAGGCTGAGGGAACTGGGATTGTTCAGTCGGAGAAGAGGAGGCTCAGGGGAGACCTCATTGCTCTCTACAATGACCAGCAGACTGTGGCGAGGTGGGGGTCAGCCTCTTCTCCCAGGTAACAGTGATAGGATGAGCACTAGTGAGCTTCAGTTGTGCCAAGAATGGTTCAGGTTGTATATTAGGAAAAAAATCTTCTCAGAAAGAGTGGCCAGGCACTGGAATGGGCTGCCCAGGGAAGTGGTAGGGTCACTGTCCCTGGAAGTGCTCAAAAAATGTGTAGGGACGTGGTTAGTAGGTGTGATGGTGGTGGGTTGACAATTTACTAGATGATCTTAGTGGTCTTTTTCAATCAATGATTCTATGCCTCTATGCTATGATTCTATAACACCCCCCATTGTATGCCAGGACCCCTTCTCCACCCCAGTCATTATAACATCCTGAATGGTATGACTAATGCTAGAATGCATCGTAGGCTGCCATTCATGTATTATGAGCTATTAGATGCTATTAGCTGTTGGCTAATTAGCACTTATGAGCTAGTAACTCATAGCTGTTGAAAATAGTACTGAAGATTGCTCTTTAGATATACAAACAGCCAAAAATAGAGAATGGGAGTAAGGTTCCCATGCAGCCACAAGAGTCCAAAACTAAGTAAATATTTTGCCAGGGTTATCAGTAAAGATGATGAAGTTGAAATAAAGGCAAAGTGACGATTTTTAGCTTTAAAGAGAATAAGGAGAGTTGTACTGGACATATGAGTAGAGCTCCAAAGAACTTGGAGGGGCTGGTGTGGTGGCTTCTATAAGAGCCGGAGGATGAATTTCCAGAATGATGGGCAAGCAAATTAAAGATACACCTCTTTTCCAGTCTTGGCAAGCAAGGACAATATTTTAAATATTGAAAGTTTTCAGTGTGTTCAACTTATATTTTTACAGAAATGACTTTTTCTTGTTAATTTTGGAAAAATATTCTTTGATCCACCATGCCAGTAAACAGCGCAATTGCTCAGCAGTTTGTGGTGCATCCATCACCAGTTTGCTTTGCCAGAAGATTCACCTAGAGTCACCCATGTGTAAACATTTTGGGTAGCATAGTTGCAGTTACAGATGAAAAAAATCTCCTGTTCTTTAGTTCAGTCTTTTTATGGTGCAGAAAGATGCTAGAAGAACATCAGGTGATATAGATGTTAGACAGAAAAGCATGTAAGGAGCTCTCTGAATCAGAGCTTTGTCTAAGAACTACAACAGAGAGAGGAATAATCAGTTCTCCTTCTAGGACTGTCAGTGCTGCACAAGAAGTGATTGTGCTTTTCACAGCACAAGAGAAGTCTAAACTTAAGATAACCTTTCCCCTCTCAATATTCTTGAAAAATACCAATTGGTGTTAAGTCTGTATTTTTACAAAAGTTTTCTGAGATAGCAGGGAATTTTTTCCAGGTACATCTATCCTCAAAGATGCATGAGGGTCTTCAGAGTTTAAACTATCTACACTGATGATACTGATGAATCAGCTTACCTACCCTAATGAAAAACAAGCTTTTGCAATATGGATTTATATCTTACTGCCTTTGACATAACTGAATGCAGAATATTGTAAAGCTAGCAGTAGCTAGCAGAAATCACTGGACTGCACTGTTACCTGACTTCACTTCTATCCGATGCATTTTTGTAAACATGTTGTTTTGTAGTTCTAGACATTGATCCTAGAAAAGGAAACAATTAATGCAATGTATAGTGGCTCAGACAATTCAGCAAATGGGCTGCAGAAAACAACCTGTGTACACTGATGATTCTATTGATTCCCGATACAACATAAAGTTTAAGCTCTTGTTTTCAAGTTCTTGTTTTCAAGTCAATTAGTGGACTTGGATAAAAAAAACTTAAGGTATGGCTTCATTTTGGGTAATATGAAAAGCTCTGCTCATGAAGGAAATTCAAGCATAGAATAAATTTTGCAGAAATGACTGATATGTGTAAGTCTCATTCACAGGTACTATGACAAAAAAAATCACTTCTCCACTTTTATTTTCTTCCTAAATCTTCTACACCATAATTATGAAATTACAGAGTGGGAAAATAGGACTTCAGATTCCTTTTCCTCACTTTCCCACTTCCAGATCACTTTTCTTCAGTGATATTGCAAGTGCTCATGTGTGTATTGTGCTTGTAGCTAAAATGGTAGCATGAATTTCCTTTTTAGTTTAGAGCTGCACAGGGCCTGACTCATCAGAAAAGATACAGATAAGTTTGTATTTCACATACAGCTCTCAAACACAGAGTCAAGTTGGTAACATAGGTAATTTCCCTTTTAGACAGGAAATCTGATGAAAGCCCCTTTAGAGCTCATCTGCTTTTAAGATAGTTGAGCGGTCAATAATCAGTGCCACCATTGCTGTTTCTGTCCCACAGTCTACTTTTTGGGATACATGGGATTTGAAAACTTTTTATTGTTATTATTTTTAACAATAGAATTATGTGCCTCTTTTGAAACATTTCTATATCAAAAGCAAGAAATCAGGAATAACAATGGACTAGAGTTGTGTAATAGACAAAGCAGGATGTGTGTAAGGTAAGGGGAAGACATTGGAACAAAAATACAGTACTGAACAAAGATGGGAGAAGACAAGGAAGCATGGGATCAGTGATGGACAGAAGCAGATGAGAATACATATTGTTTTAAGGAGAGAAAGAAGCAGGGGATAAATTTGGAAGGCAGTGAATTGAGGAAATAATACAGAATTAAGAAACACATTTCTGTCCTGAAAACAAAAATATGAATGAATAATATTCCTCCTTATCCACTCTGCACATCATTTGCTCCATTCATAGATGTTATCATATTCTCGTTTCAGCTGGATAAAATTGTAATTGCTAGATATAATTGCAATAACACACTTTTGTTGAGATTAAAAAAAAAAAAGTATTAAAAATGTGATAGTGCTTTATTTAGTTGTTTAAATCAGCCTACTACATTTTTAAGCACGTACTTAGAAATAAATATTATCAAAAGGATCTTTCAAGTGAGAGATCAAGTGTATAGACTCATGGAAAAGTTACTGTTATTTTTAACATGTGGATAACGTGGCATGCTTTGTGTTCTTTTGCCTACTTAACTTCATGTACTTAGTCCAATGGCAGAGTGTCCAGAGAACAATTAAGTCAGAAATGTCATAGATCTGTATACAGGGGGATGATGATAGAGAAATTTCAACAGGATTGACAAAGAGTGTCCCAGAAGTCTTTCTAATGTTATGACAGTGGAAGAAATGCCACTGCTTTCTCCTTTCACCAGTCCAGAGTTTTTAAATATTGAGAAGCATTCTTTTGCTTTGCAGATTTTCTGTAGACTGACTTATTAATTGAATACACAAACAATTAAGAGAAGTAATAAACTAAAAATGGTATGTTGCACTATTAAAATAATATTTTCAATTAATTTAATGAAAGTGGTTAGTAATTTCTGTTGATTAAGCATTTGTTCGACATACACTGAACACTTCAATTGTAACAGTCTTGGACTTGAAGGAAGAATGAAAACCAAGCTTTTTATTATTTGATTGTAATCAGATATTAATTTAAGAATAATTACCCATTTTCAACAAGATAAAACAACTTTCAATGTCCATTACACAGTGCTTATATCTAGACATAAATGTATACTGACAAATTATTGGAAATTAGCTAACTTTTGTATTTCTCCTTCAAGAATACTTTTTGTTCTCAAGAATTCCAAAAACACAGAAACTAATTTAAAAGGTATGGTGACAACAGGCTTCAGCCATGATTGACAGATGTATTGAAACTGTTATCAGTTTCCACATTTGATTTGAACATCAGGATGTCCTTCCTTAGTATGTTTCCTCACTGCCTGGTTTGTGTCCTTAGCTGAGCACCTTCCCCCACCAAGGGGAAAGCACAGTGGAGTGAGAACGGATTCTTCCATCACCTCATCTAGAAAAGACTGCAGGTGGTAGGCGAGGCATTTTCAGTAGGTGATACAAGTACCTAAGGAAATATTCTTGTATTCATAGCAGGTCTTATTCTTTGGGTTTGCACTTGTAAGCAATGCACAAAATTAGTACTTGAGTTAAGGCAAAAAGAACGATGAAGGTAACGTGTTAGCCATTTTAGATACCAAATGTTCTTGACTTTCAAACTGTTTTGTCAATTACTTTTCCAATCTTTTCTCGAAAAGAACTCAGAATTCTTGAATTGTGAAGTTTATACCTATTTAAATATATCTGTGCTAGTGGCTTGTTCTGGCTTTTTTTTTTTTAAGCTATACATGATACTGATTCATATCTGACTTCAGCACTCTTGCAGCACACACTGAACCTTGGTATAAATTATGATGCAAATTCCATGAAACCTTGGACAAACTTGAATACCTTTTGTCATAATCTGTTCACTGGTTGGCAGGAACTCTGAAGCTTAACTAGATGATATCTATAGAGAGATGCAGATGCAGTTAGAAGTACAGATAGGATCTAAAGCTGGGTATGGAAACAGAGATAGGTGTATATATAGGCATAAATATAGACATGTCTTTTAATGTCTTGCACACATTGTTTACTTCAGATCACTGTAAGACACCCTTGTGTACTGCTTGATGGTTGAACTGTGGTCATCTTGATAGATAACTGGGAAGGGAGACACGAGTTTGGCTTCTGTTCCTAGCTGGACCACTGATCTATTCTGTCTTCTGATTTCTCTATCTATCTTACTTGGCTTTTTGGGCATTACCTGGTTACTGGGGACAAATGCTTTCTCTTTCTTTGTGAATAGTCTTGGTTGCAATTGGATTTTAATATAATTTAATCCACTTTTTTTTAACATAAATAATCACAGAAATGGTAAAATTCTAAATTGTTTATCACTTTCTGAATAAATATTTCGTATGCTTTGTGTTGCTCTTAAATTATTAGGTTGATGGCTAACATGTTCTGTTACAAATTCATACTTTCTTCTGGCACATATGTAGGTGATGTTTTCAGAAATGATTTAATGTCTCCTGAACATAATATATGATATATTCTAAGGGAACAAATAAAATAGTACTATTTTTAATCTTGTGGAAAATAATTTGCAAAAGAAAAGACACGTAATTGCATGTAACAATGAAAATATATCCTGTGTGTAAAATGGGCAACAGAAACTTGGCTCATATGTTGTAGAGCATGTAAAAATGTTCCAGTGCAAGTACAACTCAACTGAGTAAGGGTGAAAGTTTAATCTCTGATGGAGAAAAAAGGGACACTGTGACTAACTGTGGCAAATAATGCAGCTAAACCAATAAGTTTTAGGGTGAAAATATGGTTGTATGACAGAAAATTAAAAAATGTATTTGATGTTTGCAGGATGTTCACGTGCTGAGCAATACCTTTTCTGTACCACACAGAGGTGTGGCCCACTGTCTGAAATGGTGATTGAATCTTTTATTTCATTCTGGTTTTAGGCAACATAACCCAGAAATTAGAGGAATAATGAGCCATAATGTGGTTATTCCATTCACAGAATCATAAAACAGCTCAGGTTGGAAGGAACCTTGAAAGATCATCAGGTAGAAATTTATGTGGGAATAATATTTTGATTCAATGAGTACTGTAGGTGTTTGGCACCTCTGGGGGATGTCTTGTAGCTATAAATTGCAACTAGTTTCTCAGTTTCTTTTTCTCCAAGTTTGCAATTGAGTCAAAGGGCATGAAACAGAATGAACATATTGTTAAACCCTCTCCCCTAGCTCTAAGACTTAGTATGATAAAATAGATACTACTCAATCTTTAGGTAGTAAAGTGAGATCAGATGAATCTTGTACATGATAAATTAAGACTATTACCTAAATGTTAGTGTCTCGTCTTAACTAATTGAATATGGTCCTTCATTGGTCAACAGAGACAGAGCCTCTTCTAAAAGATGGTTAATAGCCTCTGTTTTATGCTGAGATAAACTGCTGTCTGAAGGTGTCTCCCTGTTGTTTATAAAGGGAACCTAGAGTCTAAATTATTAGGTCGTAAAGCCAGTCCTACTATGTGCATCTTCTGAATTTTGAGACTTAAATGTGAGACTGAAAAGTAGCAAGCACTATCAGAATAATTCAGAAGTAACAAAGTAATGATATCTCAATGACTATGTTATTTTTGTCAGAAACTCATTGTGCGTTTTAAAAATAAGGACAAGTATTATTTTTCTATTAATCATTAATTATCGTTTCAAAAGAGTGAAATATCTTCTTTTCTATCTTTGAATGTTTAAGTATTCATGATGAAATATTGTCTTCTGGGAGAAATTCTATTGCCATGATAACTGAAATAGTGGTTGGTTGTTTTGTTAATAAAACTGGCTTATGCAGTGTTTTGATGAGGACTGCAGTGCTTTTGATTTTATAAGCTATTTTAACATCCATTTATAATAAACTTCAGAGAAATCAGAAAGTGCTCATCATTTATATCAGCTTGGTAGCTGTTTCTAGGTGAAAGTGATTTAAATTTGCCAATAAGTTATTTCTGAAGGATGAAGGTGACATTAGGCTGCTGCCTGATAAATTCAGGTCAAAACTCATAATTGAAAAGGCAGTATGGATCACTTCAGTTGTAAATAAAAATTATAGGGAAGAACAGTCAGAGTAACCTTACATCAACATGTGAACAACTTTAAAAGGTAAGCTTAAATTAGGGCCTAACCTGTGCAGTCTGGAAAACAAATGAAATTACACACTTTCATTACACAGTTACTTTTAGTACCTACGAGAGAAACTTTGAACATGAGACAAGTAACTTTTATTTGTAGAATTATCCACTAGGAAGGAGAAGGATTAACTAATAACTTTCATGATAGCTTTTATAGCTTTTTTTTTTTTTTTTTTTTTTTTAAACCTTTATTGTTTCTCATAAAGAATTTTCACTCCCCAAGTTACAAAAAGACCTGGAGAGAGGAAGCACGAACACATCTAGAGGCAAATCAATTAAAGGGGCTAGCTCCAACAAGGAGGGTGCAGCCCAGGTGTGTCCAGCCAGTGTCCACAAGCCACACGTGGCACAGCTGGCAATGCAGCCCACGGAATCACAGAATGGCCAGGGTTGGAAGGGACTTCGAGGATCATGAATCTCCAACCTCCCTGCCACGTGCAGGGCCACCAATCTCCCCATTTAATAACAGACCAGGCTGCCCAGGGTCCCATCCAAACTGGCTTTGAATACCTTGAGCCCACCTCCTTACCTGCACCATCTACCTCCTACTGTGGCTGTGGCTTTGCCCTGCCAAATGGCGTCACCCAACCCCTGGTAGTTTCACAAAAATTAGTCACATAACCCACAAATTTTGCATGTTTGCTGCTCTCTCTCTCACCCTCTTTTTATTTTTATTTTTTTAATATAAACTATAAAAGATAAAAATAGATTTTGTTACTTATATGCGTGAACAATACTTTATATTGTATGAAGGCTGATCTGAAAGTAATGCCTCCTGTTTCATTATATTGGCTCAAGGTTTCAGAGACAGATGGTGACTTCACAGTGAAGGCTGAACCTTCCCACCACTATTCCCTTACACGTTACTGCTGTGTGACAGATGGCAGCAGAGGGGCAGCCTGACACAATGCTGTCTGACATGGAAGTGCATCTGAAGCAAAGGTGTGCCGTTGAATTTTTCCATATGGAAAAAAATGGCACTCACTAGCATTCATTTCCACTTGTTGAACGTTTAAGGAGACAAACCAGTGGATGTGAGCACAGTGAGGCAGTGGGTGGTGGTGCATTTCAGCAGTGGTGACCGTGACATTGGGTCACCTCTGCTAGCACAGGTGTTTATGATCATGACATGAAGGCTTTTGTTCATTGCTCACCAAAGTGCATAGCTAATGGTGCTGGCCGTTGAAAAACAACATTTTGTAGCTGAGATTTTTCTCTATCAAATAGCGCTATTGTGTTCTTTCTATCTATTGTGGTTTCCATGGAAATAAATAGGAGGCATTATTTTTGGAGTGACCTTTGTGTATTGACCCAAGACAATTCCTATTCACTCAGTGTGATCCAGGCAAGTCAAAAGATTGGATGCCCCTGGTGTAGCTTTTTCTGTAGGGTTGTCTGTGTCTGGAGAAGGACATGTACCCACCATGTTTGCAGAAAAATCAAGTTAAATGGTGAATTAATGAAACATTTTGAAAAATAATTCAGCTCCACTTCTTGGTTGTTTTTTTCTTTTTTTTTTTTCCCCCCAGCAATATAGGTTGCCAACTATGTAAAGCAGTATACATTTTAACTGATGTATAGAAATCATTCAAGGTGACATTTTGTTCCCTAGGTCTTATTCATTACATGCACCTAAAACTGCGTAGTTATTGAATGATTTGAAATAAAAAGGTATTAAAAGCTACTTCAGGGGGAAAATATGAGAATCCATAAGTATAGTCCATAGGCTTAGAGTCAAGGTCATATTCTGGGCCTCTTTAAAATATTTGCGAAGAATTGACAAGAACTGACATGGGTTTTAGAAGCCCATGGCATGGGAAGCACCTTAATTTGCCTAGAATCAAACATAAAGAATGATGATCTAAATAGGAATTAAATGTGTCAAATATGAGACGCTTATAAGCAATTATTTCAAGTTTTCTTTCTCACCGTCTTCATCCCAGGGATGTTGTTCACTGACTATGGGCACAGTGCTCTTCACCTGCCTACTGCGGGTTTAATTCCAGCCTCCCACCCAGGTACTGCAGGGGTAAGGATTGTTTTTATGGGAAAAAGGAATTTTTATGCAGACCTTATTGTCTACTGAAACTGTGATAATTCTCATGTTGTCCATATGATGGAACTGGGAGTCTGACTGTATGGTTGACAGGTTTACACAGAGAAGATTGTTGAGGCACATTGAATTATGGAAAAGGTCAGATAATAAGCAAGGACCATGGGCTCACCGTTGAGGAATGTGTCTCCTGGACACTGAGACTGCAGCAGATTTGTGATTTACATGTAAGCATTAGGAGAGGAGAAGCAGTTTACGTGGGAATGTGAAAGGAGAATAAGGAGGGAGTTAAAACACTGAGTCAGATTCATCACTTGGCAGGCTTCTTCAGCTTTAATTGTCTGTGATTTTGGCCTAAAATAAAACTCTCAGTATCTAGTTAGCTGTGGGAATATCATAAGCCATGTCACTTCCCAATTGCTGGGTGGCAAAATGATGAATGTCTAGGATTTATATATCCAGGAGCATTTGCTATACCTACACGGTAAATTCAGTAGAGGAAACCCCACTGTAAGAGTGAGAACGAGTGTTGTAGTCCTAACCTACTGCAGATGCATCTACAGTGAGCAGCAGACGTACAAGAAAAGTCCCTGACACTTCTTTTTTTTTTTTTTTATTTTTTTTGTTGCTAACATTGACTTGGGCTCAAATTGGCACAATGTTCTCAAGAAGAACTAAATTTGTTACTTCCTACAACACATAGTCTAGGATGGAAAGCAAGTCGAAGGCACAGGCTTAAGGATTTATAGGGAAGGTGAGGGTCTGGCATTGAATATGTGATTACTGGTGTAGCTAGACTCCTTGGTACATGTCATAGGAAGGGTTTAGACGTCTATTTTAGTACATTAGATATGTCAGTGACTTGGAGTCTTTAACCCCAATATACATCTTAATCTTGCACTTGGAATAAGGCATATCCTTGTGCTTCTGTTTGCTTCTGATAGTGAGCAGCTGTGTTGCAATTTTTTGTTTTTGTTAGCTAACACTAAAATAAATACAAATTATCTAAAAATATAACACACTAGCATTGGAAATATAGATATATGTAAGAGTTTAATGTAAATGTTGTTGTTTATTCAAGACTTTCCTTGAAAAAGAAGTGTGAGTACTTCAAGAAGTGGCCACTCAGTCTAGGTCAGACTCATACGCCTCGTTCAGATACAGACATAATTATTTTACTTGTGTCCTTTGGGTTGACCTTCAGCCCATAATGTAATCTAAAGGATTGCTGATTGACAGCAAACTGTGTAAAATTCAGTTCTTTCTGTTTGAATTTATGAAGATCTTCAAATAAATACGTAAAACATTTTTATTTTTTTTTTCTCTTGAGGAGGAGAAAGCCAGAAAGGTGATTTAGAAGAGCTCTGGGACAATGCAGGCAGAGGACAAGCCCTCTGCAGTGCAGGAGTGAGCCAGGAGCAGCAGGAGCCAGGAGGGCAGCTGTGGCCCAGCCACCACAAGCAGCAGGCCCTGTGGCAAGCCCATCGTGTCCTCCAGACCCCTTCCACTTCTGTAAATCCAACAGACTTCTGAACTGCAGTAATTTTCTTGGTATAAGTCAGTGTGGCCTGTGTTTCAGAGATCACCTTAAGGTCTGGGCTTTCACACCTTAGAAAAGCTCTATACATGTGTGCTTTCCATCAGCGCAGACTGGAGGAGAAGACATAGCTTATCACACTTACAGGAAGAAAAAAAACACGTTTTGTTTGCCTGTTTACTTTTTTCCTCCTGACAACCCGGGAGCACTTAGTTTCAGTTTGTGTTGGAAAACTCCCATTTTTTGTCCACTTGTTTGCCAGTGTGAGGAGTGGTAGTGGGGCAAGTGGGGAAACTGCTTTTAATGTGTTGAGAAAATTTGAATGAACTAGTTTGACTTTTCTTTAGAATGAGCATTTAGAAACTTGTCTAAGCACTTAAGAAATATTGTCTTATATTAAGCGATGGCATTAAAAATTCATATACTCTGTCAGTATTTGTGATCGAATTCAGATGTCTCCAGTTACTGAGAGAATCCAGTGACCTCAAAAATTGTACATCATGTAATGAGAGTACTGGATTATCCTGGAAGAAGGGCAGACTCTGGGATGAAAGCTGCCCTTATCCCACAGTACCTTCAGTATTGACAATATGGCAAATGAGTAAAAAGGAAAACAGGCTTACCATGACACAGAGAGCTTGGGCTGAGACAGAAGTGACACAGTGGAGGTAATCTGAGAAAGCAAATGCTATTCCAGTATGGAGAGTGTATATTAAGATATTATCACACTACTAAAAAACACAACATATTACCCAGAAAACATGCAAATCTAACCCCAGGAAATCGATAAGGTGCATGGACTTTGCTACTGAACAAGGGTCATCATACCAGAACAGTGAAATGGCAATGAATCTATCTGCTGAAGATGACATTTTAAATATTCTAAATATTTTTTTTTTAACATCAGTCATGCAAAAACCAGCTTAGATACATTCTAACTTTTCACAGCATTGACCTCTTTCTGTAAAAATAGCTCAGAAGGGATCATTACTATAGACTAGTATAGATGAGTCTGCATGGCTATCATTCCTGCTTCATAAAATTTCCCTTTAATTTTTAAATCTGTTGCTAAATTTTTATGATGTCATATAATTTCAGGTCAGGAAGGATAAGCAACCATTGTAATGCAACAAAAACAGCTTCACACTACAAAGGGATTAATTTTAGGTGATCATTTAAATAATAGCTAATAAAATCAAAATCATTTTATGTACATTTTAAGACCTAGACTAATCAAAGCTTAAAATGTGATAGGATAATAAAGGAAAGCTCATTAATTTAACATGGAAAAAATACAATCAAAAAGAGCCGGAGTAAGCATAAGCTTGCAAAAAGAGAGAAGTGCTGAGCATTTAATCTTATTCTCTCTGGAATCATTGTAGAAATTCTGGAGTTTAGCTGGAGTAAAAACATGCTGAGAGAAGGTCAGTCTACTCTTTCCAACTGTTATCAATGCTGCCTGTTTCACTGCACTGGAGGAATATGGAAACTTGGTGTAAGGGATTACATTTCATGCCATCTACTTATTTATTTATTTATTTATTGGAACAGAATAAAAGGAGAAGACTAAGATGCAGTTGTAAGAACTATGGTTTCATCAGCAAAGACCATCTGGTATGAGCAAAATAGGGGAAATGTGTAGCAGTCTTAAAAGAATTCAGTTACATTAAGAAAAGATGCCTGGAAAGGAGAGAGAAATGCCACAAATGCAACTCTGAAGGGCTGCCCTTTGGGACCACCCTTACACAAGAAAAAGAAAATTCGAACCTTTCCAGCACAGGAAAAGCTTCAATCAACCATGAGGGAAAAAGAGAAAATTCGAAGTTCCCCGGAATAGGAAAAGCTTCAATCAGCCATGAGGCAAAATCCATAGGAAACCAGACTTCATTAGCTCCAGAGCTTACAGCACTTGTTACGATTCGGCCTGTTTAGCAACTTCAACTTTTAGACAACTCTTTTTCTTTGATATGTCACCTCAAGCTTAGCTGGGTATTTGATCTTCTGCTTTTTATCAGTAAGGCCACAGTGGAAAACAACAACAACAACAACAAAACAAACCACAAAGAAATGCTCCCGGGATGATTTTCTTTCTGTGTGTATGTGCATATGTGTGTCGGAAGAGGAGGAGGGGGGAAGGAAAGAAAAACAGAAGAATGTATATGTCTTTTTTCAAGATTCTGTGAAGCAGCGTATGGAATCTGTGCTCTGCCTACTGACATCTAGCGGCAAAATCTCTCAATTACCGCACTTGCCCTGATTTATTTTTTTTTTTCCCCAGAACTCCCCTCCTTCTCACAACTCTGCGGGCTTTTTCGACATTTATGGGTGCTTAACGCCACCGAAAACGAGGGCACTTGTGGATAATGAGGTAATTCTGGAGTCAGGCAGGGAACAGCGGATCTGCCATGGAGCTTAAAGTGGGAGGAAAACAAAGAAGATTTACACGGAGGGTTTATCGCTCCAGCAGCAGCAGCAGTGGAGTCTCTCTGCCTCTGAGGCTGTGCTTTTTGTGCGTCTCTATCCAAGACACTTCTGAGCTGCTTGGGAAAGCAAGTCCGTCCATGCAGAGATCTGAGCAACGAGCCCGTTTCCAGGTGCCAAGTCGCAGCTTAGCCGCCTGTTAGTGCAGCTGCTACATGTGGGTGCCCTTTGGAGCACAAGTAAAAATCCTCGTTTCATTCTTTGTCAATACTGAATTTCTGGGCTAAAAGCACACACAGAAAGGATTGGTCCTAGAAGAAATATAAGGAGTTAAGCATTTGTCTGAATGATAATGTCAGAACGATTCTCATGACCATATGTCCCCAAGGACCCAGGGCTCCACCAATTAGTACTCAGTATTCATAGACTGTACTTGGGCTGGATTTCAGAAAAGAAGCATTAGCCTCAAGCAAAACCAAGCCAAGATACCATTCATACTGTGTCTCATGAGTAAACAAGGAATGGGAATTTGAATGGATGTTGTGCCACATGAGGCCACCCTGCAGGTGGTGAAGCTCTGCACAATGGCAAGAGCTGAAGTGGGCAATCCTACAGGGTGAGGGTTTCTGCAGGCTGCCCCAGCTGGGTTCATGTGGGCTGTGGTGGGGAGTCAAGTGATGACATTTCTGTCCATCCATTTGTGGCTTTTAACGTGGGTAACCAGTGATTAATTTCTCCTTGTTCAGGTGAGTATGGCCTCGGTTGTAGCAGCAGAGGGAGGTTTGTAGTTACTCTTCTGAGCAGTATCAGACATCACAGCACTCTGCTACCATGCAGTCTAAGCCATGAATAAGGCAAGGTTAATCTGAAGGACTGCTGAGCACAAACTTACTGCCTTCAAAGAAACCAGACAATGACAGCCACAAAAGCAGAAAAACTCAAAGCCACACATCCTTTAGCATTTCCTGCTCTGTATTTGATGAAGGAGGGAGGCAGAGTTCATACAACTATGACTTCCTACCCTGCAGATCCTGAGATCTAAGTGGCAGTAATCCTCTCTAGGTACACAGAGTTTGCTTTCACGTTTCACATTTTCACATTTACACAAAGAGAAGTGCCTCATATTGACTGCTTGCTATGCAATCCACTAGCTACACATTCGTAATGTCATTGAAAAGGGCACATATTCTAAATACAAAATGTAACTTTTTACATATATGGAACTGATTTTTTTTTGATTCTTCATTAATCGGAGGCATTTTTTTTTTCACTCTGAATTAATAGCTACCTGTCCCATCTCCCTATCTCCCCAAAAAAGATTTCCTTTTTAGTGGTCTTTTTTTTTTAAAACATATTGAAATCTGCAATTCAGATCATTTAAAGATGATAGTTTTCTGAGCTCTGTGTGCTTTTTTTTTTCCTCCCAGTTTCATGCTGCTTTGAAATAAATACAGTATGTAATATTCTAAATAATGGTACTTTTGCTCTCAGCTCTTGGAAGATCTACTTTTGTCCACACACAAACTGCAGAAAAATGATATAAAAAATGCCTTTTTAACCTTGCCATTAAAACATGATAAAACACAAAGTCTGTAATAATCTATAAGACATCTTTTAATGTTTTTTAACACACCTACCCAAGCCTAATGCACTTTTGAATGTAATTTTCTTTTATTTTTCCTTCCCTTATTAAAATACAAGTGGTTACAATTCAGAGTAAGACTTTAAGTCAGAATGAAATACTGAGACAGAACAACTTATTTGACTTAATGCACTGTACCCTTCATTAAATATCCTCATAGAACTTTGTATTATATAATCTGAAAGACTGTCTTAACTATAAAACAGACATAACATTATTTCTCTAGAAAAAAATAACCCAGATAAGTTCACAGTGATTTTTTTTTTTTTTTTTTTCTTTTATTTTTTTTTTTTTTTTGCAACAAACAACACATCTCACAGCCCCCTAATTTATCTCCCACTGTGCAGGAACTGAATTACTGGGCTAATAAGCATTGACACCTTTTTTTAGCAGAATTTGTGATGCCTGTTTTTAAAATGACACCACACAGATTAGAAAATGCTCCATCAAGAGATAATAAATGGCACTATGAGTCTCTACAGTGAAACCTAATTCTTCTTGCAGATGAGTTCTCAAATCTGCCAACACAAGTTGCCCTCAACAAAGAGTTTTCAGGAATAAAGCTAAGTATGATTCATTTTGTGAAATCAGCCTGATCCTTCCTTACATTTACCACTCATGGTCTGACCAACTGTCTGCTTTCACTTCTTTTCTTTAACATAATTAGTAGAATAGAAACTACTAATCTGTATCAGATCAATGGCAAATGCTTATGTGGCCAACAAATATTTTATATTATACTGTAATCCAGCTGCAATCCAGGCACGTATTGATGCCTTCCTGCTCTCCTATTTCTTTCTTGAAATGCCTGATTTAATGCTGGTTTCTATTTTCTGTTGAGTTCCACAGATGTAGTAGGAGGAATAGTTTAGAAAAAAAAAAAAAGAAGAAAAAAAAGAAAAACTGCTTACATTCTATTTCTGACTGTAGTTTTTATAGCGCTGGGCTTTTCCCATGCTCATGAGTAGCACTTTAACAAGCAACCAGCACTACATTTATTCATGCTGAAATCTACAACTTCATTGTGCAGTACAGGTGGCCCAATGTCCACCCTGCAGTGTTTCACCCATGGACTATTCCTTTTAGTGTAATAAAACACAGACACATTGCTTATTAAATACTTAATGTAATCAAGCAAATGATTTGTTCAACAGAAAATCTATGACAATTTCCAAAAGAGAGGGTGGTCACGTAGAGCACAGAAATAAATGCACCAAGTGCTTTCACATCAACTAATTAGATCATGCCAGTCCAATTCTCACGGCTCTACTTTTAATCTGAATCCTTCAGATTATTTTTTCCCTGTACAGATTAAGTAGATTCAGAAAAGTTTTGGAGCCACAGCACAAAATGTACTAACACTGAACTTTTCGGTACTTGCCTCTCCAGACCAAGACTCAAAAACTGCATCTGGCAGCACAGAGTCTCTGACACCTGGAGAAAGCATGGTGCCTTATGACATGATGATATTTAAAAGACCTAAAAGAAATGGTCAGTGGTGACTTGTCAAGAGGTAAAAAATGAGAAATGAGGAGTGCAGATTTTTAAATCTTTCCCCTTCAGGGAGCTTAGGTGCTTTACAAAGTATTAGAAAGAAGGATCTTTGTGTTTCAAAATAGCTAGAGTTCTTATAGCCTGGGGGATTTTGCTCTTTTTGATGAAATAGCTTAAGAAGATAGATCCTTTTGCATGATATTCTGTGCAGTAGGTCAGACAAACAGTATTCATCCCAGGATTTCTTTATCTTTGTTTAACTCTGCTTTAGATGAGTTTAGGGGAGCACAGTACCATCCGTGATAAGGGAAGATGAATAGGGCCCTCTTAAGAAAATGTACCTGTGGGACCAGGTGCATCCAAGTGCACTGAAGGAGTGGGCAACACTGTTTGATAGGCAAATCCTCATCTACAAAACACTATTTTTCAACATAATCACCATTATTAGCAATGCATTTTTGACAGTGATGAGCAAGAGCCTGCAAGCTGTGTTTGTAAAAATCTGCATGGCCATCCAGAAAGTGGTTTGTCTTTCATGTCATTTTTGCCACTGCTGAAATGCACCACCCTCAAACTCATTGTGTTCACATTCACTGTTTCGTCTCTATAAACATTCAGTAAGTGTCAGTGAATGCTAATGGGTGCAATTTTTCCGCCCAGAGGAACTTGGTGCTACACCTTTGCTTCAGATGCACTTCCATGTCAGATGCCATTCTGGAGGTCCCTTCCAACCCCTACAATTCTGTGATTCTGTGTGATTCTGTGTGTCATCTGCCACGTGGCAACAAAATGGAATGGAGTATCGGTGGGAAGGTTCAGCTTCTACTGCCATAACACCACCATCTACTTCTGATGTTGTGAGTCAACATAATAAAACAGGAGGCATTACCTTTGGAGCACCCTCGTAGGAATCAGTCCCCAGGGAAGTTATGATGTAAATTCCACTGAAAGCCATTTCCACCCGAAAGAAGGACAAGAAGGTGATTTGGAAATGTCATCATAGATTGAACAAGGGCAAACTGTGTCTTACCAATTTGATTACCTTCTACACTGAAATGACTGGCTGTGTAGAGAAGAGAAGGGCAGTAGATGTTTATCTTTCCTCCACTGATATTTTTGACATGGTCTACCATAAAATTGTCACAGCCAAATTGTGCAGATACATACTGGATGGCTTATAATATGGTACTGGCTTATAACAAGGGTACAAATTGGCTGGAGTGGCAGACTTAATGAGCAGTGGCCAGTCATCGTGGCATTCCTCGTGTTCAATACTGGAATCAATGTGCTTACAGCCCTCTCTAACAGCCTGCATGACAGAGTGGCAAACACTCTCAGCAGGTGATACTGAGGTGGGGGAACAGTCGATACTCTGTAGGGCAGAGCCGGTGCTCAGAGAAATCGAAACAGGCTGGAAAAGTGAGCTCTCTTCAAGTTTGACAAAGACAAATGTAAGTCCAGCATCTGGTACAGAATAACTCGAATGCAAGAGCACAAGCTTGACACTGTCTAGAAAATCCCTTTGCAGAAAAAGCCCTGTGGATGCTGGTGGACAAGTTGAATGCTTCTTCTCCAGATTAGGGGATGGCAATAAAAGAATACAGGAAAATGTTTTATATCAGGCCCAAATAAAACTATTTTTATGTACCAAATGAGAAACAGAGAACCTAACAGTGCTGTCACTGGCACTTGCAGTTACTTTATGTCAATTGCATGGTGAGTGATAGGAGGGGAATGATCTCATGGTAAAGATAAAGGAGCAAAATCATTGGTAGACACCAGGGAAGTCACCGGAGGTAAAATCATCACGTCCACCAAAATGTTCTTTTCTTCTATTCAGCAGCTCAGAACATGCATGCCTCTGAGTAAAATCGGTGTGTAAAAACATACTAAATCAACATAGATGGAACTGCCACATTCTGAAATAACTTTTTACTTTCCTCCTTTTTTATGCTGTGCTGTTCATCTTGAAATAGAAATACTAAAGTTGTTCCAAACATTACACCTGTTGTGAGAACCAGTGCCCATTTTTATGCTTTATGCTTTTCTTCCAGTGTGTAGAAGAGCCAGAAAAGTAAGATGTAGTGACACTAACTCAAAAACTAAAGCAAGAAAGGACATTCATATAATAGCTGTGTTCTGTAACTGTGTTGTGTTCTTTGGCCACAGTATTCTGCTGGGGATTTTCCAGTCAGAAGGATATAAATAGAGGCTGTGTAGCATAAAGACTGCCGATCTGGTACTTCCAGAAAATGGTAGATTTATCATATAGTGTATGTGCAGCATGCCCAAATGCACCTTTGGAGATGAGTCAGCCTTACTAAGTAAGCATCTGCAAAGCCAGCTGTACTGCAAAGATGTAATGGATCATTTCAGCTCTTCCTGGGAGCACTGGCCATACAGTGGCAGCACGCAGGAACCTTCCAACCTGCATGTGAGTGCTGTGCATCTGTCCTGGTATTCAGGTGTTGGGCAAAGGGATCTGGAACAACTGCTCATGTGCCACAACATCACACTGGAAAGAACGATATCATTTTCCAAAGTGGGACACCTCTTATCCGTTGCTTTCTCTACTGTTTTTTCCTTCTGTTCCTCTTTTCTTTTTTTGCATGTGACATGTTTGTATTAACTTGGTTACAGTAGTTCTGTGTCTCAGGATGCATTTTCCTGATTCTTATAAGAGCAGGACATCAGCATGAAACTGCCAAGTACTGTCTGGTCTCACCATACACTGTCAACATGAGCATAATGATAAAAGCAGCTAATATAGATCTGTGCACTCCTATAATTACAAGGTGTTAGCTATGTCTAAAGTGCAACAGCTGCACTTTAGGCATTATCTGGCTGCTTTTAATCCAGCAACAATATTTGTGGTCCACCACTGGCCCATGCAACGGATAAGTAACGGATATCCATTCTGTTACATATTCAGGTTCCATGGCCATTTTGCTTTGCCGGGAAGGAGCATCCAGCCCCTATGGATTCACATTACCTTAGGTCTGCTCAATGCGCTGAAATTACACAGCTGATTGCAGCATGGTCTTAGTTGTTTCAGTCTCTTCTGCACTATTTTTAGCCCTTTGTGGATGCAGAAAAACAGTTACCAGCATGGAAAATTGTGATGTTATTTTAACAGCTTCAAATGAGGAAGACCACATTTGTCCTTATAACTAAGGGCCTTCTCACTTGGCTGCAGGTTGCAGCCTTGTGTACTGCAGTGCTTGCCTCAACTGTGGGTGTAACAACCACGTGCCAAGCTACTTTTAGCTTGCCCTTTCCAAACCAGCCTCTTTGTATTCTGTCCTATTTGTATGTGAGGCAGCGAGAATTAAGCTCTCTCTTTATTTATTTTGCCTTTTCTTTTTGATTGCATTGGCCTCCAGATCTGCTCCATTTGCTTTGGAAAAAAAAAAAAAAAAAAAAAAAAAAAAAGAAAGAAAGAAAAAAAAAAGAAAAAGAGTAAGTTCAAACATTCTACAGATCCTTACTTACACAAAAAACATGTACTGTAACAACTGGGGTATCGCTTCCTTCTTTTGCATCTCACATGGTTGACCATCGGCATTGTACAAGGTGTGCTGACAGCTAAAGGCTCAACAAAAGCTTATTCTCCAAATATTTGCTGTTAAGTTAGGTGGTAGAGAGAGCAATAAAAAAATGATGATGGATGGTTAAGTAAATCAGTGCTTCTTAACCTAGCACACTATCATTCCCATTCAACCTACAAATGGATAAGCATTCTGGGAGAAAAGTGAGAATCTGACCCTGTGTTTGATATTACTTCAATTAATGAAGGTCCTTTGGCTCTCTCCACTTTCCTGCATCCTTTTTTTTTTTTTTTTTTTTTTTTTTCCAACAGCACAAGCCACACCGAAATAAAGCAGCAAGCTGAGCTTTTTCTTATCCTCATCTACCAGCGCTTCCCTCTATCAACCAGCTGTCGTGGCCTTTAACAGAGGTGGGCAGAAGGAGGAGAACCCTTCGGGCTCTGACCCCTAATAAAACCACCTGCCACCTCCCAGGCCGGCGAGAACGGACTCACTGGCACCGCTGGGGAAAGTCGGGCTTTTCCCTCCGCCGGAGCCGCCGTAAGTGCCTCCCGACTCCCTCTGGAGGGAGACACAGTCCAGCTTTTGGCTGCCGGCGCCGCCGCCTCACTCCTGCCCCTGCCCCGCTCCTGCCCCGGCCTCAGCCCCGCTCACTCCCAAGGGGGCGCTGCCCGGCCCCGCGTCCCCTGCCCGGCCGTGGCGCGGCGGGGTCCCGGGAGAGCGCGGCACCGCGGGGATCCGCTCCTTTCCGGTGGCCACGTGTGCGCGCGTGTGAAACTTAGCAGCCCCTCGTCCCGCTGTTAAGAGGGGAGGGGACGAGAGAGAAGGAAGAGCCGCGCGTGAGGCGGCGGCTCAGCCCCGCTGTGCGCGGGCACTGGGGAGGCGGCGGGTGCCGCTGCGGAGCGCTCCCAGTTTAGACAGCCGAGGGACCGAGCGGGCAGGAGACACACGGAGCAGACACACGGCCGGGAGGAGACGGGGTCCCCCACCCCCGGCACTGCGCGCTGGGAGCTGCCCGTGCCGCCCCGGGGCTCCTCCGCGCTCCTGCGCGGTGCGGAACCGAGCGCGCAGGCGGCGGCTGCTGCTGCTGCAGGTGAAGCCCTCTCTCTCCGTTTACTTTTCCCAAGAGGGAGAAGAAGGCAGCAGGAGGGGGACGCGGCGCCGTGCGGGGCGGGCAGGCCAATCAGCGCCGCTGTAACGCAGGGATCGCTGCAGGACGCGCCGGGTTTTCCTCCCATCTTCTGCTGCCGGGGCTGAATCGGGACCGCACGGACCGGCGGAGCCTCACCGGGCTGCAGGACTTCCTCACCCGCCGCTTCTCCGACAGTGAATCCCTATACTTCTCCTATTTTTTTTTTTCCCCCTTTTTTAATACTCTGAAATCGTCCACGAGAGACATTTCGTGTCTCCCTTCTTTCCCCACGCACTTAACACCTCCAGCGGCATCACCCCGCAGAATCCCCGCTTTCTCCCGGGGAGGCTGAGCCGAACGGCGAGGAGCCGGGCGCGGAGCCGCTCCATGCCGCGGGCCGTGTGCCGGCGATGCGCGGGCGCTGAGGCCGGAGCTCCCCGTTGACGGGAGGCGGCCGAGCGCGGGGTGCTTCCAGCAGCGCGGAGCGGCCGCAGGTAAGTGTGAGCGGAGCGGAGCGGGCGGTGTCCGTGCGCCGGGCCGGGAGGTGCCGCGGAGCCGGGCCGGTCTGCGGGGCGATGCCGGCCTCCCTCCTTTCCTCCCTCCCTGTGTCCGAAAGTTGGGGAGCGTGGCTGGGAAGGAGCCACCTCCGCCGCTCCCCAGGAAAACTGCGAGGTTTTGGTTGTAATTGGAGTTGGTTTTAGTGAGCCAAACAGTTCTGCGGGGCTCAGCCTTGGCCGTGTGGGTAGGGAAGGGGCAGCTAACCTCCCCGGGACGCGGGGTTTTGGGCAGCGGACAGCTGCAGGCGGAGGTTGACAACCCTCAATCCGTTTATGAATCGGTTAAAAAAGGGGCTGTCAAGGCATGATTCGTGACTCCGTTTCCTCGTGGTTCCAATGCTCCCCAAGTTGTGTGTAGGCAGGGTATGAAACCTGTCTTGTCCGCCCTGCTTCCCTTCCTTTTCAGTGAACTCGTTTACCACTGTTACAGGCTCTGTATTCCCAGTGAAAAGGCTTTCCCCTTGCTCCATGCCATTCACGGCTCTGCACGACAAAGTTTTAACGTAACCCGTGTTGTTCCTGCTGAAGTGTACTATTGGACACCCCTAACCTGTGCAAAGAATACGGAAAAACAGCCTACACTGCCCTGCTAGGAGCTGTCAGACATCTCTGCAGCGTGCTTCATGCTTCCCAGGAGTTAAAAATCATTGCTTTGAAGCATTTTCAATTATATGTGTAGTTATAGTTGTCTGTTTCCAGTGTTTGCTCAGAGATAATCAGTATTTTTGCAAAGCACTGAGCACTTCACTGCTCCCAATCACCCCCGGTCGACTCCGGCTCTGCGTTCAAAGAACTGTGCTTCAGCTCCTGGAGAACCCTCAGTCGGAATAATAAACACACTCAACCCCTATCCCTAGAAGCCCCATAAAACGTTCGAGGTCTTGGGGTCTTCTGGCAGCACTGGATGCATTTAAATTACTATTGACTAAATGATAATTGCTATCTGGTTTCTCTGTTTTCACTGAGTAGTTCCAGACATTAGCAT
This sequence comes from Centrocercus urophasianus, assembly GCF_019232065.1. Lineage (NCBI taxonomy): Eukaryota > Metazoa > Chordata > Aves > Galliformes > Phasianidae > Centrocercus > Centrocercus urophasianus. Next base: position 31,090,921 of record NW_024884697.1, on the reverse strand, counting down.
TCAGCCCGCTACGTGTTTAATACTTTAAAGCTGCTTTATGGGCTGATCTAAGTGAAGTCCAATTGATAAATTAAGATTATGTTGTGTAGCACAGAGCGCGCACGAAGGAGTAGTTCAGCAGCACAGGGAGCGCAGCTCAGCTGAAGTTGGGAAAGTGCACATGGAGGCATTATTGTCAGGGGTGGCAAAGGGTTACATCGGTGGTGCTTTTCCCACAGTAATTGTGCAGTCATTTCATACCGATGCCTCTGTATTATTTTCTGTGTGATGAGCAGTAGTAAAGTAATTCATAGGAATTCCATGATTAAAAATTTATTTGGGAGAGCTGACGCTGCTGAGGTGATGTTAAAAGCTGTGTGTTTTTTTGGTTTCACGGAGTCCCAATTCCCCAAACTGCAGTACTGTCACTGTTATAAATGTAAACTCTCCAAGTGCCGTAATTTTAGAGGAGAGCTTTGCTCAACTAGTTGATTGCAGCTCAGAATTACTATTCAGTGCTTCATATGTTGTTTGTACATAAGGGGGTTCTCAAAAACGTGCTATTGATTTTATATATGCTGCTGGTTGTGGCTGACTTTGAGATAAAATCTTGATTCATGTCATGCTGTTATAATCAGAGAACGATGAGTAATGTGGCAGTGTCTTTTATTGTGCTGGATGCATGAGGTAACCTTTTTCCCATCTCTTCCTATGAGCAGAGGGGTCTCGGCTTTATGTGTAGGTTCTTGCAAGGCACTCGATAATTCCAGTAGGGAATACATGAATAAGTAGTTCTGCACGGAAGTAAATAGATGTGTCTACAGATGGATGTTGGAGATTGCTTTACTGGCAAGTTGCAAAGTGATGATTCATTGAACCCTGTCTAGATTTACATAGAGCAAATAATACTTTACACTGAATTGTGGCAGCAGAAAAACATGTAGCAACCAAGAACTTTCATAATTTCGTGGCAGGTGATGACAGGCTTGATAAAGGACCTCTTTACAAATGCAGGCTATATGTTTCTGGTGAGAGAAACATACTGTGGCATTTTTTTAGATCTGAACATCTTTGCACATAAATTTATTGCTGGCTGGAATTGCTACTCACCAACCTGTGTAAAGCATAAATACTGCATGAGCAGTATGATGCATTAATTATATTGTGTGTTTTACTTACTGTTAATAAGTAATTGAAAACTGTGAACTCGTTATCCATGTTAAAGGAAATCACTGACTTTGGAAGACAGAAGAGTCACATTACTGAATACCCATCTACAGAAAAATGCGATCCCCATCTTGAAAAATTACTCCAAATGATGCAGTTCTGCATCCCTCTTTTAACTTCAGCAGCATTTTATTAGAAATGCTTCATTAAGTCACATTATTCTGCAGCTGCTTGTTCTCTGAAAATTAAAATAAAGATCAGGAAGTTTATCCGGGAAAGCAATATTGTTTCCTTTATTAAGTACTGAAAGTTCAAAACAACAACAAAAAATCCCTTAACTTCACCGTGTCACAAACATGAGCACTTTCTATTTTTGTGATAAACGGGTGGCATTTGCTGTTGCAATTCATCAATGTATTTATTAGTCAAATGTCATCAAACAAACAAAATAACTGAGAGCAAACAGACTTCACAATGATACAAAGGCTACAGCAAGTGAAGACTCTACAAATGTAATTGATTAGTGTTCAGTCTCATATTTATGCATCTCATTTGAATGGCACGTTTGTTGTCTTTTTTCTCATTGATTTTCTGCTGTATCTCCAGATAATTCAGGTAGTGAGCACTTTTCATTTGAAAACACATTTTCCATTTTTCCTTTGAGATGCTGTATTTTAAAGGGATTGAGACAAAAGTTATGGTTCGATGAATATAACAGAAGGGTCCTCCCATGTCAGCAGAGCTGAACACTGATCTGGCCCCATTCGTGACCATTTTTATGTGTTAAGAGGGGCATCCTGAACTGATGTAGACTTCCACTGCTCCACTGAAGTAGTTGAAGTGCTGACATTTTAAACCAGCTGGAGATTTGCACCATTATCTTTAGATCACTGAATTTAAGAGTGCACCTAGAAAGGATTGCAATTGCTTTTTTTTTTTTTTAGGGTGAGAACACGTTTACATACTGTACCGAGCTTCACAAAATCCATTGTAAGTGGATTTGAAATAGTTTTGAAATACCCAAATCCTCTGTTGGGGCTATTTTAACAGGAAATTTGGCCCAGTTATTTAGTTTTGCAAGCTGTCGATATATGCTTCAAAACAGTCTTTGTAACTAAGTCAGAATTATAAAATTAGATGTGGGAATGAATGTGGAAACAGCAACAGCAACGTCATTCAGTGTTGAGTGCAATCTCTTTTTGCTCTTAGTAGAACTTGGAAAGGTAGTGATTTCTGTGCTTTGATTCTCTATATGCCCTTGCAGCCATTTGTAGTTACCATAGACAGTCAGTTATTTATCAAAAGAGGAGACAAAATAATAATGGCCACCTAATGTACTTTTTCTTACTGCGATTGGAAAACAGTCGCATTTTTAAGATAAACAATTTGAGGCATTTTTATAGAGCTTCTTTCATGCAGCGTGTTTTGAAAAACACTTTTGAAGAAGAAAGAAAAAATAGACATAATGCTTTACAGTAGTAGTTATGGTAGAACACCATATACTTAGAAAAAAATGGGAAAAGTAATGTAAAAAAAAAAAGAAGTTTTCTTAGCTTTTTCTTGTGTTTCCTGTGTTAGAACACTGATTTGTGGGAAGCGTTGTAGCAGTAGCTATTGCTTGATGTAGCACTAGAAAATGTTTTCTATAGATTTGATCCCTCCCCCTTGCAGAATGGAAGCAATTGCATATATAAGTGCTTGCATAAAAATTAGGAAGTTATGTTTGTCTCTTGTTTAAAGCTCATCCAACCTCGCAACCTGTACTATGCTAATGGCTTACAGATTCAAGCAGCCCTACTTCACATCTTGCTGATCTTGTAATAGGAAACCTGAACACAGGTCTCACAGCACCAGGACAGCACTGTACACAGCCTCCTGTACTACAAGCATCTGAGCATCTCTCTAACAATGCCGAAGGGAGAGGCATAGGACTGGGCAGTGTGCAGATGAAATCAGGTGGAGTTCTTTTTAGACTGTGAGTTTTTGGGTAATCTACACTTAAATCGTGCCTTGGAACTGAGGTGGTGTAAGGTGCTTTAGACTGCCAAACTTTGCAAAAGAATAAATGCACAAGCACAGGCCAACAAACCTACTCAGTTGTATAAATAACAAAACAATTAAGAAATGGACTACTTCGTATGAAATATTTTTGAAATAAACAACCCTATATTTATTTTTGGTAGCTTGCTGGTCTCTTGCTTCCTAGAAGATTTCTTGCCTCTCATTGTTGCAATTAGCTTTAAACATCCGCTATTTGAAGATGAGGCACTGGACTAGATGGACCACTGGCTTGATCTGATAAAGCAATTAACTTTTTGAAATGCAAGGAGGCGTAATTGCAGCACTGTATATTTTAACTGGCTTATTAGAACCAGACTTATTAGAACACAATTATCTTGTGTTCTGTTTTTGTTTTCTTTTCCTTTTTTCCTTATTAAAAAAAAAAAAAAAGGCAAAATATAATACGTTTTAAAATAAATCTCTCAGTAACATGCAGTCTCACACCAGCTCCTTTGGAGACAGGAGTAAAGACCTGACAAGTCTCTCACATTTGCACTGATGCTCTCGTATTGGCTTTTTCCCTCTTGCTCTCCCCACTGCAGTTTCTGCATCACATATTGATAAGGTGGAGCGGTGGCCTCTGCTCCATCTCACTGCAGCCTGGAGGGCTGTGTGTTTGGCCCTGTCCTTGTGTCTGTCTGACTTGCTGTGCCGTTGGATGAGGTGAGGGATGTAGTGCTGACCCCGGATAACCAAATGGCTATTTATGCCCCTCTGAGCTTCTCTTTGAGGGCACTTTTCTTGGTTACAGTCTCTGCCTGTGACTTTTCCCTCACCATATGAAACTACATATAGCAAACTTGTCCCAGGGCCTTCGATCTGCAGGTTCTGGTTAGGGGCCTTTTTCACGGCCATGCAAGCAGGCGATCTGTGAGCACTGTGTTAGAACAATGCAGTTCTTGATCCCCTTTCAGTTGAGACTTTTTGGTGTTTGCTCCTATGAAGGTATCCATTTGGTATTTCGATTTCCATACTGAGCCATAATTCATCGTTAGCTGTTGTATCATTGCACTTAATGATGCTGCAAAGTATGTCAGGGTGGCTTGGTGGCTCTGTAGAAAAATAATGGCATTTTACGCTGTTTGTATGTAGCAGACTGACTGGGTTTTGGATCTTTTCCAGTAATGGATGAGAGTTAGTAGTATCTGAAGCTTGTTTCATGGTTTATCAAAAATGAGTTAGTAGTCTTAGTCTGTTTTTTACTATGGAACTGGCCAGACCATAAAAGTCACTGCTGGCAAAAATGAGGATGTGCACCTGCTGTGAGCACAGAGAGGCAGAAACTGAGCTCTGATCAAGTAAGGCATTTCAGCTGCAAGCATGTGGCTTCAATGGGACTAGTCAAATTAATTATGTGCTTGCAGACTTTTCTGAAGGGAGCCTGAATAAACGTTGCCAACTGCTTGGAGAGATCCATGTTGAAGGCATGTGGGTGGGGTGCTGCTGAAATGGCTGTGTTTGTGTCTGTATTCTGAGTACAAATTTAAGACTTGAGCTTTGTTTCTACGGGTTGTCAGCCGTATGCCTTCTGTAAACATTCATTTCTCTTATCTTCAGAACAGAGACTGTATAACAGCAGGTAATGTTTAGAAAGATGCTGCAGGTACCTGCCCTGTATTATAGTATTAGAAACTACAATTGCAGTCATGTGATTCTTCAAATGTGAAGGTACTGGTGTGGCACTGAAGTAAAATATCACTTTCTGACAAAGTATATCAGGCTGTGGTTTTCCTGCAAGAAATGAGGTCATGTTTAAAGCTTAACTGCAGAAAAAAAGAGATCTATTTCTGTGCCATGGCAGTAGAACAATACTCTCCCTGCACTGTGTTACCTTGTGTTTATTTAGCTTTGATTTTTCCTTTTTTTTTTTTTTTTTTAAATCTCTATATTGTGACAAGTTATACTCAAGCGAAGTGGTAAATTTTATCTTGATGCCTAGTAACAGTGGTAAATACAGTGAGATAAGTTCTGGTTTATAAGATTACTGGAATCAAGACAAGAAAAATTGTATTTGTATGCTAACACAACAAGCTATATATTCAGATACATTGTTATCAGCCAATATGGTTAATGTTGCCTGACACTTCTCGTTATATGATCCTGCTTTTTTCTGTTCAATCTAAAACCGTGAAGGAAATCTCTTACACTGGGATTAAGATAATACTTCAAGCATACTACTGCCAAAGCACCCAGATCTTCTTAACCAAGGTGTTTGCTTAAAGAAATGTAGCCATGAATCCACTTGCTGTTTAAACTCCAGCCCTAGGAGATGTGTTTCTTCCCCGGGAGGAGAATGAATGTGCATTCATACTCATTTATGGCAAAATTATTGTATTATATCCTGTTTTTAAACAATATAATTTGATAGAAGTATTCCTTTACCACTTAGATCATCTTGTGGTCAAAAAGAACTGTAGGCAACTTTCTGCCTCTTTTCAGATGCACATGCTAAATCTGGGAATTTGTGCCCACATGCAGCAGGGCTCTGTACATCACTTCATGCTTTTAGATGACATTACGAGGATGTGTGGGGCTTTAGCTGTTACATTTGTGGAGGCTCCTATGGGCTGCATCGCCTAATATTTGATTGCAATTGCACAGCTGCCTTCCCCCATTCTAGTCATGTTTGCATCCTCTCATATAGGTGTTGGGGTCACTGCTCATGTGTAAGTGAACTAGGAGGAAGTTTGAGCTTAGCTCAGCCTTTCTGAGCTTTCATTTTGAGGCTATGATGTAATCTTTTTATTTTTGTTTTTACCAGCATAATTATTCCTCAATGTTTCAGACTTTCTTTAGAGTTGCTTTGATTTGTTGCATCTGTTAGAAACACAGATTTGATGCCTGGCAAATACACACTTCATACTCATAAAATTAAGTATGCTTTTAAAAACATACTCGGAGCAATTGGTACATAACAGTTACCATGCTTTCTTGTAAAAAAAAAAAAAAAAAAAAAAAAAAAGTAAAGTTGCTAATTATTCACCTATATGAATTCTAAGTAAAAGTCCTTGTGAGAAAAGCGCTGATGCTGCTATCACAATAGCTGCCTGAATGCACTCTCTTAGATAATCTTATTCTTGTTCCCACTTTGAAATTCGAACTTGCAGTAATGACACTTGTATTCCCCTCTTTCTCATCATCCACCCAGACACTCATAACTTAACTTTTTCTCCTCTAGCTCTCCTTGCCCTTCCTTTTCTCTTCACTGTTCACCTCATCTGCATTGGTGTCATATGATCTTTTGGAATGTCAAGAAAATGCAGTCTGCAGTCAGCATTACCAAATTGCTTTCCTGCCAAAAAAGTCTCTTTTCTTATGCCGTGACCCATCATCTCACAGTTAGCTGCAAGTCATTCTGATTCCCAAATTTACAGTATATTTTCTATTTAATGAGCTATTAAGCATTATGCACTTTTTAACTTCATCTTTTCTAACTAACTACATTCCTCCTGATAATTATAGCTTTAGAAAGAAACAATTAATTTGAAACCAATTCTGCAATAGAAGTGACATTATTTAGATAGCATTCCTCCATATCCATGCTCTAGGGATTATCTCATTAGTATATATTTATATTTGGAAACTCCTTAAGACCGTTATGTCAGTCCAATGCCACCATGTTGTAACAGTAATATAGACAAGACTACTGTATATGCTATTTTAATAACACACACAAAATGAAAAAAGATACATGGATGGGTGAGTAATTTTTTTTTTGTTTTGACTCCACCCCAGGAGAATATTTTGAGTAAACTTAAGTTATACACTGACATAAACAGTACTCCATACATATTGCATAGGAGTGATCTTCTTGGAACTGGGATGTTATTCTGATATTTTCTTTAATTTCTTTAATTGTGATGTTCAGTTTGTTAGAATAATTTTTAAAATTAAGTTTCCTTATAATAAATATAATAAAATATATATATATTTATATATATTTATATAATAAAAATATATAATAAAATTTTGTAAAAAATTACAAATGACTCAGTTGAGTGAGTTCAGTCTTTGTGGCTCATACCTCACCTTGCATTTGTGTATTTATTAAATTCAACAATATCTACTAGTTCAGGTGATATAGTTCTGGTTCTGTCATTGTGCTTAATTGTGTCTAGTTAGTGAATAAACACTAAATATTGTAAATGGATACACATTCTGCTAATAGCTTTGCTTGTGGTTCTAATCTTTATTTTTCTCCTCTACTACTTAGAGTTAGACTTTAGCAAAATACAGAAATGATTGTCACAGGGAAACTTTGTCCATGATCTTGCCATGGCAGGAAGCAGAAATTTATATTTTTAAGTCATCATCTTTCAGCTGTGAAACCTGTATTGAAGCTGCACTCAAAATATGTCTCTAACAGCCTTCCTCTGTTGCTTTTCCCTCTTGTCCTATCACTGATACCTGAAAGAAGAGGCTGACCCCCACCTTGCCTCAACCTCCCTTTAGGGAGTTGTTAAGAGCAATAAGGTCTCCCCTGAGCCTCCTCTTCTGCAGGCTAAACAATCCCAGCTCCTTCAGCTGCTTCTCATAAGGCTTGTACTCCAGTATATTCAATAATTCAGTAATTATTGAAATGAAAACACCATCTATCATTTAATCCCTAAGTCCAAAGCTGTTCTGTGTTTTGTGTTTCAGTCTTTCTGCAGTCTTTCTCTCACCATCTTAACTTGAGCAATTTTTTGTAATTTTTTGTAACTCGTGGTCCCCTTCCGAGAGAAGTGTGTGCAAATGGAAGAAAAGGAGGTTATCAGGGGTAATCAACATATATTCACCAAAGGGAAATCATATTTGACCGATACGGTAGCCTTCTAGGATGTCACAACTGGCTGAGTAGATGAGAGTAAATGAGGGGAGAGTAGTTGTCTACCTTGACAGAGAGGTGGATTGAGAACTGGATGACTGGCAGAGCTTAGAGGGTTGTGATCAGCAGCACGGTGTCTAGTTGGAGGCCTGTAACTAGTGTTGTTTCCCAGGGGTTGGTACTGTTTAACATCTTCATTGGTGACCTGGTTGAAGGGATAGAATGCACTACCAAGCAGATTTGCTGATGTAGAGCTGAGAAGAATGGCTGACACAACAGAAGTCTGTGCTGCCATTCAGAGTGATCTGTGCAGTCTGGAGAGGTGGGCAGAAAGGAGCCTTATGAGATTCAACAGGGGCAAATGTAGAGTCCTATACCTGGAGAGGAACAACTGCATGTGTCAGTACAGATTAGGGACTAACCTGCTGGGGAGAAGCTCTGCAGAGAAGGTCCTGGGTGTCATGGCGGACAACAGGTTCACTGTGAGCCAGCAGTGTGGCACTGTGGCCAAGAAAGGCCAGTGGTATCCTAGGTCACAACGTGCATAACCAAGAGGTTGTGGGAGATGATCCTCTCCCTCTACTCTGCCCTGGAGAGGCCATATCTGGAGTACTGTGTCCAGTTCTGGGCTCCCCAGTTCAAGAAAGTCAGGAAAATTCTAGAAAGAGTGCAGCAAAGGCCCATTAAGATGACTGGGACCTGGAGCATCTCCCATATGAGGAAAGTCTGAGAGACCTAGAACTGTTCAGCCTGGAGAAGACTGAGAGGGGATCTTATCAATGCTCATGAATTTCCAGTGGATGGAGTCAAATGGATGAGGCCAGAATCTTTTCAGCAGTGACCAATGACAGAACAAGGAACGGTTGGCACAAAGTGGAACACAAGAAGCTCCATCTGAACATGAGGAAAACTTCTTTATTTTGAGGGTGACAGAGCACTGGAACAGACTGCCAAGAGAGGTCCTGGAGTCTTTCTGTGGAGATATTCAGAACTCACCTGGATGCTTTCCTCTGCAACATTGCTTAAGCAGAATGGGGGTGAGGGGGATGGTGGAGGCACTTCCACTTGTTTATAAAAGACGGTTAGTATAATATAATATATGTATATATATATAATATACAATAAGTATAACAATTCTGAAAAAGCCATGAGCTGCTTCTATATGAATAGCTATATTACATTTGTAAAATTTGTGTTATAAATATTATCAACAGAAACCTATACAGAAATATGCATAACTTTTCTGTCTGCAGCACGTAGACCTGATTAAGCAGTGGGCTGTGGAGTTCAGATCATGGTAATGACAGATTATAAAGATTTAGAAAAGCATACCTTTCTCTGTCTTACCACCTTCAGGGTTGTTTGTTGGCTCTATTATTTTCTCAGATAGTCTTTGCCACAGGATGAGTCAGGCATAGGGGTTTCTGGTACTAGATGGCTTTTGTGGAGGCAGAGGTGATGCTGGAGCTCAGTGCGTAATTATATGTTGGCTCCTGCAGCGTAATTGTTTCTAGTAGAACTTATCTTTTTAAAATCGTTATTCTCTTAGTCTCTTCTTCTCATATCTGGAGAGTTGTTGAAGTCATTTAATTGCCCATGAAATAGGAAGCCTGTCATTGGAGCCCACTGAAAAAGGAAATAGCTTCATGAGCAAAATCTTCCTCTCTTTTATTTTGGTAAATAGTGGTTAAGTTTCTCCAGTGACTATGGTCCTGATAAAGACATTTAGTTTTTATCCAGGAGTTCTCTTTTCTGAAGTTGCTCCATTAAGAAACTTTTGGTTTGTTCAGAGCCAGAGAACAAGTGAGAACAGAGTCTAAAAAAAGAAGGAAATCAGAATGTGAGACAGGGAGAAAAATGCTACTTTGTACTTTGCCTAATGCTTTGTCATATGCTTTCCATTGTTTGGTGATGGCCAATATTTCACGTAACACTAATACAGGAGGACTCACATAATGCTAATACTTGCAAGTGTCGAGCAGTCGTTCCTGTTTCAGAGGAAAGAAAGTGACCTTGACCTGTGCCTTTTGCTCTCTCTCTATTTTGTGCTCTTTTCAAATATTTTTTATGTTTCTGAGAAATCTCTAGCCATGTATAGGGGAAAGGCATGCCTGCCTATGACTTTACCACAGAGCCCTGGTTTGTTCCAGGCCAGTTCATTCTGAACTGCTGTAAAAACTTTGTAGCATTGAAGAAGACAGGATAACAACTGGGGAAGAGGAAAATGAGAACAAAGAGATTGTGCATGCCCTTCCTTTTTTTTCATGTAAACAGTCTTTAACTTAGGCTTCTGTCCAAGAAACATTTCCTTAGACAAATGAAACCAAATCTATCATTCCATTAGATTAAAAAAATTTTTTTTTTCCTTGACCATAAATGAAATATTGTCTTTGGTCAGTACTCATGTACTTACAATTAAGAACTTCTTCATACTTATAAAAGTGTGGCTCTACAAAAAGTGGGTTTCTAAGTTGAATTAGTAGTACTGCTGGTTTACTTTAGAAGTAGTGTAATAATAAAGCAGAACTTGCTTTTTTTTTTTTTTTTTTTTTTTTCCTGGGTGTACCAGCATAATAATTTATAGTAGCAATTTTCTACAAGAGTTTTATTTTACCAGTTAAATTTTCGATGAACTTGTCATGATTCCTGAATTAAGTCTATTTTTCTTCTCTTTACTGTTTGTGGGCATTTCTCCTATCCCTCAGTGTTGTTTCTCTCTCCTTCACTGTACTCATTATTTTGCCAGTATGTTCTCAGTTTAACACTGTGCTTGCTTGATAGGTCTAAATGGTCTGTAGCTGGTTCTGAAAAAAAACAACCAGAAAAAAATGAAAGATATTTTTAATGCTAAGAATCAATCATAGCAAAATATAACATGGATTTAAAAACAAGGGCTGTCTTACTCGTCAATTTCTCTCTTCCAGTTGGTAGCCCTTTGGTTGTCTTGCCTTCTGCAGTTGCTCAAAGATCTCTGTAACTGAATAGCTTCCTGAGAAAAATGTTAAAGGTCATCAGCAACAGGACAGAGATGCATCTAATTTTGTAACTGCTAGCAGTCCTGTTGTTATTGTTAGTTATTAAAATAGCATAATGCCCCTCCATGGTTAACGCCACATATTCAGTTTCTCTGCTGGTTCTCAACACTTCAAAGCTTTCAGACTGGGTGCCACACACCTCCTTTTTAATTTTGGTCTCTGAGGTGATGAAGGAACTTGAAAACCTGCTCAGATGGCCTAAATCTGTCAGAGAAAAGAGAGTGGAGCCCTTCATGTAACTGTTGCAGATACTCTGAAATTCACTCTATGAATCTCTCATAATAAAAGCTCTTTGGGTGGCTGGTTTTGATTGAAAAGGTGAAGGTGGAACCGCCTTTCAGCATTCTCAACACTGATAAAACTTGTAGCTGGAATTACCTTTAACCAATATTAGTAAGTCTAGAAGCAGGAGAACAGCTGCAATTGTATTTTACTATTGTGTTACTCGATTGGCCTGAAAATATTTTTCCCACTGATTCAATTTTATAATTTGGAATGATACAGCTAGGTGAAGTAGTAGTCTCATGGTATTATGTTTCTTTGCCTGTCCAAACATATGATAGTAATTTTATTTGCTGAAGTTATTCTTTTTAATCTTGAAGTCTCTGCTCAAAAACATATTAACTCCCAGTTTTTTTGGGAAAAGTAATAATGGTGCACCATCAAATAAAATTCAAGAGCAATCATAAAAATTTTGAAAAGAAAATCTTTCTAGACATCTTTTCAAACAAACAAAGCCCCAGATGAGCTATATTGGATTCAAAGTAAATATCCTTGTAACTGAGATTCATTTTATTGTTACACAAAGAACCTTTGCAAAGATGCATTCAAAATTGCAATGTCCTAATTTAATGACAATAGAAACTCCTTCTTTAGACATTCAAGTGATGTACAGAGGGTAAAAGTCTTTTTGTGTCATTTTGCTGCTGCTTTGTGTGGTTATAAAGAGGACTGCAGTGCTGCCTGTTCTCTGGTGTTGGAAATCTGTCCATAGCCTACCAAAGAGGACATTAGAGGCAGGATTCAACTTGAAATTGACACCTAAAATGTTTCTACTTACAGCTATCTACCTGCGTGGTGGTTGTTGTTCTTCATAGTCAAAGGAAATCAAGGACAAGATTCAGATGCATCACAACATTTCACTTTGGAACAACCTGCCTGTGGCCCAGGACAGCTAATAATTAATTTTGCCTGCTACCCTACACCATCATGGTGGCAGCCCTTCCCTGCCAAGTGGCCTGGCCCAGACCTCTTTGGGCTCACACCCATTGCTCAGCAACAATCGAAACATCATCCTCAGGCAATTCCTCTTCACTCAGTGTGACCCAGGCAAGTCAAAAGTTTGGACACCTGTAGCTTGTGTGCCCTCCAAGTGCTAATCTAGGAGAAAGCAGAATCTGATATGCTTAGTTGGTCTTTTCCTTTCAGGCATCGCAGATGACAATGGATGGTCTTGTTAGGGACCTGAACCACTGAATCCTGGCCTTTATCAGCAGAGTAAATCTATTTGCCCAAGTTGGTCAAATTGAATAATTTGCTTTAAACTTGTGGTTAACAATCTATGGTAAGAATTTATCATGTGCCGAAGTGTCTATGATACTTGGATAGGATTTATAGCACGTTTCAGTCCTATAACGTGAAACTCATGGACATAACAGGTGTCTATATTTAGTCAATTGAATGGAGTACTTATATTTCAGTGTCCAAATTTAGATGTCATAATCTGGAACTGAATCCTGTCCCAAGCATAGCATCATACACAATAATTATTAAAATTAATTAACCTTGGTTTTGATTTCTGTTAAAACTTGTTAGCAAATTGGGTAAATTAGGTTGAATGTTCTGATAATACTAAGAGAAATAAGCAAAGCATGAGTTTTTTTTTTTTTTAAAGCTGGTGTGGAGACTCTGAATTCACCCTTTGTACAATTTAAGTTGCTCAGAAGGTAATGCAATCCTAATTATTTCCTTTGTTACTACAGCAGATACAAAAAGCACAATGACACTGTTTGATTGAGAAAATTCTTAGTGTTTTTCAACATAGTCACCAGCAGTAGCTATGCATTTTTAGTAGTGATGAACAAAAGCCTGCATGCTGTGCTCATTAATATTTGCACCAGCACATGTTGGCCACAGTCATTGTTGCCACTGCTGAAGTACAGCACCCACTGCCTCACTGTGCTCACATCCATTGGTTGGTCTCCATAAATGTTCAGCAAGCACTGATGAACATCAGTGGGTGCAGTTTTTTCCTCATGAAGGAATTAAATGATACACACTTGCTTCATATGCACTTCTGTGCCAGATGACATTTTGTCTGACTGCACTTGTGCCACATGGAACCAAAATGTAATGGAAACTTCAGCCTCCACCACCAACATCTGCCTCTGATGTTGTGACCAACTTAATAAAATAGGAGGCTTCACTTTCAGAGCAACTCTTGTAAATCATAAAGTACATGGCAGTAATTAAATTTATTTCTCAGGTCCACTTCTGTTGCTGAGAGCATTGTCTAGAAGGGTAGTTAGCTTCAGAACAAATATTTATTGTATTGTACTGTAGTGTAATAGGTGGAGATGAGAGGAGGAATTTTCATACGAATAAGTATATACTGAATGAATGTAAGAAGCTGCTTGTGGAGTTTCAAAACAATAAACCAAATGCACAGTCTAGAGGCATATTCCATGTTCACTGTTGTGACAGTGGCACTTAGCATAACCTCAGGAATGATAAAGCAAGCAATTTTACTGTCTTCTATTTTAGTTTAGCTGCAAGACAGAGAGTCTTTCAGTCCTTACTTCTCATGGCAGCAGCCTGCCACTGAGTCTATAGATGTAAGTCTGAACTGCGTTCCAACTGCAGCAGTGGTCCATGTGTCTTGAACTAGCAAGGCCAAGAAGTATATAACTGCCAGTGGCTGCCAGTATTTTATCAAAACAAGCAGTGAGAGTGTCATAAAGTTCTTCTTCATGGTTTTGATTTTCCCGTCAAGGATTTGACTGAGAATCATTAAGCTTCTTTAGTCTGGTGGTTATGTAGAGAATAGCTCTACTGATGCAGCCGGGAAGGCCAACTGTGTAATGGGCTGCATTAGAAAAGGGGTGACCAGTAGGGAGGGGGAGGTGATTGTCCCCCTCTGCTCAGCTCTTGTGAGGCTCCATCTGCAGTACTGCGTCCAGGCCTGGGGGCCCCAGTGCAGGAAGGATGTGGAGCTCTTGGAGCGGGTCCAGAGGAGGGCACTAAGATGATCAGAGGGCTGGAGCACCTCTCCTGTGAGGAAAGGTTGAGGGAACTGGGCCTGTTTACCCTGGAAAAGAGAAGGCTCAGGGTAGATCTCTTTGCGGCCTTCCAATACTTAAAAGGGGCGTATGAACAGCAGGGGGAATGGCTGTTTATGAGGGTGGATAGTGATAGGACAAGAGAGAATGGTTTTAAACTGAGACAGGGGAGGTTTAGGTTAGATATTAGGAGGAAGTTTTTCACCCAGAGGGTGGTGATGCACTGGAACAGGTTGCCCAGGGAGGCTGTGGATGCCCCATCCCTGGAGGCATTCAAGGCCAGGCTGGATGTGGCTCTGGGCAGCCTGGTCTGCTGGTTGGTGACCCTGCACACAGCAGGGGGGTTGAAACTCCATGATCATTGTGGTGCTTTTCAACCCAGACCATTCAATGATTCTATGACATCAATCCCCAAATTTGCCTTTTCCTCATTGGAATTGGATACATCAAACCACAGGACTGCTACAGGAAAACACCACCACCACCGTAAGAAAAATACAAAGCAATCCTTCTTTGAAACGGGAGTGAGGGATGAAAGAGGGAGTTCTGTAACACTTTTTTTGATTATTTAACTATTACTTCTATCTTAAATATAAGAAGTTTTGTTTATCACTTGTCCTGTGAAATGAGTCTTAGGAAGAGCAATAACAGTTGAAGTCATTAGATAAAAAAAAGAAGGTTAAGCTCCAACCCTGACATGATTATGCAGTAAACCCTCTCTCCTCATCTCACATCCCTCTCTTTTTTTACTTCTGCAGCATTCCTATCTTCACTTATCACTGTCAGCAAAATAATTTTTGACTACATTTTAATTTTTTGAGGGTCTTCAAGGCATGCTACTATTTCTGGACTATGAAAAATTAATCTTGATTTCCCCAGTATCAGTATTTGAGAAGCTCTTGTTGCGTTTCTCTTGTATTAGCAGAACATCAATATGTGACTAATTAGAGATGAAATGCCCAATGAGAATTGAGTAATGCAGTTTTCTAACTTTCTAATTAATGGCAAAACACACAAAAATGTTAATTATGTTTGGGAGGATGCTAAGTGCCATTTTGTGAAGAGTTCTTTTAGTTGTAATTGCAAAAAATGATGCAAATAATGGAAGATATTTGAGAAAAAGAAAAGGTTTCTCATAGCACATATAAGACAGATATATTTTAGGACAAGAAAAGACATTTGAATAAGCATTATCCTTCTTTGCCTTTTTTTGTAACAACAAAAAATGTTTTAAACTTGCTTTTAGGAGTGGATAGATGTACCTAGATTGGTGGATACAGTTTAAAACCCTAGGGCTTGTCTATAATGAAAAGAATTAGTGACAGCAATTTGTACAGCTGAACTGATTCTGAAGTATTTAGGTAAAATGAAGGAAGAACATTGTTCAACCCCATTTCAAAATCACCACTGTAATTTTTAACCAAGCCTGGGTATGGCTACAATGCTCATAACAGCTTTGAAACAAGACACCTAAATGTTTTTTTTAAAAAGGCAATACTGCATCTGCTTTGGGCCTTTTTTCTTTTTTCTTCTTTTCTTTTTGTCTGAGTTCATACAAAAGCATTCACAAAAATCAGTATAAACAGCTGCCCAGCAGTACTTGTGCAAGGTAGGACATTGCTGCTTAAAAACTTCACTCCACTCCCGTTGATGGGATAGAAGTACTTCAAGGTTATAAGGCTGAGTTGTCTCTAGGAAGCCATCCATGTGCTGTATACCTGCATTCATAAATGCTATAAACAACTGCAGGCTTTGAAAAAGACCAGAAAATAAATCTGATTTCTATATTTTTAAATTACTTATGTGGTTCCTTTTGCAGGACCTGTATAAATGAGGGTGCATATATTGTACTTCCAGTGAATATCTGTCAAGGTTCATGAATTCCTTTTTCCATATTAAGTAGATCTCGCTATTAACTTGGGTTCGTTATTTGCATTCAATTTGAAGCATTAGCTTTGTAGCATTTTACAGGTTTTGTTTCAATAGTCGTACAGATGCATTTATGATGAGCCTTCATTTTGTATTAAAAATGGAGAGAGATCACAGAACAGTGGAAGCTCTCCTGATTTGTCTCACTTTTCTTTTCCTTACAAACCTTCCCAAAGAAGGTTTCCCAGAAAAAAAAAAAAACAAAACTGACTACAGTCCTATTTCTTATTCATGCCAGTGTAGAAATGAGCATCAGAAAAACTCACTATAATCTTGACTTTCATCCTCTTTCCTCTCTAAATGTAGACCAGGATGTCTGCTTTCCAGGGAGGACATTTCATTTCATGTCATGTCCAACTGACGTGTTTGTGGTCGTCTAGATCAGCAGTATTGCTTAGGGCTAGCAGGAATGAAACTTCAGCATGAGGACACAGCAGATTTTACCTTGGGTGAAGCAGATGTCTTTCTCAGAGCCAGTAAGCCCAGTTTTCCCACTCCCTCCAGTCAAAATATTTTTGGACATGAGGTCTGTTTTCAGCTGATGCATGCCCGTTGTACTTTATGTTGGAGATGTTAAGTCCTTATAGCTTCCATTGACTTCAGTTATAATGTGTGGTTCTGCAACTCCAAGTAGAAATTTTCAGTAAGCAGAAATTAAGATAGTATGTATGAATTGTGAGGCAGCCTGCATAACTTATTGTCATTTGTGCATTTAAAAGATTATGTGCTTAAAACAAGGTCCCGTATGTTAAAACACAAACTGTATTGTAATTAAATTCCCCAATTAAAATTGTATATCAGCTATTTGTAGCTGTGTCTTCCTGAGGTGTCCAAACTCAGAGTTGTATGAAGCCCTTCTCAACAGTAAACGTGCAGGCACTGCCAGATCCAAATTTCGAAAAAATTGAGATACAGCTTCCTCCAAAGGCAGTCAGAAAGCCCTGGAAAAATGGGATGAACTTTAGCAAGGTTTGCATTCAAGTAGTCCACTCAAAGTAACCAGATTGTTTAGTTCAGTGGTTGTAGCTATTCCCAAGTACAGGTGACAAGAAGTAACTTAGCCTTTGCTTCAGTTGGAAAGCTCAGTAAGCCAGGGGATGGTATCATGTCAGTGGGGGCCTGTCCAAGGTCGGAATCACTGCGGACTGTGGTTTGGTTGGGAGAGCAGTTACAGCTTTGAGATGCAACAATGTGGCTCTGTAGTACAAGAGATGATACTGGATTCATTTTCAGCTGTGACATGCACTGTTTGAATTCCTGGCGAATGAACCTTGAAACAATGATCAAGTTAGCTAATCCCAACAACATTTGAATCAGTTTTTCTAAACTGAAAAAAGCTGTTGTTGCAGGTGCATTCTGTTCTGAGGATCAAAACTGAATTTTCTGTGGGGATTTTTGATTTATTGGCATAAATGTGCCTAAGCTTGGGCTGCGGGCTGGAGGATTTCAGCTGATCAAATTTCCCTATTTTCCTGTAGTTCAAGACTGTCACGTTTTGGACCTTGATATGTGTTGACTTATTCAGAATTTTACAGAGGAATGCTTTTATGACCTTGCCTGTAATTATTGAAAATGCTGTTTCCACATCACATTTTTGAAAGGCAGTTTTGAAAATTGTGGAAAATGAGAGCCTGAATGGTTATGCAGTTATCTGTGATGACCTGCACAACTTGTATTGACCTATTTTAATTTTAAAGGAAAAAGTATCATCTCTAACAAATCTTACCTGACTTACACATTCTGCTTCATTTCAAGATATTGCTGTGTTGTTGATGCTTCTGTACGTGGGAAATCTGCCAAAAAACAACATAGTCCATTTGAAAGCTGCTTGATAGCAGATGCTTGGAAAAATAACTTGGAACTCTCAATAAATACCCAACACTGAGCAGTATTCCAGTACAGTATGGAACTCCTATGCTCTGTCTGAAGCAGAGTAAATGCTTTCAGAATCTTTCTATTGCCAATTAAAATTACCTACTTCAATTATAATGTGTCCTTCAAAAGGCTTATGGAGAGACAATGTCTGTGAGATGGGAGTTTGTGGAGAAAGATCGCCCTCATGTTAACAGAATGCATTTTATACTAAACGTGGGGTGAAACAATGGCATCTGTGCATCTCAAAAAAAGTGGCAGAGGACTATGGCAAGAGAAATAAACAAACAGAAAACACATAGTTTTTCAATTCAGAGCTCAATACTTGTTTGTAGAATAAAATATGCCTCTTGAAACAGAAAAGAAAGCAGTAGGGATTTTTTTTTTTTTTTTTGACCTTACCCACTTCATACATTTCATCAGAGTGTTGTTTACAATGTAAATATGTTTAACTATTTTTGGAAGAAGATGCAAGATCTCAGGGTATGGAAGGAGCTGAAAAATGAAGGGAAACTTTTGGCTGCCCTTCAAAAATTTGAAATCCACAAGATCCACGAAATTAGCTCATATAGAGACTTCTAAAAGTGCAGTACATATCAATCTATGGCCTAAACATAGATGTTTTCTTAAACACACCTATGAAAAATGGGTAAGATACTAGGTTTTCTGATCTGCTTTCTTTGATTGCCAGAAGTAGTGGAATATTCTTAACAATACTGTTTTGTTTCTGTATTCAATAATAAAATAACTATTATAGCAGGGAGATTACATGAGTAGATATTTTTTGGTAATATCCTTGAGGAAGAATTAACATGCAACTTATTGCTTTCTTTGCATATTTTGAGGACTTTTAAATGTAAATGTGAGAAGAGAAGTACCACGCTAATATGAATTACCTGTAATAGTCTGATGTTGTTTAGAATTCTTTCCCCATCTGCTGAAGTGCTGTGGGTCACTTGATTTGGTTGTTGCAAAAGGGAAATGAGTCAGATTCTCTTTGGTTTGCTCTTGGGGTGTTTATTTACAATTCAGCATCTTTCCAAAATTGTAATTTGGGGTGTGGGAGAAGTGATTTCCAAAGTGATGGATGACATTTATGTGTGAAGCCAAACAGATGACAGAGCCCTTTCTGCTGTCATATTGAGAACTCACTGAGAGCTGTTGCAAGGATGGTATGACAGAAGCAACCCTGGCACCTCTGGTGCTGGTGATTGTGTGCACGTTCAGCTAGCTGCTCCCTGGGAGCATTATTTAGTGGTCAGAATAGGCAGTAATAGCTGCTGGAAGGAAAACAAGAAAGTTGAAATAATCTTGGAGAAATGGAGGGAGCAAGAAGAGCACAAGGTCCAACATGTCTTTAGTGTTTTCTCAGAAATGTTTTTCAAAGCCAATGAAATTTATTAATATATTAGACAAGAAAGGAGTTTGTCAGTGACCCAATTTCTGTTTGCAGTGCTTTTATTCCTTAACATATAAATATGAAGACTTGTGTGGACATGTTAAAAAAAAAAAAGTCTAAAGTCTGTCTGGCTGTAGAATTTGATGAGAATTGGAAGTGCTGAAGCAGAGGTGTGTCTGGATGTGTTCCCTTCTCCCTCCCATAAACCACTCACGTCAGTGTTAGCTGCTTTGCTCTCTCCCCACACAGAGATGACCTTGTTCTGGCTGGCCTTGTACTTTCTCATTTCTTTGTCTGCGTTAAAGCCAGCTGGTTCTCTCTATGGAAATTCACAGCTAGGACCCTTTCAGCAGATGTCTACATGGCTTCAGCTGCTCTTTTCCTCTGCCCTTCTGTGACATCATTAGACTTTTACCCTCACATTACAAAGTGAAAGCTGGGTCACTCAACTTTCTTGAAATGTTAGCAATTTGAAGGCTATTTATAGCTGGACTTCAGAGCATATGGAGTAAGCATAGCCAGAATATTTATGACCTCCATATCACTGCCCTTTTTTCACTCAATACTCAGATTTACGTAAGGCATTGTAGCCTTTTATTTTGGAACCAGGATCTGTCCTGATGCATCCTATGACTATAGAAGGTTTTCTGCTGAAAACTGCAGATAAGTTAGACTACTTTCCAGCAGCATTATTTCACGGAAGTTTTTGCACAGTTATAACAAGATTATAACTGTGAGAAGATCACTATTTGTTCAGTGCACAAGAGAGACTTAAGATGGACTTGGGAGGAGGTATCACCTACAAGATAGGCATAGAAGTCAAATAATAGCATTTATTTTTGAGTGGGTGCAGCAATGAATGTCCGTATGCCTGCCAGCTTTGGTAAAAAATAAGGGATGGCTAAACTTCCTTGTTGCTTGTCATGTGCAGTAAGAGAATTTGTGCTAATTTAGCAAAAGAGTTGCACAATTCACATTAAACCAGGTGCTCAGACCTCTCATGGAAGACCTGCCCGTGCCAGCCAATAATCAAAATTTAGCATCGATTTTCAGCCTCCAAGAAAGACTCCAAGAAAGAAACTACCCTTTAATTTTTTGGTGAAAGCAGTAGTTTCATAAAGGCATTCTACCTTTAATATCTCAAATGGTTTCTGGTAGCTTGTGTCCTTTTAAAAGGCCTCAGATCATCTTTTGAGTGCTTGGGGTTCAGAGCCCCATTAAGTGATTTCCAAACATTCTGCTTGCAGAAGTAACAAGACCTTGAGATCTTTGTACAGATAGAAATCTGGGAAGAACTGGTTTAGACCTGTGTTGTATTTCAAACCAAAATTTTGTTCAAATTTTGTTAAAGTTAACAAGCATATTGGCAAAACTTTGTGTGACATTCTGATTGCTTGCATTCTTTGGGGAAATAAATGACTTTGTAAACAGCAAGCCCAATGGCATAGTACAGTAGTAGCTCTGATCTTTTGTTATTAGAATCTGGTTTTGGTACGTATTTTGAGTATCATATCTGTGTAGAGGAATGTTCTGCATTCAGTGATATTGTTCCCCCTGTGTAGGGGAATATCCTTACGAGTAATTTTGAAATGGAAAAAGATGGTGGCTGAAAATTGTTGAGCCTTGGTAGGATCCAGATTCCTTCCATGGAATAAACTGACAAAGTTTCCCAGTGAAATGAGAAAAAAACATCATAACTTCTTCCAGAAAATATCAACTCTATTTGCTGTTCAGATGTTACGAATTTTTTATTATTATGATAGGGAACTGAATTTTCCTTTAATTTTCCTTTTCCTTTAATTTTTTCTCCAGAGTCAGAAATCCATTTTGAACTTCAGAATGAGCATTTTTGGAGAGGATCAGGTGTGGTGGCTGAGGTGGCCTTTTGGTTGTGAGAGGCACCTAGGATCAGCTTCACTTAATGTGATCATTCCCGAATGGGAAACTGCAGAAAATTGTTGGAAAGGGACTTATTTCCCTGGTTAGTTGCTTGCCATCTGCCTTCACTATTGTGATCATTTTTAGTTAATTATTCCTTGAGGCTCATGATAGATCCTGTACCTTCCAAGGTGATGCCATGTGGAGGTTATGGTTTCCTTCAGGCACTCAGCAGAACATGTTCTCTTTGCTGGGTGTCTCATTCAGACTTTAGCAATTGACATTTTTTTCATCACTCCTAGGTATTTGTCTCATATGCTTAGCAACATGGATTGTAGGAAATATATTACAACATGCTTTCAAAACAGAATAGTCTTTTTGTAAAATTTAGTGTTATGATTCAAGGTGGTGCTGCTGATTCCTGTTTACGTGAACTTGCTTCTTAATCACTTGGGTAACAAGTAAGACAAAAGATGCCACGGATTGCAAACAGGGAGTGCAGAGAAGTTGATCCTGTGTCTTAGTGTTTCTTCACATAACAAAACTGGAAGATGAGAATATTAATGATGGGAGCTTTAGTTATCTGTTAGTGGAGCCTGGACAAGAGGCAGGTGTACAAGGGCTGCTCTGAAAGTAATGCCTCATGTGTTATTATGTTGGTCCAGGAGTCAGAGGCAGATATTGATAATATGGCAGGTGAGGTTGAAGCTTCCCAACAATAACAGTATTCCATTCCGTTTTATTGCTGTGTGATAGATGACAACAGAGGGACAGTCTGACAAAATGATGTCTAATGGCATGCAGACTCTTGTTCATTGCTGGTGAAAATGCATAGCCAGTGGTAGTGATTACGTTGAAAAACAGTGTTTTGCAGCTGAGAATTTTCTCTATCAAACAGTGCTGTTGTGCTCTTTGTATCTGTTGTAGTTTCCTTGCAAATAAATAGGAGGCACTATTTTCAGAGTGACTTATATAATTTATATTTGGAAAGATCAAGCTCTCTAGTGGATCAGCTAAATTTCTGGCAGGTTTGATCAGTTAAGAGTCAGGATATTTTGAATTGCCCTGGATTGAACAGAGCACTGAAAGAGAAAGAAAGAAGCCCCAAAGTCAATGTGGGAAAGAGGAGAAAGGAGAGGAGAAGCAGGTTGGGAATTGTAGGGAGGCAAATGGTCTTCTTTGTATGGTTTCTGGTTGAGGTGCAGACCTCACTCTAAGGTTGTGGACTTTGAAAGTTTACATGGCTTTGAAAATAACTGGGCTCTTCCATGAAGAACTCTCCACCAACTCTTGTCAAATACAACAATGCCCTCTCTGTGTGAGGAACTTCATGAGGTGCAAATTATTAAAGGTTGGGAACATGTTCTGAGGAAATTATCACTGCAGGTTTACCCTGTTAAAAGCTCTCCACAGACTTCTTATGAGGCACCTGCTGTGGCGATTGTTAGAAACGATGATTAGAGATGTGCTTTCAGTCTGATCCTTCTCTCATGGGCAGGCAGACTGGGTTTCAACCGTGAGAAACTTAGGAGGAATAGATTGCCCTCTGGGAAAAAAAAGGACTGTATCATGTCAGCTTACTGTGGATTATGAAATAAACCAAAAGATCTAAATCAGAACTGGAAATTACATGTTTTCTTGACAAGCGAGAATGGCAAACCATCTTCAGCTTTTTTTTACCTGGTAAAGGCAACATTTAGCACATTTACAGGTTGCATGGACCACATTCACTTCCCATAAAGTCTCTGAGATTTGACTCAGTAGGAGCTGTTTTACTGAAAGATCTGTAAATGTGGCATTTGGGAGATTTTGTTTTTTAATTACTCTTGTTTCTCTAATTAAGTGTGAATGTGAGGAATGATATGGATGTCACACATAACCTCTACACCAAATAGGATAAAAAGTGTTATGCATCTTCACTGATGTTTCAGCTGTTTTTTGTTTTGTTTTGTTTTTATCTAGTAATGCAAGTTAAATTGGAATTATTTCAAATTAATTATACCAGCTTTTTCTATTTAATGATGAATTTTAAGCACAATTTAAGATGCCCATTTAAACTGCTAAACCCTGAATCTTTCTTCATTGCAAATGTGATTCACATTATTTATAATTTCTTCAAAACCTCACATTGATCTGTTTTTCAAGGTTCCATAGCTGAGATCAAAATAAGTTCAAATCAGAAAGTATCAACTACAGTTGTGAAAAAAATCTGCCACTGTAGATGGTTCCCTCTTGAGAAATAGAAAGCAAAACCTGACTTTTTAACAGTGTACTTAGGTTAATGAAAGGTTATCTCTCTCAAAATAGGTTTCACAAGCTTGTTATTAAGTTTCTGTTGTGCTCAATCAAAAGAACATGGCAAACTTTTTTAAATGTTTGTTCTTAGTGGGGTTTTAAATTTTAGATTAAGCTTGTTTACTTTTTTCTTTTGAGAAAATGTTACATTTTAAGCCTGGCATATAGTTTATCTAAATGCAGATTCAAGCTTTTGTTATGTCTATCTAATGATACTCTAAAGTAAGCAGCCTTTAAATACTCTAAATGTATGTTCAAGGTATTTATTGCTGTATTTGGGATTTAGCCAGGCTACTCTTATGGAAATCTTTCAATGAATTTAGGAAAGCAACATCACAGGAATGACCAGAGCATGCAGGCACAATTCATGCATGCATTTCTCATCTATGCATACCGTGATAGCATTATTGCTATGGAAGGACTCCTTCCCATTCATCATCTGCAGTGAATTCCCTTCAGAGCTGATATTTTTTCCCCGACTTTTACTGTTTCCTATCGTGGTTTTGCTTTGTCAAACATCAGATTACCAGTGACGTTTCTCTATAGATGTCATCACAGGAGTGCAATTTACAGGTGACATTTTGCTAATCTTTTATGAGTCATTACATTTGTTTTGACTTGCTCTCTGTGTAATCATTGTGGAAGAGGAAAATACTGTTGAGTGTAATGTTTGCCTCGACTCTCCTTCAGCCATTAAATGCAGTCCTTCAAAAAGGAAATGATAGGAAAGATCAGTGAACAGCAGTATGAAATAATGTAGCAATGATGTTTAGAGATTGTAGTTTACACAGTGTAGCCTTTTTATTTTACATATCCCAAAACAGATTTTCACCTGATTTGCAGGTTCAATGATATTGTAAGGAGAGGCTGCAATGTGAAATGGGCTGCAATGTGAGAAGTGTGTTTGTTTTGAGATAAAAGGGGAGTTTTCAAAATATAAAAATGTTCTTATTTCTTAAGGAAAATGTTCATATATATTTATTTTTGTGAATGCACAGAATCTTCTAAAGCTATAGAAACATAATTATTTGATTTATTCTTTAAAATTACTTTTTTTTTTTTTTTTTTAAGTGATGAGAATTTTAAAATGGTTTAATAAACTGACACCAAAGCTATAAAAATCTCCTTCTGATTTAGATGAATCTATTTTGTTTAAGTAGATTTGCTGTGGAAATAAATAATAATAAATTATGGACTCTTTCTTTTACTACCTCAGCTGCAACTGCACTGTTTGTACACACCTACTGAAGGTTGTTAATTTGATACATTATGTAGAGCCTTGCTACTTTTTCCTATTTAATAAAAATACAGTGGGATTCTCTTTCCATATATGTAAAAATAGATGAAGTAGGGAACTAATTTATATACCCTGTTGTTGTTTTCTGAATGAGTTCTCTAGTTCCAATTACTATTAGTCTCTTTTTCACAGCTACTATTTTATTTCTCGAGGAGAAGGGATCAGAAGCATTTGTTTCTTCCTAAAGAACTGTGCTGCAGGATGAGGATGACATTTTGGGGGACATATGTGGCACATTTATGGTTAGATTGTTAACCATCTTACCTGCTGTATTTGTCAAAGTAAATTTTCTCATTCAACAAGTGTGATAGTTCTCTGTTAAAAGTTCCAATAGTTCAAATAAGCCCAAGTTACTAAACCATCAAGTCACTTTGTAGAATCTGTATTTTTCTTAACGTTAGGTAGGATTAAGATGAGTTCTGCAAATATTATGGGCAATAATTTTGTATATTTTTTGTCTAGAATCAAGAATAGATCCTATGGGATTCCACTAGAAACAGCACCACTAGAGATAAATTATTTTTTTAGATCTCTCATTTAATCGTTTTTTAATCTAATTAAGATGTGCTAAATTGATTTTATGTAATGCATTTTCATCAGAATGTCAGTGCTGTGTCAAAGGCCTCAGAGATGTCTAACTATTATATCAACTGAATTTGAAAACACCCAACTTCTATGGATGTATTTCTAGCCTATAAGAAATGTAAATTGGAGGTACTTACTAAGATTGAATCTAATAAAATCTTCTTTCTGATTGAAGACTTGATCAGATAACTTTAAATCATTTCCAAGCAGACATACCTTACCATAGCAGCTAGTAAGTCCCGTGGGTGTGTTGTCATTTGTACAGAAGTAGGAAAGACTGCAGACTTTTTACCTTTCTACATGCATTGTTTCAAACTAACTCAGGCCACAGTAATCAGAAATAGCATCATGTACTGAAGAACTGTTATCATTTTGGTGACTGGCGTGCTAATTTTAAACATGGTCATTGGCTGAAGTTTTTCATTCAGTGCACTGGCTAATCTGTATCATATGTTCCTGTCAACTGCCGGTTTTAGCAAGTGGTTCACCTAAGGTTGTTTTGAGCCTGGAAGACTTAATGCCAGATGCCTGATCTGTTAACATCCCCCAGCTTTAAGCTGAGCTACCACTGGATGTGATTGATCTCCTTGTATTCTCTTTACAGAAAAAATGTTGAGGGTACGCTTATAAGTTATGCTTATTTTATAAGCTTAAAAGTCACCTAAACCCTTTGAGCTTCCTTTGCAGTTATTTTCAAACATGTGCATGAATGTGTTTGTGAATGCATTTAGAAGAGGCTTCGGTGCTGATACTTACATTTACTGAATGACAGAATGAGATGCATTCTGAGGGGAAAAAAGCAGATACATTCCTCTGCAAATTATTCAAACTGACAGAAGAATCACTGAAGAGACAAAACCTGTCACATCTTATATGAATTTAGACTGACATCTGTCTGACCCATCTGCACCCATCTCTGTATTAAATGATTCATAATACTTCTAGACATTTTGGTTTTAACTAATCTGTCTTCAAATCTTTCTAGCTCCTTGTTCTCTAAACCTGAGAACTTTGAGTTTCCCTGGCATAATCCTGGACGTTTTGAAGAATAGAAAGCTGATGATTACAGATGTTGTATTCAACTGCTCCCTTT
Source organism: Centrocercus urophasianus (assembly GCF_019232065.1). Taxonomy (NCBI): domain Eukaryota; kingdom Metazoa; phylum Chordata; class Aves; order Galliformes; family Phasianidae; genus Centrocercus; species Centrocercus urophasianus. The sequence goes on along the minus strand of NW_024884697.1, from coordinate 31,064,246 downwards.
GTCTACCTTTGTACTCAGGTATTGCCACCGAAACCTGAGAAAAATGTGTTTCTAGTTCTGTACAGTAGATGAAGACTATCTGCAGATAAATGTTTTTCAATGAGAACTTTGACGTTGTGTCAGCAGTGCTATTCTAGCATGAAAGATACTTTCATCCTAACCAAAAGAAATTTCTGACATTTTAATAAAAGTAAATCAAGAAAAAGGAAATAATATTTACTCTTCAGAAGAATCCCTTCTTATTTGTTGTGTCTAATTTATGGGACAATAAATAAATTTTTAATAAATAAAAATTACATGCATCAACACAAACCAGTCAAATAGTTTTCAAGTACAATTTGTACTTTCCTGTACAGTGTGTTTGTATACATCTGATGCATAGTGTATGTTCTGTCACTAGCATAATCTGATTGCAGCTCTCTATGGGGGAGCACAATTGTTATTAAAAACTCTTTGTGTTTGAAGTAAAAAATAAGTGCTGAAAATATATTGTTAAGTTTGTTACTATTCTCTACCAGGTTATTTTTCACTGTTCTCTCTCCTTGATTTTCCTGTTTTAAAACGTGGATTTGGTGCATGATCTCCTGTTTCACAAGAATGTGTAAAGCAATTAAGAATACTTTTGGAATGGTTTGTCTCACAAAAGCTTTCCCCTGAGATAATTTCAACATGCTGAAAGCAAACTGATTCTTGGCAGCAGAAAGAATTGAACCGTTTAAAAAGCAGCCTCCCAGTAAGCACAATTAAGTTATTCGACCAAGCAAAGGTTGAATTTAGCCTCTCAAATAAACAACTCTGCCAGCTGCATCAGTGCCGCACTGGTCCCAAATTCCCCCTTCTTTGATATGGCATGGCAAATCTGCAGAGTGGAACGAGTGAGAGTCTGTTTATTTTATAGCCTGTAAGATGGAGTATTGACCAAACCACACAGCTCCCTGTAAGATCTGGGGGCGCTTGTGCAGAGATCATGGGGAAAATTAAGAATTTGGGCCTTATGGTACCATGGGCAGTGTCTGTGTGATATGTGGGAGGGAGCAATGGGTGGTGATGCCTAGTTCAACTGCCCTAGCCCCAGCTGCAGGCCTTCAGCTCTGCTCACCTCAGGCTATGTAGTATGGCAGGGAGATGGGGCCAGGTGATGGTGCCAACAGCACGTGGAGGGATGTGCTGCTTCGACAGCATTATATGGCTTTTGTGGCTGGTAATACTGTGATCAGTCTTTACATGGTAGTTTTAGGAAACAAATAGCTGTGAATGAGATAAGCAGTTTGTGTTTCTAGATCCTCCAAACGCAGAATTATTACCGCTTAACAAAGTTAAATCCTCATGCACAGGATTCTTGTATTCGAATACCTGAAAGAGTTAAGCCGTGTCAGGACCTGTGTTGGCACAGGACAGAGTCTTGGCTCTCCTTTGGTTTCTCTCTAAGAACAGCACTCATCTTGAAACTTCATTTTAACTTAGAAATAATTGTCTGCTAAACCAGAGTGAGGGATAGAAGCTTTTTAGGAGCCTGAAGTTAGCAAATCATTACATTTGAATGTAATCCTAATGACATTTTGTTGATTTTGGCATTTTGCAATTATGTTCCATGGCTGTTTCCTAGTAAACACTCATTTTTCATGGACACTATATAGTAATAAAGCTGGATCTGAGTTAACTGTCATACAGCAAAGATTTCCACAGAAGAAAGTATGGTAAATCAAAGCTGTTGCATCACATGTGTCCAGATCCTAAAATGCTACTGAGAGAAACAAAAATTCAGCAGAGTATATTTCTGTAGAAGTTATGTAGAACTTGTGTGAGATAGTAGGCCAATTCAGTATAGGACAAATTGTCACTGAGTACTCTGGGAGTCCAAAAGCCATTACTATTTTTCTTAACCTTATCACTATTCCTGCACTTCAGACAGCTGTATTAGTCCTTCCATGGCTCTTCTTGCAGTCAGAAAAGACAACTGGCACATCCAGAGGGCAGTTCAGAGCACCCACAGCAGGTGAGTTGAGCTATTCATTTTTCACCTTGCAGATGATCTGTACTTCATCCTCATCCATCTTCAGAAATACATTTGTTTCATTAAAGGGAACTGCTGAGAATGCCTTAAGTCTTGAAGATGATTTTCTGCATGAGCTTTGTGCCACTCTAAGATAGTGATAACCTTTCTCTATATGAAAGGCTGCCTGTTATTTCCATTTTTTTTCATCTGTGAGAAGAAACTTTTGCAGGGTGATACTAAGCAATATAACTACTGATTGATTCTTTTCCTTTTATTATATTTCATAATTAACCTGAAGAAACCTTGCATTTTTATGCGAGTTTTGTCAGTTTTTAAAAAATATATATAAAATTAAAACTCCTTTGGTATCATTGTAAGATGACTTCAGTTGCACACGTGAAATGTGAGGTAGAATGGCAGCTTCATATTTCAGATCTTTCTTGTTAAGGCTTGGTATTATACAGGGCCTTTTTGTGTTATTCTTTCTACCTACATAAGGAAATGGAAGGATAAAAATTCTGGACTTTTTTTTTTCTTAAAAAACAATGTAAAAAGCAAAAGTTTGTCACAGGCATTTGTCAGTTTTATTTCGAACATTCAGTGAATACTATGTATGGGATAGAATATTGTAGGAAATTATCTTCAGATGGGATATGGAAATTCCTGGTGACTTGAACAGAGGCACTGATATTTCCATTTGATTTCTGCGGCCCATAAAATGAAGCTGACCCCTATTCATCTTCACGGCAGTTTGTTTCTTGCACTCTGAATTGCTGAAATGACCGTTCCAGGAGGGTATCAAGGGCATGTAATAGAAATGGAAAGAGAAATTGGATCCTTTTTCACTAGGGACAAGAACTGGTGAGATTTTCAGAGGGCTGAGGCAGAAGATTCCTCAGATCTTATGATGAACCTCACCAGCTAGTAAGAAGGACTTAGCAAAATGTTATGAATACTCACTCTCATAAGAGATCTCTGAGTGGCAGCAGGAGGACAGTCCTGTGCACTTTAATAGAAGCAACAGTGGTTCATATCTGCATATCACCCATTCAGGAATGTCAGATGGTCCAATGTTTAAAGAGTGTACTGCTATGAAGGAGGTGCAAAAAGGTGAGTTTTGAACATCTGTATTTCTGGGAATATGTATAGTTCATGTAAAAGTACTGCAAATTGAATTATGTATCTACTTAGATATTTTGTGTCCAAACATCATTTTATTCCATGTATTTGTCATGGGGATAAATCCTACGTAGAGAAAAATATTTGCGATTTGTTGGCTTAGACACAGGGATGTAAACGTAACAGAGCAGAAAAGCTCTAATATTGAGTTGAACATTAACATTCTTAGCTGGTTGAGTTTATTTCAAGGTTGTGATTTTGGTGGTGATTGTGGTGTAATAACTGTTAAAAAGTCAGGTAGTAGGAATATGGTTCACAATTTTCAGAAAGAATGAAAAAATATTTTGCAGGGATTGTAAAGATTGCCATAAATCTTGCTGTAATTTATCTAGAAGTTTCTTGATTGCTCATATGTACAATATGTTGGCCACAAAATTTTAGCATGCATTCCCAGAATTCTTGAAAATTTTTGGTTGCAAATGAATGTCAAAATAAGGAAAAAGTCAGGATGACTAATGAAGTGAAATCTGTAGTGACCGATCTTTCTGAATACAGCTAAAAATTAAAGTTTAGTTTTCATCTAATCTTGGAACGGATGTGCATTATCACAGTGCAAAAGTTGATGTGTGTTCTTCCTTCTCTTTATCTGAGAAAGTACCTAAAAACATTTTTGAAAAGAATATCAGTTTCTTCATGGTCAGTGAATATTCAAACTGTGGAATATTTAGGTGTTTTTAGAGGTTTTTTCAGGTTAAACCACAACAGCTACACAGCTGAAAGGGGAGCAATTCACGGTCTGCACTACTGTTTTCAAAATGGTAACAAAATCTCATTAGGAATATTTGGCAATATGTAAGAGGCCAAAAATGAAGTATTTCAACACTGACAGTGTATTCTTTTTTTGTATTTATCCACGCCAGTTTTAACTTAGAGAATCATCGGTCTCCTTTCAAGTTAACAGAATTTTTCTTCTAGTCTCTTAGACTTAGGATCATAGACTAACAGAATAGTAGTATAAGAGATCCACTCCTGCTCAAATAAGGGTTAGATGTGAAGTCAGACTGGGTTGTGCAGGGCTTTATCTAGTCTTATGTTATAAATGTCCAAGAAGGGAGACAGCACAACCTGTCTGGGAAGTCAGCTCCACTGCCTGACTGTCCTCACGGTGAATTTTTTTTTCCATAAAACCAATTTATTTCAGCTTATGCTCAGTATCTCCTACCCTCACACCACAAAGAAGTTGGCTCCGTCTTCTTGTTAACCTCCCAGGAGAAATGATTGGCTGCTGTTAGGTACCTTCCAAATTGTCTCCTTTCCTGGCTAAACAATGGCTAGTCCTTCAGACTCTCCTTGCAGAACAAATGCTTAAGACTCCTTGAGGGCTCTCTGCTGAACTCACTCCTGTTTGTCCAACTGTTTCTTATACTGGAGGGGACCCAAAGCAGGAAGCAGTTAGATAAGGCCTAGTAAATGTCAAATAAAGGCGGATGATTCCTTTCCTTTATCTGCCTTATTCCTTTATCTTTATCTGCCGTGTCCCTCCTAATACCCAGGAGGCTGGTGGCTGTTTCTGCCAATGCATATGACTAGTCTACACCCATTTGCCCATTAGGGCTCTGACTCTTAAAGAGCTGTCCTGCAGCTGGTCTCCTCCATCCCAGGTTGATGCAGTGGCTGATGCAACTCCGCTCCCTGGGGCCATACTTGGATTTTTTCCATGCTGAATTTCACAAAATTTTTGTCAGATCATTTTTCCATCCCACATGGATCTCTCTGAATCACAGCCTGTCCCTCTGGCATATCAGCTGGCCCTTCATGGCTTGGCGTCAACTGCAAACTTGCTGAGACTTCACTCCATGCTTCCTGATAAAATGTTGAAGAGGACAGATCCCAGGATACGCTCTTGGAGTAGTCCATTTCTTATTGGCCTCCAGGCAGGGTCTTACATACTAACCACTCCCCTCAGAGTCTTCCAGCTGCCTTACAGCATCCCACCTCCCAGTCCCCTGAACGACTGGCCATCTACTCAACTGAAGTCCAGAGTCTGAGCTCTGCGGTGCTCCCTCCTTGCTCTTTCTAGGATTTTGGACCCTACTGTTGTGTGGTCACTACAGTCAGGGCTGCTCTGGTGATCAAATCCCCAGCAGGCTCTTCCTTGCTAGTGAATAGGATATGCTGGCAAGCATATCTATGCTTGATTCACTCAGTACCCTGACACTTCCAGAAACCTTGACTGCTGTTTTGCCTGTTCAGCATATTTCAGGGGTTCTTGTAAGAGGAATAACAAATTTTTTTCAACCATGTTTCTTATCTGCTACCACAGTTTGATAATTTCATAAGATATTTCTCATGTCAGTTTTTAAGACATTAAAATATTGAGACATGCCTCTTCAAGGAAATTATCTTTCTAATTCTATAATAAATCTCTGCAGATGTGAAGACATGAATGTTTTCCTGCTCAATATTTGTTTTTGTGCTCTAGAAAGTGATTAGCCCCTTCTGCTTCTTAGCTTAAGAATTATGAAGGTGGGAATGATGGAAAGGCACTTTCTATGACAGAATGTTACCTCTACTGCTTCTACAATATGTAAGCAGTTTTATTATATGATTATTACAATTATGACAGACTGATCTTGTGTACTGAAGTTTATGTCATGAAGCATTGGCTTACATGCAGGTAGAAGCAAAGAATCAATGATAAATCATTTGTCCATAATGTAACTTTTTCTCTGAAAATGAAAAGGAATTCCATTCTGTGCTATAAATAAGTTTTTAGGTCCGACCTTTGATTTGGATTTCATTGAATGAAATCATTAGCCAATAATCATTATGTCAATTTGTAGATCCGTAGCTGTGTACTGCACTTATGAGGAGCAGACTGCAGGCAAGTTCAGCAGAGCAAGTGTGCTTCTTCAGCAATCTTGTTCCAGCAAGTATTCTGTCTTCAGATCCTCATTCTCTCGGCTTTTTAAACCTTGGAGAATAGAATACAGTCAATTCCTGCCTCAAATTCCACAGTGAAACTAATGTTTTCCTTATGTAAATAACCTTGAATAAATTACAGATACCAACTAAATATTGATTCTCTTAAGGCTGAGTTTCAAATTAGTATCAGTTGTCCATGTAAAGAGCTTTATGAAAAGATTTAAAAGCAAAATGTTCTTGAGCTAATAACTAATATCTAAAATAATAAATTGAAGCTCATGGTAATATAACTGTATATTTGAAGGTGGAAGAAATATACATTAGAGAGAAACTTTGTGACAGCAGTGGCATTTCTGTTCAGAATTCCTTAAATGTATTAACAGCTATTTTTTATTCATAAGAGGTTTTCATCATATTCCCCCGTTGGCATCCACAACTCTTAATAGCATTCTACACAATTGTTGGATTCATTGTTGTTGCTAATTTGCCATTTTAAATAAGAAGTTGTTATTGCTGGCTAATAAATGTTTCATGTTCGGAAATTTGCTTTTTTTGCTGATCTTTTTTTTCCAAGTGCAGCCGCTGCTTAAAGGTAGTTCTTATGAGCATCAGTTTGGTTTTTTTCTTTTTTTTTTTTTCAGGGTGATGGTTACATTATCAGTCTCATTGAGTTGGATAACAAGGGGGGCTTTGAGTGTAAGGAAGGAAACCCTTTACATGCAAGGGATTCTCAGAAAGTAATGCCTCCTGTTTTATTATGTTGGCCCACAATGTCAGAGGCGGATGATGGTGGCAGTAGAGGCTGAAGCTTCCCACCAGTGTTCATTCCATGTCATTGCTATGTGACAGATGACAACAGAGGGGCAGTCTGACAAAATGATGTCTGACATGAAGCTGTGTATGAAGCAAAGCTGTAGCACTGAATTCCTCAGTGTAGAAAAAAATGCCACCTATTGATATTCATTGATGCTTGACCATTTATGGAGACTAAGCAGTGGATGTGAGCATAGTGAGGCAGTGGGTGGTGCATTTCAGCAGTGATGACAGTAACGTGGGTCAGCCTCCGATGGTGCAGATGTTTACAAGTATGGCATGCAGGCTCTTGTTCAGAATTGGTGACAATGCTTAGCTGATGATGGTGACTATGCCAAAAAGCGTTTTGTAACTGAGAATTTTCTCTATCAAACAGTGTCATTTTTTTCTTTGTATCTCTTGTCATATAGGATGCATTATTTTCAGTGACACACATAGTTCTCAGAATTCTTGGATGAGCATATATAGTGCAGAAGAGAAACAGCTCTGAAGAAGGCTTTAAGACCGTCTTGCTTTTTTTAAGCAGTATTGTTGATTTTATAAGAGCATATTTCAAACAACTGAGTTTTTGTAGAAGCTCCTGTAAGCAGAACTTTGTAGCTTGTTACAAACTGATATCAATGCAAGATGCATTTTAATGTCTTTCTTTCTTTCTCTTTCTTTCTTTTTCTCTCTCTTCTCTCTCTCTCTTTTTCTTTCTTTCTTTCTTTCTTTCTTTCTTTCTTTCTTTCTTTCTTTCTTTCTTTCTTTCTTTCTTTCTTTCTTTCTTTCTTCTTCTTCTCTTCTCTTCTCTTCTCTTCTCTTCTCTTCTCTTCTCTTCTCTTCTCTTCTCTTCTCTTCTCTTCTCTTCTCTTCTCTTCTCTTCTCTTCTCTTCTCTTCTCTTTTTTCTTTTTTCTTCCCCTAAGGATAGAAACGTTTCAGTTTTGGGGCAAAGATATTTCTTTTTGAGAGATAAACATTCAAGAGGCCAAGCTGATGACAATCCAGAATTGTACATGGCAATGCTTTCTGTGCTAAATTGTTCCTACAGCTCGAATATTGACTTAATTTGCCCTTCACAAATATGCACTCTGTTAATATGTTGTTTACAATGAACTAATGTTCCCACAAAGCCCATTGAAGTAGAGCAAATTGTCCCATTTCATTAGTACAGGGTTCTAACTTTGAATAATTTTATTTCATGTCAACTAGCTTTTTAGCTCTGCATCGTCAGTGTAACCAGTATTTATTGTTTTGTAGAACAAGTTGTTGCTGTTTCCCATTTGTCATCTTTCCGCTTTGCTGACTCACTGTAGCCTTTATTCTCCAGTCTCTAATTACTCACACTTTCCTGATGGGATTGCAGCTAAATGTTTCTACCTTTATGTTTAATTTTCACTCTTTTAGATATCACATGCAAGTGGAGTCCTTGCAAACAGCGTAGATTCAGGATACCACCTGGATAGATACAGCTTCTATCTTTTTGTGGGGAAAACACTGGATTTTTTTCCCGCTCAGAACAGGTGAAAATTGAATTTCCTATATTATTACACAGCAGACAGGAGTGGTGGACACCACTTTGCAGAGTTGCAGCCAGCACAGTCGTAATGGCTAGTGCTGTGCTTTGCCATGTCTTCCACTCTGGTTCTGTGTCTCTGCTCTGTAGGTGAAAGTTGCTGGCATCAATATATTCCTGTCCTTTGGAGGGTACTCGCTTTTCTGATGTGTTAGAAGCAATTAGTATGCTTGCAGTTAAGAATGTGTTTTGGTGAAATTAAGTGCTGTACATATGTTTAGTTGTTGGCCTGAGACACGTGTGGTCAGGCAGCGTGAGGAGATGTTTTCTGTCATCCCTGCTCTCACTGTGTGCATCTGATGGCCCTGAAGGAAAAAATTCTGAGTGTAATGAATACATTTTGCCACTAGATGGTATTGTTATATGAGATTATGTATCTGCTTTGTACGAAGGGGTGCTGAGGGGAAGTGGAGCTTTAATGGCTGCTGGTCATGTAGGAAAGTGCCAATGGCTGCTTCCAAGCGAAGTGCAGATGGCCTCGAGAACAAGGCTTAGCAGTTAATTAAACCAGAATTTGCTTTTTTTTTTTTTTTTTTTTTTTTTTCCCCTGTAATTTGGAGGTTTGGTTGAATGATGCAAGTAAGTGCAAGTCAGTAACTTCAGTGCCTATGCTGACAAAATACTGGCAAGTGGGAAATGTCTTCAACTGCTGTTGTTTTTTCCCATGATGTTTTCCATGTTCTTGTCCGATCATTTGACTTTTGATAAAAACACATCTTCTGTGTTTGATCAAGTGGGAATATTTTCTCCAGGAAATGTATAGAAAAAGCAGATATTGGTATATTCAGAAACATGGGTAGATGAGACTAGAAGCCTGTGCGAGGCAGTGTTATGTGCTACGTCTGCTAATGCATTATAACTTCTGAAAATACAAAGGGGGAATGTGTGTGGTGTGTTCAATCACTTGGTCAAGTTAATTTGCATTATGTCTAATGGAAAAAGATAACAGAACTTACCATCTTTTTGTTGGTTGGGTTCATTGGATGCTCCATTCTGTGAAGCGATAGTGAGCCCAAACAGTTTTATCTCACTGCTTGCTTAGTGGAAGGCATTATTCACTTAGCCTGGGATAGGAAAGCAGTTCTCTTAAGCATAGCAAAGCAGGCTGTTGCCTGCATTTGAAAAAAAATCTAAATAAAAGGTGGAGAGAGACCTTTTTTTAAATTTTTTTAAAATTTATTTATTTGTAATAACTTTGATACTTCCTTATAGCTTTGCTTTCTTAAAAACAGTGAGAGAAAGCACTTTACTTCAGCTGGAGTTTTAAATTGCTTTTTCATGCCAGGCTTTGTTTGAAAATCTGCTGATTTCCTGCTTGAGTCAGAGGCAGATGTATTGCTGGATCTTGGTGCTGTGATTGACATCTGAGTTCTTCCTGTGTGCTGTGGTGCTGTAGTTAAAGACCAATTCCCATTCTCCCAGAAACTAAATGAACTCAGAAAAAACTAAGGCACTTGCCTCAGAGCTCATATTAGTTCATGTGTTTAGGCACAGCTTTCAGTACAGAAAAATGCCAGTTGAATATTTTTTAGTTAAGCTCAGCCCTCCCAATGTCCTCCCCAGCCATCAGCATGGTGGAGATGTATATGCAATAAGGTGGAGCTCTTGACTTGTTTCTCATTGAGGCTCTTTGTTTTAAGTAGACTCAAAGGTGTAGCATGTGTATGTTCTATGTAAAACTAAAACCTAGCTTTTCAGAGTGCTTTTCCATTTGGGTGACAGTGCCCTCTGGAGTAGCCATTGTCAGCATATGTTCCTTCATGTCCCTCTGTCATGTGGAGCTGCCATGAAGGCACGCTCCTGCCTGCAGTGTGCCCCTGGAGCTTGTTCACATCATACTGGCAGTGCTGATGGGACACTCATGGCTTTCCCTCTGCGTGGTGGCCAGGTCTCATCTGGAAAAGGGCTTCTGGGATGCACTAGAGACCATATAGAACATGTACCACATGCGAGAAAAAACATGGTTTGAAGGACTGGTCTGCATCATTCCAGTCTACATCACTCCAGTTCTCAGACCACTGGAAGACTTGGCATAGGAAATTCAGTTCCAAGTTGTGAATAATTACTAGGTTAAGATGACCAGCAGACAGCAAAGTCCCAGACAGAAATGCTGCATCACACAATGATGTACACCAAAATGTAACAGAGAAATGAATTTCATGTATAAAGTCATTATAAATATTTTAGAAGAACATGAAGGCCACTGGGATTGCAAAATATCATTGAGCTTTTTTCCTGCATAATTTTCATCTTCCCGGTATAGTTTTCCATGGATTGGGTAGTGATTTTTTTTTTTCCCTCTGGATTTCATTTAGCATCATGCTTCAGTTAACTTCATGAAGTGTTTATAAACATTTGAGAGCAAAAATAAAATTTGCCCTTTTTTATGTGTTTTACCAACCTCTGCATTAACTGGTTTGTGTTTCCTCCAACAGTTTCCAGCATGAACCTTTTGAAACTGTTGAGGCAGTTTCATTTTCAGTGAAGGAATCCACTATTTTAGATCATCTTCCGTTGTTGAGTGGAGATAGATGATAGTTGAGGAGTAATGCCTGAACAAAGTCAGTAACTGTTTGTGAATATGTATTTCTTCTTTAAGTGATTTTTGGTTTGACGTTTCTTTTATTTTTTTTTAACTTTGTGCCTCTGACAAGCAACAGTGAAAGGTGAATAACAATGAATGTAGTAAATGATTGCACTTGTGATTAATATAATGGTACAATTCAGTTCTACCAAAGACTTTCAGGAATACAATTATTTTAAGTGTTTTGTCAAAAAAGAAGTCCCTATAACCCAGATTTTCTTTCTTCCTCTCTTTTTCCCTTTCTAAACTAAATTAGTTCATCATAGCTGTACGTGGCAAGTATAAAACCTATAAAAACCAGAGCAAAAAACATTCAGTACAAGCTTTCTTAACTGCAGGAAATGTCAGTACTTTTATGTTAGATGTCATTAGAATAGACAAAAATATAACTAGCTCATAAGTAATCAGTATTTTCTAACAGATATTTCCCATATATGTGGAGCCTTGGTAGTCACAAATTAGATCTTCAGTTACCTGCAGTGAGCTTAACAAAGGCAATAAGGTAAAATCCAGTAATTTCAGAGTGGCTTGCTGGCTACCTGTATTTATTGTGGCAGGAGAGCACTGCATGTTGTGACCAAGGGAAAAGGAGGTGTATTTTCTTCATTTTCCTTGATTTGATGGAGGAAAACAGCAATTATTAAAAAAAAAAAAAAAAGATGCAATTTTGTGGGAGGGAAAACTCACTTGTAACCAATCTGTTCTACACACATGTTCTGTGTTGGTTGTTTTGTCACCAGTGATGTTTTTGAGTGTCTTAGTTACCGTGAGCCTTAGAAGTAGTCCTCACCGCCTTGCACAGAGTCCTTGGGGATTCTCACTGTCAGATTTCTGTTTTATCATTCTCAGATGATGGTGCTAAGCTGAGCATGTCTAAAATTTAAATGGTGGTTAAAACTGTTATCACTGATATGTAATGATTCAAATAATCTTTCTTCTAAATAATCAAACTGACTGGCTGAAAGACCTCAAATGTTGCCTCCAACTTATAGTTTGATGCCAAACCTGCCTTTGGTGTTAGTATTTTGTAGCTTTTTTTGCTCAGCCTGCCAAAAAGGAATCTATATTTTCCCTTTAGTGCATGTACACTTAAAGTGTACCACGTATTTTGTCTGCAAGTTTAGCTACTTTGTTATTATAGTGATAATATCAACAGCTTTGATTTATATTCCTTTAGCAATAGTACCTAACTTCTTGTTTGCTTTCTTTACTACTTGGCTAAAGGCTTTAAAGGATTTTTCCGTAATAACTTCCAATCTCTTTTTATGCTGGGGAATCTTTCTTTTAGCTGATAGTCTGTCGGTTTGGTTCTTTGTTCCAGGGCTTGTCAGTCTGCATTCATCTACATTTGCTTTTGGCAAGACCAAGGTCTTAAATGATAGAAATCTTTTCCTCTTCAATTCCGGTTTTTGTATGATATGCTGTGGCTCCTCATCTAGTAACACTTACAGACTTTGTAATCTTTCCCTTTAATGCTGTTCTTCAGGCATTTTAAAACAAGAAAAAGACAAAACAAAAAACAGAGAGGAAAAATAAGGCATTCAGGGACACGGCTCTGACTTCTGTAGTCCTTTTGCTCTAGTCTTGTTAACCTGTATATATCCAGAATTTGACCAAAATCTTAAAATTTATATAGCCTAGGTAAGAAGACCAAAAATTGTCTTTTGCTTACCAGAGTATTCAGAACTTATATTTTATGCTAGTCTTCCTTCACTGTGACTATCATGTTCTTTATTGTACATAGCACATCTGAATCTAGTATTATTTTTGAGAGGTCTTAATTCAACATAATACATAAGTCCCTTCCTAACTGACTAGAGCACTCAAATATATTTAATGGTTCTTGAATTTTGTGGAGTGAATGGAATTGGTGAAAAAGATGAATATCTTTTTGGTACTTTATTTCAAGCTTGTTAGAAGAAGGACTGTGCTCTGCACTAAGGTGCAGCCGTGGTAGGAACAGAGGTGGTTATCTAAGATCGCCCTGTCCATGTGGGGACAACATGTTCCTAGGACACTTGGTGTGATAGAGATTAGGTTTGATCAGCCCAGGTCTCAGGCAGCATGTTATCTATTTTTTTTGTGTATGTGGTAATAAATAGGATGGGCTTTGGGCCAGAAGGCAAGTAATGTGGTTAAACCAATCCTTTCCCTTTAAACAGGGCTTGTCATCCTTCCTATTGGGAACACAGTTGGTCTGGACATTGCCTAAGAGACTGCTGGCTCATGAAGCCCAAAACTGAGAGGATTCATGTCGGTGCTGAAGAATGTCAATGGTTGTGGGACACCCCTTGAACCATGCTTTATTCCTGTTTAATTTCCTGAAAGAGATACACAGTGGCTGCTCTGCTGCTCTGAGCGTGGGTCATTGGACTGCTTCAGTTTTCAGGGACACAAAGGTCCATAGGAGATCTTCAGCTCTTCAGCCTTAGCATTGTGTCTGGTCTGAGAGAATCTCTTTCTGCTACCAACAGTGGGGTTCTGGGGATGTGAGGCAGAAGCTAGTGGGGTTGGAAGTAAAAACTCTTTGGTCTTCCAAGGAAAAAGTGTTTACTTGGGTTCCTTAATGCTTTTTTTATGGAACTTTTATTAGCAGAGCTATGTTAAGAAGTAAAAAAAAAAAAAAAAAAAAAAAAAAGTTAATTTCTTACTGCTTAGAAAAGTTGTCACAGGGTGTGAAAAAGTTTACTAAATGAAGTATGTCCAACATTGAAGGTGAGGCAATGCTTATCCTTAGTATTGAGGAAGGTATTTCCAACACTTGAGATCAAGAATGGATATAAACTGCGAAAGGTCTCTTACACAAAGATATTTCCACTTGAAACTTTTATGGCTCTTCTGATTTCTGCCCTTTGGCTTCCTTCCAGTTCAGTGGATGTCATAGTCCTACACCAGGGAGATCTTCACAGTGCTCCATAAAACTTGTCAAATAATTCTCCAGATAAAATGCAACTGACATTTTTTTTCACTGCCTCTTTTTCACCCTGTCAGAACAGTCAGAGCAGTGATCAAACCACCAAGCCAGTGGCATGGAAACAGCGTGCTGGTATTTTTGGCGTGTACCAGAACATCATTTGCTAGTAAGGCGCGTGAAAGGGACATCTAGGGGTAGAGATTTCTTCCCATCCCTTCCTGGGGAGATGAACAGGATATTATGGGGCTGCCCATAAATGGGGTCTCTCATATCCAGCACAATCATTTTGTGGAAGGCCTGTGATATCTTGGGCCCCTTCCCTTTGGCTCACTTTGCCCTCACCAGATACCTTATTGTTCACTTCGTATCATCTTCTGTATCACCACTGGGAGAGGTCTGTTTTCATCATTCCTCAGTGTGTGAGATAAACAGTGTGTGGATAGTGCCTGAGGTTGCGTTAGGTTTTTTTGGTGTCAGCAGTTTGTGCTTGGCATGGGATAGATGTTGTACTTCCTGCTTATTCTCTGCTGCCCGCTTCAACCTGCTGTCTGTCTTTGGTGTCACAAGACTACATGGCACTCCATGGATTGTGGAGGTGGATGTACCACCAAGTCCATGATGAATTCACTGCTTTGGCTTCTGTTGCTTTGGTCAACAGTTCAGCACATGGCCTATTTTCCACAGGATCTGTTCAGCTTGGTTGATCTGACATGTCTCATTTCTGAATTTCCTTCGTCGTAGAATGGTTACTGCTCCAAGTCTTTCTTGCACAGATTTAACTTCTGATTTATAACTAAGTTTGAAGATACTCTGTTACTTGGGGGAGAACAAGAGGGAGAAAATGGTTGACAAGAGGGAGAAAATGGTTTTTTAACAAACGGAATTAGAGAACAGGGTTTGACTTTTAACAGTCAAATACTTTTTCCTGGACCAAGGCAGGGTTAGCTGAACCTAAAGTATTCTGGACCACAATATTTAGGTTCCTCACCTTTTCTAGGACTTCAGCACTGTTGACGAGTGAAAATGCTCCTCATGCCAACAAAAAGTGGGAAGGCAAACAGCAGGGTATCTTAGACTGAAATGTGAAACTTTAGGCACAAGTGAAGTATTGAGTTACTTGCTTGAATGAAAGTTATCCCCTTGGCAAGAACAGAAGTCCAGGGTAGCACTTGTGGCTTTATCTGAATCATCATGAGACAGAAAGCTAGTGGGATTACTGTGCCATCTGTATAGCATGGCCCTGCAAGAGGGGCAGTGGTGGTTGAGTGGGATGCAGTGCTGCTTCCCCAGTGCAGCTCAGGAACTGCTGTTGCTTGAGCTTCATCTTGTCGCAGTGTGGAACTTGTTACTGCTTGTGAATCTGGCCCTTCTTCCCAGCTTTCATTTTGGAAAATCAAGATTGGAGAGCTGTGCGTGCTGTTTTACTTTCTTGCTGTCCCTGTCTCCTCTGCTTTTCTTGGTTTCTTGAGGGTTCCTCTACCACAGCAAGGAAGTGATAGTCCAGCTTTCCTTGAAGTGCCAGTGGTCTCTCAATCTTTAAAAATTTAACTGTTTGGAGGAGTCCCAGCAGATGTTAAGCTGTTTTATGCAGCACTGAACTGCTGAATTTTGCAGGTAAGGGAAGAACTGCATGATGAGGGTAAACGAGCTCTTCTCTCACAGGCTGTGTTGTCAGTAAATTTTTATAGAGTTGAGATTTATTCTAGCGTCAACCTTGTGTGACTGTATATAGTGGGGGCAGGATGCAATAGCCTATCTAAATAAAAACTGTTTGGCAGTGTGTAAAGCCACTCCTTCAGAGTTGTTGTTGTTTTTTTTTTTTTTTAATCCTTAATGAGTATTTTGTCTCTTCATCTTGCTCTTTCATTTTTAGCTCCTTTCATGCTGTTCTTCATCTGAGTGATCCTGTGCATGTTAATTTTTACTAGAGGGAGAAAGTGAATAATGAATGTTTAGTCATAACTCCTTTTGTTTGGCAATGTACAGAACCGATGTGTCAGTGAGGAGAGAAAACCATTGCAGCTACCAGTCCCTTGCTCTTTTTTCTTTGTTTATAAATATGGTCTTTGCTAGCTGATTGATGTTTGCTCACAAAGCCAGCTAGAGAAAAGCTCATCTGCCATCAGGGTGTTTGGGGGTGCTGTGGAGGCACATCCCCAGAAGCTTGGCCTGGAGGCAGCATCAGGGATTGCTTGGGTGGGAAGCAGAGCAAAATGCCTAATGTGGGCCCATGGCCACTATGCAGCAATGCGAGTTTTTTTCTCACTGATCACAAAGCTCTGCAGCCACAGCACCAGGGAGTTCCTGGAAGCCTGCAGTTGCAGAAATTATTTCTTCTGCTAGTGTTCAAATGCAGCCTGAGTACAAGGAAGATGCTTTAACAGGAAGCCAAACAGTGCTGCAGCAGAGAGCTTTCTGTGTATTATTCTGCGTATTCTTGCCTATGTATTATCTGAAATAATACGGAGAAAATGCATAAAAGAGCCAGAACATGTCAACTGGAGGATCTTCAACCAAGCAATGATTTTTGTACATAATTAAGTCAAATCTGCAGCATCAAAGATTTTGATACATCTTGTAATATATTAACTAAAAATTGCATTTTGGAATATTTTTGGTCTGAAGTCACCACTGCATGGTGAAGACATGCTTTGTTTCTCAATACAATTGAAAATTATGGCAGTTTTTATTGTTTATTCAAATTCTCTGAAGAGAATTGCAGTAAAATGCACCACATAGTCAAACTAAAGAGGAATTTAGTAGGAAAATTAAGAATCACTAGAAGTAGAACAGCCTGTTATTTTATCAAGGAAACTTAAAAATATGATACTTGAATCCTTGAATCCAAGGAAGGTATGAGTTGCTTAGAAGAGATAAAAATATATAATGAAAAAAAAATACAAAGAAGAAAATAACTTCAAATGGAAATCAGCACTGTGTAAGACAGAATTACAAACAGAACAAAAAAAACAGCCTGATCTGCTGAAGTCTAGAAAGAAAAACATTAGCAAAATTGGCATTACAGTGATCTTTTAAATTAGCTTTAGGCTCATGTAAATTGAATTATCAGGCTTGATGTTGAGAAGGAAAAATAGCGAGTTCTGATTAACTTGTGCTGGTGCTTTATCTCAGCCCCACCTCCAGAAGATGTACGGCAGTAGTGTTAGAAATCATCCTCAGCTAGTGTAACTAATTTAGCTCCAAGTCCGTGATGCTTTATTCATTTGCGTGATCTTACTCTGTGTTTATGTGCTCTCTTTGTGCCCATATATGAAATAACCATTCCATTTATATGACACTGAATTTTCTCACTGTTTTATAATGATCACAGCTTTTACTTCTTGCAAAAAAAGTCTGCCTTGCAGAAGTCACATAGAATAACTGTGTCAAATGAGATTTATTTCAAGGAATATAAATGGAACTGCCTTTACTCACACAAAAATAGACTTACAAGAAAACAAACAGAAAAAAAGAAGCTTTTACAGACTCCATTTCTTGCTTTCTCACCTGACCAGAGCTCAGAGCCAGCCAAAGACTCCCACTGACTGAAGAGCTGCAGTGTCTAAATGAAGCTTTTTAGGTGAACGCTTTAAATTGAAGCTGGCTAGGAGATTCATGAAGTAATTTGAACTCTCAGTGTGTGCATGTGTAGTACATAGGTAACGGTATTTTACCCATTATCACCTCAGAAAAAAACCTCTAGGAGTTGTGGATGCAAGCAAAGTTAGTTCAGACACGTTCTCATGGTGGGCTAAGGCGTACACATATCTGGTTTTTCTTTGACATATTCTTTGGAAGCCTTGTTGGGCACATTCTGAATACTTTATAAATGTGTCTGGCGTTTAGGGACATCTGATAATGCTAGCCAGATGCCCCTGATCCAGCTGCTGTAAATAAGCAATTCGTAGCTGTCTCCTCTGGGACTCTGGACATAGAAACGGTCGTATTTGGAGCATCTGAACATGTGCACTGTATTGTACAGCCATGCATTTTAATTTTGGCACTTCTGGAAGGTCTTCTGGCTCTGTACTGTCTGGTCAGTTTTAGCACGCACGACAGTTTTGATACCTCTCTGAATCCAAAGGATTTCTGTGCACATGCTTTGCAGTAGACACACATTTCAACCTGGCAGAGTTTGGTTTTGTCCCCACTGGAATCCTATGACACTGTTGTCAGCTTTGATGGTCAGATTCAAGTATTGCATCATTTCTGAATGGAGATATATATATATAAGGTTAATGTTTAATTCAGTGTCATCCTCATAACTGGGCACTCGAGTTAAATAAAATAGTTTTCAAAGAAAGAGTGTTCAGTGTAGCAGGTACATTTGTAACTTGGTCATTCATTCTTGCTAGAATATTTCAGATCATTGATCCTCTTTTCTAACATAAAACCGATCTCTTTGCTGGTAATGCCTCACATGATGTAGGGGCTGTCAGTAATAAACAGCATCATCGTTTCCCTGATCAGCCTGTCTTTAGTGACCTGCATTTCCCCTGACCTGGAAAGGAAATGCTGAAATAAAAGTATAATTCTGTAATGAGTTAATGTGCTATAGATTCATTACTATTATTTTGTAGAAATTATTCTCACTTCATTAGTTTGCTCTCCCCTTCCACCCATTTTTATAAGAATTATGAAGCTATAGCTTGATTAGTGCTGCCTTTGTCAATTCAAGTTATTAATGATTAGTTAATTCTCTCAAGGAATCTATTTTCATTGTGTCAGTATTCATTTTAAACTACTGAGCCTCATGTTTAAATATCTTTAGCACTTACTTTTCAATTATGCAGTCGTACTAGAGTAGAAAAACTCTGAAATACTTCCTTAAATGTGACATGTGAGACACAAATGATTTATGTCTGACTTTCACAGCTCTAAAATAATGCACTTTATGGGATGCAGTTTGTAAGAACAACAAAAAAGTGAGATTCTAGTAAAAAAATGCAAATATCCCTTCTGCAAAGGTGCAGAAACCAAATGCTTTCTCAATTAAAAAGATGCTTTTAATTTATCAAATAGTAGCAGAAATGCAACATTTTTTGATTTTTTGTTTTGTTTTGTTTTGTTTTTTTTTGTTTTGTTAATAATGTAAGTCTCAGCTCTTCGTAGTGCTTGAAAAAATCTCTCCCTCCTAAGATTTGCAGGTAAGGGCATCAGTTATATGTTTAGAATGACCTGGTACATAAAAATAACTGTGCTGTGCTAAAAATGACTGGAAATTTAAATGTGAATCAGTGAGTCGATGATGTAGGACAGAGTAAAATAGGACAACTGCTGGGTGGGTTGTCTTTTTCTTGTGTCTTTCTGAACTACAGTGAAGAATAAATAAGTTACGTGTACTTTTTGTAAGCTTAAGACTGCCCTATTCGCACTTTGTGTACCGTGGGTAGATTTGGAGAAGAAAGAAAAATAGAGCTCATTGAAGAATGCATCTGAGAATATGTGGCTGGTCTCCTGGGAATGTTTGTATGGCTGTAAGAATAAACCTCATAGTCTAGGGAGGGACTAGTACAGGTGTCTCAGGAGAATATTTTCTTTCTAAGCCTTTGCATTGCATAGCAGATATAACAGTATTGTCTCAAGAGGATGCTTCACGATAAAGTCTACAGATGAAAGCAGTTGGAAATGTGTTTTCTCACAGTGCTGGGGTAACCAGGCCTTCAAGAGAAGCTATAGAAGTTGTATTTGAAATACAGCAGTGCCTGGGATGTAAGACCTACTGCTTGTTGGGCAATGTCACCGAGCAAACAGTGAGGGGATAGTGCTTTTTATGGTTCAGAAGATCCATCCTCCAGCCTTCCTCTGGTTACACTGAAATCTCATCTGAGCAGAAAACTCTGAGCAGGACTTTCTGAAGTCACTGCTTAAGAACTCAGCGTTGCCAAACTCTCTCAGTTGGCTTTGTGTCCCTTTCTATGTCACACAGATAAATGAAATAAGTAATTAAGTGCACTTTTTTACTTGCTGACTAGCAGGATCAGTTAATGAAAGGTTGCGTGGTATTTTAGGCAATCTGCTTTCTGACATTTTAAAAAATAATTGAGTTCCCCAAATTTTTCAGTCATCTTGTATCCCTTATGCAAATTGCAAACTCACAATACCACCTCACACCTCATTTTCATGAATCAGTAGTCAACATTAAGAGTATTCTACTGGTAAGATTTGTTTCTCTGATAAGGAGAGCCCTCTGCAGACATGGAGAATATCAGTACTGAATGGGGTAATCCATTACCAGAATTTCCTTTCTGTCCTTTGCTTGCTGTCTGTTGATGTGAGAGTTCTGGATATACCAGCTTAGTTAACAGAATTTCATTGCAACAGTTGGACTCCCAGTTCTTAAATGGTACATCAGAACTCTGTTGCACATTATTCTTTTGCTATGTGTATGCACTGTGTCTAGTATGAATTTTTTTTCCTTTTGTCAAATTAAGCATTCCATTCAGAATTTATTAGCTTTCTAGATTCCCTGTACAAGTAGGACATTTTATGTTTGTTACAGCATAGTGCTGATTATGAGGCATAACTTTTTAAAAAAAAATCTATACTCATTAAATACATCTAGGCAAACATGAATTATATTATCAATTTTTGACAACATGGTGCTAAAGCCAGTGGAAAAGCCTTTTTCTAGAGGACAAACTCCATTACTTAAATAGGCTCTGGAGATTAGCTATACTCAATGGCAAATTCTTTTTCTTTCTTAATTCATTTCTGATTCACGTTCAAATAGATGATGTGCTATCTGAACCAATTCAGATTTTCCAAGTATTCCCAATATGCTTTTTATCAATAGCTATGCTCTACAAAGTTATCACTGCTTTTTAAATGCTTCATCACTTTCTTTTTTCTAGCTATTAGCTGGGATAAAGTTGTTCAGGATTTATCTTAATTCTGTCCTTTTCAGTGATCTTTTTTATTTTTTTTTTTCTTTTTTCTCTCATCATGTTTTAAAAATAATTTATTCTCTCCCTTTCCCAAGAATTAACTCATTTGGTTTTCATTCTCTCTTCATTTCTCTTGTGGATATTTCACAACTATACGTATTGCTGCCTGTATAAATCACCAGTTCCCATTTTCAGCAACATTTCTTTTTATTCTCAAACCTCTAATCAATCTCTCTGAAGCTGAACTGACCTTCTTGTCGAGCACTTGTGGAGTAAAATCCCATCCCTATTGAATTCAGTGGGAGTTTTGTCATTAATGTCAATGACTTCAATGCTCCACTCACAGTTAACATGCATTAGGTTTTAATTATAATGCCTTTTAGGCACCTCCAGCCTTCTTCCTGCTCCATGGCTTTTAATTACTTCCTAGCGAGCACACTATTTACTCCTTTTAATTCCACTCAGCTTGTGTTTTCAGATGCTTATCTTTTCTCATTGCTTGTCAGTGCACTGGAAAAGGATGATACCTGAGGAAAATATAAAGATAGCCAAAAGGGAATTATTGTAAACATTTGAATACTGCTTTTCCACATCACTCTGTGAAGACAATATGTCTATTAATTTTGGTGGGCTTCAAGGAAAACTGTCTATTAATTTTGGTGGGCTTGATGGGAAACTGCCTTTCTTCACTTGGAGTGAAGGAATGCAGCCTTACGGAATACGATTATCACTTCTCAAGTACAAAGTGGTGACCTGTTTAAGGATAATTAAATTTAAAAAAAAAGTATATGACGGAGTTAATGATCCTAAGATAAGGAAATTCTGTGCTTTTGCTAACATGTCTTGGGAGAAACAGAAACAAATCTGATTTATAGCAATTAAATATCTTTTATCAACTTGTTATCAATAGCTGTTTATCATTGTGTTCATGACACATCATATTTAAAACGACGGCTTTCTAATATTTATTGGCTTATTTCCTTTTAGTCTCTCAAAAACTGTTTAGACAATTTTGCTATCTATGTTCATATAGAAAAGTTCCAAGTCAAGGTAATTGATGCTTTCATCACCTCTATGAATGAAGTAAACCTGAATCAGTCCATTTTTTTTCCTGAATTTTCTCATGGCTGATCTGCAGTTTTCGTGTTGCAGATAAATTAAACCAGTAAGAAAAAGAAGATGCTTTTCTATGTTTATCTGTTCCTCATACAATTGTAAGGCTTACTTCTTACATATGACAACATCTGTCATTTTCTGTATGTTTGTGTAACACATGGAACAGTAAGACCTGGTCTTATCAGCTTCTTCATATTCTGACCTCTGATGTTCCTTGTTCTTCTGTACAAGAGACAATACTGTGTTGGGTCTTGAAAAGGACAGAGATAGTGATGTTAAATTTATCTGAGCAAGATGTCCTACTAAGAAACAGAGCTGCTCAGAATAGCATCTTCATATCATGACCTCTGGCTTTTCAATATGACTTAAAAAGACAGAGGAATAATGTCATGGATTATGATAAATAAAAGTCCTATGACCAGTGGTAGGGAATATATTGCCTGTAAATATCTAGGCAGAAGAAATAGCATTGAGTTGTAGCAGGCAAATCAGATACACCTCAGTACAGTTGTGCAATGAGATTATATTCTTTTTAAGCAACATAATAGTTTCAAAAGGTTTTGTCAGACTCAGTCCCAGAGAACTGAAATCAGCATATATTTCACAGAATAGAGCTAAGTAATTCCTGAAGAAAAAATTATTGTGGAATGACAAAAGCAACTACCCTCGCATAAAATCATTTCTACTCTCTGAAGTATTGCTGGTGCGTGGAGTTCCATTGCCTACATCCATTCCGTGGTCATGGGGTGTCCTGCCCCTATCCTGCCTCACGTTAGATGTGGAGAAGAAAGTACTCTGACAATTCATTCTAAAAATAGTTCTGCCAACAAACAGGTGAAGATAGCTATCTAGCGGGCAGGGCAAGAGTGCATTCTCATTTACTTCTCACTGCAGCTGATTCTCCCTAGCTAATTCATTTTTAACAAGACTAATCTTCTCTTTTGTCTTTGTGTCTTTGAAGAATTTAGATTTTGACAGTCCTGAGCCATACATCAATCACTTTGCCTTTAAGTACTAACACATCAACATCAATATTCTGAAATATCAGCTTTCTCTTTGATGACATTCCTTTTCTGGTGGGTAGCACTTCTTGAGTCCTCAGAGTTGAAGTCAGCAGCTAGAATTAGGTCACTACAGAATGTGTAGTTACTATTATTTTTCTAATAATTAAGTCAGTCTTTTTTCTTTTTCCTGCTGGTAATAAAGAGGCATAGCATCTCCATCCTTCCCCATATTCCCTCAAATGTAGGAAAAGAGATTCTAGTTAGTTTGAGACCTTTTTCCTTAAACTGCACCCTGGGAAATAAATTTGAACAAAATATTTTGTTAAAGAGATTACGGTAGGTATTGTGGGAATTGCTGCTGCTCTTTATAAAGAGTCACAAGACCTTTCCAGATGGCAGAACATGCTACTGTGAGCAGCAGCTCTTTTATAGTACACACTATAGGTTATATTGAGGGTGGACAGACATTCTTTGGTGATGTTAACAATTCTTCTCAATTGCTTGTCTTGAGAAATTGCCTTATCCCTTTATTTTCTCAGTAGATTTTTAACCATCAGCACAGGCAGAGCAATCAAGAGAAACTTGGACTATGCTGCTCTAACTCCATTTTCTTTTCTGGGAAAGAAATGGTGCTAGCATGCAAGATGGGAGAAAATCCCCAAAATTGTTTGCCTTGACTGTGATGATTATTGAGTGTTCCTTATCTAGCTCTTCTTTAGCAGTCAACCATCAACTCAAAAAAACATCCTCCTGACTCCTTGTTTTCTGCAGATAGGTAAATACAGCATAATCAGTGTATGATTTCCATTTTAAAGACACAGTAAGCAAGGACAAATAATTTTTCTTCAGCTCTAAAATAAGGTGTTCTTTTTATATATGCAAAAATTAGTAAGTGGGTGGACATGAATGACATAGGAGAACCATGTAGCTTAGATTTACTTAATATTTAAGCTCACAGAACTAGAGATGGAGACAACTACTATTCGTATTATGATGCTTCAATATGAATGCTACTAAGCAGTTGTGGACTTGCTGAGGACTTAGTCATCAATTTGCCGTAAATTAGGATGTACTATTTCAATTCCACCACTGGAAGCAGACTGGAGTGTTTGCAGCTCCAGCGTCCGTCAAGTGGTGAGTGGAAATTTCTGCACGACCCTAAACTTCAACATAAAATCAGAATTAAAATGCCTTCCTAGTTTTTAATTTCACTGTAAATCCATTATTACCAGTTATTCTTACCTTGAGTCTCCAGGACAGTGTTTAATGCAAGTGATTGACGGTGTGTTGACATTACAAAAATTCTACCTCCTGCAATTAGATTTCTAATGTGACCCCTATGTCTGATCATAGGTAAAAGGGAAAACATTTCCCATGTACTGCCCTTAAAGATAGTACTAACTGCTTTGTGGAAGCAATTCCAAGGCTTTGAAATTTCCATGTTTTCTTATATTTCTGGTATCCGCTATTGCTGTGTTTTTAGGGAGGTGGCACAGTGACTGTCCTGAGAAGATGGGGCTTTAGGAAGAAGGAGGAGACTTTAAGCATCTGGATGATGTTCTTTGCTTTAAAGAAGTCATCTGATCCCTCCTTATCAGCTTAAAAGTGCTTTGTGGAGTGTTGGGTGGAGAGAAACTTTATGAGGTTCAGCAAGGGCAAGTGTGGAGTCCTACATCTGGGGAGGAATAACTACATGCATCAGTACTGGTTAGAAGCTGACCTTCTGGAAAGGAGCTCTGTGGAGAAGGATGTGGATATCCTGGTGGACAACAGGTTGACTGTGAGCCAGCAGTGTGCCACTGTGGCCAAGAAAGGCCAGTGGTATCCTGGGTCCTGTTACAACAAGCATGACCAGGAGGTTGCAGGAGATGATCTTCCCCCTCTATTCCGCCCTGGAGAGGCCACATCTGTGTCCAGTTCTGGGCTCCTCAGTTCAAGAAAGACAGGGAACTTTTTAAAGATTCCAGCAGAGGCCCACAGAGACGACTGAGACCTGGAACATTTCTTTACGAGGAAAGACTGAGGGACCTAGAATTGTTCAGCCTGGAGCAGAAAAGTCTGAGAGGGGATCAATGCTTATTTATAAATATCTGAAAGATGGAGTCAAATGGATGAGGTCAGAATCTTTTCAGCAGTGAACAGCAACAGAACAAGGGGCAATGGGCACAAACTAGATCATAGGAAGTTCCATACAGACATGAGGAAAAATGTCTTTACTTTGAGGGTGCTTGGACGTCAGAACAGGCAGCAAAGAGAGGTTCTGGAGTCTCATTCTCTGGAGATATTCAGAACCCACCTGAATGCTTTTCTGTGCTGCCTACAGTAGGGAACCTGCTTTAGCAATTGGTGATTTCCAGAAGTCTCTTCCACCCTCTATGACTTTGTGATTTTGTGTTTTGTCTATGGGAGACAATAAGAAGCTTTTTTACTGCCCTGAGTGTTGCCTTCTGGCTGTGAAGACTTATGAATACTTCCCAACTGATGCTTTGGCTAGAAATAATTATCAGGGAAAAATATTTATTAAGGATATTTGAAGTTTTTCTAATTTATCAAGGAATTTGTAACACACAGAAGTGAAATAAGGCAGTTATAAACCAGCTCTGTCATTGAGTCTACTCCCATGCAATTACTGGGGATTATTGCAACAGATGTCTTGTTCGGAGGTTCACAGAACATCTGCTTCACAGGATCTGATGTCTGCAGAACACCTGCCAGACAGATAGTCAAATATGATGGACTACAAAATGATTCCTGCTGTTCTGTGACAAATGCCATACCAAGACCACAGCAGAGAGAGATCCAAATGAGAAAGTACTATGTTGCAGTACAGAAAATGAGAGAGATGGAGGGAGTTGCTGATGTCCTGTGACTTTGGTATGTCAAGGAATTTGGCAGCTACAACTCCTGGATGATCCTAGGTGGCAATTACATTGTCAGTAGCAGAGTGACCCTGTCTGATTCTTCTGGGGGGAAATTCCTTCTGATGTAACATCTGAGAGTTGTTTGAATGTGCGGTAGCATCCATGCTGTTGGTTCCTGTCTGTGTGAGCTTAGGACAAACTCTAGTGATTCAGAAGAAAATTGTATTGTCCCTCAGTGTGAGTCCAAAGTCATACAGGAGCAGGACCCAGGTCCCTTGATGTGCAGTGCTTTAGCTTCCCCCCGTCTCTCTGCTAGTATAACATCCATCTTCATTAGTGTGAGATATCTGTGGTTGAAAGCTGTCTGAATTACCTAGCAGCACAATTTCATTTGAAAAGTTTCTAATATCAGCTCTTTCATACTGTTGTCCCAAGTCTAGATCCTTGTTAATGAAATGACAAACTTGTAGGCAATGTCAGCACTTAGTTTATTGCTTGTTTGCATTTTTTTCCTGAAAATTAAGAAGCCATATGCATTAAATTCTCCTCATAGAGGTGTATTTTAAGAAGAATATTTTGTAGTCTCATCTGACTCTCTGTTCCATGAACTGGGACACTGCTGAATACATTTAGCTCCATATACTACATCTAACTGAACTTAATATTGGGTTGTGTCCAATTTTTCTTTTACATAGAAACAAAATATTATATTAAAGAAGTCAGTTCTATTTTGTTCATTTTTTTTGATAAAGAATCCAGTGGAAAATATAAATTAAAACAGGCAGTTCTATGACTGAGTGCAGGCATCTTTGTTCTCTTCTCTTAAGAAAAATGAATACATTCTAAATATGATTTCAAAACCTAGGATATGTTTTTGTTTGATATGATTTAAAAGCCTGGGATTTACTTTAGTCAATTCAGCAAAAGGAAGAATTCCCGTATAGACAGTACATGAGATTATGTTAGAGTGAACTGGCAACTTCTTCTTATACTGGATTTAGAAGTAACTGCTGTGATTAGAAAATTTAAGGCAAAAGTTTGCTCAGGTCCTTTGATGATACTCTGATGTAGGAATAGGAGTTACAGTGATTTAAGACTTCTTACAAGATCTAGGAATAGCTAAAATCAGTAAAACTAAATAATGATGTGTTGGGTTCCTTTTTCAGAAAAGGGGGCTCATCAGGTGTTTTGTGTGTTTGTAACAGTCTTTGTGATCTTCTTTCTTGTCATACTAATATTACTCCATAGCAGATATTAAGTAGTGCATAACATCGGGTTAAAAAAGCAGAAGCTTGGATAATTAGTAGTTTTTTAGTTCATTTAGAGCTGTTGGTGTATTAAAACTGTCCATAAGTAATTACATTAGCGTCCTTAAAAGTCTGTGTTCAGGTGCATGAGAAAATGCACAGACGCTTTGAAGAAAAAGTTCATACAAATTCAGGAGTGACTTATCACTGTCCAGTTCCATGTGGATAAGACACAAGCCTCAGTGATTCTAAGTTCCACCACAGATACCAGGTTGCCTAGCATATTAACCTTTAGGATGTTGTTTTCAGTAAGAATCCTGGATTTTTTTCCTGACTTCCACTTTTAAAGCAACTAATTCATCAGATGCATTATCATGGAATCATAGAATGGTTTGGATTGGAAGGGACCTCAAAGCCCACCCATTTCCAAACCCTTACTGTGGGCTGGTTGCCACCCACCAGTTCAGGCTACTCAGGATATCCAGCTTTGCCTTGAACACTTCCAGGAATGGGGCATCCACAGCTTCTCTGGGCTATTTGTGCCAGTGCCTCACTACCCTTTGAATAAAGAATTTCCTCCTAACATCTAACCTGAATCTCTTCTCTTTTTAGTTTAAAATTGTTCCCTCTTGTCCAATCACTATCAAACTGTGTAGAAACACATTCTCTCTCCTATTTATGAGCTCTCTTTAAGTGCTGCAAGGCTGCCAAGAGGTTTCCCCACAGCCTTCTCTCCTAGCTGAACAAGTCCAGCTCCCTCAATCTTTCTTTGTGGCCCTCCTTTGGGCCCGCTCCAGCAGCTCCACGTCTTTTGCTGGAGTCCCCAGGCCTTGATGCAATAGTCCAGCTGGGGAGAGTAGACAGGGACAATTCCCTTCTTCTCTTTGCTGGCTGCTCTTCTTCTGATGCAGCCCAAGATATGGTTGGCCTTTTGGACTGCAACAGCACACTGCTGACTCCTGTCAAGCTTTCTATAAACCAGATATCCCCAAGTCCTCTTCCACAGGGTTTTTTTTTTTTTTTTTTGCAGGAAAGAAGAGGGCTTTTGGTGCCACTGCTTTTATCTATTGATATGAGAAAGAAATCCTTCTGGTTTTCTGTCTCCATGACAGCTCACAAAACCTTAATACAACCTGCGGCCCTGGTGGGGGCAGGAAATGGCTCTGCAAAAACCTCAGAGCAGCTGCACTCTGCTCTGCAGAGATGTCAACCAGAAGAGCTCCAGGCACATTGCAGTGATGCATGGTGGGACAAAAGGAACTGACTGACTTACGTTGCTTCACAAGAAGTCCAGATCCATAAGGAAAGAGACAGGCCAGGGAGGGCGTTGTCCAGAGAGGTTCTGCAGTCTCCACTGTTAGATGTCTCCAGAAGTTGACTGGGTAATTCCCTGGGCAATGTGACATGACTCTACAAAAAGTGAAAATAGAGATTTCTTGACTTTCTTTCTAGCCTGTGTAACTCTGCATTTTATGAAATTGCAGATGAAGGTTGGAGATCTCCATCCTCAAGGTAGAGGTGGAGATACACATAGTCCTTATCTCTGCCTAAGCATCTTCTTTTCCAAGATTAGAAATTTTGTCAGCTGCATATTTTAAAACACAATCAGACATGTTTTTGGTGACATATTATATCACCTTTTGTTGTTTGGGCAGTTCCTTTGGTGGTAGACCTTACTTGAAACCACTGGTCTCCTCAAGCTGAGGATGTTTAGATTTACATCTCCATCTTTCCAGGAGACTACTCTTAACCTACAGTCATAATCTGGGTCTATCACACGTGTTCTCTCTTCCTGAAGCAGCACAACTGCACGACAAAGAATGCAAAATCCAGGGATGATAAAAAGGAGAAGCAAGAGCAAGTGAGATTTCCAGGTGTTATAGCTGTGAAAGCTGTCTCTTTGAGTTGAGTATGGGGTTCCAGTATCTTTCTCTTGTGCTACGTCTAATTTTTAGCTGGTAGGCAGTTATTCCCACTTACATAAGCATTCATGGAAGAAAAATTCATTTCTTTTAATCCAATTAAATATCTTGACATGAAACCACATCAGTCTTTTCCTGCTACATTTTTTATTATAAAAACAATTAAGTCTCTCTTTTGCTTTGGCTAAACTTTCTCACGTTACTGTGTATTAGGCTTGCTACAGACACCTCCTAGATCACGCCTCTGACAGGAGCAAGAATGCTTCTTTACAGAAGTCTTTCAACTTTCATTCAAATGAAGAATTTTATATCCTGATTTATTTGTGCTGATTGATAGATAAAAATTGCTAGGATACTCTCCTAGAAAATGTACAATGTTGTCAGTGAAGGTAATCTCAACTCAGAGTGAAGCCACTGAAGGGCAGCCAGCTGCTTATCTGCATTTTCACTTGTCAAACACTACTTATGACTCATGACTTTCATGGAGCTATTTGTTTTACTTGAAGAACAGAATGTCTTCATTTAAGAAGAAATACAAGATGGAAGTGGTTTCATTAGAAAATTTTATAATTCCTTCATCAAATGTGTCAGATTAGTAGGAAGAAAGTGTTTGAAATGATTGACTTTAGTTAGAAGAATAATAAATTCCGCCAGCAACGATAATCCATTTTTTGGTGACCAAGTGTTAAAGTAATTAAAAAGTTATTCCATTCTTCATTATATTTTTGTTTACTGAAGTTCAATCAATTTGGAAAAACAATAGTCCTAATGCTGTGCTTCATTCAGCATGAATTATGTGGCAGAATTTTTTGTTTTGTTTTGTTTTCTACTCTCTGTCAGTTTCCATCTTCTGGGATGTTTTTAGCATCATTTGACACATCTGATCACAAAATGTCATGTTGGTCTTAGATTTACCATTTCGTAATATTTCATCTGTTACAAAGACTCCTTTGTATCACCACCAGGCTGAGACCTTGATCAGCAGTAAAGAGAAATGCTGATTAATTCCTCTGTCATCTCAAGGGTTGATTACTGTAATTCACTCTTCTAGGGACTTTCAGAACATGCTGCTAGGAAATTGCAACAGACGTATTATGCTGCCATGAGAATTCTCTTCAAAATCAGCTTATTTGAATGCATTACAGTGACGATGAAATTTCAAAATAATCTGAATTTCATAGAAAATTATTAGTATTATTATTAGTATTATTATTAATAGTAATTAAGAAATGTATGTGAAAGAACTTAGAGAATTACCAGCATGAACCTCTCATATAAATAATCACTTTGTTTTGATTTTTCCTGTAGATTGTCCATTTTATTGGGCTGCCTTGATAAAGATTTGTACATCATGATGAGAGTGAGTTATCTACTGGTATTCTCTAACCTGAATCCATGTTGCTTTTCAGTCATCATGGAAGTGCTTTGTATTTACCTGTACATCTGAATTGCATTGAAGGCTTTCCTATGCCTGTTTTTAATTTGTGATTCATAATTATGTGCTTGGATGGGTATTTCTAAAAGATAATTATCAACAGAAATTGAAATTCACCAAATGACAGTCCAGACTGGATAACAGTTTTGAATACTAAAAATTAATAAAAGGCATAAAAAGTGTTATTCTTTTTTTTTTTTTCCTCCAGCTATTTTAAATTTTGTCAGGAAAAGGGAAAATATTTCTTTCTTCTTTTGAGTAAAACAAGAGAATAAAAAGAAAGTTCTTACATAGGTGAGAAAATCCTGGTTTTCACTATTCTAATCAGAATAATTTGAATGGTTATAGAAATATGGGTAATAGTGATAACCTATTTATGTATGCCAGTCAGCACCGTTTAATTAGTAACCTTGTGTTAGTGAAGCCTTTTTCCCTTTTAGAGAGAGCTTCAACCTCTAAAAAGTCCTTCTGAAAGGTCATTTTCAAAGGAAAAGTAGCTTACGCTTTATATTATACTGACTGGAACAGATAAAAGCTTTCTATTCTAATGGATTCTTGCATACTTTTTTTTGGCCGCTTAGAAAAATACAGCAACACAGACTTTGGAAAAGCTCAAGGAATCCACTTTGGTGTCCCCACTGGACCAAACATAGAATCACAGAATCACAGAATCACTCAGGTTGGAAAAGACCTTAAAGATCATTAAGTCCAACCATGAGATCATTGAGTCAAATCATATTTCTGATACTTCAGATTTTAGCTTAGGTTGTATAGCATCTCATTTCAGTTTACTGTGCCTAAAGAGGGCATCTTCCACTGTATTGGTGTTTGAAACATAATGTTGTAATCTTGAACCAAGAGAATACACAGGCAGATGGGTTCCAAAGCCTGTTTTATGCTGAATACCAAGTATCTGGCTTTTTTTCCCCAGACTGTGAAGAGCAAATGGTCACCATTTGTTAAGTCTGTGGTCAGTTGAAGAGAAATTCTTTAGTTGTGTGGAAATAAAGAAGGAAAGGAGGTGTGGTATCCAGGAGTGCCTTGGAAAGTGAGACTCAGAGAAGGGGCACAGGCTCAGAACCATACTCAGAGGTTGGGTGCTATTCCATAGATTTCTCTTCCTGCTTTAAGCTCTGAGACAAGTTAAAGGATTTTCCAAATGAGTTGCCAAAGCGGGACTCCAAGAATATTTACTTCTGTAACATGGTTTCCAGCCTTGTGGTAGTGATTAACGTGTTATTAAAATAAGCATATCCTGTTCTGTGAAGCATTGTAGGAGTCTCACTAAGGCTGTGTCTAGCTCCAGTTTACAGAATGGAGATGAGGGCTTTGAGACACTGATGTTAACAGAATAATATCTTACAGGCTGATAGGTGGGATAGCTTATCTCTCTAGAAATAAGTGGTATAAGTAAAGCAGAATACACAGGCATTTTGATCTACTTAGATGAATATAACTTTCATGCTGCAGAGATTGTGGAGCTTGGCTGCTTCTCCTTTCTGAGTACACCGGGCACCTGGGGTTCTGTCAGCAAGATAGAAGAACAACATTTTAGTGAAAAACAGACAGGCCACACTTGCTCCCTCAGCTTAGGGTGCCTCCCAGACTGAGTCCAACAGCTCCTGGGCAGCTCCTCCATCAAGAAGCAAGCAGTAGACCCAGCAACAGACCCTGAACCACTACTGTGTGGAAGATAAAATATTTCAGAAAAGATTATCTTTCTAATACAAGGGAAAGATTTTCTTCTCATGCATCTGACATTTAAAACTTATTGAAGGCAATAAAAAGAGTCATTGGAGCGGCTGGTGCTTCTGCATGCTTCTTCTGGAGTTTAATTATGATATTTGCAAAGAGTATCTCTTCAGTAGTGAAATCTCTTATTTTTCAGCAAAGTTAATGTGGAGCATGGTCTATCTAAGAGCTGTTAGTTTAGATGTGAGAACATCATGTTTGGTAAATGTCCATCATAAATTTATAATACCAATGATTGTTCTCAGGTCCACATTCGCGATTACCTATTTTAGCAAAGTATTTAGCAAATACCTTTTGATATTTTTAATTTAATGTTTTCTAATTTAATACTATCCCTGAAAGCATCAGAGTTGAAACAAACAAGTGTACATGTTCCAAACTCTTGAAAAATCTGTTTCTCATTTTAACAACTGTTCAGTATAGCAGGATTAATGGAAGGAGTTTCTGTATTATAAAGTTTGTTTTATTTTACGTTATAGACTTGGAAATACAATCTTCAGTAGGCTCTATTAAGCTTATTATGTGTCAAAAAATGATGCTGAAATCTGTTAATGCTCTAACAAAATTCTGGAAAAAGTTTTCTTTTTTACAAAATTACTGTCAATCTCTCTGTTTAATACAAAATATTTTGCAAAGTTCATCATTTATTCCATACATGTAATCTAAGAAAGAGTAACTTTTTATCGTACTGCAGTAATGATATGTGGGAAACCTTTTTTCTTTTTTTCTCAGGAAAAGATTAGATACTAAGAGTATGACCCATTCATATAAATTGCTGAACAGATATATGCCAATTTGTTTTTCTGCTGTTAGATCTTTTTATGGTTCATTTGCTTCAGTTGTGTTTACACTTTCTAAAATAGTAGGGAAAAAAGTTGTTTCTATTGGCAGTGTGGGTCATTTCTTTTGCTTAACATGGAAATTTGGCAGGATAGTCACTGCAGATCTAGTTGAAACTTGTCTTCTTTAACAGAATTTTTGTAGGTTTGCTCAAATAAACTCTTATTTGAGATCATTTCTCTTCCTCCTGGCTGATTTGCTAAGCTACTTAATCTCAGCTCCAGTTCATTAGACAGCAGTGTGTGTTTTCAGTGACAAAAGCTAGAGGCTTGATTCCTGCTGACAGTTGCATTGTATCTGTACATGCTATTGTAGCTTTGAAGTATGCAGCTGAAGTAAGAGCAGGGGATTGCAGCCATTAACTTTTCTTCACCGTAGTCCAACTTTTTTATTGTTTAGTCTTGGCAGAACTTTCGTTATATTGCAGTTCATAGCACTGAATTAAGGAGATAAGTCTTTGCTCTGATATACTGAAGCTTACCACTCTGAATAGTGGAAAAAAAATAGGTAAAGAATTATAATGACAAAAGAGAAATACTTGGAGCTGCATAATTGAAATAAAATTTCTCTTCAGCTTTCAGTGGTGCTGAGAAGTCATTTTTACGCAGATAAAGGTGATGTTTCTTGTCTGGGAAAAAAGTGAGTGTTGGAGATAATGTGCAGCTGCCCTTTTTTTTATGAAGATAACAGTTTGGGAGGCACCCTAAGCTGAGGGAGCAAGTGTGGCCTGTCCGTGTTTCACTGAAATGTTCTTCTATCTTCTGAATGTAGATCTGATAGGAACCTGTTGTTGTTCACTCAATGTTTAGAATGATTTAGAGTATGTTCAGGAATTCAGAAAGGTATAGCATGTAGCACCAGGGTTCTTAAACAGCACCGACAATGTATATTGACAATGTATATATAAATATGAGAGCATTTGTCAGCTTTCATCCATTAATTCTATTCCACAAGATTATGTTCTATTCTAAAATAATACTTTTAAATCTTTATGAAAAAGCAAATCACCTTATTGGGACTGTTTCCCCTTGTACAGTGGAGTTGGAATAGGATTCTTCAGCAAAGGAATAACATGCTTTATGGCTTACATGAAGCAGCTGAACTTCAGGTTATGCAGGGTACTGTAGTTGCTTGTTAGAAGGTACGAAAGGACAGGAGTTTCATGACTGAATGGCTTAATTTGTTTATTTATCTTGGATTTTGCAGCACCACAGAACTGCCCCTTCAGTTCTATGGAATTAGGAAAAAGATACTCCAGCATTTAAAAACAATATTGCATTTTCAATTATTTCAAAGAATCATTTGGAATTCAGTGTCCTCAAAGTATACAATATTTTTGGATGTTTTTACATCCATCATTTTTTTGTTGGTTGTCACATACAGGATCTACTGCTGAACCATGGCAACCTGAGGACTAAGAGGCTAAGTAATCAGGCACGACAGAGAAGGTAATGGGGTTAGGAAGCTTGGCATTTTCAATGGAGTTTTATGTTTTTTTAGAAAGTCCCAACAACAAAAATAACACCAAAATAACAACTGTTGGCATTTGTGAGTAGGGCTTTGATTATGAGCTATTATACAAAAATGACTATAAAATGTTTCTACTGTTAAATGTCCCAGTGCTACAGATCAAATCTTGGGTAACGAGGTTCTTTTCTAGGACCAATGCTTCAGAAATTTCTCATTTTCCACTAAGTTGATCCTGGTACTGTCAATCCTGTCTTTATTTAGTGTTCAAAGTGTATTTTAAAAGTTGTGGCAGCAGGTATCCCAGGGGATGTTAAAAAAAAAACAAAAACGGATGTTAATTCTTTTTGGCATAGATAAGACACAACTTCTTTTTCAATTTTTTTTTTTTTTCTTGATAAAACATTTTAGGAAATGCTGAACTCTTTCTTGAATAACCATGCCTCAGTTTGTTATCTTGAATACAGCAGCTCTAGAAAACACGGCAAAAAGTATCGTACATATCAGGATTTCTGACTGTTGAGGAAGCGTAGAAGTAATCAATTGATTACGCCATATGATGGCGTTCCAACCTTTTCCATGGAAGTGATTTGAAGGTCAGAGAGACGTCAAGTTTCCGAGACAGTTATGCCTGTTACTAGCAAGTGTGCAGAAATACATGTTGATGCTTCTAGAAATACCTGAAAAATGTATGCTGACAACCAAAGAGGTTTTTGAGCAGGTGAATACTTACCTGCTGTAGGGAGCCTGCTTTGGCAGGGGGGTTGGACTCGATGATCTCTGGAGGTCCCTTCCAACCCCTACAATTCTGTGATTCTGTGATTCTGTGAATTTAATATTCTTCTCTTGCAATGGAAGACAAATACCAGACAAAGAAGATATGTGTCTTACCACTAACAATATATGACTTTGGATAAAACCCATTGGATGTTCTTAAGTTGCTCCTGTACAAATCACTGAAGCTTTTCATTCACTTCATTGGGGTTACCTGCACCCATAGACTTTACTTTGTTTTGAAATATTTTGGGAATTCAAGCATAATTGCATAATTCTTAAAATACGACTCAGTAAATATCTTCTGCTTCTCTCAAGTCTAGAGATGTAATGTTTAGAACATCTCAGCTGTCAGAATCAAAAGCTGTTCAAATTATTGGTGGGAAAATTCCATTAAAATTACCACATTCTAAATACTACACTTTGAGTGTGTGACTCAAATAACTATAATCCCTATAATCCAATGGTGTGACTTGATTTCAAAGCATACGATAAATTTTCTCATAAGAAAAATTCAGGATTGCTTTTTAATTTGTGACTACATTTTCTAAGAAACTCACTTGCCCCTAATCTGCAAATATAAACTTTAAGTTTGGAGTCTATCTTTGCTTGTATCCCATATGTAAAAACTTCAGACTTGTCAGTAGACTTGTCATCTGAACAGAGGATATAAGAACAGCTATCTTTTTTTAAAGGTACAGTTTCTCATGCCCAGTGGTCAGCTTATACTTGGCTTTCAAAAGAGATTATTATTCCCTTTTATAGAATATGCTCATGCTCCAAATACAGTTCTAACATTTTCAGTGATTTGCAGTTCCTTAATGCTTCTTTCAGCACACTCCAATCTTTGGGCAAATATATTAAGATGATGCCTCTGAATCTGTGTGTGAGAGACAGCAAGACAGATAAATAATCCATTTTTATAATCATCTGCCACAGCAAATCTCCCTGAATGTTCAAGAAATTCTATGAAGTTCCTGTTAAGTTGTTGTTATTTACTTCACAGCAGTAAAAAGTAGATGATAGGCATTTCAGACAACAAGATTCTTGCTTTGGTAAAATAAGCTAAAATTATACTTTGAAGTAGCTGCAGTGTCATAATGGTGAGGGGAAAAGACGATGAATGAAATGACGTTTCTTTGATTTTTGATGAAGTAGTCCCTTATGGAATGGAGAGCATAAGATACTGTTTGGCTAAAGCACTTGACTGGGAAACAGGGGTGGAGCCCAAATTCCTCTAACCAGTGATTTTATTGCATAGTCCTTAATGTAAGAAAACAGGACATGAGGGGGCTGACTGTATCATCATAGTGTAGCAGCCTTTCTCTACGTTGTTTTTTTTTTCAAGAGGAATGTCTAATCTCCCTGTTCTTTGACTCCCCAGCTGTAAGATACAATTAGCATTTTCCCTCCTTATGAGGGAAGAGCTGTGAGATGTTACCTTTGTTAATTAAAGCATTATGCTTTACAGAAGAATAATGTAGTCAGACCAATAAACATTTTTTTTAAGATTATGTTACTTCAATTGATATTTTTACTGTGTTTATTAGTTATGTAAAAGCAATGGATAGTAATTGTCCATTCACTTCTCTATGTCCCTGTAAGCCCACTGTTTTTGTATTTTACTATTGGTTTTCATGAAGTCATACATTTAGTTCCCAGTTTCATTTTCACTGTAGAAACTGGAGCAACTATAAAAGATTGCCCTTTTACTGCATACCTTTTGAACACAACAGAGGAAAATACAGTTTTATTATTTCAAGAGCTGAAAGAAGATGGTTCAAAGAGTGTAGGCACACAATGATGAGAATGTGTTGACAGTGCATGAAATCTCTGATGTGGATTGCTTCATAAAATGAAATGATTTTTAAAGGCTGCAAAAGGTGGCTGTTAATACCTCCAGTTATAAACTCTCAGGAGAAAAGAGTCATCCTTTCCTTTAGCATTGCTTTCCCAGCTGAAGGAGTGATTAATGATTTTTGATACATGTTGTGTAGTACAAAGGTTCATAACAGAGGCTATATTGATGTTGATAAACTGTTTTTATTTATCTATTTGTTTTCTTCATTCTTCAGTCACTTATTGCAGGAAATAAAAATAATAGGAGAATTTTTTTAAAATAAAGAGTAGGATTCAGAAAACAGGATAAAATTTATACTCTGTTTATACAGCCGTGTAATATTTGTCCAAGAAGAATATGTAAACTTTTTCTGTATCCCACTAATGCATGACTTGTTACTTATAGAGTAAATGCCCCAGTGGAAGCAATGGAACTCTCATTTATTTTGCACACTTTTGGCTGAGTTAAGGAATTAAAGTGTTCAATTTGATTCCATCTTATAGACACCTATTTGCACCAGTTGTATTGTACTGTGTGCTGCAGGAATGTCAGAAAGCACTCTACCTTGGAAAAGTTGAGTCTAAGTCCTCTACAATTTATGACAAAAATGCTGAAAACTGTCTACTGCTCACTGAGGCCCTGAATGAGTTCTTGTACACAGAGATCACGGTCTGTGACAAACCATCCACAAAATTCACTGCAAATCTCTGGAATTCAAACACAGAAGTGCCATTTCTTTTGCGTATTCATTAAGGGTTTATTTTGTTAGCAGCTGGCTGCTTGTTTACCCTTAAATGTTGGTCAGCACTGTTAGAATCTGGCTGATGAAAACAGTCGAATATTTTTGTACAGTGCCCTGGGTAGACAAGCTCTAAAATACGTGTCTTGCTCAAGATATTATGTCCTTTTTCATGAAAGTTCTTTAAACAATACTAGCCCTTCAGCATACAACTCAGAACAAACGCAAATACTACAGGGAACTCAGTCCCTGGTATTTCTAATGTTAAAAACAAACACATAAAACAAATAATAAGGGGAAAAATGACATGTACTCCAAAGCATTACAAAGTTATCTTTATATAACTTCAGGAATCTTACTGCATTTGTACATCTTGAATACTTTGCAGTAGATGCATTCCCCATTATAAATCTGTTTCCTTTTGTTTTCCTGATTTCCCAATATTTACATCTTCTTCACAATGCATGATATTCATATCTAGATTTAATTGTGTGATTATATATTAATCCCACTTATACAAACTATCTTTATTAACATGATGTTTCACAATTTTACTTTATTCTGTAAGATGCTTACTTATCTTACTGAGCCTTCATAACAGCCAGTTTTATGACACAGTCTTCATGGCTGTTTGGATCCTTTAAGTCCCATGGATAACTTACAGTAGTTTGGAGAACTGAGGCCGATTCTTCTAAATTTGCAGCTTTGGCCCAACCATTGTGTCATATTTTTATCTGTAATAATGCTTGGTTTTGGTTTTCAAGGTGAAGGAAACTAAAATGATACAGACCTATTTGCTGTTTTGAAATAAAGTATGACTCAAAGTATTTTTGTATCTATACCTCTTGTTGTCAAGGATGCAAGTATTCCTGCTTTGACAAAAGACTACTGAAATACAAATTCAGAACTAATTCCTACTAATCAATTTGAACTAATCAAACATGCAAAAAACCATCAGATATCTATTGCCTCTGAAAATATCTGAATAGCAAACATATCTGAGGGAAAAGGATATTTTATAAGATGAGAACTATCTGGAATTAGCAAAGTATCTTGCTGTTAAAGTATGGACCAGTCTTCAGACAGGAAATGAGAATAGTTTTAAGGATCTGGATTTCTGTCAGAATTAGTGATGATGGGGTAGTGTCCTTGATAGTTTCACTGCACTGAAAAAAGTGTTTGCGCAAGTATGTGCAACAGAGAGAATGAGAGACAGATTGTTAGGCGCAGTAGTACAGTTCATTAAAACATTGCAGCTGTTCCATTATTATTTCACCTTCAGTTATGACTGCTTTATATAATACATATTTAAAAGAAGCTTATGGTTCTTAGGATCATAAGGTCACAAGGTAATTCAAGCTGGAAGGAACATTAGGAGGTCAGCCAGTCCCTCCCCAGCCTGGGCTACTACAGGGATTCTTCCTTCCCAGGGGCAGTGCTTTGCATTTCTCCTCATTCGTTTTCATGAAGGTCCTTGAAAGTCCAGTCAGTTCATTTCTTCAGCCCACCTGAGTCCCTCTGCACGGTAGCCTTGCCCTGCAATATATCAGCTGGTCCTCCAGAGTTAGATGTTATCTGCAATCGTGGTGAGAGTCCCTTTGATTGTCCTCTCCAGTCGATGATACAGATGTTAAGAAAGATAGGTCCCAGGATAGACTCTCACTTCTTACTGGCCTCTATGCAGTGTATGATCCATTAACCACTACCCCCTGAGACCCATCATCTTGGCTTTTTTTTTTAACCATTTATAGGTTAAAAAAAAGGTTGTCTATACCTACAAACTGTAATGTTCTAACTTTTATACAGGAATAGCGTGGAAGGCAGTGTTGAAAGCCTTGCTAGAGTTGATTAACTTCCACTGCTCTCCTACTGTACATATACAATCATTTTCATCTTCATTCTTTGTGAAACTAAGCTATGATGGAGTTACATGCATCAGGACACAAACAGTGAGGGTGTAGCTACAGGCAGCTCCTTTATTTAACAGAACAGCCAGTTCTGTTGCATGGCTGCTTTAGTTCAGCTGCAGAAACCACACAGGGTTAACTGTATTGCCTGCTTACATATGTGCTTAACTGTTGAAAAGGGTTGTACGAACATTAATTTATCCTTCTAATCAATCTTCTTGTCTTCCTTTAAGAGAATGTTGATGTGAGAAGATGTCTTCAGACTACAATGTATAGTAAAAGTACATGCAGATGACCCAATAGCAACTCTATAACTTCGTTAATTTGTGAATGAGGCTACAACACTAGTGGAGTTATGGCTGAGTAGAGATAACCTTCCATCAGGCAGAATGATGCAGAAGTTGTGGTAAAGGAGAGATAACCTGCACATAAGGAATTGATTAGCTTATTAGGAGCTGGTGTGATCCTTGAGCAGCAGTTGATATCGCATCAGTTCTCTTGGCATAAGGAGATAACTTGAAACCTTTTTCTTGAGAAAAAACAGGCCAACAATCGAGGGAAATTAGTACTTTTCCTGGGTTGTTGCATTATTAGGAAAAACATACAGAATTTTTAGCTAGAACATGGATTTCTCTTAAAAAAAAGAAAAAAGAAAAAAATTGTGATGTAAAGTATTGTCTCTGCCACAGCATATTGACTTTCAGTCTTTTGTTCTGTACCAAGAATTTTCTTTGCAGAAAAGGAAAACCCTTGAACACTTCCCAAAATGTTAATTC
This sequence comes from Centrocercus urophasianus, assembly GCF_019232065.1. Lineage (NCBI taxonomy): Eukaryota > Metazoa > Chordata > Aves > Galliformes > Phasianidae > Centrocercus > Centrocercus urophasianus. The sequence continues at coordinate 31,023,772 of NW_024884697.1, read as the reverse complement.
CTCCCAGATTGGATCTATTTAAAATATGTAAACACTATGAAATGCTAACAAATTGCATTTGTCTTTAAAATAACTACCAAATTCTTCATGAAATGGATTAATCTAAAGAATGGTATTGTGCCTACTAATTCATATGATGACCTGGGCTTTGACTGAAAGAAACAAGGGATGATTTTTTTTTGTTACCTTCCTATCTGAGGGCGAAAGTGGATGATCTTTATAAGAATTGGAATAGGATAAGAAGGGAACAGTGGCTTATTGAGAGAGCTCTGGTTTATAACATTGGAACCTGCAGATTTCTGTGCAGTTAGTAGCTGGGATAGCTTGCTGTCAGACCACAGCTGCTTTGTGTAATCCATGGAAAACATTTGATATCCTTGCAACTATTGCAAAACTCGAATTTGTAATTTTATTTTTCATTGCTTTTATCATGTGATGATGCTAACTTGCTGGTAAAGGTGAAGTTTCAGTTCAAACTTACAGTTTAGTTCTTTGTTAAATATGCTTCCAAGGCTCTGTGAGATGGCTGTTAAAGAGCAGTGTGGTGGTTCTCTCTGGAGAGTGTGGCCTTTGCCACATTTCCTTGCTAAATGCTTGGCTCTTGTATTATTCTTCACAGCTAAATGTGCATTAATATGAAAAGTGACATCTTAATTTTAGTACTGGTAATGTGTTTCGAAAGGGGAAATAAAGCAAAAATGTATAGTTTTGCTTAATCAGCCTGCTGTAAAATTATGTTGCAGCTTGACAGATATGTTGAGAAGGAGATTAAAATGTACATAGAATCACAGAATCGCTCAGGCTAGAAAAGACCTTAAAGATCATCAAATCCAACCACAACCTAACCATACTACCCTACCTCTGCACTCTCTGCTAAATCAAGTCTCTGAGCACCACATCTGAATGGTTTTTAAACACATCCAGGGATGGTGACTCAACCACCTCCTTGGGGAGCCTATTCCACTGCTTAACAACCCTTTCCATAAAGAAGTTTTTCCTGATATCCAACCTAAACTTACCCTGGCAAAACTTAAGTCATTAGTTAATGTATGAAGGTGGCATTTACGAACTGGTATGCCAGAAGGGTTAGGGCTTGTCAGCTGGAAATGTGTATCTTGATGGAAGCTAACATACTGAAGTACTGAGTAGGCTTCTTTTCACTGTGTATGAAATAAAGACAATTAAGAAAAAAAGTGTAATTCAAGTAGGTACATGTGGAGAATGTCATTAATTGTCTTCGTGGTGTGCAGACAGTATTTTACAGTAATTTTGTAGCACTAGTAGAATATTAATGGCATGCAGCTTTGACCTGATATCAGTTGTTGTGATCATTTGCATAATATTTTGCATATCACATATCAATCACTAGATTTTCATACTGCTGGAGTGGTGGATTTTGAAAATGATTGTCGTAGCATTACTCCAGACAAAGTGATCACCTTCTAAGTTTGTCTTCTTCTTTTCTATTATTATCATCATAGAATCATAGAATCACCAAGGTTGGAAAAGACCTATGAGTTCATCCAGTCCAACCGTCCACCTATCACCAATAGTTCTCAGTAAACCATGTCCCTCAACGCAATGCCTTAATGTTCCTTGAACACCTCCAGGTGACTCCACCACCCCTCTGGGCAGCCCATTCCAGCACCTGGCCACTCTTTCAGGAAAGTAGTATTTCCTGATGTCCAGCCTAAATCTCCCCTGGCACAACTTGAGGCCATTCTCTCTCATCCTATCACTCGGGGAACTACAGGCCTGTTAGCCTGACCTCGGTGCCAGGGAAGGTTATGGAGCAGATCGTCTTGAGGGAGATCATGCGGCATGTGCAGGGTGACCGGGGGATCAGGCCTAGCCAGCATGGGTTCGTGAAGGGCAGGTCCTGCTTGACCAACCTGATCTCCTTCTATGATCTAGTGACCCATCTGGTGGATGAGGGAAAGGCTGTTGATGTGGTCTACCTAGACTTCAGCAAAGCCTTTGACACTGTCTCCCACAGCATTCTCCTGCAGAAGCTGGCATCCAGAGGCTTGGATGGATACACTCTTGGCTGGGTAAGGAGCTGGCTGGAGGGCCGGGCACAGAGAGTGGTGGTAAATGGAGTCAAATCCAGCTGGCGACCGGTCGTGAGTGGTGTTCCCCAGGGGTCGGTGCTGGGGCCTGTCCTCTTCAATATCTTTATTGATGACCTCGATGAGGGCATCGAGTGCACCCTCAGTAAGTTTGCAGATGACACCAAATTGGCTGGAAGTGTGGATCTGCCTGGGGGTAGCGAGGCCCTACAGAGGGATCTGGACAGGCTGGAGAGCTGGGCTGAAGCCAATGGGATGAGTTTCAACAAGGCCAAATGCCGGGTCCTGCACTTCGGCCACAACAACCCCAGGCGACGCTACAGGCTTGGGGCGGTGTGGCTGGAGGACTGCATAGAGGAAATGGACCTGGGGGTATTGATTGATGCTCGGCTGAATATGAGCCGACAGCGTGCCCAGGTGGCCAAGAAGGCCAATGGCATCCTGGCTTGCATCAGAAACAGCGTTGCAAGCAGGAGCAGAGAGGTGATTGTTCCCTTGTATTCAGCACTGGTGAGGCCGCACCTCGAGTACTGTGTCCAGTTTTGGGCCCCTCACTGCAAGAAAGATATTGAGGCTCTGGAACATGTTCAAAGGAGGGCAACAAAGCTGGTGAGGGGTCTGGAACACAGGCCATATGAGGAGAGGCTGAAGGAGCTGGGAATGTTCAGCCTGGAGAAGAGGAGGCTCAGGGGAGACCTCATTGCTCTCTATAACTTCCTGAAGGGAGGTTGTAGTGAGCTGGGGGTCGGCCTCTTCTCTCGTGTCATTAGTGATAGGACCAGGGGGAATAGCTTCAAGCTACGGCAGGGGAGATTCAGGCTGGACATGAGGAAGTATTACTTTTCAGAAAGGGTGGTCAGGCACTGGAATGGACTGCCCAGGGAGGTGGTGGAGTCACCGAGCCTGGGGGTGTTCAAGGAAAGACTGGATGTTGTGTTGAGGGACATGGTTTAGTAGGAGCTATTGGGAATAGGTGAACGGTTGGACTGGGTGATCTTTTAGGTCTTTTCCAACCTTGGTGATTCTATGATTCTATGATTCTAGTTATATGAGAAAAGAGGTCGATCCCCAGCTCACTACAACCTCCCTTCAGTAGTTATAGAGAGCAATAAGGTCTCCCCTGAACTTCTTCTTCTCCAGACTGAACAATCCCAGCTCCATCAGCTGCTCCTCATAAAGCAAAAAAAATTTATTATGGTTTTTGTTTTTTTTGGAAATCACAGTTAATAGCAAATGCTGGATAGATCATGATAGTACAGTTCACTGTTAGTCTATCTCATGTGTTTAAAAAGAATAATGATGATAACTTTTGAAAGAGTGGATCACAGAATCATCAGAATGACTTTGGTTGTAAGGGACCTTAAAGATCATGAGGTTCCAACCCTCTGCCATGGACAGAATTGCCAACCACCATATAGTATGCCCAGCGTGGCCTTGAACATCTCCAGGGATGAGGCATATTTAGCATACTTTTTTTCTCTTGCCAACAACAATCTTAACTTCACTTACTTCATTTATATTATTTAGCTTTGGCTTCCTATGAAGTACCCTCTTGGGAAAAATCTATGCTCAGAAGCTAAGATTGCGTCTGAGAGATTTTTTAATCTTAGGCCTTCTGAGTTGTAGGCACACTGCTGGTCTATGAATGCTGTCTTTCTGCACTGGGATAGCTAATCATGGGCTTACTATGCATGGGCTTATCCTAACTGCATTTGGTCATGATCTTGCCTCATTGCTCAGACCTCATAAATAAGAAGCTGGGCTCGTTCTAGCTATATGTAAGTTTCCTCTTTCTGTATAGGTCTGTTTTTTTTTTTTTTTTCTTCTTCTTTTTTACTTGTCACTAGCAGTAGCTTCTCTTGAGAATGAGTTCAACCCAAATATAATGAAAAAGTGTCAATGTATTCCTAGAAATGTGATCTTGAGACATCAAACTCAAGGACAACTCTTACATTGAGTTAGGTAGTGATAGGGTGACAGCTCAGCGTGCAGTACTTTGCTTTGACCTAATCTATTTACGTTTTGAGAGAAATATGTTGGAAGTGTGTACTGCATAGAAATCCAGGGTGGCAACAACTTTTCTTCCATTTTAGTATAAGGAAAAATTACCACTTTCAGAATGCCTTTCTTCCTATCTTTAGAAAGATACAGTACACAGCAAATTTGAATTCCATTGGCCTGTAGTAAAATTCCTGGTTGTACTAGGCCGTTGCATCAAGTTCAGCATTTATTTCTTTTTAGTTGAAAGGTTGCATGCGCTTACATTGACTTGACAGGAATTAAGGTGGATGTACATGCTCTTATACTGTTAGTAGACTTTTTTTCCCCTTAAGTTTATTAATAGCTTTCTGAATAGCTATTACAGTTCTCACTAGGGCTATTTCCTGGAGTCCCAGTGATATCAAAGATGTTTTCATAGAATCATAGAGTTGGAACAGGATGCAGAAGGATCTTCAAGTCCAATTCCTTGTTCCACATACTACCAGCCAAAAACCAGAGAATATGTCTGAGAACGGTGTCCAGATGCTCCTTGAACTCTTGGTACTGTGACCTCTATCTGTGTACTGTGACCCCACTATCTTCTGGTGAAGAACCTTGTCAGCGCTCAGTTGAGTTAGAGAGCTCTCACAGTTTCTTGCAGCATCAGAATACTTCTCCTTTATTGTGTTCAACATACATCTTATATACCATTCACTTACAGACAAGAAATTCCTGTTCCTGTAACAGTTTCTCTAATCAGTTAATTGGTCCTAGCTTCTCCCAGTGATAAAGTATGAAAGGCTTCTTAAGTGTAGTGAGATTAACAATGCATACAGAAAGAACCTCCTGTTTACCCTCAGGCGAAAACAGACACTCCAGTCTCCCAAGGTTTCACAATGATAGGGTCCATCAAGAGTCTGATAAGCTCTATGGTGACTTGCTCACAGTTACATCTTCCCCCACAAACCTTTTCCTTATATCTAACTTGAATGTCCCCTGATGCAGCTCCATGCCATTCCCTCAGGTTCTATCACTGTCACCAGAGAGAGGAGGTCAGTGCTGCCCCTCCACTCCACTTTGTGAGGAACCCACATGAGGCCTTCTTACAGTCTTCTCTTCTCTGGGCTGAGCAAAACAATGGACCTCAGCTGCTCCTCATATGTCTTCCCCTGCAGACGCTTCACCATCTTTGTATCCCTCTTTTGGACACTCTCTTGTAGTTTTACGTCCTTCTTGTACTGTGTTTTGTTGTTAACAAGCCTTTCTCATGGCCAGGCTTTGACATCGTGAACATTCCCAAAGAGCCTTTGTGATTTCAGTGAAAGACAGATAATTACTTTTCATCCACTTAACTTTTTAAATCATTTTTTTCATGTTTATTTAAAATATTATTTTTTTTACACATCCCAAAAAGCCTCTGCTCGAGAAGAGTGTCTGTATTTTTTTGTATGAAGTCCACAAAAAGGTTTGTTATGTAGAACTTGTTTTACATTACTTGACAGGAGACATTTTACAGTGCAGCCAGCTATTTTTGGTGCCCAGCAGTAGTGATGGTGCTTTTAGTAGGCCATATGTGTACGTTATTCTCAATAGCTCCCCAGTTAAATGAGAGTTGTCAAAAGTTCCTTAGTGAGATAAATTCAGGTTGAAATGAGTGTCTTCTTTCTGCCACCTCCACTTGTCCACTTGCCTAGATAAACTTTCTCCATTGACAAACCTTGTCCAAAGATTACTTCTTTCCATAGACCAGAACCAATTGGCTTTGGTCTGCCCAGGCAGGTGGTACCCCTGCAGATGCTTTTAGAATGGGTTCTGCATGTTTACAGGCTGGTGCATCTGAAACATGCAAATAGTTGCAGACTTGGTGCTGTTATCTATTTTACTATTTTTGTACAGCTGTGCCAAGCAGGCAGATGCTACAATAATAATTCACTTCCTAACCTTAATCAAGCAGTCTTGTGGTAAGTCTGGTACAAAACAAGCAGGATATGCTTCATGTTTTGCCTTAAATCAAGTAGGCTTGTAGTGTACTGGCCTTCCTGCTGTGCAGGAGTAGACTAACATGCTGTACTGATGATACTGTGTTAAGTTTGTGTTTTCAGTAGCACTTTCAGCAATCGTAGTAAAAAGAGAAAAGAAGAAAAAATCCATACGCTGGCAGGTTAGGCATGGTTTTCTTTAGATGACTGCAATTTTGCTAGGAAAAATAAAATGAAACCTGTTTTCATTTCTCTTTTCTTTTTTTTTTTTTTTTTGAGAGGTGTGGATGTATCTAAGAGAACAGAGAACCTGCAGAAAGATAAGTGTGACAACAAAGTCATTTTAACTTCAGAACTCAAACTGTCATCCTAAGCCCTGAATGTTCATGAGGACAGTGAATGTGGAACTTTTGTACTCAGAATCTAGTAAAATAGTTTTTCTTAGTATTAAGTAAATATTATATGTCTTAATTACATCATGATTAAAAGTCTCCAGTCTGCTGCCACAAGATTTGCTCTCAAGTTGTTAGCAATATTTTGTTCTATTTTAAAATATTGTATGTAAGAAAAGTTTTTCTTTCTTCATTACAAATCTAAAAAATGGATAAACTGAAAAATAAATCATTACAGAGCATGTAATTTTAGACCATAAGCACACCTTTTTACCACAAGAAAGTCAAAAGGAATGGATCTATATTTGCACTAAGATGCATTGAAACAATTATTTTTTTAAATAAATTTTTGAATATCATAATAATAGAGATTAAAGTTATACAAAATTGCATTATTTTCTGTATAATTTCACAGAATTCATACTACAGGTTTGCACAGCTTTACTTTGCTGAAATAATTAATTTTAATTCAGATCCAGTATTAACTGAACCAAACATTAACAACAATGCTTTAGAATAGAAATACTAATTTAATAAAGAATGATGGATCTATTTAGCTCAGCACGATTGTCCTCTTTGGTGATTTTTCTCCTTTACTTTCAGTTTGCAGAGTCTCATGGTACAAATCAGGAATAGGTCATGCATGGTTGCTTGGAGGTTTCTTAATTAGTATTATAATCCATTTGAATTGTTAATAGCTTTGCATTTGCAAGTATTGTATCTCATTTTGCTGAGGAATTGTCACACAGATATTCAAGAATAGGCCTGTTAGGAAACCAGTAGCAATGAAATCCTCTGTAATCTTGCAAAACATATTTGTCATAGTCTGTCATCCAATTGAATGTTTTTCATTGCAGCCTTCTGATCTATTTTTCTGTGAAACCTGGCTGACATCTGACCTGACTGCTTGACTGTATCTTTGAAGCTGGAGCTATCATGCATTGTGGCTTTAGCTAGAAGAGTTTAAATGAAAAAAATATCATGCTACATGTAGGCCAAAAATGTAATCTCTGCTAGTCTTTTCATTTCTTTTTAAGAAGGAAAATAGTGCTATCAGGAAGAAGGCACCTGTAGAGTAGAGACATGGCTGCTTGCTTACGGTGTAAAAGCTTTCTCAATGCACCTTGCATTACATCGCTGAGAAATGCCCACGATGATTTTGTGTGTTAATGGGGAGCCAGGGTTTGTGGCACATCAAGTCTTACATCTACGGGAAAGGTTTGCTGTGGCTTCGTGATGTACATGGTGTGCTGCAGGGCACTCCTGCAGGTGGGCAGAGCTGACCTTGTGCTCAACGCAGAGCCAGGTGTGCTCAGAGGGCACTCCAGCTGGCTGTGCGCTCCTACAGGGTGATAAAAGGTGAAAGATATGGACTTGGGAAAATGACAGCCTAGCTACACAGTTGCCAGTGTAAATATTACAGTGCCTTCAGGAAGAAATTCCATTTCAACATAAAAAAAAAAACCAAAAACAAAACTGTTTTTTTTAGAAAAAAAAAAAAAAAAGTAATTTCCTCTTGATTTGAACTACTGTTGGTCTTGTTTAATGTTTATTCACCAGCTCACAAAGGAAGGCACCACGCATAACAGCACTGCAGTGTGCTCACTCAGCACTTGGTCAAGGTTTAGCTGAAGTTCAGGCTGCACAGATGGGTAATAGTTTGAAAGTGCAGATGGAATTTAAAGATCAGCAAATTCAGTGGGAAATCTGCTGTGTTGAAGAGAGGGCAAAAACTGATTGAACCAACAGCTTGAGACAGAAATATTCAGATCCAGCTGGTTGTTACACAAATTATTTCAGCCTCTCCTAGCCTATAAACTGTGAGGACAAACGGACGATGTTTTGCAGGAATTAGCTGCTTCCTCTCTATTCTCTTAAACAAGAAGTGCCTCTCAAACCTAATTAAAATACATTTTTTGATTGAGCAGTGTTTTATTGGGAGCTAGTGGGAAATAGAGAAAGGAAAGGCCTTAAAAAGCAAGGCAGAACTAAAAGATGCGTACAGCAAAATCAAGTGCTGGAGATTTTAATCCCAGGCTTTTTTAATCCCAAAAGGGGAATTAAAAAGCAGCCGGGTGGGAAGAAGTGGGAAGGACAACCCATGGTTCTCACCAATCTGCAGGTCCCACCTGTGCTGAAGGCCTGCTTCTTAGCCGTGCTTTCTATCTCCCTTGAACAGCCTTTCAGGAGAGGCAGTGCCCATAGGCATGTCTCACTGCCCTTTTCCATGAAGAAAAAGAGTTTCCAGCCACCTGCCTGTTTCCCTGAGATCTGATCACTCAATCTTTTTCCATTTACCTGCTTCCCACTAATGTCAAAATCACCTTGTATTTGCAGTGATTTAACCTCATGCCTGTGCAATGTAACTTTAGTTCTTGTTTATCTGTTTAATCTAAAATTTCTGTCCGTTGGAGCTGAACAGTGCAGTCCCTCCTTGCATTCAAGTAACTGTGCTACTGTTTACTTTTTGATTCTCACATCACATTTTTTTAGAAAAGTTTTGATCCATGAGGCAAAAAGGGTAAAATTTGAAGATTGTTTTTTAATTTTAGACCATTTACATATTTTATTTTATTTATTTACACATTTTATTTTATTAGAGCTCAATGGCATTCTAATATTTCAGTAACAAGTATTTCAGTAGATGTTTTCTAGCTAAGCCATATAAAGAAGAATATTATTTTTGAAGTACTGAATTCCATATATATGAAATTCCAGGAATAATGTAGATCCGTCATTCAGAACAGGAAGAAAAGCTTCAGCAATAAATTTATTCCTTCAAGCACTGATTTAAAAAGAAAGAGAACTCTAAAATTATATAATCAGATGAATTAACGCTATAATTTATTACTCTGATTTCTCTCCTGTTGCTAGAGATTGTCTCATAAGTAAAGTCACTGTGGTCGAGCATTTAAATTCAGAGGTTTTTAAGTCTGAAAGTTTTTTCTTCAGAGATATATTTCTGTACATTTAAATTTTAGTTTATTAAAAACAAAACAAAATAACAGAACTTTCAAAGCTGCTGAGTAGAACCAATTTTGTATGCATATGTTCATAATAAAGATAGATAATAAGTGTAAAAGCCCCAAACAAATAATTCTGTATCATAGTGTGTTAATGTCCTATTTAAAATAAACATCCTTCTTTATGACAATGGTTCTTTGGGGCCCTGCTGCAGGAGCTGAGTCTTTCCAAATAAATCAGAGGAAATAATTATGAAGTTGCTAAGGGTTTTTGTAAGAGGTTACTGGAGCCAGTACTATGGAAGCAAAAATTTTCTGTTTATGTTCTTCTGCAAGCTGAGCTATTTCTTCCTGAAGTACATTGAAATGTACTGTGATATGTTTGGATACTGTTGGAAAGCAACTGCCCTCAGTGGTTGTGATGGAAAAAATGAAAAGATTTAAATATCAATTTTTGGCACTTTTTGAAATGACCCTTGCTTTCTTTTTTCTACTTATTGAGGATTTTTTTTTCATTTATTTATTTATTTTGTCATAGGGCTTATTCTATCTATCAGACAGTAAAGAAAGTGAAAGCTGCTTGTCTTCTTTTTGAATTAAATGTTGATGCTGACAGGATCAGAGAAGGGCTTCTTTTTGAAGGAATCACAGCATGTGGTTGCTCTTTCCAGCTAAGTTTATGATTGAAAACAGAGCTGGAGAGCACCTTGCAAGGTCATCTACAAGGATTTAATATGGGAAGATCCAAGCATTTATGTCAAGGATCTGTTGATTCTTGTTTTCAGATTTCACTTATGAAGAGTCCTCTGAGCATGTAGCAGGAGTCTGAAAAAGAAATTTGTGCCATTCAGGGAAAGAATACTAATCCTGTAGGGTGAGCATCTGGTAAAAGACGTTTTGCGAGAGTGCCAGTGATCTAAGCTAGTTTTGCCCATGCTAACCCAAGTTCCTCTGTGTGGGGCTGCTCAGAGCTGTTCAGAAATACCACAGGTTGGCAAATACAGCTTCCCTGAAGACAGAGATATCACAGAGCTATCTGGAACCGAACATGGACAGCGTTGGGACCACTGCCTCTTCATTCTTGTAAGGGTTGCTGTGGAAAAATTCTTGTGTGCACTTTCAGTGGTTTTCATTGCACTTGCTGGGCTATAAGATAGTGACTGTGGTGCCTCAAAGCTGCAGTGTTTTTATGTTAAGCATTATTGTGCCTGTCAGAGTAATGTACAGAGGTCCCACAGTGTGAATCTGCATCTGCCTGACATTTAGAGAACATACACTTGCACAAAACATTCCTTAGCAGAAGCTGACTGACCTAATCTCATTAGTATAATTAGATAGCACCATCATTTATCAATTCCAATCATCAGCACGTAAGGAAATAGCAAGGAATTTCTGACTGAAACTGGCTATTAGCACTTTGATAACAGCTGAAGTAGAAGCTTCATAGAGAAAACAGTCTGCACAAGCCTCTACGAAACCTGACTATAAGAAGGAGATTGGATTGAAAAACATTAAAAGTTCTGGCAGGGCATTTATGTCACTGGGCTTTTTGTGTGTCAGGTTCCCATGTAGCTGTTGGGCAGAGCTAAGCAGTCCATCAGGACAGTGGAAGGTGCCAATGCTGGTCAGCCATCAGGCTTCCACCGCTGGTGCTGGGATGTGTGAAGCACTATCCTTTGCTATCAGTTGTGCAGTTGTCTTGTAAAACACGGGAGCCCAAAATTAGTTGACATGGATGAACAGAGTTATTCCTGACTTATATGCTATGCGTGCAGCTTGTACAACTGCAGCTGCTTTGCTTTACAAAATTAGTGGCCAGCTATGATGATGAGTGAGTCTTTCTGTAAACCACACAGCCTTCATGATTTCTGTGATTATTTGTTACTTTTTATTTCAGTTTTTGATGACTACAGAACATCATCATCAGCTGCTCTCCTATTTCTGTCCTTTCTCTTCATATTTTAAATAACCATCTCCTTTTTTATTTCTTTTTTTTTTCTTTTTCTTTTTCTTTCTCTTCACAGTCATAGAATCATAGATTCATTAAGGTTGGAAAAGACCTCTAAGATCATCTTGGCCAACAACCAGCCCATCCTCCCCAGGACCATTAACCATATCCCTCAGTGCCACGTTTACCCTTTCCTTGAACACCTCACGGCAAGGTCAATCCACCACCTTTCTGAGCAGACTATTCCTATGCCTCATTGTTCTTTCTGAGTAAAAATGTTTCCTAATATTCCACTGAACCTCCCCTGGGGCAACTTGAGGCCATACCCTCTTGTCCTATTGCTGTTACCTGGGAGAAGAGGCCAACCTGCACCTTGCCACAGCGTCTTCCCTGAGCCTCCTCTTCTCCAGACTATACAATCCCAGTTCCCTCAGCCAGTCCTCAGAAGATTTGTGGTCCAGACCCATAAACAACTTTGTTATCCTTCTCTGGAAGACAAATGGATATGCATGATGTGCAGAGGTACATTCTTTGACCTTTCCCCCTCTGTGGCCCAATATAATTTCTAAAATCCTGTTTCTTTCTTATCTGGATCCCAGGACAGTACTTTCTTGATCTCACAGTCCTGAAACAGAAAGTACTGTGCATTCAAAAAGAGTTTGATGTGCCCTTAAGGCCTACTTGTGTGAAGTAACCCAATTTATAAGTCATAATCCTTATGAATTTTTCTTAGCATAAGAAGAGACCCTGAATCTTCAGTCTAAGCCGGCTAACAGTTAACAGTGTGAGCAGAGATGTCAGCTTGTCCTTGTCCTTTCAACCTGATGAGCAGTTTCTGTCACATTCAGTTCATATTCGTGGGCTGTGGAGAGAAGAGGTCTCTAATGGAGAGCACTGCGGAGCTCCCTTTTTTGGGGCCATCGCAAGTAGTGTCAAAATGCTGTCACTTCAATGGTCTTGTCTTTGCTAATATCCCCCTTGAGCACTGAGTCCTTCGGGAGAGCACAAGTGACTTCTGCAAAGGCCTGGATATTTTTGCCCTTTCCTCTGTTTTTCAAAGGGGTGTCATGGAAATACTGTCTATCTTCTGTCTCTTCTGTCAAACCTATTTTTGTTGTTTAGTGTGAGTAGATTAAAACTTACATTTCAAAAAACATTCTCTGATTTCACTTTATGTAGAAGAAATAAATGCCTTCCACTGGAGATATGTGCCAGCTTTTTCATCAGTCAAATGTTTTGTAATTAAGTATTTTAAGAAAAAAAGGATATATAGGCTTTGAAGTCAGTTACAAATCCAGAAGGATGGAGATTCAATGCGTTTTAAGAATAGGCTTCAAGATGGTTTTCAGGGATTTTTCCAAGTGGTTTTAGTTGGGTGAAAACAACAGATGATGCAAATGAAAGGGGTTACATAAGAATAACTTTGTTTTCAGGGGCACACAACATGTAAGATTTTTAAAGTATACTAGAGATAAAATGATGAAGTCTAAAAATCAGATCAAACAATGACAATATATTAATAAGATCAATGACCTGTATGTAATTATACGTAAAAAAAGGGTTTAAAATGTTTAAAAGCAGATATCTTGTTCTTCTAAAATTAAACTCAAATTACTAATTACTCAAATTACTAATTGTTGTATTTGAATGCATACCTGCTCAACCTCTGGAAGTGTTCTAGGTCAACTTGGATGGGACTTTTGACAATCTGATCTAATGGGAGGTGTCCCTGACCACGGCAGAGAGGCTGAAACTAGAAGGCGTTCGGTGGTTCTATGATTCAGTGATCTAAATCTATTTCACTAGCTCTAGGGAAAGGCATATAAGTATCCATGACCAGTAGACCACCAGTGAAACTAATTCATGTGGAGTGGGATCCATCCCTGTTTGTTGTAATGTTTATACATAGAACAATTGCTGAATAATATGGATTGAAAGCAAGGAGTGGAATCCAGGATTTGAACTTGCAAATTATGTGCTCAGTGAGGGATGACAGGAACATGAATGCAGGGATTTTCTAGATGGTCTGTTTTGACTAAGTTGGTTAAGTGATGCCCAAGTCTTATTGTTGACATCAACCTCTTCCCTTTTGGAAGATTCAAGAAAGCATTCCCTTTAGGCTCTCTACGTGTTTTAGGTAGTTAATCTTAAAGTCTTATGTGCCTACAGTAACTCATAAAGAAAGTAGTACACAGTGCAGCTTTTTTTTTCTGATTCAGTTGTAAATCATATTCAAAAGACATTTTCTACTGTATAGTTTCAAGTACCTCTTTTTCTTCAGATACTTTCTAACTGATGCAATAAAATTATAACTCCACCCACTACTCTTTCAGATGCTATTCCAACAGAAGGATTATGTGTCCAGAAGTGACATCTCAATATCATCCAGTCTGCATTTCTGGAAATATATTGTGCTTCAGCTGGGGGTTCAGTTGTCCTGCAAGTACCTAGGGTGCCTATATATGTATTGAGTTCAGTATAGTAACTAATGACAGCAAAGCAAAATGTCTTTATTGTCACATTTGGTCTAATTCTGCATCTCTATATTGGTTATTTTTATTGGCCATATTTCAGTTACACAAATGAGACTTTTGAAAAATCTGAGGGTAATTCTTTATAAACTACTGTAAATAAAACTCATTTTTTTAGATCACAGACCCTTGAAAAAGTGTTTATCTGATTTTTTTTTTTTGTAAGAATAAAGAAAATAGTAGGTTTTCTTTAAATTACTTTATAGTCAGAAACAGAATTCCCTATTCAAAGAGAAGCTTTACTTTTTACCGAAGATTTAAAATGTGTTTTTGACAGATAAAATATGTTAAAGATGATAATCTATCTTCACTCTTTATTGTATGGCATAAGAGTACTACTTAGAAAATTTACCTTTTGGAGATGTGAAAAGCCCAATTGTATTCACATACCTCTTTGCAGCCAAAAGAAAATGATGACATTTCTTATTATTTGAAGTAGTTCAAATCCCAAGTGTTTCTCTGGATAGCAACAACTTAATTATTGCTAATAAATATGAATAGCTTCTTACATTTCTGGTATACTTGTTCATTCCATGCCTCCTTAAAATAATTATGGAAAATACGATTCTTAGAAGGATTTTTAATTATTATAAGTTATTATAAGTTATTATATAGTATAAGTTATTATTATAGTTATTATAGGACTACACACCGTCTGTTTGACCATTTTGACGTTGCTTCGGACAAGATATTGGGTATGACTTTACAGGAGAAGATTTGAAGCATGGTAATTTGTGTTGTGCAGATGTAAAATTTGTATGACCAGCTACTTAAGAGACCATTAGTAGTGGTAGTTTTTTGTCAGTAAAGTGGTAATTATTGCATGATAATAGTGCCTCTGTACACATTTGAGAGCAGTCATCATTGTATTCAGACTTTCTATTAGCAACATAAATTTCAGTCAGAAGAATAAGAGCTCAGCTTTTACAAATGCAGTAGCCAGACCCTTAGACGTTCCCTGGCTCCCAGCAGTGCTCATTCTTATTAACACTGGAAAGTTCTGGTAGTTGAATGTTTAGGAAAATGAAACATCCTGTGTTCTAATCAGAAGCTGATTTCATCTGAAACTCCGCTACTTTAGTAATTAATTGTCCAGAACAGCATTTGCTTCTCTCATTTTTATGGAACTGCAGTAGCATTGGTTGACAGCTTGGTAGCTTGTCATTCCCTTAAAGGAAGATTAAAATAGATGTGCTTGATAGTACAGTGAAATTCATATTTTAGTTTGCTGTAGAATAGTTGCTTGGAAGCTGTGATCATGCAGGGAAATACACAGGACAAGTCTCTAGTCTTTACTGAGGTCTTTTATTTCTGTTGACTTTTTATTTTCATTGGCACATTTATTTTCTAACCTCAGGTTAGAATTCTACAATTGGTGAGTTTAAGATGTCAAAAATCTAAGAAAATCATTGCTGAAGTATAGCTAAGTATCAAATAAGTCATATTCCATTTTCTGAATGTGCAATGTGATTCAATTTTCAGTATTTCTTCTAGTTAACTATGCACCGTGACCTCTGTGTAAACTCGTAAATGGCTTTCCTACATCTATGGATGTTGCTTAGTGTAAGCCAACTATGTGGCACTGTATGTTGCTTTGGTGCCCCAGTTGTTTTAAGTACCTCTTCAAAAACAAAACTAGAAGAAAGAAACATCAGATAAATCTTTGCCCTGGAGAGGTTGGAAACATACATTCATTCAATTTTCTTGGCATGTGTTATTCTGACTGGACTGTGAAAATGCTTCTTGCAAACTCCAGAGTGCCTGAACGACAGAGCAATATGCCAAGAATTTCTTTTTTTTTTTTTTTTTCCTTATTATGAAACGGTTATAGCTATTACATAGTTAAGGTTGAATCTAGCTTCCATTACAATGGAATGTAATGTACACTCAGTGTACAGCTCACATCAAGTACTTGTCCCCCAAGCAATCCATTCCCTATGAAATTCCATGTCACATCTCACACAGAGTTGAATGTTTCAATGAAAGCTAAGGAAAAAATAAAATAAAATAAAATAAAATAAAATAAAATAAAATAAAATAAA